>NC_080595.1:38231659-38840699 GCF_027887145.1 Ammospiza caudacuta | reverse complement strand
GGAACATTTACTTCCTGATTCCTGCAGGTTTCTGGCCTTCAGGGTTTCAGACAGCAGCTAGAAAACAAACCTAACATGAAGGCTCAGGAAACAAGCTGGCCAAAATCCACGGTTAAAATCATTCATCCTTACATACATGCCCTAGAGTAAGAGGGAAGAGAGAACTGGATGGATTCACTGGCTTTGAGCAGCCACAACTGGATATACAATGAGGAAAGGATCAGGGGAATTTCATATGCTCACTTTTGGTTAATGTTTGAAGGTCTTCAACAGATGGGGGTCCATTTTTCTTCTCATAAGGAATGACGGTTGTCAAGTACTGTCAAATGAAAAACAGAGTTACTTGACAGTCCTTTCATGCAGCTTTGTTGTTTGCATTTTATTTTGTAAAAATTGTACTAATTTAAATTGCTAGCTACAAATAATCATATTTCAAACAGATTAAGATTCCACCTTCTCATCTCAGAGCTTTATCACAGAAACCAAGTTTTTTGATATTTTTTTCCAAATTATGTGGCTACTAGAAGTCATGCAGCTAACTGTCTTCCCTGCAAAGAAAATGATGCTGTCCCACAGTTAGGTGAAAATGAAAACAGATGGCTTTCACCTTCTGCTGTTACACACTTCTAACCAAAAAGAACAAGGCAAGCCTAACGAAACAAAATACCCCAGAATACAGAATTTGATTTAAATTATCAGTTTTCATAGCTGACTGTGCTAACAGATAGTTTCAAACCAACTCCTTTTTAATTTAATTTACTGAAATCTTTAATTCTTGTCTGCTTAAAAAAAATCAACAAAACACAACAAAATTTCTTAAATCTTTCAAGATTTTCATACCTGCAGTGCAACTAGGATTAATTTTCAAATTCTTGATGTAACCCTGCTGGGTCTTATATTACATGCATTTTAGGCAACACCTTACTTTGCAGCCTATATGAATGCATATTCTCCTTAAAGAGGTCAGAATTACAAAAGTACTAAAATAGCTGGAATTTTCCCCAATGGAAAAGCTTCCTGAAAGTTCCCTCAAGACAATTTTTAAGAATTAAAGAGGAACTTTATTCTGGTTTTACAGCTACAAGGCATTAGGCAAAGTTAACCCTCAATGTCTCGTTCAGCTTGACATCTGTGTAGTTCTCCAGGCAAGGAGCAGATGACATGTGACAAGCAAGGTACGAGGAGCTGCACTTGGCAGGGGGAGGCTGAGGGCTGCCACACATAGCTGTAACACTGCCATGTCTGCAGCAGGATCACACACCTCACACCCAAGCACAACAGCTGCCTAAAAGCCAAGCAGACTCAGCTCAGCAGCACTGAACCCACTGTACAGGTGGTGCTGACACCTCCCCACGACCTTCTGCAAACACAGGGAGCTTTTCTCCCTCCCTTTTCTTCTGGCATTTTTTCATGTTCACTCAGCACAGCAGAAAAGAGTATGCAATGGTCCTCAGGAAACAATCAATTTTCAATTTCTTTTCCAGGGGATGTAACCAAGCATCACCAGAGAACTGTGCTCTTAATAAAATTACCAGAATCTATAGCTAAATATAAGGCTGCTGCATCTGCCAATGGCAGAGATGAAAGGGATCTACTAACACAGAAATCAGATTTCTGGCTGTCTTTTCCAGCCTTCAGAACTACGCGGCATTCTACCCTTTACCTGCACAATAAAACACTAGGATATTTCACTGTACTAAATATAAACTAACCCTGTTTCACTGTACCAAATATCAACTAACCCTGTTTAGTACCAAGTATCAACTAAACCTGCTTCCCTTCTCCTGTAAACTTCACCTTCCATTTTTCATCTCTAACAGTTGCAATTAAAAACAGAAAAAGGAATTTCTTAGTTTCCAGAAATACTTTCCTTCTACTCATCAACTTTGCGGCTGTAACAATCAGTCTCTATAAAAGCACTATAAAAACTCATTTCCTGAATTGCTGTGTGAAGATAACATATTATGAAAAGAATGAAGGAGTGACTGAAGCGTAGCTTACTGACAAGACCAAGTGTTAAATCTGCTGTGACCTCTAAATTTTTGAAGCAGATTTGATGACATGATAAAGCAGCAATTCCCACTGCAATTTTTCATCACCTATGAAAAGTGTTTGATATGCCTGAAAATCAAAATGAAGACGACTGTCTTGAATCTTCTTCTGGAAATACGATCCCAGAAAGAGCTACCAACATTTCAATGTCTTTTTTTTGACTACATTACCAGATAGGAACAGGGAGTTCCCACTGGAAGTTTCTCTTTATATGGTGAAAATCTCTTAAGTAATTTTTACTTATGTCTCAAACACACACAGAAAATGGGACTAAGATTTTAAAAATGGAAGTACCCACTATGAGACAAAAAATCCTAATCAAACAAAACCCTCCCAAACAAAAACAAATGCCATAGAAAAATGGATTTCAATGCATTAATCATAACGGAGCTGGTATCTTTTCTACATTCTACTCTACATTTAATTTTAAATTCCTATTTTAAAGTCATATTCCATGACTTGCTTTAAGATACAGGAAAGGGAATATAAAACCCCATAAGAGGTTTTCTATATCCACACGGATATAGAAAAAGATCAATCAGGAGAAAAGTATGATCAACATGAAGAATAACATTAGTAAATTAGCTCAAAAAATGACTGGAAGAGTTATTCAGTCATTTTAACAAATGATTATGCTACTTACATCTATATAGGAGGCAGTGAAAGTCTTTTAACCAAAAGTATGATGGGGTGGCATAGCTAGATAAGATCACTTTATGAAAATATATGATATTTAAAATATCTAAAGATATGGGTATAAACAGCTGTAATTTATGGTTAAGATAGCCAAGGAAAAAAGCCCCCAAAACCAAAACAGCACACAGGTACAGCTTTACTAGTAGTGTGATAACAGAGCGTGATAAAAAGTCTTGTTAGGTAAGCTCCGTGCACATGTTCAAGATCCCCAAAGCTGAGGACAAACAAACAACTGGATCAATGTATTCATAAAATCTCATACATATACTTTGCCTGAGAAAGCAGGCAAGCCTTTGATTTCTAGTGTCATGATTGCAGAATGACTTGAGAGGAGCTGTTTTACCTTCTAAACTCCTCTGCAGGATACAACACTCATCTTCTAGACAAAAGCCTAATCAGCCTTGACTTCTAAAGTACCAGTCAATTTATTGCCTCAATGGACTTCTCACCAGGGAAAAAAATAACTCTAATGGACTCCTCTGACAAAACTGCATAAACTAAAATAGTGGGTACACATTAAATAATGTGAAATGCCAATATTTTGTAGTGTGCCAAAAGACTAAACAGCATAAACATTAGCAGTTCACAAAAATTCAGAATGCAGTTAATAAAATATATACTACAGATCTGAAACAGCAGGCAGGTTATTACTTTGAAATAAGGCATAAGAATCTTGCTTCCAAGCTACACACAACATCTATATAAAGCCCACAGAAGCTGTCTCTGCTCTACATGTCAGTATTTAAATAACCAGCTAGAAGATACAAACCTGCCTATGCCTGTATTTTATATTGGTAATGTGCAGCGCCCATATTTTGCTACTTTTAAAATCATGCAGTTTTCAAAGGCAAAAGAGTACAGTCTATACATTTTCCAGGTGTTACTCTGTTTTTAGATGTATCAGCTCTGAACATCTGAAGAAAAAAGAAAACAAAACCTTTCTCCATTACGCAAGTTGCTAATGCTGAAGGCTGAAACACTACATCTAACCTTATACACGTTCTTTGACTGGTTATTAGATTTTTACAGACATGCAATTAAAGCATGCATTATGCTAAAACAGACTTTTAGTCTGGGGTAAGAAATACAGGTTATTAGCTCAGTGCATCAGGGTATCAAGTCTTGAATCTCTTGAGCTGCTGAGGAGAGAAAGAGACTGTAGGCTGATCAGAAACCTGAGGTAGGGAAGCAGAGATTCCAGCATTTTATCCTGTTTTTTCCTTTCTCAGCATTTATCTTCAGCTACTGTCAATTTTCAAGATCTCAGCTCCTCCCAAAAGTGCAAGCAAGGAATGAGAAAAAAGGGAGAAGATAGCCCAGCACCTGTTTCTCTCCACTCGAGTTTCCAAACGTGTGGCGGAAGCCATTCTGTATGACATTTGAGATCCCTTCCATGCTGAAGCGCTAAAAGTAGTGAAAACACAGCAGAAAGACAAAAAAAAAAAGGGACAGAGAAAAGTTCAGAAGACTATTAATCAGCATTTATCAAGACTCTGAAAGACAAATGGCAAGGACAAGCTCGAAGGTGTATTTCAGCACACTTCTATTTCTTCACTCACCTACTTAATTTTTTAAATTGAAAAGCAAACCTTATAATGGCAGTTAAGCAGTATTTCTACACCAAAATTTAGTCAAACGAAATCTTCACACTGCAGACCTGATAATTGAGATAATTTGCCTTTTCTGTGTTTGAACAGTGTATGTTTAAAGACAATACTGACACCAATTTTTCAGATTTTAAGCATGTACCAGAAACACTGTTCAGAGGCAGTAATTTTCAGCTCCACCTCTTTAAAACTTTTTATGCTTTCATGCTTCCTTTTCCACAACAGAAGCAACAATTAGCATTTCCTATTTTCTGTCATATCATAAAATATACACAATTAGATAATAATAAACCCATATTGATTTCAAGCTCCATTGCACGGAATCATGGAATCCAAGTCAAGAAAAAGCAGTACATAATCCAACTACATATTTTTCCTTGAACTTTGTAATCCTTTTAACTTGCTGGAGAAGTAAAAGAAAATCAAAATCAAAACAGTATTGATGTTTAGCATGTGATATAAAATCAGCAAGGGATATGAACATAAAAAGAAGAAACAGCCAAGCTGCTGACACAGGGCAGTATGATGAGCACACCTCAGCATGTTTATCTGAAAGTATTTATTTATGTGAGAGGAATAAAATGTGCTGGAATACAGTATTATTTTACCTTCTAAAGCACACAAGGTCAGTAAAGTCATAAATTTTGCCAAAGCCACCTTAACTCTTTTAAGATATCGTAGTTGAAGGAACTGGTATCTTCAAGCCCTGACTATTTTTAACTGCTCCCCTGTTTTCCCTTGTGAAAGAGATGGAAGTTTAAAAGTCTAAGAAACTGATTTACCCAAGGATGGTATCAAGGACAAAACACTCAAAACCCTGTTTTTTTTAAAATATTCAGTTACAGTATCTACAGGAAAATTCATTTTCTTAAGAGTATGACAATTTAACTCAACTTCCAATATTTGTATTTAAATGAGATTTCATTACAGTTAACCAAATAACCAACTAATGCATTACTTATTAGCAGAAACTCAGTCTTCACAAAGCTACAAGAACATACTATCTGAATGCGCATTCCCAGCCCAAAGGGATAAAAAAAAAAAAAGAAAAAAAAAGGACTTTTGAAGAAAGGAACTTGGAACCTTGCACCTCTTTCTGGGAGAGGGTTCTCAAATCTGTCCCTGATGACAGTGAAACCTATTTTCAAAGGAATCACACATATGCAGCTACAGTCTCACCTGTGAGCTAGTCTGTTCAACCCCTCTTAGCAATCTGACACATCTGGATCTTGAAGTGACCAAATACCAAAATGTCTTATCCTGGGACCATGTAAGTTATACCTGAAAGCATCATTCAATTTTCTAATCTTTAAACCAACTAGAACAGTTTGTGAATCACTTTACTCAAGTTCCAAAACAAAGTAATTATTTTTCTTTCTAGGTCGAATATCCCTTTTTGGTTTTCCATGACTGGGAAGGAAACAGGAACTATTCACAGTGCTCTTGTAAAGGGATGACAATTTTGTATAGTTTTCCAGACATATACTTCCTTAAATTCCATTAAAACTTAGCTACACACACAAACATCTCTCATTTGACAGATGAGATCAGAACCCTATTTGGGGTATATCACAGGTATCTTATGCTTGTAAGTTTAGAAATAAATTCTGAAGTATTAATATTTCATTATAAATGTTTATTCCTTATATTTGAAAAGCAAACCCCAAAAACCTTCTCATGTTGAACTGAAGCATACTTTCTGGGACTTAGCCAAGATACAAAAGCACATTTTTTGCATCCCATAAGAATCACTAAGAAATTCAAACATTAATATCCCACTTAAGTAATTTTAAATTATACTAGACAGATAAGAAAGAAAAAATTGCATTGACAAGCTAATAACTGATTTCTTTTGTTCTTTGACTTCTCTCATCCAACTCTACTTGAAAGCCATTTTTCCTTTTGTTGCCATGTTCTGTAAAGAATAAAACAAATTATCTCCTCCCTGTACACATGCACTACACTTTGGCCTCCTTCCTGTCTCCTGCTGAATGCAGTAACTCTGCCACAGGCAGGAGATCCAGGGTAAGACATGCACTTTTTTCCTACCTAGAAACCAGCATGATCAATAAATATCTGTGCAACTGCTGCAAGAACAGTACTGAATTTCCTGCAAGACTAACACATACTAAAATTCACACAGTGAAACCAAACACATTAATGAATTTGCCTCCTAACAATAGAACACAGAGAAGTACATCCAAAGATAGTATTTTTTGCAAGAAAGGTGTGCTATTCCCAGGCTGATTTGCAAACAGTTAAAAAATATTTTCTGAATATGAGAAGAGTAAAATATATGGCCCTGTGAAAAAAAAATTCTCAACACAAAAAGCTTAAGCCTTGTTTGTGAATGAAGATATGGAAGCAGGAGTACCAGGTATCTTAATATAATCTAGGACTACTACTTCCCTTATTGGAAAAAAAAAACAACAAAAAAAATTAAACGTATGAAGACTTATAAAAATTTTCTTACTGTTCCAGGCATATGACCTCTTTCTTGTTTGCCATTCTGAGGACTACCATTTTTCAGCTTCTTTTTCTTCTTTGCTGTTTCTTTGTGTTCTCGCTGTTTGTTCTGTACTTCAATGAGGACAGAAATGAAGCTGTTTTTCACTTCCTTCTCAAACTCCAGCTCATCTCGTAGAGCCAGCTGCTGCACCAGTTCCTCAGAATAATCCTTAATAGCAGTCTCAATTTCCTCCAGCAGTTCATTTAATTCAGCAACAGACAATCTTTTGACTCCTACAAATAGTTTATATAGAAAGTAATATGTCAAGATTTTAAGCATGAGTAACCTTGTGGGAGTTACAAGAAAAATGTACTCTGAAATTTCTCAAAACAAAAAATTCAGTTTTAAAACCACATAGAATAAAACAATATTCCTAAAGGAATAAACACATCCCAGAGGTGACAAGATTAGCAACAATAAGACGGTTAAATTTTCTTAATTCTGAGAAATCTGGGATAATCTGCAAATATGAAGAATGTGTTGGTAGTTTATGCTGGAAGCTGAAGTAAGTACTAAACTTCTGACACAACTATTAACTATTAGTTTCCTCTGCACTCATGGTTCAAAGGAAAAGGGCTTCATATTTTCTGAACTATTGGCTGATGCACTACATATAGTGCAATTATGACCAAGCAAATGTTCTGAGGCTAGCTTGGGTTAAAAGAAAGCAGATCTTTGAGGCCTGCTTTCTGTTCCAGTTTAGATCTGACACGCCTAGGAAGCTGGCAAGTCCCAGCAGCTGCTGTGTCAAAGAACATAATCTTATTTGGCACTTGAGAAACAGCTAGTCCTGATTACACTGACAGATACAATCTGTTTAAGGACACTGCATAGATGCTTGCAATTATTTAATTTCATTGAATTACTCTAGTAAATATCTTGTCTACAAGAATACTTGTAAGGGAAAGCACCTACAGACAAGTGTTGAAAAATACAAATAAGGCCACAAACTACAAAAAAAAGTGCAGCTCTTAGAAGCATCAAAGGTAGTAAGTGAAATGTGAATTTTTTCTCTTAAATTACAGCAGGGAAAATTGATTGGAGAAAGCTCCTTGTCACCTACTTAACTGAAGAGAAGGCAATGAAATCTGTTAAGACAATTCTGTGTCAAGGAGCCACAGTTTTTCCAGGTAGCTTAGGCCTTAAACTCTGTTCAAACACTGTAACAGTACTGAGAGAGGGCACTTGTGAGTGCCAACACTTAAAAATCTGCTTCACAGCCTAAAAACCAATTGTTCTAAAACCACAGGTGTAGGTTACCTAACTGCAGTCCTGACTGATGTCAGATCAGTTGTTATTATCAAAGTCTTGAAAGGGCTACATAGGAAATCCTCAGCTAACACACATGAGTGGAGACAGAGCAATTCAAATGCAGAAGACTACACAGACTGAAATTTAGCAGGCTGAGGAACTCACTTGTGTAACCAGAGCTTGATTTTTGGACTGCCTTAATGTATGTCTTTTACTATCCAAGAAAAAAGTAAATAAAAGTGATTTCCTGCTCTGAATCCTAAATGAATGAAAATCTCTGATCTATCCCATGAAAACCAGAGTTCCTAGGAAAAACCTGTAAAAATTTCAGAGACATGCAGACCAATTCTGAAGCACCTTCACACACTAAAAATAGGTAGCAAGAGTTTTTAATAAAATAGTGACCTGAAAGACATGAAAGCAGATTCTGAGAAACTGCTGAAGCAAAGTTAAATTGTCTGCCAAAGTAACTCAAGGCACTATTTGGTCAAGACTGACCTTTAAACTGTAAAGATGCAACAGACAAGATGGACTCCTGAGGCAAAGCAAAATTGACATGATATGAAATACTGAGCAAGCTTGATTAGCTCCAAACCTTAAGACATATGGAACTGTCAGAAAACCAGGAAGCCTGCTGAACACAATACATTTTGCTTTCACATTCCTGAAATTTATGTGTTGAGACAGTTAAGAGACCATTTTCATGGTTGGAATCTCTTCTATAAATCTGAAATGTAGCAGAAACTCTAAGTCATGCCACAAGAGGTCAGCCAGTTTTCTGAATCTTCTACAGAGTTTGTATTGTTAACCCAGACTACAGGAAAGAGAGCACCAAACTTTTAAAGAAAGACCAAAGCAGAAAAATCATCTATCAAATATTCTTTATGTCCCTACTACCTTCTAGAATTCATGTTGACAAATGTAAGGATTACACAAAATTTTCCATCACAGAACTGATTAGTCACAGGTTTTTTTACATGCAATTCAACCTACTACAATTTAATTATTAATCTAATTTCTGCTTTGCTTTTGTATAGGGAAGCACAGATGATTTGAGTAGAAGACCCAAAGGATATTTTTCTCTCTTAAGCTTTCTGAAGTGGAATGGAAAGGGAGGACCGAAAAATATGCAAGGTCCTTATGGGGCAAAAAAGAAATGGTTGCCTTACTTTTGTGTTACTGTCTACCAAGATATGTTGCAATGACTGAAACTGTACCAAAGGTATGGTAAGCTTTATTTACTGAATAGCTTTCAAGAGCTTTAGCTGATCTTAAACAGTGTACTGGCATCAAGAAAGTTTCTCACTTTATAGAAAATAATTAAGTTTAATAAAAAATGGCCAACTTATCACTTTACCCATGAAGGAATCTCATTTCAATGTACCAACCTTCAGAATATTTGCTTTAAATTTAAATTCTGTAAAGTCTTATTTTTGTTCTTAGTCAGAAAGCTGACAAAGGTAAGTCCTCTATGCACTAAATCTATGTTATTATTTCAGAACATTTTGAAAATATTTTTTGAATGCAGATATTTCATAAGAAGGACTTGCTAAGAATCAAACACATTGCAAACTTACCCTTTAAAATATTTTCATTAAGCATAAGAGCATAAATGCTAAATAAATACCACTTACTCTCTTCATAGCTGTTGTTTGTACTGGATCTCTTGAGGGTCTGAATTTCCTGGGAAAGTATAGAGAACCGATCTGATTGGGTGGGGGTTTCATCATCTTCTGGATCAGGTGATTCCTGCATCATTTCCTCAATTTCTTCAATCACCTTTGGAAAATGAAAATCCTTATGAAAACCCTCCTACATGAAGAGCTTGCAATTTGAAGCAAAGCTGGATGAAACCACCACCAAGACTAGATGGAAGAGGATCAATAAAATTATACTGACGTTTCCTCCCCATCCTGGCTCTGAGAATAATCACACCTTGTAACAGTAAATTGGTGATGGCATAACAAGAAGTGTTGAAACTATGGGGTCATTTCTATATGAAGGTACCCATGATTCTGCTTTAGAGAACTAAATTAAAGAGTAAGCTGGAATATCTTTCCTGAATATTCAGTTAAAGGAAGACACAACAAGAAAAATCAATTACCTCCTCCACTCCTTATTTCACCACACTTCTCTATGTAAAACAAACACCCCTCTCTCCTCCAACCAAAAACCAACAAAATGAAAACAAACAAAAACAACAAAGAAAAAGTCACCAAAAACTCTCTGAAAAACCAAAAAGCCCTCTAAAAAGCCTGAAAATCTACTCTGCTTGTGAGAAGTTTTTTGAACTTCTCACATGATCCACCATAACCTGAAGCTGATTTGCATCCCCAGGTGTAAGACCTGAGCCAGAGAAAAAGTATGACAACAGAAATTCTGTGCATAGATAGCTTACTTTACATCACATAAATGATTACATTTCTACAGGCTAAATTACTAACTAGACATCTGAATAAATAACACAGCAACTTCAAGATGTTTAAAGGCTGTAGTCAGTGCTGAGATCTAACCCACAGTAAAAAGAGCCCAGGCAGTTCAAGCAGTCCTGTCTCCTGTACTATTAATAACCGTGTTCATCACAGTTCACAGCTTAACCATTGCTTAACCATTTAAGCAACAACAAAATAGATTATTTGTTTGCTTACTAAAGCAGGATCTTAACAGACCTTACACTAATTAACCTTACTCAGAAGAGCAATTTTCAAGATAACTGAAGTAAATCCATCAATTTGAAGACTTTAGATACCAAGTAATTTGAAATCTTAATAGTAGAAACACTGATCTGCCCTCATGTTAGGTCAAAACTTCAAAGAATTCTCTCTAACAGCAAAGCCCTGTGAAACTATGAACTGCCACACAGTTATGCTGGAAAACTAAAAACTCCACCATACTACTAGGATTCTAAAATATTTTGGCTTTTTACACACACATTTAATTTAGTAGCATTCCTGACTAATTCATGGTACGAAATACACAAAGATTTCAAAGACCCTGGACTATCACCCTCATCTGAAGTACTGAAACACTTTTCATATCTGAATGATGTAATGCTCTCTCCCACATTACTAAAACCCTAAACAAAGAACAACCAAGAAGCTTAGCTACAGTGAAGAGCAAGAACAACAACAACAACAACAAATAATAATAATAAACATTCTACACCAACAAGACTGTCTTTGCTGAACACTTTACCTGCTCTGCTGTGAAGAGTGGCTCTTCATTGATGCAGGAAACAATGATAGAATGCATATCCAACTGTTCTCTCAGCTCTTCATCATCTGACAAGTCAAGGTTCAAGTTGTCATTTACCTAATAAGCATGAAAAGGTGCATTTATATAAATATATACACACACCCTTAATGTGAGGGTATAACATGCATGCAACATGTACAAAAAACAAATGGGTAACTATCACTGAATTTTAAGAATGAAACTGAATCTTGGCCCATAATAATGGAATCAACAGTTCTTTCTGTCAAATAGCCTGGAAAATTAAATCAAAACTGCAACTGGACAAAGTTAAAATAGCTGTCAATCTTTAATGTTGTTAAATAATATCTATATACAAAGACCATACACACACTGACATGCAGACATCTACATGGGAGGCTGTCAAGGAAATAATTAAATCTTAACTGAAGATTGAGAAATGTCTGTGGGGGGTGGAAAACTTGCCTATTATGTCTAATGTTACACAAACCTCTTTAAATGCTTTTATGGTTCCACTTCATCACATAATAAAAGACATGGAAAAAAGCTGAGAAGAGTTGATACTGAATGGTGGTATCAGAACACTGGTATCACCCCAGATTATTTTAAAAAAATGTGTCATTGAATATCTCAGGGTCTTTTCAGAAAGAAAGAGAAGTAACACTGTTCTCATATATACACCACCAAATGACACTCATCCTTTCAAACCAAAGACATACATACACTAAGAGACATAGGTCCCCTCCTTAATACGTCAGGAATATTTTACTCTCACACAGTGATATATCCTGGTTTATTTACAAAATTGTTTCTGTACTTTGTCTATTGCTAGATTCCTGCCTAGAAAAGCCCCTCAAAGCTGCAATGCCGAACATCTGCTATTTGAGTTCAACTGCTTTAACTCATCTTTGGGTTAATTTACAAGCATCATGACAAGCTGCAAAAAGTCCTTGGCCTCACAATATTAGTTTTCAAATTTTCTTGTAATTCCTCCAATTTTCTCAGTTTCTTCAGAAACCTTAATAGTTCTTAGATTAATTTTGAATCTGCAACTGCTATCCCCAGACAGCTCACCTGCAGGGACATACACACAATTTGCAGTTCTTCAGCCCTCAGAATGAGGTCAAATGTCCACTTTTTTCCACAATCTGAATTCCAGTAACTGTGCAGTGACAAGGCTCCACTATGACCCTCTCTTCACCTTCTACACAGATACACTGCAATTTGGAATTTTTAAATGTCTGCTGTCCTCAAGTATTTTTCCATGCACAAAGGACATGACAACAATGATGGGACAGTAAGAAAGCATAACAGTTTATCTAGAAGGAGATCTGCTTTCACTCCTGACATCTCCAGAAACATTTTGAGAGACCTTCAGAAACATTTTGATAATACAGACTAATAAACCACCAAAAATGGCATCAGCTGTAACCTGCACTAAAAGGAACACCTGGCTTTCCACCCAGCCACACTCCATACCTGCTGTCCTCCTGCTAGCAGGGAATGAGCCATTTAAAAGCAATCTAGTGAAAACAAAACAAACAAGGAATTGCACAATCCCATTCCTCATACCACTGTGCACAAAACTTCCACCCAGCTACTTCTTTCACTGTCAGAGATGTATAAAAGTGTGCATAGACTGTCATGTGAAAGAACCAACATCAGGTGAATCAGCCTTATTGACCTAATATCTTTCCCTGCTAAAACAGGAGGAGAAATGCTTACTGCACAATTTTGGTAGCATGTTATTAGCTTCAAACACATCAGGGAAGTGTTGCTTGGCTGTTAGTTTTCATTGTAAGGAAGATAAAACGAGATACTAGCTGGTCCATATGTGCTGTCACATACCCAGCAATGCTGCTGAACACAAAGCAGCCGAAGAAAAGTATGTCAAACACTCCCCACAGCCTTTGCACATCAGAAGGCATTCCATGTGGTGTGAAAGCTGAAAAAACTTCAGATACATTTAATCCATGAATTGGTTTTCTCTCTACTGGCAGCACACCCAAGACTCTTTCTAATCCAGCAACACCACTTTACACTTTTTGATGTACTTTCTTCATCACTTCCTGCAAGTAACTTATAAAAACTATACTAAACATTTTCTTATGTTCTAAACTTAGTTCCCTATCAAGAAATCCATTAGTCTTCCAGTCTATTTTTCCCTGACACAAGGTCACAGCATGGCAGGGTTGTATTTTTAGTTAAACCGTAAGACTTTAATTACTCTAAAACCATTTATAAATCTGAACAAGAACTCAATAAAAATTAGAAGAAACACAAGTCAAATTCAAGGGATAACCATGATATTCAAATCAAGAAAATGAGTTCCAAATTTGCACCTTCCTCTACTGAACCCCAAAGTATCTTCTTCAGCAGAACAATCTTTGCTCCTGTCACAGTAAAAAGCATCTGTTGATTATTTAATGATAATCAATTATCTTTGGCAGATATTTTTACCACATAACTGAACTTCACTATGTTTAAAAGATAAGCCACTAGTTTCCTCAGAAAACCTGTGAGATGGGAATTCCTCCCAGCTTTTCTTCATGAGGTGTTTTAATCCACTTTGAAGAGCATCAGAGGACAACCCTTTCTATAAACCTCTCTGAAGCTCTTAATTCCCTGTTCCCACCCCAGAGAACTATTCTAACTCTTAAATAAGGAAAACAAAACAAGCTCTTGCACTTCAGAGTCTCCTGGGCCACCCTTCTTGTTAAAGAAGCCATCTGACTGTGGAATTAGATGAACTTTGGGAAGTCCTCACTGGATTTACTAAATCAGAATACTCTTGCTTCTTTTCCTCCCTTACCCAGGGCAGTGTTCAACAGGAATCATACAGCAGAAAGATTTTATGTGAAACACTTTCTCATTTTACATTTTTTTCTGTCATGCTCTGGCTCTAATGAGGAGTCATCTAAAACTAACCCTGAATTATTCCAGCCCAGGGTGATACAAACATACATCAATGGTTCTTTGATTTTTGAAAAGCTCTCATGTATTGGCAAGTGCTACAAATATTTTCAGCCACTTAAAAACAACATTCTTTTATACAAATGCAAACAGTGTTACTTCCCTGCCGAGTACCAAAGATCCAAAGATGGCACTTCTGCTGATCAGAACTTACCCCTTTTTCTGAAAGATTCAGTGTTGGCAAGTGCAAAGCTCTGGTGTGGGAAGATTTCCAGTCAACTGGCATCACATTACCATAATTATCAGTCAAGGCATTCCAAATCCTGAGGAAAAGAATAAAGAAACAAAAATGCAGACCTCAAAACAAGCAGCAACTGAATCAGCAATAACCATATTCCCAATGAGCATATACCTCTTTCAGTAACTGTATTTTCCTCCCTAAATATTCATCTGCAAATTACTGAAAATATTTTAAGTGTTTTAAAGCTATGAGAAAATGTTTTTTTTGATAAATGTAAGTGACTTCCTGTTTTAAGCAACAATGTATGCACAGCAGTGAAAGAAACCAATAAATGAAGACACAGCTTCTATACTAATTATGTAACTACACTCAAAATCCTTCCTGGGGGTGGATGAGCCTTTCCGTCAATGAAATTTGAGCTGAGCTATAAATTACATTCCTAATGTTTAGCAGAGGCTGAGTAGCAAATTCTGAGTTCTGAGCCAAACCTTTTCTTTTTTTCCTTTCCATTTATCACAGAATAATGAAAATGTACAGATCACACAAAAATTTTGGGAGAATCAATTTTTTTTTCTAGGAGAGCTCAGCCCACCACTCTTGTCCTCGGTCAGTCTTTACTGTTCGTAGGGTGTGTATCCTCTCTGGCTGTCCTGGAGGTTTGCAAAGGCAGATGGAGGCTGGTGAAGCCGCAGCTCAGTCTGTAGCCACAGCAGCCCCGTGAGCACGCTGCTTCCTCCAGTCCCCAGCCGAGCCCCGCTCCAGGCGCTGTGCTGTGGGTGGATGTTTGCAATGGTTGCCTAGCTGAGGCTCACAGGAGGCTGGAGGAAAGGCCGAGGCAGACACAGAGGGGCAGACAGAGCCTCGTCACTGCCCAGCGTGATTCATGGTTCACTGAACTTACCCCACTGTTTACACCACTGATGTAGTGTTTTGCGAACAGGCTTTATTTTATTCTTATCTTGGAAGAACGGAGAGACAGCTGAGTTACCTTAAAGTAAGACAGCAGTATTTTTAATGAAGGTAAGCTGACTAAATTCACTATAAAATAAGTAATAGAAGCATTCGTAAAATAATGTTAAAAACAGTACAGCAGCATGGCCCAGAAAGGCTCTATTCCTCCAGAGAAAAAACTCCGAATAATTTTCGCAGTTGCAGCTGCAATTTTGTTCTTCACCTGCTTTCTGCACTCTTTCCATGTTGAAATTCAAGCAGTGAGACAGCGGACACTTTGCAAGAAGCTAAACAAATACTAACCACGGTCACTGCACTTCAGAACAAGTACTTCTTGCCAGCTCGGCGGGGCAAGAGGCTCTGGGATGCTCACACGCTTCCCTGGCACTCAGGGGGATAAAGCCGGAGGGCTCCCCGTCAAACCCGCGCCGCGCCGGCCGAACGCGCCCCCTCGCCGAGGCCCGGCGCTCCCAGCTGCAGCCCCGGGGCGGGGAAAGGCTCCGCTCCCGCAGCCCACAAGCCCTGCTGGGCTCCGCAAGGCCCAGGGGCAGCGCTCTCGCAGGGCAACGCTGGCGGCCCGCGCTGTGCCCTCAGGCCAGGCCGGGCCGGGCCGGGCCTCCCCTCCGCTCCCTCTCCGCGCCCCCGGCCCGCACTCACTCGTCGTCCTGCAGCGCGCTCTGCTCCGTGAGCGGCCGCAGCGGAACGCGGCTCTCGCCGCCGCCAGCCCGGGCCTGCGGGGGCTCGAAGCAGAGGGACAACTTCGCCCCGAGATCCCCGCCGCCCCAGCCGCCCTTGTCGCAGGCAGGCTCGGGGCCGCTCCCCGCGAAGGGCTGGAATCCCGAGAAGTCCTGCCAATCGCCCGGGTCTCGCTGCGAGGTCGCCGCCGCCGCCATAGCTGGGGACGCGGCGCTGCGCGCTCCCGGCGGTGCGCGCTCCCGGCGGCGCGCGGCGGGCGGGGCCCGGCTGAGGCAGCGAGCGCAGAGCCGAGCTGGGCTGGGCCGGGCTGGACTGAGGGAGTGATCGCAGAGCCGGGGCCGGGCCGGGCCGGACTGGGCTGGGCCGGGCCGGACTGGGCTGGGCCGGGCCGGACTGGGCTGGGCCGGGCCGGACTGGGCTGGGCCGGGCCGCGCTGGGCTGAGGCAGTGATCGCAGAGCCGGGCCGGGCTGAGGGAGCCCCCGCGGAGCCGGGCTGGGGCAGCGATCGCGGAGCCGCACTCAGCGGTGTCCGTACTGACTCACAGCTCCACACCGAGTAGGGGCGGCTCATCGGGCAGGAGAGGCAGGCGTAGAATGGTTTGAGTTCGAAGGGACCTTTAAAGATCACCCCGTTCCAGTATACTGCAAATACTCCTGCTGTAGTAGGAGTATTTGCAGTAGTTTTGTTGTAACTTGTTTTTATACTGTCATTGATGCCTCCATTTAGTCTCCCAGTACACAAGAATCTAAGCTTTTCTTAGAATCTACTTTTTCTTACCAGCATTATGACTCCCATGTCCATCCTTTGCCACCTTTATATTGTGCCCTTATGTGCAGTAGCTTAGGATGGGCTTTTTTTAGATTTTTTTTTTGAGAAGCCATGAATTCTTGATATCCTAAAGTACGTACCAGAAATTTTCTCAGCTTAATTTCCTGATCCAGTTTGAGTTTCTTTTAATTTTTCTTTCTGTACTTCCTACTTGATATTTGGCAACACTGCAAGTGGAAAACGCGTTCCTAGTTAAGCATTGGAGTGCCACTGAGGTCATCGAAAGGATTTGCATCCTATCCTACTTTGGATTATGACAGACTGATAAATCCTAGTGTAAATAGGCATTCCAAATATGAACCTTTCAGACATTGTAAGGCAGAGGAGGCCAGGACTACTTATGAGTGTTAAAATGTGGATGCATCACTTGTTTTATACTTTGATGTTTTCATTGTTTTATACATGATGTTCTCTATTTCATTCTGATGAAAACCCAAAATGCTTGCAGAGTTTGAAGATGCTCTTCTAGAAGACATAAGTCTTCCATAGCCTTAGTCTTGGGAGGGAGCAGTAATGCTGGATCATGTAACTTGCAAGGGAGAAGAAATTCAGCGTATGGAAATATAAAGGAATGCACATAAATACAGATCTCTCCTAGTTAAAGTCAGTTATGAGCTTTGCAATAATTACTGGCCGTTTTTGTATTATTGCAGCCTGTTCTCTGCAAGAACACTGACTCAACAGTCAGGAGCAATCTAAACAGTAAACACCATGCTGCATCCAGGGAGTACCACGTGTGAACAATGTGGACATTTTCAGTCCCCTGACCCTTCACCTTAAAGGATGTACATGGAAGTGCAAGGACTGGCAAGGTCGGCCATAAGGCACGGAACTACTCCTGAAGAATTGTATCTCAGGATTCTTGAGAAAAAATGGAAGCAAGATACAGGTCTCTAAATCAATGGGTGACATATAAATAGTAATCTACTGCTGCTTTGAATGCAGTGTCAGGGATATTTAATTAAACCATTAGAAGAATAGGTTCAAAGAAAGGAGGCAAGTAGTTAAGATGAAAACTACTTTGCCTCAGGATCTTACATACCAGAACTTGGACATCGAGTTAATTAACTTACAAATTAGTAGAAGAAAAAAAACCATTATAGCCCAATAGATGAGTAGTTGATCTGCAGCTCAGGAAGTCCGTGAAGTGCAAATTCTGATCCCATACACTTTTTGTACGACCTCACATTAGAATTCTGTATGGTTAATCCTCACAATAGAATCCTGCCTTTCTGTCAGGTAAGACCAGACCCCATGAACTCCATGGCAGGGCAAAGGCCTAACTTTGCATTTGATTCATCTTTACTGTACACTGGAACTACTTGGAATTCCACAAAGCTTCTAATGGGAAAATTCTTCAGTGTAATATGCAGAACGTTCTGTGCATGCAAACTCTTTTTTACCCACAGTACTTTCTGAACTGTTCTGATCTCAGGTCAGCATGACAATAATACGAACTCCTACTCACCATAATATCAAACTACCAGTGTCTCAAGGACGAGTGCCCAGAAATGATAAACACAAACATTTAAGAAGACACGCATCCGTAGGTTTAAAATTTTTTATTGTGCTGCCAAGAGCCAAATTACAAGAAACCGCCTTACAGTTAAAAAAGTAAACAAGCAATCTGCTGAACCGCAGTGCACTCCGAGTGCCACATATGCATCTATTTTTCAGAAAATTATATCTGCATTTCTCTTACAAGAGCACAACAGGAACCAAAGTAAAAGAGTGTAATGGATACAGCACATAGGATAAATCATATCTTTAAAATAATAATAATAAAATAATAATAATAAAAACATTTTACACCATGTCCTATATCCTGCTAATATTTTCAGAATATGGCCTTGATTGTAAAACAAAAGCAAGCATTTACAATTTCTGGATAAAGACTGCTTACTCTTATGCAAGGAATGGATGTTTTGTCTTGACAAAATCTCTGTAGTTATTGGACAGAAACATCTCTGTTTCATTATCAGGTTGAGTACAAAACACTGGGGAGACTACATTTTTTCTTATTGATGGTTGGAAACTGAAGTTATATAAGCAGAAAAAATGTTGACCCTTGATGATACACCTATTTTTTTTCTTTGATGCAAACAGCTAGAACACCTTTTTGATATTCTAAAACAAAAAAAAATTGTTAATCTTCAGATTAATAAATTAGGTCATTATAATAATAAATTAGTTTTTTTTTTCAGTTTTAAAGTTCAGCAATCTCTGACCAAGTATTTACAACAATACTTGAGAGTTCCTTTACAAAAAATACATTTTCTTTTCACATTAAGCATACTGGGTATCTGTGTCTCTTATGACAAGCATTTGTAAAAGAAAAAAGGCAATGCACAAATGGGTAATTAGTATAAAAGTGCCAAGACCTGTTTGGAAAGTTAACATTGTATTATACAGTCAGAGTTATAAATGAGGCAAGCTACAACAAACTTCCAGCTTAATGCGGACAATATTCCAGTAGTTGTTTCAAACAATTGTTTGCAAAAAAAAAAAGAAAAAAAGAAAAAAAAAAAATAAAAACAAAACCAACCAAAATCCAGGAGCTGATTGTGTTATTTCATGGAGTTGATTAGTGCTGCATGTATATTGTCATCAGTGTCTCTAGCCAATGCATTCATTAAAAAGCCTTTTTAAGGCTAAGCAGGAAAAGAAAAATAAGAAACACCCTGAAATGTAGCAAGTAGCAAGAGCAACGCTTACTGCTATAATCGTGCACGAACTGAACACACGCCAACACAAGAGTGCACACACACACACACACACACAAACACGTTCAAATCAAATCAAATCAAACTGTAGGTAGAATGAGATGCTCTTTTCTTGTCTTTCCTAAACTCACAAGCAATTAAGCATTGATATGGAATGCCTGTTATCTGTTTCTGCTCTGGGTAAAATCTCTCTCAGATAAAAATACATTCAACAAGAAAAAAAATAGAAAAAATATATACTGTATACATAGTATTTTATATATACAGTATATATATGTATAGTGTATATACACATGCACGTATATATACATATGTATACCTACATGCATTTGTATATACATATATATACACAAACATACAAATACTTTTTGTTGTTTTTAGCATAATTATATTTACATAAATATTCCTATAATGCTAAAGTTTAAAGAAGCATGATCTCCTTTTTTTTTCTGAGCTTCAAAAAAGGTGCTTGAGTAATATACAATTAAAATTAAGCAGCTTCCTAGCATGGAAGTAGTTTCTAAATCTGCATACCAGTAAATAAGAACATCAACAGGAAAAAAACAACCTTAAAACAGTCTCTTTTTTACTCTCTTGTACGCAAGAGCTTTGTCCAACAAAAATATTTTTCCTTCTCCTGTATGAACAACCAGAGATTGATATAAAATAACAAAACAAAACCACAACAGACAAAACAAACAAACAAAAGCCCCTGGAACTGCATGGTGTTCTTGACTTTTCCTTCCATCCTTCTTTCCTTCCTTCCTCCTTTCAATACTGCTGTCAAAAGATCCAGTGCTCATATCAGGAATTACTTAGGCCTCAGTCATTTGCTAACTCTGCTGAAGTCTGGCTAATCTAGCCAATCAGCTTTGAAGAAAACAAAAAAATAAAAACAAAAAATAAAACCAAAAAGCAGCACAAGGTATAATTTTATACATCCTTAATAAACCCACCCTTTATTTTCTGCTATAATCTTTTCCTTGCTATTTCATTAACTACTGCAGCTTCTCATCATATAGAAAAATATTTGCAGCTACACCACACCTGTGATGTGACAAATTCTGTTCTAGGAGTATATTACTGTAGCAACAGCTGGAAAAAAAATAATCAGACCTTTTCATATTTTTTTCACCTGGGGTTAGGCTTTTGCTGCAACAGATGCAATTTCAGAGCAACAAGATAAACCACTATCCTGCTGCTCAGCAGTATATTTTCGTCTCCAGCCAAGCATGACCAGCTTTTCTTCTCTGAAACTTCCTTTTACTTCATTGCCTACCCCTAGCCCCTGATTCCCCCTCCCAAAAAACCTCTATAGCTATGTTACAAGCAAATACATCTTAACAAGTTTCAAAACTTTGGTTCTAAGAAAACACTTGGTCAGTTATCTCAAGGAAAAGTGGGAATGCTTTTTCTGGCACATTGCAGGAGTCAGAGCTCATCCCAGAAAGGTCTTAGAGCTGTACATGTAGTCACAAATCCAATACAATCCACTAAGCAACTGCACAATTCTAGTTTTATTTTAATAGCAGACTGTCTCTCCTTCTCTCGCTCTCTTTCTTAAATCCTTGGCAAGAGTGCAATTCTTCAAACTGTTTGATAGAAATTATCTGCCTGTAGGTTGTTCTGTTTCTGCATGCTGTAAAATCCACTGTATCTTGAATCTGGGTCTGCAATTCTTAGCATCCTCTGAGAACTGTCCACCTGGACCCTGGTACCTTTCTCGCAGTCCACATATACCAGTTGATTGTTTAGGCAAGAAGGCTGTTAAAACAGAAAGGAAATATTGAGTAAATAATACAGTTTTTCTATTTCACACATAACTTTTAAAGTCTGTTTGGGTCAAGTCCATATGTTGGGATCTCTAGCTTGTCAGAGTGACCCCGAGAAGAGTTCGAAAGTCTCTTTTCCCAGCCCGGTGCTTGAAGAAGGAGTCAGGGCTCTTCATTTCTCGGTCTCAAGGTTGTTTATTGTATCTTATCTATAAAATTCTTTCTCCTGTCCTGCCAAGGTCCACTCAGCAAGACAGTCCGAGGCTGCCCCTTTTTAGTCTTTATACTAAAAACCAGATATACAATGTTTACAATTACTTCCCTATACCTATCACCTATGTTAGACTGTGAGCTTCTACTCTAAACCAATCTGTAAGCGCCAACATCACAGCAGAAGATGGAGGCCAAGAAAAAAAGGCAGGATATGCCCAGATCCCTCCATCTTGCCCCCCTGAATCCCCATTCTAAGCACCCCAAAATCTACTTTTTTACCTTGTGATAAATTCACTGTCATGCTACTTAATTTGTCATGGCTTGCAAGATCTTCATCTAAGGTTGGTAACTTCCTCCATGGGTCATAATCAAAACCACAGGCATTTTGGGCTCTGTGCAAGGGTCTCTGAGACCTCTGGCAGGGTCTTGGCTGCTCAGGACAGCCAGAGGGATGTCCTGGCTCCTGACATCCCTAAGCACAAAACAAAATCAAACTGGCAATGAAAGGGTTTGGACTTTTGTTAAAGTTGGCCTATGTTAGACATAGTAACAGACCAACACTCCCTTCAGAGTCACCATTTTTCATCTTCTGAATGGAGTTCTGGTATTCTCATATCCTAACTGTGCTGGTGTAACTGTTCTCTATTAATTCAGCACCACACAAAGGCTTAACCTGCTTGCCCCAGATGTGCAGTACCTTTTTTCCCAGACTTTTAACAGCCTCTTTATTGCTTAACATTTTCCACTATGTTTTGTTCCTGGTTTTGTAAAAATGGGATAACCTGGAATTAGACATGGCACCTTTGTTGGAGCTTTGTAGCAGGACACTGGAATCCACTGCTTCTTCTGGTTGATAAGCAGGAGCACGATGATCAGTAACAGCGCTATCGTGATTGGGATCGTCACCAAGGCAACCGAGCTGACGGATGCATCCTCGCTGGGGCGGGGCCCACTGCCACTCCGGTATTCCCCCTGGAGATGGTTCATGTCTGCAGGGCAATTGGGAGCATTTGGTCGTGATTAGAAACGGGCCTTGGCCACAAGGAAGAATGTAATTAAAAATGTCTCACTTGTACATCTTGTCACTCATAAGAACTGGACCTTCTCTCCTGCAATGTCACCTTATTTACATAAGTTAGAACAGCTTGTATCTTGTAGAGGGACTATGTTAGTCAGGAAAAGGCCATCAAAAGCGAGGAGATAGAAGGAAACCTAAAGCACAGTAATGACCAAGTCTGACAGCAACCTCTTAACTCATCTGTGTTTGCATGATCTTATCTGATCACAACAAAATTCCCACTTGTAAAAAAATCAGACTCTGTGTTTCCAGGCTGAGGAGAGCTTGGAAATCTTAGGATGAAAGAAACTTTTTCTTTTTGACTTTTAAAAGGTTTACTTTTACTTTGTACTGGTAGGACAAGTATGATGTGTTCACTCTCTCCTGCAGCGCTCAGCCTGTGAAAACAAACTGCTGGCAGTCTACTAGACTGTAGCAAGTTTTGTGTGTAATTGCAAAGAATGGTAACTTTCAATGACATATACAAAATTCCCTCACAGTTCGTAGTGGGTGTTTATAACCCCCAGGCAGGATAGTTACAAGCCAGCTACTAATGCTTGAGAAATTAAAATGCTGGAGTTATAAAACTTAGAACTTTGTAAAGCAGTTACATTTCGTGCATTCTTGCTCCAAAAAATAGAATGCTATGAGGACATCCTCAGATTAAAAAGAAATCCTCAGGTTAAAAAAAATTACATAATTTAGGTTGTCCTTCAGTTAGAAAAGTTTAACAAAAACTGTGGCACAGCGTTTCCTCTATGCTGGAATAATATTACAGTGCAGTTTTAAACAGAAGATGTATTTACATCCTTAGACAACCTTATTGGCTGTGTGTCACTATACCTGAGGTGGTTTTTTGTCTCTCGTCTGATATCATGGCTATGGTATATATTGGGCTGTGATAAATGTTTTTCCACCTTTGTTTATCTGTTCCTGAGAATGTCAAATGGATCAAATGAAGGTCTATCAACTCCAATGGCCTGCTTTCTAGTTTTTGAATCAGAAAAGACACCCAAGAATCACTTCTGATTCATCATTTTGTTGTATTCCTAATTTTATAGAACTCCATCATGCCAACGCAGATGTTTCTTCTATGCAGAACATGGAGTGATAATGAGACCAAAATGTACAAATATAATTTAATCGACTGACTCATCTTTACTCAAAGCAAAATGCATGTACTGCACTGAATTATGCGCTGAAGAATATTCTCAGATACAACTGCTACTTGAATAGAAAAAGCAGATGCATTAAAACATGGGGAATAAACACAGTCCTAAGCTATCCTGGTTTATATCAGATCTGACCTCTGTGAATGTGGATTATATCATTTTCACTCGGTGTCGGCCAGTTTGGTACTTCTAGTTCAACATCTCCTCGATGATTTGTCTTCTCAATGGGGATGTTAGTGGGTTCAGGTACATACATCTCTGTGAAATGAGAAAAATGTCTTTCACAAGTTGCAGGCTGCTTAATTTCTTCTTAATGCTGCTATAATTGAGGAAATATATTTGCCCATTTGCAGTGCTTTGTCCTTTAAATTCTCTGATTTGTTTCATAATTTTCATAATTTTCATCATTAGCCTGGGATTTTGTTTGAAAACTTATTCCATGTTGTACACAGGATACATACCTGTTGCCATTATCATTACCATAATGTGAATGGGACAAAGGACTGGTGTGGACAAACTTGCTTCTGAAAATACCATCCCAGAATACATGCTTAACTACAGGCTTGCTCCTCCAGATACTCCACAGAGTATCCTCTGTGATACTCAACAAAATCCCCCCCCTGCCCAAAAATGAAAGGAAGGCTGTATCTTCCCAGCTGATATGTAAACAGTCCCTACTGGTTTCTTTGCCTTGCTTTTTTTTGTAATCCTCAGAGGGGAATTCTGAGATTCTCAGAAGGGGTACTGCTGAATCTCCCCAGTTGTCCTGTCAGAAGGAGTTATCAGCTGATTGAATAAGGCGAGCAAACTTCTGCAGAAGTATATCAGGACTCACATTAAAAACCACTTGCAATTCTTATGCCCCTTGTGCCCATAGCTAAGAAAATATCACATTGCTTTTAAGCCAAGTTAAAATGAAAAACAAAGCAATGTGATATTTGAAAAGTAACCAACACCGTCAGAAAAGACAGAAATGTCAATCACTGTAACATAATCTGCAGAGATGTAAGGATATTAATTTTCCCACTTCATTAACATATTTCCTTAGCCTTGTGAAAGGACAAAACAGGGGCAAGTAAGTAATTTTTCAGTTCTC
The DNA here is from genome assembly GCF_027887145.1 of Ammospiza caudacuta. Classification (NCBI taxonomy): domain Eukaryota; kingdom Metazoa; phylum Chordata; class Aves; order Passeriformes; family Passerellidae; genus Ammospiza; species Ammospiza caudacuta. Next base: position 38,815,708 of record NC_080595.1, on the reverse strand, counting down.
AGTTCTCAGAATAAGTGAAATTGAAACTATGCTTTTGCACAATGTGCCTATCTGTTAAGAATATTAATTTTCCTTAAGTCTAAAAGTCTGTTGCCTTTGTGACGCTGTTCAAACATGGACTGATATTCAAAACCCAATTACAAAACCTTATTATGGGCCCTAGGAAAGCAGCATGACAATAAACTGGGCTGTCACATCGCATTACCTGGACACATGGGGCAGCAGCTTCCCTCCACGTTGATGGGCTCAGCACAAGGCAGAGGTGGGCAGCTGACCGTGGAGCACAGAGTCTGGCCCTGCAGGCAGTAGCAGTGTGTGCAGCTGTCGATGTCCCAGCGCTCCTCATCCGCGTACGTTTCTCCACTGAAGTGGCACACCACTTTCTTTGCAACTGTATCTTCTGTGGAAGGAAAACAGTGCTGTGAGCCTGCACTAACAGCCAATTACACACAAACCAGATTTCATTCCTAGACACAAAAGTGAAATAATTGCCACAAGGAAATCCCAGCTGTAACGAAAAGATCCTCTCTTCATCGTCCAGAAAACCTTTGTGGGAAAGATGTCATTTCTGCTTCTTTATGAAGTACATAATTAGCCTGGGCTGCTTCTCCTCATTTTCTTAATGCAAGAGGCTAGAGGATGGATGATTGAGACATGAAAAGATGATATCAAAAGTGCTGAGAAAATTAAGAAAAAATCATTCTCTTTGACTCTTTGAGGCTACCAAGGCTACCAACTACTCATCTTCCTCCTTGTTTCCTAGTCAATCCTATTAAGCTAAAATAACCCCAAACCCTAACTACCTAAATTTCTAACTACCAAAGCTCAAGAATGATAAACTCTGTCTAGAATACTTAAAAAAGTACATTAGGCAAGATGCCAAGAAGGATTGGAGAGATTCTCAGGGGAAATAACTAGAAGTGCTTAGACTGTAATGATAGAACCTATTTGAAGGGGATCTGATAATTCCCTACAACTGCATCAATGGAAAACCCCCGGAAAAGAGCAAATAACAAAACTCAGTACATTTTTTAATGGTTAATATTATATAAATTGGAAATCTATGTGATCTTTCTGCCTAGGCATTCAATACACCACTTTTTAATGTTGCATCCTGTCCAAGCCTACAGTAAACCTATTTCATTGAGAAGGAAGTAATGAATTGCTTAGCCTAGGATGTTTTTTGGAGCCAAAGAACTTTAAGGATAGTGAAAAAACAACACAGCAGAAACTCCAAAAGCCAAGTGGTGCTTAATTTTTATCTTAGCTTCCTCCTGCCTTTGTTTCTTAGAGCCAAAAATTGTTGTGAAACCTGCTGATGACATGAACTTGCACATTAAACATATGAATGAGATAACAGAATGAAACTTTTTAAACTTTCAGATAAATACTGGTTTAACATTCATATAGATTACATCTCCAAGTATCCCAGTTAGACATATTTACCCTGTGTCAGCCTTATTATATACTTTGGCCACGAGCAAAGGTTTTAATTAGTGACAACATAATAGAGACATAATCTGGAATAACAAGGCTAGCAGTCAGCAGACCAGTCCAACAGATCTGAGAGAGTAAAGTCAAATACAAAAGAGGACCAGCAAGAAGTACTATTGAGAAAATATTAGTGGAATTATCTGAAAAGCACAAATGGTTCCTGAGGTCCTTGGTATCTCATGGGTTGCACGGCTTTTAGCATGGATCCCAACCTCTCCAAGCAGATTTGTGTGGGCATGGGAAAGGAAGAGTGGGAGGAAAAGATGGCAGCCAGCTGCAGGAAGGGCACCAGGTTGTTCCCTAGCTGATGTGCATTTGGCACATAGAGCCAGCAGAACCGTGTGTCAGGAGGGTGTGTGTGGGGACAGGACGAGGCACACTGCCTGAGCGCCCCTCTGCTGCTCGTTACCTATGCAGATCTAACCTTAGCACTTCTGGCCTGTTCAGATTAGCTCCCAAAATGTTACTTTGCTTCACTTAGGACACCTTCTTCAATTCTGCAGCTAGTTTGTCTGGAAAAGTCCTTTAACTTGCTCAAGCTTTTCCAAATTTGTGAAGAACACATCACAATTTTATTCAGCAAATATTTTTTAGAAGAATAAGCAAAGGTAAAATCACAATTATGGTGCTGTACCTTTGAACCTCAAGAGGAAATTTTAAGGTACTATCCTGTGAGAGTTTCCTGTTTTGGTGTCCATCTCTATGAAAGTATATACAAGGATGAAGATGAAGGCCACTACAGGTGCTCAAGAACAGTGGAAACAAGACAGGCTTGCAATAAGAAACCCACATACAAAAACACAGTTCAGTGTCTAGCTCTACCCACTTCTCTCAAATTTCTTCTAGCTCCACCAGAAAATCAGCCTCATCTGGTAAATGACTGGACAGTCATTGCTCTGTTTTCTGCAGAAGACTAATCTTGTCTCTAATTAAATAGATATCCCTTTATCCTCTCTAAACTAGAAGGTTATCTTTCCAAATTAATCTTTGCATGAGAAAGACGAATGTTGAACACACAGGATGAAGATTCAAACAACAAAGCATCCACGACTAAAATTTTGAAGTAGAGTCTATACAAACTGGACCCAGAAAGAAGCAGAATAAATAATGCAGTGCTAAAATCCTGCATAATTTTTGAAATTCCAAGAAATTAAGCAGGCCTGTTTCCACAGAGTTTGCCTATGCCCAAGGAAGTGACTGAATCACTATCCCTTGGGGTATTTAAAAGACATACAGACACAGCATCTGAGGACATGATCTAGTGGTGGACTTTGCAGTGCAGGGTTAACAGCTGGACTCACTGATCTTAGAGGTCTCTTCCAACCTAAATGATTCTATGATTCTAAACATTTTATCAAGTATTGCATAAAAATATTTAAAAAGAATCTGTACAAAGATGTGCTTCACAGTTCTCAAAAATGAAGAGTAAACCAGAAAGAACCAGAAAGATGAAAATTAAGTGCATGACCTGTCTTGCATGCAAGGGTATATATAATTAATGGAAGCCATAAAAAAAGTTACCATGAATTTCTGTTATTTAAACCACAAAACATGTGACTACACAGGACACCATGGTTTAATAAAATGTAGCATCACTGAAAATCTTTATATCTGAGTATTAATTAAAATCTGGTTACTGCATTTTGCTTTGCTGAGTAGTTGCTACTAAAAAAACATGAAGTTTTCATAGCTCACACATTTAAGTATTTGCAATATTATACAACTATACAGGATTCAAAGTAAAATAACTAAAGCTATGTCTACATGCTCTGTGTATATATTTGCAAACCTGACATGCAAGATGTAGGGTTTTAAAGGTTTCATTTTTGTAGCTCATATTGCACAAGTACCCCTGGTGCATCCCCTCCTCACCCACAGAATTCTTCAGTGCAGTATTCTTCGTGTTCTGACTTTATTGGTTTGGTTGCCCAACTTTCAAACACTCTATATATTTTTTAATGTTAAAATGTTTTCTGGGTTAAAGTTATTTTATGGTTCAAACTCACTGGAAGAAAAACCTGCAGAAAGACAGTTGTCAAAGAAACTTTAAATTCTCCCCATTTTGTATGCAAAAAATGAGAAGAAATAGTAATAGGATTAACATTGCACTTTTGCCTCAAAATGTCCTCAATATCTAAGTAGAATTCCAAAGGCAACTGAAGCTTGGATGCTTTGTAATTTTGCCTGGCATTCTTCCATCAAATTCCTTGTACATCAAATAAAACTATATCACCTGTTATTAAAGCTATTCTATCTGAAAGGATATAGAGATTTCAAGAGTTGTATCGATGCCTGAACACACTCCACAATCTTTCTACCATCTTTCTGATGAAGGACTGTTTTGTTTATAGATAGGCAAGTTGACTCACATGTTCAATTAAATATTTAAACCCATCAACTTCCTTATACTCCTTCTTGCTGTTCTTTTCTACTGTATCTCTCCTTACTAGTTTTGCAACTGAAGTAACCTTTAAATGCCTTCCAACAATACTACAAAGATTAAATTCAGTGAGTACAATATATGATTTTTCTCTATCAGCAGCTTCCATTCTACAGCCTTTGTACTTACTGTGAACTCACAAAAGAAGTCATCTGTACATAAATACTCCTATTCAACACACAATGGAAAAGTGATCTCCAATTTTGCTACTTTAAAAATGCCTGGAAATTTTCATTGTCTACAGCAACCACCATTTACTTCACCTCCAAATTCAACACCAGTCTTTATGCATTTTCAGTGTTTTAAAAAATATATATTTTCCCTGTTTTTATCTCAAAGGTACTATCATTAATGAAATTCCATTTTTCCTGTATTTTAATTTAGATGCCTTATTAAGAGTTCTCCATTCTGTGAAATTTCAGAATGCTTCAGCTCATCTTCTGCAGTCATAATTAATGTTTTCCTCATATTATTATAATCACATAAATCTTGACATAACATATGTGCTACCTGACAGATCTTCCTTTAAATAAAATAATTTTTTTGTAATGTCTTTATCCAATAAGGTGTCTTACTAAGATTACAGGAGGATGGCCTCTGGAGTTTGTAGGCAAATTAGATGTATATCTCTACGCTCTTCTACCTAAAAACTCCAAATCATGATCCTCCTCAAAGCTCCCCATGCAGACTTCACTCTCCAGTCTGACTGGTGGCATAGACTGCATCTCAGGGAAAGCATTTCAGTTTGGAAATAAAACTTCTGTCTTATTCCTAAGAAAGGAACAGCAAGTTCACAACTATTTTCATTCACTCACCAATACAGTAAGGACAACACTGTCCCTTTCTCAAAACAGGTCTCTCACAGGACACTGGTGGGCAAGACTCAGAGTAGCATCTAATCACCCCATCCATGCAAATGCAGCTAGTGCAGACATTGGGCTTCCAGGACTCAGCTGTCAGAAAAATATCTCCATCATCGTTTTTGCAGTAACTGGGCATGCTCTCATTGCTTGATGGAGGGGGCTGAAGAGTCTCATCTGTAAATATAAAGAGATTAGGTTATTTAACTTGCAGTGGGTAACTTCTCTCAGAGCTCCTTACCAGAAGGTTCACTCTTGAACACAATGGAATTGTTACACATTGCTTCACTACTTCAGAAGAACTGGAAGGACAGAGCCTTATGCCTCTTTAGCTCTTATATGGGATGAAGAGCTCATGATATGCTCTAGCATAATGCTTGTTTAGACCTTTATTGAGTTTACTCAAAAAAGAAACAAAAACATGTAAAGCAAGGAATAAAAAAGAAAAAAAGCTTGGAAAAAGGAGAGCAAGGAGAAAAACAATCAGAAGCAACCCCTCAGAAAGTGATTCTGCTCTAAATTGCATGGTGTATAGGGATTCATCTCAAACAAGAGAGATTAAATTTTAAATCTAAAACCTGGATCCCATCTTCCACCATGTCAGCCCAAGTTTTTGAATGATGCAAAGTGAAAAGCTATTATGCTGCTGTCACCTTCACTAGAGGCCTTAGATGAGCTAATTATAATTGTTGAGAAACAAATGAAACTTGATCGTGCTTCAGCCTGATGCCAATGGTTTGCTTTAATTCTCACGCCCATCCATGGGGGAGACATATTCCTGCAATGAAGCTGTTCACTTAACAGACTGTGACAGTGCTCACAGGGGTTCTTGGATGAGGCAAGAGATGAGAATGTTGACTCCATGTTCAGAAGGCTTGATTTATTATTTTATGATATATATATATTACATCATAACTATACTAGAAAGAAATAGAAGGAAAAGGTTTCCTCAGAAGGCTAGGTAAGAATCGGAAAGGATGATAACAAAGGCAGCTGGCTTGGACAGAGAGCGAGAGCCAGCTCTGCTGTCACTGGTCACCAAATCCAAACATCCACGGGAGACCAATCATGGATCCACCTGTTGCATTCCACAGCAGCAGAGAAACATTGTTTACATTTTGTTTCTGAGGCCTCAGCTCCTCAGAAGGGAAAAAATCCTAAGAAAGGATTTTTAGTGAAAAGATGTCTGTGACAACAGACATTACAGATCAAGAAACAAGACTAAGAAAAAGAGAAGAAAGGATTCATAGAGCACTGAGATGAGGTTCTCAATCTACCTGCATTAAGCTATGAGACTAAGCTTATTATATAGCCTGTGAGGAAAGATCAGCTCCTCTGAAACAGTATTTTGAAGTAAGCAAATGTTCATTACTAATAACAAAAAAATATAAGTCAGGAGAACTGGCTACCTTGTTTACATAGGTAAATATTACAAAAAATTACAAAATATTTTGTCAGGAAAAAGCCCCACACTCAAACCCAAACAAATACCTTGTAGCAAAACCTAATGGCAAAAATCAACTTCTATTTTTTCCTAAAGTAAATTTTAAAATTTTGATTTGAATAAAGGCATATTTTTTTGTGAGTTTACATCCAATTCACAGGTTTGTACTAAATTTCCATTACAATAAACTTCCCCATTTGCTATGTAAAATAGGAATTTATGTTCATTTATAATTGAATATCTTTCCTTGGGGGAAAGCAAATCCTGTTATCTTCTTGACACTGTGAGGCAGTCTAGGAGGAGTCTGGCATGCCTGCCAGGCTGGAATGCTTTGATATTACTCAGCTGCCTTCAAATCACTATCAGAATGACACCATGTGAAGGTAAAAGCAAACGGAGACCAGTTTTTGAGACCAAATCCCAAAGAGGCAAGACAGTAATAAAAAGGCTCATAGAAACCAAGCTGTGTAGAAAGAAAAAGAAACAAGCCTGTATCTACCTAACACTTTGATTGCTTTCAAAGTTTCTCTAATCCTGCATGTCTCCATAAAGGAGTGCATATTTCATAAACCTTCCAAGGATTCTGGTTCTTACACAACCCCTACATTATTAGATTGCTTTCAAGATTTTCCAAGTTCAGGGCCACAGCTCCCTTTACACATAAGATCTCTCTTGCACACAGTCAAGTTTTGCACTTGAATTAGAGAACTGCAGGCTGTCACTGCAAACTGCAGGAGAACAAAGGCACCACAACAACCACCACTGAGCACACACTGAGCACTCTCACACTGAAACACCAGACATGCTCAGATCGAGGAAGGGCTCTGATGACAGCTGGATGTCAGCACGTACCTGGGCACTGTGGGCAGCAGGAGTCCTGGGTGCGGGTGGGGCTTTGGCAGAGCAGGGGTGGGCAGACTTCGGTCTCGCACAGGACACGGCCGCTGTGGCACGTGCACTGCGTGCAAGAGTCAATGTTCCACGTCTCTCCTTCTACAAAGTATTCCCCACCAGGAGCATGGCAGATTGATGGACTGGTGAGCTCTGGCTTTTGCACTATTATTTCATCTGGGAAAAACAGAATTGGAAGAGAGGCAAAATCAACAGTGAATCTTATAATTAACAACCGTACACAAGGTGAAGAATTTCTGCTATTATTGAAAATACATATATACATTATTCTTAATGAAGCTCTTTTGACTTTATGGCACCTGCATCTCATGAAATATGGGAAATATATAAGCAGGAAAAAATTTGAGAATCAGTCTGAATAAACACTAGTTAATATAAATCAGAGGTAACTTCAAGCATTCTTGGCATTTCAGAAAAAAAAACAAACTAACTTGTGATTTGGGAATTCCAAGAGACAATTATCATTTTCTGAAAAATTCTAATGATCAGACAGTTTCTTAACTGCTAAATATTAACTTCAGATACAATTCCTGAAAGGATGGATAAGTAAGCTTCTCCTCTGGGATTTAGGAAGTCTAGGTAAAGGTTAAGTTTCCCAAAAGATATGTGCCTATATCATCTGTATCATTAGATGCTACACTAGAAAAACAACCAAACAGCCCCCCCCCCCAATACCCCAATCCACCAGAAAAGAGAAAGCCCCCTAAACACAGAATCCCCCCCAGCCCCCTAAAAATGTACAAGCACTTAACATCAGTGGAAGTGCTTCATCACTGTTACATTTAAAAAAAAAGTACCTGCCAAATTTGAAAAAAAAAACCCATCTGGATATAAAGAAATGCCACAATGTGTAGCCTTATCCTTCCAGTAATTGTATCTCAACAAATGAACCTTGCTTTCTTTGCAAGCAATTATTTACATCACCTCTGCAGCCCTGGCTAAAAGATTCACCCTGGCCATTTAGAGAAGAAATTTGACCTCTTTCAAGTTAAGGAAGGAACTGAAACTGTTTCCCTTTGTCAGCATAAGTGTCCTCCAGCATCTGGGGTATTAAAAAAATGGGGGAACTCTTCACTTCTTGGTGATTTAAAAGATAAAAAAAGAAACCTATCAGGTACCTTGAGTACTTAAGCATTTACCATCAAGAAATAGTTATGCCACCATCTCAGCCTGCTTAAAATCCTTTGAAGCCTATCCCCCACTAGGGACAATAAGGGCAGTAATAGTTGCCTGCCTACCATGCTGGTTGTTTTGGACCTGGAGTAATACCACCAGCTTTTTCCACGCATTATGCATAGATACCAAGATGCCTCACACATCATGTTTTTTCAGCTGTGGAAGCCATGAGTTTGCAAGCTACAGGCTTTGAAAGTGAAGCTTCAGGCTTATTAGTGATGTCCTTCAGCCTGAATTCAACCCATTTTATAATAGACAGCTAAGTTAGGTGCCTCTGTTAAGAACTGAACCTCCTCAGGTTTCCTATACTGTGAATGGAGAAGAAGAAAAAAGTGACTTGCTAATTGTGCTACATCTCTAAACCACTTTCTGAAGGTGCCTGTCACCTACTTCATTATAATGATGCCTAATGTGAACATCATCCTAACCCAAATATCTTGGTTAAGGAGAGAAAAATTAAGTGTACAGCAGCTCCTCTAGGCATTTAGGCAGGCCAAGGCTCACAAAGTGCTTGTGGCTTCTCTCCATGTTTCTAGCACCACTGTTCCTGTCTGGAGAACGGCGTTTGTGCCCTTTGCTCTATGACACTGCCACGTAGAGGAAACGCCACTCAGTTGTGTTTTCATTTCTGGAGAATGATTGGTAGAACTCAAGGAAGCTGACTGTGACTGATTTTAGTCTATTCACAAAGTCCTGTGCTTTTCTTTCAGGGAATTATTTTATCTTTCACCAGTTTGCTTATGCCATGCTTTTCCAATTGCTTATATTTATGAACCACATACATGATTCAGCAGCATTTACCTGAATAAGATTGCTAGTCTGCTGCCTTGTCACTGTTAGATTTTTATTTCAGCTGGAACAATATATTACAAGTTATGCAATGGCATCTTAACTCACCATGGCAAAAGTAATACTAATATTTTCTGAGTCATCTCCTTTGCATTTAACTTTCTGCAAAGTCACAGGCCTGTCTTGCTACAGCTAATTACTGTTCCTGATCAAAAAAGCACAACCAGATAGCACTGCTGTATATGTTGCCTACTGCTTCCTCAGCAGCATTGATAATGATGCATCACTGCAACTGAAGTGACACAAGTGTGCAGCTACATTACCTCAGGAAACAATTGGTCAAACAAATACACACTTTCTACATAGCATGGTTCTGTGGAACAGTAGCAATTAATGGCTTTTAAACCTTACAGGAAACCTTAAGATTTTTACAAGCATTGTGATGATCCATATAAACCTCTTAATATATAGAAATGTGATTATAAGGGATGTTTTAGCACTCCATGCATATCTTGCTCTGCTGAAAACTGACTAAATGTGGAATTGAATGTAATTGCATTTTTTTTTTCAGTTTACAAAATGATCTATGAGAGCTGCCACTTCCCTGTGGATGAGTTAAGAGTGCAATTCCAAACCCAGTACCTCAGGACTGCTAATTACTTCAATAATCTTATGGCAAATACATATGAGTGACATGCTCTCAGTCTCACAATTCCAATCTACTTAACACTGTATTCCAATCTACTTAAAGCCATGATATATATTAAACATCATCAGAGGGTAATCAATGTGTTCAAAATAAAATCAGAATTACATTTCTAACAAATATAAGACCTCAGTGGGGAAAAAAACCCATATTGAGACTAATTTGACCATAGTAATTCCTACCCTTATATATCCCATCTTTAAAATGCTGTGTCTGCCCTAGCATTGTAAGAGTTTACACGAAGTGTGACTTTACCTAAACAGAAGCTAGGTGACCAGTGGCTTGAAAGCAGGATTGATGTCAGACACAGAAACCTATGCAGACCCTCTCTCCTAAAGGAATGGACACTGCTGGCTAAGCAACTGCTTTTATAAAAGAGACCAACATTGTTGGTGCTCAGAATCAAACGTTGATCTCATCCACAAGAAATGTATAGTGTGAGATAATAGGTTCTGCTAACTTTATTTTGACCTTTCTTCCACAAACTGAACATTAGGCTTGTGAATGAATTTACCCAAACTTCCTCTCCATACACAAAGTAACTAGCTGCTGGCCAGCTGAAAGACCAAAATTCCCATTAATCTTATTTGAATGCTCTGAGGTATTCTGCACATGTTCAGTAAATCAAGATGCACGAGTATGCTGACATTAGAATGAAGTCAAGGATGACTCTTGGGGACCTAACAAGAGAACTGCTGGAATTGGAACAAACACCATATATTATAAATTTTGAATCTTGTTTTTTTTATAAGACAAGACTGATGTTAACCTGATCCATATGAAGTACATCATCCCCTACAATACCACACAAATCATTGTGAAAAGGCTGAAAGAGAAAGAGAGAGACCCTTTGGAATCTTCCATCTTTCTGGGGACTGACTGATTTTTCCAGTTACTACCACAAGGTGTGAACTGGCTTGGAGATCACCATTTGTCTAAGCAATCTAAAGAGATTGGTTATCTTAGGTCACTGGGAGGATGCACTGTTCTCTGTCACTTTCAGAAAGAGGATCTGTTTATTTTGCCCCTAGGATTTCCTGTTCTTTACAAAGTATTAGAAAAAGTTCATAATTGCTTATATCTTGCCAATACTGTCTTGCTGTTCTCTATTTATAGAAGTTTAATGAGCCTCATTGTTCTTACTCCTACCATGAGTCCCAATAAAGTCATGGACAATATTACTGTATTACAAATTAATCTACTTAGCACATAAAATACTGTAGGAATAAGTCTGAAAACAGAGGGCATTAATCTTACATTCTACCCATACTTCTTCATAGATGTTTCTCATATTACTAAAACGATATTGGAATGCAACATAAACTGTACTTGCCCTTTCCACTGAAAGTATTGAAATAATCTACTGCTGGTGGCATAGGAGCCTTCCTCAGAACACAGAATCACAATGTTCAATTACTTAAGACATCTGTTTGTGTACATCTTTGAGGGGTTGTACAACACACATTTTAATAAAACTCCACTTCAAAATCAAAAATGAAAATGTAATGGCCTATTACAATACTTGCTATTATAGGTAACAAACCAGAAACTTTCACTTTTACTAGTTTAAAGATTCCAATGTGTCAAAGATTAACATGTTAGGACCCACAACTTGCATATGCTTTAAATATGTAAGTTCCCATTTCCACAGCTGAGAACTTAATGACAGCAACTTCTCATGTTACATTAGAGCATAGAAACCTTCATCTCTGCCTACTACTGAAGTATGTGTGAGATTACTTTAATGTATTAAGAAACAGAACACAAGTGAAATGAAACTTGATTACAAAGCATGAGGAAGAAATCTTGTGTTACCTGGACACGATGGACAGCACTGCCCTGGATGTATGGTGGGGTTGGCACAGCTGGGCACGGGGCAGGTGATCAGGGCGCACATTTCCCGCCCATTGTGGCAGTAACATTCCCTGCAGCCGTCGTGCCAGCTCTCCGCGTTCTCGTGCCGCCGCCCATCCATGGACAGGCAGGAGCCTGTTTTAACAGGAGGCATAAGGGAAGCTGTTGCCTCTGCAAAAACCAAAGAAAAATGAGGTGTCCTGATAAGCATCTGTTGGTTAGGAAGAAACACCAACTTCGTGACTGGATTGCATTTATTTTTAAAGCACAAATTAGACCAAGTAAATAACAGTCCTATCATTTACACTTAAAAGAACACACAGGAAACAATTAAAAGGTACACTGAAAGGGGCAATAGGATGTCCTGTAGTATTTCCTTGGAAAATATAATCACTTTCTTCTGATGAACCTATACTTTTTCAATCAACCAGAAATGTAGTAGTGTCTAAATAATATAAGAAAAAGGAGAAATGCAATGGAGGGAAATAGCACATAGTATGAAGCATATTTAAAATGAAATATTTAAATATCATAGCACATTAGATTATCTATAATGTATCTGAGAGCAAGTAGAATATAAAAACATTTAAATGAGCTATGGATAGTCCTGCAAATGATAAAAAATTGCAATCAGGTGCTAACAGGGTAATGGTAGATACTGGAAATATGCCATAAAGTACTTCCAGTGAGAAATTATTTGTTTATATTACTACAATAAATGAGATATTTGGAAGAGAAAGATGAGAATTTCATCCCTCATTTCTTTTAGCTTTTACTGAGATGAGAATACAGTAGCTTAGACTGTGGTATTACTTGCATTCTGTCAGAACACACAAGCAGTTGGTCCAGGGAGGATAAAGTTTCATTTGTATCTTAACGGGTATTTAAGTGCTGCAGGATTCAGCCTCAATATATTCTTTGTTAATCAGCAGAGTGAATTTAGAGCCAAACACTCCCTCATCCACATCACTACTATGATGAAGGATGCAGGAGCAGTTTGTCAGTGAACTGACTTGTTTTCAGTGGTATGCCAACCATGTTCTGCTGACATACATATAACATCATTTGTACTAAGCTCTTAATTAATTTTCTTTTAAAAAAGGATAATGTATGAGAAGCAGTAATGTTTACATGTAATTTTAGGAAGCACTCAGCTTTTTTGCTTGTTAGTTTTTTGGTTGGTTGGGGTGTTTTTTGGTGGTTTTTTTTTTTGTTTTTTGCACACTAGTATGTAGGTCAGCACTTCAGCTGTGGCAGATCTATCAAAGATGATTTCACAAGCAGATGGTACAAAGTTAGTTTGAGGCACATTATCAGAATAGAAAGCCAATGTACAGAAGTTACATTAGTACACCATTTTGTGAACTAAACAAAAATGCTGCATAAGGATAAAATACTTAGAACAGACTTCATCCTGGTGCATGAACAGAAATACTGTGAAAAAACTTAAATTCAGTTACTGTACTTTCATAATTTAGCATCAAAGTATTTAAATTATGATTTGAATTATTATTGCTGGAATATTGTTCTATATTAAAATAATTTTTGACACTCAGAAGTCCTACATAGTAAGACTTTGCTTATTTAGCAAGGGAAAAGGGTTTCTGAAGCAATCAGATTTTTTCCTAAAATATTCTAAAGTACACTCCATAATTTGGAGAAACATACCTAAGTGGGTACTCAAAATTAAGTTCACAAACTGAGATTGTAATTAAAAATTGGAAAGTGAAAACAATCAGTACAAAAGCTAATATTTGAAAAAATCCAATGTGTAAATGCAAAATGGGAGTAATTAGCTAACTAGAAGTATCTTTGAAATGATCTGAGATACAGCAGTTCACAAGGAAAGAAAGTGTGCAATGTGACACCACTGCAGAAGAGGCAAGGTCAATATAAGACACAAGTACAGGAGCACTGTAAACTTAAATAAATACAGCACTACTACTTCTACTAGTCCGAAGATTTTCTATGGCTAAAGCACAGTATCAAAGTTTTGAACAGCGATAAGAAACTGCAGTAACTGGGTTTGTTTGACTTAGAAACCCTTTTCCCACCCAAAAAATCTTTACAAGCCTGCATTTGTAACCCCTTAAATATTGCAAGAATTCTAAAGGGAATGGTGCTTAGTTGCTCCATATGTCTGCTAAGCTCAGGACAACAAGTAACCAGTTCAATGTGTATAAGATGAGACACTAATTTTAGAAAATTCATTTTAAAATGTCATATGTTTCTAACGACAGGACAACACTATTTTAGAAATGTTTGGTTTTTTCTCTTTCTGTTTTGTTGTGGTTTTTTGTGTCTTTTGAAAGTGGAGATTCTTAATAAATTAAATCTTAGACAAACATCTGTCAAGGATTATCCAGATACACCCTATTTCATGCATGAGTAAAGAAGTGGGCTCTCAGTTTGTCAGATACTACTCCAGCCTGTACTTCTATGGTTCTATTAATCCTAGCACAAACTATTTCTGGCAGAAGCAATTTAGAAAGCGGAGCTAATTCACAGGCAGGGGATTTACCCAACCCTTCCTCTAAGTTAAGGATTCTCGGTCAAAATTTTAACAAGGACTCACATTTTCCCCAGAACATACTGGTGATTGTTCCAATCATTCTTTGACAAAACTGCAAACGAAGGGATGTTGAAGTGCTATGCTCATGGCTTGGTATCTTTATGATCATGACAACAGTAAATACTACTTAGAGATGGATCAAGTTAATTTCACTAAATAATTGTGCACATTTTAAAATCCACACTTGTTAAGGAGAGCACTTAAAAGTGTGCATACACATAATTAGTGACCAAAGTTTATAGCCTGGGAGGCAATTACGGTACATCTAAGGGAACACTTTGTGTGTATTTAGTCACAGCATTATGACAATCAGGAAAAGTGTTCTGATTGTGAGCCAAATGACAAACTGAGTAATAAGAATTATCGCAATGGGACACCATTCAGCAGTTACCCTTTCTTATTTAATTTTTAAAACTTTAATTTATAGTAAAAGTCATACAATGCAGCTTATGTCAATGAAATCTCTGCTTCTCACATCTGCAAAATATGTTTATAACATTCAACTTTTATTTTGCTAGAAGTCTGAAAGTTTCTTAAACTGTCTGCTTTGTAAAATATTATATAGAAAAAAGATAGTGTTGGATATTTTTGATTCAAATAATTGCATGTTTGCCTTCAACTACAGGAGAGTGACTTCAAGAACTCATATATTTTCTACCAGTGCTTTGTTCCCATAGCTTGTTCTTTTACTTTTTTTTTTTTTTTTTTTTTTTTTTTTTTTTTTTTTTTTTTTTTTTTAATGCAGAAGAAATAGCGAGAAGTTGAGAATAGGGTCATTGGACAAAGCAATGGAAAGTAATAAAACTTACTTGACTACTCAAACCACACAAGTAAGAGTCAAAGATAATAAGCATGAAAAAGCAGTTAGGATGAGAGAGAAACTGAGCAAAACCAAAAAGTTATGAAATGCAACACATGGAGATGAATAATGAAGGAAGTCTGATACCCAGATTAATTGAGAACATAACCTGAAAATATTGTAAGGAAGAGAGATGCTGAAAGTAGCACAAGTATATGGCAGACAGCAAATGAACATCTGATCTCAAGGTCCATCTTGAACTTGGTGGTTATAGGTTGGGGATGTGGCATGTGTGAAATTTTTAGCTTAAGAACACCAAGTCCTTTCTCCCGGGCAGCTGTTCTCTCTACTCATTGTTCATTAAGATTGCCTGAAAAGCATCCAAGAAACAGCACTCCAATTTTATGTGATACACTGGATATTTATCAAATCCAACACTTCTTTGTGAAGAAAAGGCAATGGTGAAAAAGGCAAGATGAACATCACTACTGAAAAAAATGCCCTAAATTTCCTCATTAGTAGTAGTAGTAGTAGTTGCTTATTAAGAGCCTGATCCACTTTTTATTAATGATAACAAACGTTTTGTGACTTTGCAGTGGGAGATAAAAGCAGAGCTGAAGCTTTCTGTTGAAGCCCAGATGAATAGATAATAACAAACACCACAAAACAATACATTTCTTTGAGCAATGTTGAACTGGTTCCCCCCCAGTTACCATATTTCAATTTGTAAATATCCTGTGCAGTGTTGCTTTTCTTTCACCCTGGTTTCCACCTGCTTTGCAAACAAGTTGTAGTTAGAGGTGGTAATGCAGGGGCACGTACCTCTGCACTTGCAGACAACACAGCCATGACTGTTCTGCTGGAAGCCCAATGGACAGATTTTACCACAAGGCAGGTTGGGGCACTTCTTACACCGACAGATTTCACAGCCATGCTTGTTCTTCCTAGAGGAGCAAAATGAGTTGTAAAGGGTCAGCAAGTCACTTTAAATATCTACATCTTTAAAGCAAGAGCATCCCCCCTAAAAATGACTGATGAGCAAAGAAAATTATTGATACTTGTCACCTTTAGATACAGTGTTTTATGGACTGTACAAGCTTTATGGGGTCCATCCCTGGCATACCCTCCCTCCATTCAGTGGATCCTATGCTCAATGTTTCCTTGTCTTTTTTCACAAAGGCAGATAACACTACTCAAGCTTTTGGCACAGATGTACAAAACAAAGAACAGACATGGGAACTTATAGAAAATGATCTAGCAGGATAGAGGAGAAATAAATGATGTAAATATCTAGAAAGCCTGGCTTCAAGCTGTAGAAAACTTTATCTAATTTTTAGTTAAAAGGCTGAGAATAACGAATTGCAATACAGTAGAGTGGAGAATGAAGACTTTATGTATTCCTATCCCATCAAAAGGAATGCTTCTTTCCATTATTGTGCAGAGCTTTTAAACAGTGAGCTTTATCTAGCAGATTTTTTCAGACAATTATGAAAAGGTTTTTGTTTCTTTAAAGATGCACCAACTCAATATTTCCAATTACTAACTTGTAACAGTCTTAAAAAAAGGTCATAAATATGATGATTAATCCCTAACTGCTCACTCTCTAATATACTTGTCTTTTAATATTTCTTTCTTTTGTGTCCTATTTGTGACTAAATGTTTACATTAAAATAGAGATTTGTCCTCCATTACACCCCATGTTTTTAATGAGCACAACAGACCTGGAAGTCAAATACATGGTGCTTAGAAAAAGAATTTGGCACAGTAGCAGTAAACTGAACAAATATGCCATACAACCACAAATCTAAATAATTTTCACAACAAAGTAAAACTCGAAGTGAAATGATCCTAAAGCAGTCCTTGACACAACTTTAGCCCTTTATATTACCAATAGTTCCATATGAAGATATCTTTAAATGTTATTAATTTCATTCAGTGTAATTTTTCATGTATTTTGTAGAGAATGACAAGATTAGAGTGCTCATTTCCAATTTCTAAAAAATCATCTGAAGACTTTGTTAAACATTAATTATTTAAAAATATCAGCCATTGTGCATAATAAAATTATATTCTGCATGTAAGCCCATAATTTAAATTGAAAACTATTCTCCAAATAATGTGAAACGGTTTAAAGTTCATATATTTTTCAGGTGCACAAAAATGTATGGGAAAAATCATCCCAAAGACAGAGTTCCTGAAAACACTGGCATCAGCTTGAAATCAACTAGTTTTTAAAACATCTTAATCTTACAACTACCATACTATGCTCATTAAAATGTGCTGTCATTTTTAAAGTGCTTTTGCTATATAATTCACAGAGATTTTCTAATAAAACTGTTTAGCATACACTTGAATGAAAAAAAAAAAAGAAAAAGAGTGTGGTTCAGCTCATCTAAGTAAAAAAAAAATCACATACATGAATTGTAATTATGCTCTGTAGGTCAATGTATTAAACTCATGATACATAAAGAATAAAATTACTGCTCTTTACAGGATTCCTTTTCTGTAACTTCCCTCTGGTTCTACTTTCTCTCGCTTGCAAAACTGACGGTAAGTCTCAGCCAGTCCTGAAGTCAACATGCCTGATGATAATTTTATTGACTCCTTAATTTAAAATCCCTTGTTTTCCTCTCTCATTTACTATTCAGTGTACTAAGAGGACACACCCCAGTAAAAATGGCTATTAAAAAGCCTGCAACATTTATGAACAAGGGCCAAAGAGAACTCTAAAATGAAGCAGAAATTTAAGGAGTATTACTATCAAAAACTACGAGTTGCAAAAAATAGAAAAATTTGAATGTTATCTGAAGATCTGCTGTCATGAGGTAGAAATTAAAGTATTGTGAAAAGCAGGCAGTGACATGGAATGAACCCATACAAAATATAATTTACTGGTAAAATACATAGATATATATAGAGACACCACTCAAACTAATTACTAAGAAACTTCTGCAACAAAAGACCCACTCAGTTTTCATCACCTGTTTCACAACCATAAATATTTACTTTTATGGAAAAAGAAGTCTACCACAAATACAGATTTTGAATGCATTTACAAAAACATAGATAAGATATAGTACTATTCTTCACAAATCCTGCAATTAACAAAAATATCTTACTAAAACTAGTCTGCTGTCATATCAAGATTAAAAGAAACTCGAAATATTAGATAATAATTTGAGTAAAATAAATGGGCTATAAAATAGAAGTTCCTCAAAACATGCCAAAAGAATTTCAAAATGCTACATGTAAGAGATATTACTTGTAAGTAGCTTTCTCATCTTGTTTGTCAAATTCTTCAACAATTTAACACTGCTTTCCCTTTATAATCTGCTGTTTTTTGAGCTTCCGTTTCTAAATGTGTTGATCAAAATCCATTTTGAAGAACACCGCACTCCCACATCCGTAACGCCGTTTCTATTTTCCTACCACCCTGATATGCCCCAAGCAAAGCCAAGTGGATACGCCTGGACTTTTGCGTGTTTCCCGCAGACGGGGGTTGCATGAAGTGTGCTTTCGGGATGAGAATACGTACAAGTATCCAAAGGGACAGTACTTGTCACATACAATGGGTTTGCACTTCTTGGGCCGCGGCCGGCACTGACAGATCTCACAGTTGTGGGCGTCAGTCTGGAAGCCGAAGGAGCAGTCCAAGGAACAGCCCGAAATGAGGCCGGTGCACAGCTCCTCCCCTGCAAGGACACACACAGCTCATCACAACATGAACACTGCTTATACAAACATGTCCTCAGCACAATAAACCTTCTGCTCCCTTTCACTTTGTCACTTTCGTAATACTGCTAGGCCTTACCTTTGGACTGTCCTGTTTTTAAAATATTTGACAGAATTCTGCAGTAACAACCCAAACTGTATGAGCAGACACTACAGGATTCTTCAGCTCCTGTCAGCATCTTGGGGAGTACGACCTGGTACCACAAACTAACATGGTTTTATGAACAGATGCACAACCAATGGAGTCCAACATCCGTCTCTCCATTGGCTCATAATAACACATCTAAAATAACATATAATAGCCACACATTATGTGGGTTTAGTAGGCTTTTGTTCAATATAGATAATCTTTACTTATCTTCTACTTATTTAAAGTAAGTACTGAAAGGGTGGGATATATTAAAAACTTTTATTTTTTATGCTGTTTGCTGTCAACTTGATTAAGATCTGCTTTTTAAAAATATAACTGCAATACCCTAAGATGTGATTGAAGCTTAGAGATGCGAGACTAAAAGATCTGTTTCTTGAAATCCAGTACCAAGTTTTCCGCCTCTTGTGGTGGCATAAGGAAGATGTTGAACTGTTGGCATTCAATTTTTCTAGTACAGAGATAAATAAAGGTCATTATATCCCCTCATTGCAATTTACTATTTTGAGATTGATTAGTTTCTTTTTGCTTTTCTAGAAAGACCACTCTTAACATATTTTGGGATACAATGTCCTTTTATTGGTTGCAGAGGTGAGAGGAAACAGAATTATGGGGTTTTTTACACTAAGGATGCAAAACACAAGGGAAAGAAATGCCTATTATTACTATAGCCAAAGTGAGATCAAAATAGAAAAAGAGGGACATATAATTAAGATTCTTCAATTGAAGAATATGATGGGTGATATCCAAAGGCCTGACTTCAAGAGTGATATTTAAAGGATGGCTGATCTCTAGCTGGAACACTCACACTACTACAAAGTCTTGGCAGGGAAAAACCAGCAAATCCACTGCCTATTTCTGAGGTGGAATTTGGGTATGCAAGGTAAAATGAAGAGCTGGAAACAACAATTTAAAAAAATCTCAAAAAAAAAAAAAAGAAGAACTTTTTTTTTACTTGGCATATTTCTTTATCTTATTTGTATCCAGATTATCTGTTAAGGAGTGGTATCAAAATACAACATCCAGGTTTGACCATGAAGATATAGAAGATGGCAAAATAATGACGACTCAGAGTCCCACAGCCAAATACTTTGTTTTCAGTCTTCTATTCTGCTCTGATTTGGCTAGTGAAACTGATTTTCAGAGGCAAAAAAGAAGTTTGTTACAAGTAAAGTTAATATACACACTTTATTAAAAGGCTCAGGGTGTCTAAGGGCAGTGCTACAAAGCAGGAAGACATCCCGAGTGTCTCATCCCAAGTAGCTTATGATGTTAAATATACTTAAAACTCAAATAGTCAGCTGACATACTAACTAGGAGATCCAGTCTCGAAGCAATATCCTCCTTGCTTAATCCTTTCCATAGTGAGTTATCCTCAAAAGAATTTTCACTTTGTAAGTGGCCGAGAAAGAAAAGCACTTCAGAGCCTTGAGGTGGGTGACTAATAATCACCATTGCCTCCCAGGAACAGACAAACAGTATATGAGAAAGCATCAAAAGTCTGACTATGTCAAGCAGAAAGGGAAACTTTGCTGAAGTCAGTGCAGATGACTGTTAATGTATAAACTTTCTAGTGTTATGTCAATGTTATGTATGAGGTGATTAGGATAATCTCCAAAGACCTCTGCTCACAGTCTTTCAAATAAGATGCTGAAAATTAAATTCTGCTAAGATGCTCTTTACTGAAATTAACATGTTATTGCACTTAAATTTCTGATAGTATGACAGTACAAACTGTGGAAATAGATTTTAAATAGTTTTGAAAAAAAATCTCTATGAAGAAATGCAGTGTCATGAAACTAAGGATGTGAATTCTGGTCTGCTTTCTGAATTTACATCTAATTTTCTAAATGTCTCCTATTAAAACATTATTAAAAACATGACAACAGCAGGCAGTCTCTAAATGAAGTACCATCTGGTACAGAGTTTATGTCCACTGTACAGGCCTGATTAAAAGCACAGTCCAGCATTTTAAGCCAGGTATTTTTTCCAGAAAATTAGGTGAATCACCAATGTCACAAAGCAAAGCATAGCTATCAGAGAAAGAAAGAAGAGAAAAAGATTGCAAACCTAAATATTCTTATGTATACAATTGTCATCCTAACAATTTTCTATAGCCTTAGCTATTGCTTTAAATTTATCACTACTAAAAGAATGACTAATTCATTATGAAAAGATAAGTAAAACTAGAATTTTTGCTAAGGTTTTGCATTTCAAGTGACACTAAAGAACAAGGAGAACTAGTTCACTAGTTCATGAAAGTCAACTGCAATGAACTGAGGAAATCTATTATGACAAAATGGTAGGAGAGTAATTGTTTGAGGATGTTTTGCACCTCTGCGTAGATAAATTTCATGAGGAAACTGAATCCCAAATCATGAATGTATTTGCAGAGAAAAGATCCAGCCCTACCTGATCTAATAATTGCTTCAAAAGTGTATCAGGGCAACCAGACAGACTGCAGTGAGAATACAGCAAACATTTTAAAAGCTAATGCAGAAGAAAATTACCATCTGAGTTTGACAGAACTGCATTATGCACTTGCACGTCACTGCAACTCTAACAGAATGGGATTAAGCTTTTAAACACAAAGTATAAGCTATTTTTTTTTATTTTTGTGACTGATTAGTTACAGTGACATCACACAGGGAACGAAATTGATGGTTAGATAGGAAGTAGAAGACTAAAACAGAAACAAAATGATGAACAGGAAATTAATTAAAGGGAAAACATCTCTCATTGTGTTGCTTAGGGAAATATCTGGATTGAGAGTAGAGTTCTACATGGTGAGTAGAAACATGTTCATTAATTTTTCTTATAAAACATGAACCAGAAAACAATTTGCATGACAAGATCAGAGTTCAGATGGAGGATATTGGATGATTCAAGAATGATACTGATGAGCTATGACCTTAATAAAAGATGAAAGTGTTCCTCAATGTCTCAGGGTCATAGAACTGTATTTTTACAACAAATACTTAGCTTTTGAATGTGACATTAGCTGAAATATCACATAAAATGCTGAGAGAATCAAGTACAGTAGAAGGCTAGGACACTAAACGTGGAAAGGTTGTTTGTCCTGAACCAATGCTGTTGTTAAATAGAACTTCTGCTTAGAACTAATACTTGAGGACTAACAAGCACTGGGTACTTACAGCAGTGAATCCCACCCACACAAGATCACGCAGTTTTCTCTGCCACATGCAACCATGACTGCAAAAGCAGCAGCAAAGCCAGTTCCAACAGGTGCAGCTGGTAGTTCACAGTCTAGTCACAGTCTTCACTAGTCCTCACCACACTGGCAAAAGCTATTGCTTACAGACTTTGAGTCCTCTAAAGACTGCAGTACTAGCAAATACTTTGTTCTGTAGTTTGATACAATTAAACACATTATATGCCAACCTGCATATGGAAATTTCAAATCATTGGATTCATTTGGATCAATTTAATGTGATGCTGTTGGACAAATACAAGCAGAAAGAACAGCTGAAGATGAATTAATCTTCCAAAAAAACCCATTGGTGAGGTATTTAAGCCTAGTCACCACTGTCCATAAACTCCTTCTAAATATAATGATTTCTTTTCCCACTTTCTCTACACATTTACAAACCCTTTCATATATGCAGACTATAATAAAACAGATACTGAGAGTTTCATTAGAGCATTACACAGTTTAAGAGGAATCTCTTTGGGATATGGAGGATGGGACACCACTGTAGAAAAAAAGCCTTGAGAACTGATGATTACCAAGATATGGCAAGCATTCTACACACAAACTATCTGGTGTTTTAAGACTCTTTCCAGTAAGTATCTTATTCTCAACACAAACATCAACTCTAGTTTTAAAAGGTTGTCCGATATCTGTAAAACTGGGTAAAATTGGCTGCTGAAGGAAAGAAAAGCATGTTCAAAAATCAGCATCTAAGAGCAGCTGACACACTGATGTGACCCACTACAGTCGAGGTCCCACCTTGCAAACAGGACAACAAAAACATTCTGTCCCATGATATGTTAGCAATGCCTGCATTTGGTAGAATTAACTTAGCAGTGGAATATTTCAGATACAACACAACCTCTTCTCATACTCAGGTATGGCATCTCAGGGGCAATGCAGCGCAACAGGAATCACAGGTCTTTGTCCTAAACTCAAACCACTGTATGCATGATTTATTCCTGATTTCAGAGTGCTCACATCCCTACCTCACATGAACCTATGAATATTTGGAGTGTTATAAAATACTGCCCAAAAAACCCTCTAAAAAGTAAATAAAATTCAATTCCATGAATTGCTTGTTAACTCTAAAAAGGGTCTTCTGCTTGAATTTCTAATAGATTGATTGTAATTCCAGCTCTTTAAAAAAAAATTATTTTTTCTAGCATATATATGGTATTTAAAAAGATCTAGATTCTTAAACTGGGATATTTATGTTTTTCCAAAATATTATTTTACATATGGACACACTGATATTTGCATCATAAGGACTGAAAATCATCTTACTCCACAAAGTTTTGAAAATGCATTCTTTGTTGAAATACTTTTAGTTTTCAGTCCAGTAATTCACAGATAAAAAAACAACTGCCAGGGAATATTAATAGATACATGACAAGAATTATGTCAGTATTTCAACTCAGCTTAGGCTGGTGTCCATTTTTACAAATTTGTAGCATGGCTACACAAAGCTAGCTACATACCTTAACCAGTATAATTTTCTTGATGCTGAGGACAGATCATACCAGGAGAACTGTTTCACAGTACCTTTACAATTAAGCACTCCTCAGCCGTCCTCTCGGTGTGGATTGCTACAGCTGCTTAATCTTCGGGGGTGGGGATCTGGGGAGGCAAATTTATGAAGGAGAAAACTAGGTTACTTAACAGTAACTGGAATTCTCTGAATATATTGCCTCCACAGATCCACACTAACCCTCCCTCCTTTTGTTAGACTTAAATCATGATTCACAAAAGCTGGGAAAAAAATGAAGGGACTGGGCGCTGTGATGCTAGAAAACCCTGTTTAAATAAATCATCTTGTGAGCCCATTGAGGCAAATTAACCACTTGGATATGTGCTCTAAACAAATCTAGGATTTGCATACAACACATGAATTTATGAAAATGAAATTGTAGCAGTGCCATCTCAAAGGTGGAATTACTGTATAATGATCAAGCTTCAAGCACGCTGATTTTCTTTTTCTTTCACAAGGCAAGCCAGGTGAAATTCTTATCTGCTTCTGTTGCACTAGATATATTGTAAGCACTAACTCCAGTATATTGTAATCTTCAGAGATCCTGCCAAAGACTCATTCTAGTGACAATACAGATAATATTTATTTGGCATGAGTTGTTCATCATGATTCCATCCTCTTCAGGGAGCACTTCCAATATCTTGCACGTGTGCTTAGATTTACTACTTTTGTTCTACAAGAACATGTACTTTTTTTCCTGATCTGAGCCTTAAATTTTTAGGAAATGTGCTTCATCCTAATTTTTCTAGGGTTGTATTTCCTTAACTGAAGTCTTGCCTGTAATAGCTATTCCCTTTTACATCACTGCAGAAAGATAATAAGACATCCTTTTTCTCTCTTTCAGAATTACTCAAAAATCTAACATATGCTCTCCTTAGCACTAAGAAAGATTATCTGGATTTTTATTTTATAACTTTTATTTTCCATGGAATTCGTTGTGAAATGAAAGTAACACTGGAAGACAATTGCTACTAAAACAGAAAAGTGTTACCTAATTAATATTTTACTCTACTATTTCCAGGAATTTTGCATTGCCTGAAGTACATTTTGTATGATTAATATGCAATTACTGTCTGACCTCAGTTTGACATAGAAATGAACACAAAATAAGTTTATTTAAATGGAAAAAATTAAAACTGTGAGAATTTAAGTGTTGAGAACACACATCTCTTGGTATGGACAACATACAGAAATACAGGAATGAAATATTCAAATTTTGGCTATAAGAGGAACTTATTTTGGCTAAAGGTTGGAACTCTTAACTATTGAAGAATTAACACACAAAATGAGGAATTGAGATGCGTTCTCTTGCTGCAGTCCCTACGAAGTTTTCTCAGGCTTTTTGCCATCATCAGTCCCTATGCTTCTTCAGAGCCTTAACTGTTGCTATTTACAGACAGCCTGTAGATGAACCTACCTAAGTTTTCTCAAACCTACCAATCCTGCTTTTGAATACCTATGCAACTAAATAAAGACCCACATTGCCAAGACCAAAGTCCATGCTGGAATTTCACTCTGCTTCATCAGCTATAAATGGAGATGGTGTGACTTGCCAGAATATTGAGGACCATGGTTCTGGTGTGTGCTAGTATAGACTGAATGATAATGTCTCCTTTTAACTCAATGGTAGAAAACATGTTGTTCTCATTAAAGGAAAAGGTACCAAGACTTCCAAAGTTATTTCTGTGTGTATCCATAGGATGTGTTTTGGGGAGAAGGTGGTTTCATGTTGAGGGGACTGTGCAAACACATATACAAAGATTTCTTATTTTTGAATAGTGATTGCATGACTTGCTTTGACAGACAAAAGAGACCATGACACAAAGTGAAAAGTGATGCATTATAATGACTCATCTCAGCCTTCTCCAGTTGCATCTCTCCATAAGGAGTCTGAAATTAATGAAACTGGATGACAGTTTCATCTTGGAACCACAAAGATAAGCCTTCTAAATGATGCAAACAATTTTTTAAATTAACAGCGACACTCTAATTCAATTTCAGTAAGATTAGAAATGTTAAAAAAAAATATTAAACTCATACATGTTCACAGTTATGTCCTGAAGATATTCTACATGTTCAATTCAGTTGGAGTAAAATACTAGTCTCAGTCACAGGAGAGATTTTAAAGGTTTTTTTTCCATGAAACTAATCCAGGGAACAGACAAGGCCCGCAGTGCAGATGGTTGCTGAAGAATGACTTTGTGTGCAGCACAACTATCAATCAGATTTAAATCCTACATTCCTTCAATCAGCAGGCATTATTAATCCTGCCATTAGTCTTCACTGGGGCAAGAGGAGCCCTGCCTCACAAACAGGAGACCACTGGTCTTCCACAAGGGCTCCTCCGAATGGATTTGTCTTCCTAAAGACTTCATTCCATCCCAGTTCTCCCAATGAAAGTAAAGGCCCAGACACTGCAAGCACACAAGCAATTGTTGCACACTACATTTTTTTTCTTTTTTCTTGTTTTTTTTTTTTTTTGGTAATGCCTTTCCTGTTTGTCCTACTTGTTTTAGTTTTATTCTTGGTATTCTGCAGCAGTACTTCCTAGATTCTGGATTTTAGTATTTACCTTTTATTGCTGTGTAGTGCTGCTTTGGCTTCTAGGTGCTTCTGGTCAGTATGATCATTCTTTCTCCCTCATCATTTGTGGTTCCATGTGTACTTCCTGAACTTTCTTCCCTTATAAGTCTATGCTCTGCTCAGTGATTTTTTTTCCTCCCGTTACAACTATGATCTGGCTCTGCTACTTTTAAAAACTGTTTTATTTTATTTACAGCATGTATGTTTTCACTGCATGTTGCTACAGCATGTTTTTGCATTCACTGCAGAAATGAAAAGAAGGATAAAAGACAAAGTAAACTACTTCTATTAAAATAATATTCTAGAAATGTTTTGATTTGCTTCTCTCTTCCTTCTCATTCTGTAGCTGGCTTGAATGAGGTGGGTTACACTTAAAACTAAATTACAATGAAGCGCCAAACAAATTTCATTATACTGCACTTATCTAATCATTCCAAATAAACCTGTTGTACTTATTTCTGGTAACATGAATGCAAACACAGGTAATAAAGAAGAACAAATTACACCTTCACTATGTTCTTCCACTTTACCATTTTGCTTTTATTTTGGCTGAAATAACTGAAGTATAACAAACCTTCAGCAGAGCTATCTAAAGATAAATTAACAAAGAATGAAACTTTATTGGAAATAGATTAATAGAATTAGGATATGATGACTTCAAATGTTAGTGTAGACATGGGGGCTTCCTTACTGAGGCAGTTAAATTTGACTCTGCTGAGCAGCTTAGACCAGCAAAAAGCAAATGGATGCAGTATAAGGACAATGATGTTCCCAAAACTCCACATGAGTCTACATGAGCTAAAGAAAAGACAAGTTCTGATGTTCTTAAGAGAACCAAGATGCAGCTGAATGGGTTTGGACAATAAAGTACACAGGATCTCAAAACACAGAGAGCTAGCACAGTACATTTTCAGCACATCTGACCTAAGACTTCTCTCTTCTCATTTCTCACACCCTCTTTTGTCCAGAGGAGAGCCTTGCAAGTGACAGACATTACTTGACAGAAAAGTTCAATTTCTCTCATTTTGATTGATAACCACCAAATGATGAAGATTTCTAAGCTGTTATTTTTCTTCACTTCCTTAGAAAATAAAGATTTCCTCTTTCTAAATGACTGAGATTTTTAAGAAATCTACTAGTCACATTATTTAACTGAAAAAAAATAGATGATAAATGATACTATTAACTTTGTTTCAGACAATTTGCTACGGTAAAATGAAGAAAATTTCAAGCAAATCTAACAAAAGAAAAATTCCCCTGAATAAGTTCTTTTGCACTATTTAATCAGAAGTACTCGAATCAAGAACATCCTGAGATGTGGTTTGTGTCCATATGCAGGCTGGTAACCTAGGACAGAAGAAATCATCCTTTGGAGTGGTGGTGTGTCTCCAGTGTGCCAAACTGGAGGGAAGGACTGCACGCACAGGCACAGATGATGAAACTTGTCATGAGTGTCCATCTTCTTGTTTGGATCAAAGCTCCCCAGTTAATTTAATAATAACAGAAGGAGAAGGAAAATCAAATTACAACATTAAAAGCAGATCTTAACATTTCTAATGTTTTCCTTAGGAATAATGAAGTAAGGCAAGTATGCGATAGCTTGGATGTAACCTAAGGAAAGTCATCCTTCCATGAATACCCTTCCAAAGGTATTATTTCTTATTTGCCATTATATTGTTATGGCTTGCCATATATTTACTTTTGTTAGGATGTCCTCTCCAACACCAATCGATTCCTAAAACTTTTTAGTTTGTACTGTTTAAGAATTTTATTTTGACCATTTCTACTTGAGACTCCTACAATAGTCATATTGGCTTACAAAATGGCTGAGAATGAGAGGGCAAACTAAAAGAAGAGAAACGGAGTAATACTTTGGTTGTGGAAGCCTTAGAGGCTGCAAGAAAGCTGAAAAACTACAATAACATTACAAAGAGCTCCTAGTTTGGGTTGGCAGCCACAGAGATGCATCCTGCAGCTGAGACTAGTACTCCACAGGCGTCCTGTGTTGGCCAATTCCAAAAGCCAACCTGGATACTGATTTATATTTCACCTGTAAACACTGAAGTCTCAAGGAAACACATAGAGAAAAAATGTTTTTCTTGATACACACAAAGTTCTCACAAGACACAGTGTTTTTCCTTTGGGAAGAAATAGATGTTAAAGCCTGCAAAAATGCTAACTAAAATATTATATATGTATATAAATAAATATAGGAATATGTTATAGAAATAAACATAAATAGGGATACACTCGCACATATACAAACACCCACTCCCAAGCATATAATTTTCAAACATTTATCCTCAAAATCTAAATTTTGACAAAAAAAACCTAAGTTGAAAATAGGCTGCTTGACAATAGGATTTTTTGAATTGCAGAAACCTAGATGCTCTTAAAATTCTGTAAACAGAGGAAAATGAAATGAGGAATTCTCATAAGACTTCTCAAAGTCTATATGAATATTAGGTCCCAAATTGCTACCTTTTCTAGCCAGCTGGTAATTTTTTACCTCAAAAGTTAAGCACTGTACATTTTCCTCAAAACACATTTTAAGCAAGAAAGCAACATCAGAAATCAGGAACCAATTCTTTAAAGATGAACAACTATAAAGCACACACGTACCGACACAAGACATAACCAACATTATGAATGGAAAAAAAACCAGCATACTACCATTTTCACATACAATTTGGTATAAAAGGTAGAAGCCACCATATTTCTGCATACTCACTCGTTTTGCACTGACAAATGCGACAACCATTTTGGTCCAGTTTGAAGCTATAGATACAGTCTTTTTCAGTCAAAGTGCAGTTCACCAAAGCCTCACAGGTGGGCGGACCTATTGTGATATACGTTGGCTCTGCGGATAAGAAAAAAACCACATTAATTTGAGATTTTTGAATATTTTAATTGAGTTCACAAAAATCCATACACAACATAACAGTAAAGAGAGTAATTTTAATTTTTTTTTTCTGATGAATATTCTGGGTAATTTAGAAAAAAAAATGATAAATGGACTTTGTTTCAAATGTACAGTCAACAAAAACAGCATGAAGCTGCAGAAAATTTCTGAAGTATCTAAACAGAAAAGGATTACCACTTTTTTGTTCATTATGAAATCAGCTTTCATGCTCATGCAGTTTCAAACTAAATGCAAAATACTTATTTTGCCCACATTTCTCCAGAAGTGTTTAATCAAAATTTCATGCAGATTTTTTTGCTTTAGAAACTGAGCAGAGTTTCTCTGAAGCTGAATTGATTGATACTACCAAGCTGCACATCAAACATGTAACTCAGAAGTCAAATCGTTCTCCATGTGAACAAGATCACCTCTGCTGAAATTTATAGCAGAAGAGACTCTGAATACCAAAAGGGAATGTAAGATGCTCTGCATGTGAAAGACCTCTGGAGAGCATTTATCATGGTTATTTATCGAAAACATTACTTTTTACAGTATACTTTGCTGTGCCAGATTATGCTTTCTGAGGTTGAGGAGATCATTGTTGATTGTGAGCTACTTATCAACAGTATAATACTTGCTTTTTGACACCATTTAAATATGCTGGAGTATGAAATTCGTTTTGATACATAGGGTAGACAGAAAAAATAA
Source organism: Ammospiza caudacuta (assembly GCF_027887145.1). NCBI lineage: Eukaryota > Metazoa > Chordata > Aves > Passeriformes > Passerellidae > Ammospiza > Ammospiza caudacuta. The sequence goes on along the minus strand of NC_080595.1, from coordinate 38,785,847 downwards.
CATGCTGCAGTATAGAAAGTTGTTAGAATAAACCAAAATCCAGACACTTACGAAGATAACAAGAAACCTCAAAATGACCATCATAAAGCAGGATTCAGGAGGAAAGCAATACCTATCTTTTCTTGAACAACTTTTTGCTCTCTGAGACTAATTTTGTCTTTCTTGTGCTTTTCATAGAACTCAGGTACTGAAGAACCAATGAGTTCACAGTTATAAGCATTATTAACATTATACAAAATATTCAGGAAACAAAAATCGCATGATTTAAAGAACTGTGAGTTTCCATTTCAGTGCTTCAAGTGTTTAAGTGTACGCTTCTTCTCTATCTCAAAAAATGAAGATTTATACAAAATTAAATTTAAAAAGCCTTCCATATCTAAAGTGATAAATTGTGAAAATATGGAGAAATTATATGGAGTGGAGGTGGCCACATTGCCAGCTTTCATCCTCAGACCACAGATGTTGCCACTTTTACCTATAGGCAGATAGTCTTTACTTTCAGAGTAAGGGTAAAATATTATTCAATGCAGATTAACTTGCTAGAAGTATACACTCTTAAACAAAATACTGATTCCTGTGCATACTGGCTACATTCCAGCACACAGCTTTTGCACCCATGCCTTCCAGTCAACTACAAATGATCCTGTTACAAGAATAAACGTTTCTGCTTTCATTGTCTTTCACAATTTTCAGCTTTCATAGCTTCTCTCCAGACTTGCTTTTCCCAGCACAACAGTTTATGCAGGCAATGAACGTTTTTAATCCTTTTAAAATTAGGTCGGATAACTAGAGTTTGGAATGAAAAAACTGCATTAAAGACACTACAATTAAGTTAGATAACTTCAAACTTATCTCAGAGGTCATGGTTCAGATTATGCACTTGCTGAGTAACACTCAAATTCTCTTGCTTGTATAATTTCTATTAGAAAAGTAGCAATACATTTTAAAATATATAGAACAGTGCCAACAACTGTTTGTGCACAAACTGGAAGTTGCATAATGGCAACATGTCTCTCTAGATACCTCAATTTATCTTCTTTTTTTTTCTTTTTTTTTTGTTTGTAGGGATTTAATATAAATAACAAGCTTGGAGATCAAAGGATTGGTTTCCATTAATTCTTCATTTCACAGCTCTGAGTTTGCACGTGTAGTGTAGAAGAACAGTCATAATGAGCAAACTATTTCAAAATCCATGGATTTTTAAGCAACAGTTCTTTTAGTCTAAATGAAGTCTTTGTAGTTCTTTTCAAATTAATTTAATAAAGTATCAGACTAAATCACATTCATGTCTAATACTTAACATTTGCAACTTCACCAAGCCTTTAGTTTAGGAATCATGTACATATTGCTATATATCAATATACACCAATAACATGATAAATTCCATTAATTAATCCTGATTATTTTAGGCCTCTGAGTATATAAACTAGTTCTGCAACCAAACTGATTTTTAGCATTGCTCCATTCTCTACCCAAAATATCCTAAACATGCACAAGGCCAGAATGCAAGAGCTACCCTGAAGCTACAGTCAGGTCACTGGTCAGCCCCCACAAACCTTACACTTCAAATGACAAAGAGACCACAGGGATCTTGTACTCACAGGTAGCTAAAACCAGTACAAATCATATGAATTATTACTGCTGCCCAGAGAAAAGTTCACTGACACAAGCCAGAGAACTGAAGGAGTCTGCAGCTTTACCATCTGACTGCAGATGTGAGATAAAACATGTCAATAAAAAAAGCAAAAAAGCCTTACTGAAAGTTGAGATGCAGGTTAGTTATATTCATTGATCCACTTGGGTGTAAACTAAAGCTAGAGAGAAAGAGGACTGTATTTCACTCCCTATCATTAAAGTCTACTCCTCAAAATAACTTCCCTGTAATTGCAGGTGTAGCTTAACATATAAGGAAACTAACTTTCTGTCTTTCTTTCTTCCTTTCTCTTCCTCCCTCCCATCCATCCATCCATCCATCCATCCATCCATCCATCCATCCGTTTTGGTGACTTTCCGCAACGCAACATCTGTATTTTGATGCTCCTTTGCCTTGGACACAAAGACACAATTTTTGTGCCTTTGATACATGCAATATATGGTATTTCTTATAAAGGATTAAATTAAACTGTTGTTATATTAATTTGAAAAGTTTTTCTTCGTCCTCTCTTCATTGTATTTTATTATTCTGTTACCTTCCACTTTTGGGCCAGCTTTCAGCATCCTCAGTGTTTCCAGTCAAGCTTACAAATCTGTTTCTTTTTCCCTTCTCTCCCTAAAGGTAAGCCCTGAGATACAGTAATTTTATATGCATGCCTGCTTCTCAATGAGCTGCAAACAGAGGACAAAAGAAATAATTTCATTCCCTACCCCCACATGTGCAAAAATGAAGCCAGGAAAAAAAAAAAAAATCAGGCCTTTTCACTTCACTAGACAAGACTCAACAAATAAAGCCAGATCTGCTCTACCAGACTTCTGGCTATTTGAATAGGCAAGCAGTAGCTAAGCTTGAAAAAGCATGTACCACCACACCATCTGAACTGGGCTTTCACTGCTGCTCTGGGTAGAAAGGGCTGAAGAAAGATCCAGTGCACAAATGCACAGACAATGGGTGGGAAAAACGGGTGCTGTTTCTGCTTGTGTGCTCTACCGACAATGCAATATACCATAGAAAGAAAGAGAGAAGGAAAGAAAGAGAGGGGGTTTGAAGAGAGTCTGGATGAAAACAATGGATTATTTAATGGAGCACAGATTTTGCTGATGTCAAGCACTTATATTTAAAGGCAGATTCCTATTAGAACACCATGATCCCATATATCCTCTCTGATATTTTTTCTGCTGAGAATTTTAATAATCTGGTGCAGATTATTAATTTGCTTGCTGTGAGGTTGATAAAAATATTAGAATTAAGTCTTTACAACACCATTTACTTAAAAACAACTTTTAAAATCTACAACAGATATTTCAGCTGTTGGTGGACTTTCAGTCTGACTAGTCCACTGAAAAATACTACAATATGCGATCAAACCCTGAAGCTCCTCATTCCAGCTTGAAATCAAACTGCATTTATGATGAAAGAAGGGTGGCATTCAAGTAATGTCTGGAGCTAGTTTTGTCCTTAAGGACCTATATTAACCACACCAACACAAAAACTGGTTGTCAAAAAAAAAAAAAAAAGATGGTGGTATCAAGATAGAATAGTATTTTCACTGATTATTTCCATGTAGAATACTTCTGTAATATGAGCAAAAACAATCCCTACATCCCTCTTTCTTTAATTTCTGAGACCTCCCACTTCTCCTGAGTGATGTGACACAGCTTGCAGTACAAAGAACAGATATTTTCTTCTGTTAACAATGTGAACTACTATAAATACACGCACATGAACAAAGGATGGTCAATTTGGTCTAGTACTGAGCCCTAAATTTGTTATACTGAGGTACTAAGATACTGCTCAAGTATTCAGATATGGAGAGAAATTGGTGCACCCATGTTTCAGTGGGAACAGGGAAAATTTGTTTCTCAGGATTACAATTTTATTATATACACAATTTGATAAATTATTTTTTAAAAAAGGAAGAGAATGAAAACTGAAATATACCATTCACTGCTAAAGCCTTAGAAAACAAATAAAAATAAAGAAAAAAACCAGGGACAATTTAAAATTTATTGCAATCTTGTTAACTTCTACTGTTAAATAAAATTTTATTACAATTATATAAATTATACAAAGGACAACTAACTAACTAAATAGCATCCTTCTTAAGTGTGGAACCAGAATGAAAAATTATACCCGTCTTCCTATCATATTCTTAGTTCAAAATCTGAACTGTAGCCATAGAGTTTGTATCAGAAAACAAAGAGAGATTATACTTAACTACCCTTCTGCAAAACCAAATGTATTATGAGAGAACCAAGAGTTCAGTTTTGGATTGTGTGAAGGACAAGAGGGACCTGCACCGGCAGAGGCAGAGCCTGCAGGTACAAGGAGGTGATGGTTTCCCTCCATTCAGCACCTGGAAGCCTACAGCTGGAGCCGTGGGCACCTTTGGGCTCTCAGTAGAGGAGAAACACGGACACACCTGAGCAAGTGCGTGACAGGGCCACTGAGCTGGCCAGGGCTGGAGAGGTGGCTCATGCACACAGGCTGAGAGACAAAGCAGGGCGTGCTCAGCCTGGGGAAGGAGGGTCAGGGGGCGTCCCCCCGCTCTCTGCCACTCCTTAACCCCAAGGTACAACAATGACAAGGCCTGGCTAATCTTGGAGGTGGCTCCAAGCTAGGATGAGAGGCAACAAACACACACACGAAATGGGAAATGACAGCTTGATAAAAGCTGTTTTGATCTTTCTTTTAAACCACATGGATCATCAAACTATGACATGGTCATGGAGACTTGTGTGATGTCCATCCTTCAAAATATTCAAAATTTAACTGGGACAAGGCCTTGTCACAGGACTTGCTTTAAGAAGGACATAGGAGTAGAAAAATCTCTGGTGGTCCTTTCCAACTAGCATGACTCCATGAATTTCACTTTCATAGAAATTCAGGACACTACCAGTTAAAGCAGCAATATCCTTGATGAACCCTAATCAAGGAACTGAAACCAAATGACAAATATTTCCATTTCTGATGATTTCTGTATGCTTTTGCCAAGTACTGATTACCTACTTTTTGCAAAACAAGTACATGTTTGCCTAACACTATCTATCTGAATCTACTTCATGACTTAAAAACTAGCTTTTTTATTCAGGAAGCAAAATTTCTTCCAGGTGTTTGTAAGAGCAATTCTCTGTTAAGAATTATTTAGTAACAGCCACAACCAGCTTTAATCAGTCTCATTTTTTTGTTCTCCTTTAAGTTAATACATTATGCAGGCTTTACCTCTCGGCAAGGTATTTTTATTATTAATATTACATGAAAAACAATCTCTCTGCTTTGTTTCATTTGGAATGCAATATTTTAACTGCAAAAAGGTTTTGTTTCACGCTTTCAGTAATATCATGTGAGAGAAATAGCTACTCCATGATTTTACAAAGTTGGTTGTAAGTAGGGAAGTAACTATTTTATTCTAAGCTTCTTCCTCTGCACAACATTTCTTCTGAGTAAGTGCAACAGAATAGGATTCTAGGATGACCAACATCTCTTTTGTTTTCATAAAGTGAAAACCTCTTCTGGGAAAAAACCCCCAAAATCATGTTGTAAATAAGGAGAAAGATCTCCAGCATGAATAATAAAGAACATGCCCATGTTTGGGGAAAGTGAAATAGCTCCCTCTTCTGTAGTAATTCATAACGCAGACAACACCTTTAAAAGAAGTAAGATGTTTTGTTCCTATGAAACCAGTATCAAATGACTCAAAGAAATTAAAAATCAGTGCATCCAAGCATTTACCATTAAAAAAAAAAAGAAAAAAAAACCCCAAATAAACTGTAGTCTAGCTTTTTACCTAATGTTTTAAGCGATAACTGGCTCAAAACTGGGCCTGAAGGGTGTGCTGCTCAACAGCCTTTCATTCAAGTCTGCATACTTGTTTAAATTTTGTCTACTGTCCAAAAAAGTTAACTGCAGCCTACTAAGCAGCAGCATGTGTGTTTACTTAAGCTTCCTGTAAAAACATTCATATCATTCCAAGAGTGACTAAATGTTTTCCATCCTCATAGTTCGCATTCCAGCCCTCCCCGCCCCTCCAATTCATTACATGAAAAATATCAGTCCTGAGTCCTGGGCTAAAGAATTTCCTTCCTGGGTTTGAAATACCTAATGCCTCACAGGAAATTTTTTCCCAGAATTAAAGCTGTGTCGGCTATCGGGGTTCAACAATTCAGCATCACATAACAATTTATAAATGTTTGCAAGGACTTAGGTGATACAATTTTCTAATGTCACAAGTAACTCTGAAAATACATTCACTGATACCTCTAAACACATAGTTCAGTTTGGCAGCCTTTTGTCTCAAATGTTATTCATGCTGCCAACCTGCAAGTACTAAATATGTATTTTTTTCTTTGAAAGTAACTATTATAATCAAAGACTATTTATTGCTGCAGAGTAAAGAAGCTGGGGGTATACATACATGTCTTTTTCTGCAGTGATGCAATCAAAATACATACTTTCTACTCTCAAAATGTGAAGTTAAAACCTTTTGTCTGTAATAATCAATTCTAGAAGTTTTTGGTTTAACAGGCATGTCAAATGAATTTTCATGTTGCTAAGAACTTTTTTTGACAATTTTCAGTGGAATGACACTTAGAAACAACCACCTTGTTGAAGCAGAATAAATTAAGTCTATCAAGAATTGTTAAAATACATTAAGAAGGCCATTCACTTATTTTTAATAGGTGAAGATAAACACTAAATTAGTGTACATCTGAGGCAAATCTATGAAAACCATTGGTGCTGAAAAAAATGAGGAGGATCCACGAGGTTCTTCATAAGTGAGACACCCTCTGACACATATTAATTAGGATTCTCTGGTTATTTATCCTTTCAGCAGTCTTCCACTGAATTCAACAATGAATCACTGAAAACCATGAAAACGTTATTCCATATTCGTAAAGTCTTCCTGAATTTCACTGGCTTGCCCTGGCCAGTTTGGTTACATCATCCAGTGGTTCCACAGGCTCAGCTGCCTTCTCTAGAACCACTGTACTAAATCATGATCTGGCAAAGAGAAGCCCAATTCTCTGCAGCATGGCGTTTGCATCCCCTAATTGACTTTGATGAAAGGGCTGGCTGGGAGCTCCAGCACTGCTGCTGAACAATAACTTACATTTCATGCTCTAAGGAGGACTCTGGGCCCACACCCCATGTCAGTGAACACTGCTCACTACCACTGACTTCATCCTGAATGAATCAAATTTCTTTTCACTGGACTCTGCTGCCTGTTTTTACTTAATGAAGTGCTAGACACGCTAAAGGAACTGAACTGAATTACATCTCAGCTAGAGTTTGGATTCCTTTATTGATGAAAATGTTAATTTCTTTTTGTGAAGATAAAGTGTCAGCCATAATGACAGCAAAGTACTGTGGGTCTTATTCATGAAAATCCTCTGAGGGGATTTTGTTTAACACTTAATTTCTCATTCACAGCTTATGCTGGCACACAGCCACTTGTACCTGAGGGCTCTCTTGCAGAAGGACATGCTGTGAGATAACCAATTACTGTGTATCAGCTTTCTCTATGAATAGCCTGAGCCTCTGAGAGATCCAAGGGAATAGAAGCAACCACAGACCTCCCAAAAAGGACATTTTTGGCCTCAATGCCAGTGCTGAATGCTTGTATTTATTATCTTGTTAAAAAAAAATAAAATCATACTATCCTAACCAATATTTACTTCCTGTGAACACAGCTATTATTCCAATTTGCAGATGGCTGTCTGCAGATGGCCCAAAGGTAAGTTTATTCTATCGCTGTAGCTTCTTTAGTATTATTCCCATGCTATTATATATTCATATGGTATATTCTCTCTTTTTTTTGTAAAATTTGTTAAAAATGGAATTGCTATTTAAACCACAGTAATGTTACTTAGAAAGCAAAGTTGTTGGCCCAGCAAGAAGGAAGCAGTAAGCAGCAGTACTAACTGCCAATTTAGCTGACTGCCAATGGATCTGGTTAGCTGCAATGGAACAGGAACCATGACCAGTCCCCATGAAGGGCTGGTCTGAGCCAAAAGAAGTGTGAGCATATATGAAAATTTTGCAGTCCCTTATGGCGCTTGAAAAAGCCCTTTCTCCCCTCTACCTAGCTGTCTGTTTTAATCCGAAGAAATGTGATCCCTTCCTTGTGCTGCAAAAATAAGCCATTGGCTCTAAAACCATGGGGAAAGCACAGAAGGCCAGTATGATTGCCTAAGCCTTGGCTCTTAATGAAGAGACATCTAAAGAGAAAACAAACTAAACAGATAAATAGACAATAGATTAAATAAACAAAGTCAAATCCCAGAGGGCCAATATCATTACAGGAGCTATAGAAGCTATATAGAAACATCCATCAGGAGCTGAAAACTAACTAACTGTTTGTACTGGATCCACAGAAGGGAATGGGCCTTCTTTTCCCAGCTGTCACCAGAGAAAGGAGGTGCATGCCCTGAAAAGCTGTGTAAACTGAAGAGCTTAAGTTTGGGGACAGGCTAAGGATAAAGGAAGGTCTTCCCCTCCACACTATCATGTCTCAATATGCCTTTGTCTCCAATTTCATGCCTTTTCTGTGGAAAGGCTTTGTGCCTCTCTCCCTATGGAAACAGCCACCTCAAAGTACCCAGTCCCCTGCCTCATACATTGGGATTTTACTATTAAGCCCATGGGCTTTAGTGTGTCAGGTAAGTGGAAAGAAGTGATTCAAGTGGATAAATTGTATCAAGATGTCTCACCAAAAAGGTTTTGATGACTTTGAAGTGTAGTTAAAAAGACCCCAAACACCCTTGCCCCCCTGGACCCCAGCTATGTGTCGGGCTCTGTATTGGTAAGCTACAGCCATCCCTTGACTGAACACTGAACACTACACGTGAAATACCATTACTGCTTTCAGTTATGCAAGCAATTTCCTGAGCAAATCTCTTTTCACTACGCCTGAAAACACAACTGCCATGCCCCGAACACATCAAAAAGACAATCTTAGTCACAACATGCCACAGAGGGAATTTTGTTTTCCTCAACAACTTTCTGCCTTCCTCTAAATCCCATCTTTCTCTTCTGTTACCTAATTCCATTCTTTTTTTGTCTTATCTTTTCCTTTGCAACAACCTTTTAGTCACTTGAGGACTGCTATGCTCACATTCTGAATTCATAGTTTTATTTTAAGCTGAACCAATCCAATTTATTCAGTCTGTCTTCTACAAATTTTGGACTGTGCTCACAACTCTCCAATGCTTTCCAGCTTCCACCCTTATAAGAGAAGCAATGTATGGAAAAGAACCAAGTATGTACTATGTCATCCAGGGGCAAACCCACCCACTGGAAAGCGAGCAAAAAAGATTACTTCAAGTCTTTTGAATTCTCCTCTTGATTCTAATTTCAGTATGGTATTTGCCTTCTCAAGGCCCTGATAATCCATGTTCAACATGCTCTTTCCCCTAATCACAAAACCTCTCCTGGAAAACTGCTATTTAACAATCACTCTGCTTCAGGACTCATGAAGAATCTCCTCCAAGCATGTCACGTTCCACTAAGGGGAAACTGCGGGAAGTTCTTTTAAAACAGATGGTCTAGGACAGAATTAAGCCAAACGAGGCAAATATTGTATCTGAGAACTGTTTATTGGTAATGAAAAGGAGGTGGTCAACAGGTGACCAGCCAGCAAGAGGGAGAGCAAGCGAGTGAGAGCAAGCAAAAAGAGCGAGGGCAAAAAGTGAGGGCAAAAAAGAGGCCAGCAGCTTGTGACACAGTTACTTCTACAGCCCCCAGCTCCTCCCAAGGTCTGCTTGCTGGCAGGAGACCACTGGCCCAGCTCAGTGTTTGACTGCAGTGCATTCCTGGAGACCTTTTGCCGCGCAATTGGAGAACCTCTCTGGAGGACACAGTGTCCTTGGTGGTCTCCTACTGACTGCCTATTCCATGTGAGACATGAAAATGCTGCCAGGCAAAGTCTCCCTAGAGACAGGGCTTTCCTCCATCTTCTCCTAGCTGCCTCCTGCAAGTGGCACATGTGCAGTCCTTCCCCCATATACCTCCGGTCAAACCATGTTGAGACAAAAATCAAAATTAATCTGGTTCCTCACAGCATAGCATGCTTTATTTTCTCTTGTTGAATTTGGTGAGCATCTTTCTGTCAGTTCTCTGCTTTAAAACATAGAAGGCAGAGTATGAATTCATAAGACACTGACTGTTCTTTTTAGCTTTGTTGTCCATAGATAAAATAAATTTAGCTTTGATCTGAGCTAGTAAAAACATCAAACAGAGCTGGTAAAGATACTAGTGGATACCAGCTACAGCGCAACTCAAGAGAGGCTGCCCACAGATTTGAAAATTAAATCCATACACAAATCATGGAATTGGGACACCACATCCATAAATACCCCTCTCCTTCATGCGCCTAACTCCCCCATGCTCCCGTCTCTTCCTCCTGATCAATCTCCCCAGGGAGCTCCAGTGTAAAGCATTTCAAGCACCTCCTCACTCAGCCTCCCTTTCCAGCAGCAGCAGCAAGACTGAAGTGAGGGGAGCGACTGCTACCATCTTCCCCAGGTCCAGCAAACCCAAGGCAAGCATTCAGAAAATTATACATTGCAAATCACTCTGGGCATCCAATCAACACAGGGACATGTATTGCACAGCGCATACAGGATATACACCATGGATACACATACAGCAGCATGTTAGGGAGAATTGAAAAGGAGAACACATACAAATCACTTCTATACAGTAACTGAAATATCACAATTGCTCCATCTTGGTCTCTAATTTAGACAAGTGTCAACAGCTGATTTTATGTAACTTTAGTCTCTACAATCCTCACAGCCTGGTTTTCTCACTGTGGTAAAAAGAACATCAGGATTTTCTTCATGAGGGAATGAGAATGTTCTAGTTTATTCTGAATTTACTGCATTCAAAGGCTGAATACATTTGTGTGCTGACATACTGTGCTCATATTTGAAGAATCTTTGTACATGGAATTTTTAGTATGTTATATGCGATCTCTGGCAGGAAAATGTTTTTAAGTTAATCCAAGAAAAAATTTATCCTTATGAAGCTGCTGGAATGTAAACTTATCTAGAGGAACAAATATATCCTTCATTGAAACTGATTATAAACCAGCCAAGAAATAACTGAATTGGCAGAAGTGCAGGTGCAGCAACATTTAGATCAAAGCCAGAGAGGAAGAGTCAGGAGTGACTGATACTAATTACCTTTTACTCTGGATGAGCCACAGCCAGGTCAGATCCACAAGCAGTTTTGATTAGAATTTTCTCATCAAATCCTAAATTTGTCTCACAAATCCCTGTATCCCTCAACACTCAAACCAAAATATACGACAGAAATATCTTTGATTAAATGCTTTGGTTTGCATATTAAAGAGCTTATATCTGACATGCCTAAAGTAAGCTCACACAATTGAAGCTGGCTGCTGGAAGTGCGTTCTCTTTCAAATGTAAATAGAAGTCCAATGAGAAATAAATGCATGCTTAAAAATAGTGATAAGCTTATAAAGTGTCTTATTATTCTTTACCTAGTACTTATTTCTAAATAGAAATATGGGCCTGAACTGGTCTACCAGCCACTAAACTGATTAAGATAGTAGGGGGTTTTCAGCAGGTCCCATTCTTCTTTCTGCTTTAGATCTGACGGATAGTTACGATTCTAACATCAAGTAATTATTTCCTACATGCTGCATTAGTCTCCACAAAAAAAGTGAAAAATTAATGCAGAAAGTAAGAGCTACAGCTGAATCAAGAAATGCAATATACAAGTAAGAGCAAAGTATATTCATGATGCAATTACATAAACTTTTGAAAAGAAGTAAATTTAAACTAATCTGCAAAAATGATGTTATTTCTCTAGGGCATACAGTCTTGTTGAGAGTACTGATAGGCTGAGATGTGAATGAGAACTGGAAGTTGTTCATTCAAAAGAGGAGTGCAAAATGAGGTATTTTTACCTTTACAATCACTAGTAAACTACTATTTCAAAATCAGCTGCAAAGTTTACATTATTTTTGGCAATTTATAGAAGATGTCACTAAAGCACACTGCTTTTTCTGCTTCACTAACTTACATAGTTGAAAATATGACACACAGTATCACTGATGCCAGACCTTTACCCACACTAGATAAGAATTCTGCTTCTCTTTCCTTAACAGTTGGAAATTAGATAAGCAGAAAGATGGAGAAACCAAACTGGAGAGCACAGACAGGCAACACTCCTGCTCATACAGCGCACTGCAAAATTCAGGTTAAGCTGTGGATATGCAAGTGCAATGAAATGGTATGCAGAAAACAATCAAATGGCTGACAATCCATTTTAATTCCTCTTTAGGAAAAAATGAGCCTGGAATGTACTTCATTGCTTGCAGCTCCATTAAAATGTACTGCACACCTTTTTCATTAGAATCATTACAATCAAGGGATTGATTTCTCAGCCAGCTTCCCAGCCAGGACCTGTTCCCACCACCCCTGCAGGTCATGGACAGCACAGTGAGCATCAGCAGCAGCACTTCATCAACAGAAACAATGCTCAGGAAAAAGAGAAGCTGATTTAAAATGGGAAGGAGCATTGCTCCATGCAGCTTACCTGTTTAAGAGAACAGAGATATCAGGTGGCTGGATGATGGAAGAAACAAAACAGCATTTTTGATGGGACAAGGTTGTGATTAAAATGATCAAACTAAAATTTGGGAAAAATCAGTTGAGTGAAGGAAGTAAAAGTTTTTAACTGTCTTCCCAGGGCATGCATCCTTCTCCAATTCAGCCTTAGAACAAGGAGAAAACCAGAGAACAGAAATCTAAAGAAGGTCCTTGCCTACTGGGTTAGCAAGCAACAGCTGTTTTGTAATGAAAGCAGACAGTACTTGTTTCCTACCCCACACATTAAACTCCAAGTAGAAACACAACTAATCTCAGATTTAAGGCTTAAGACACATGAAGCTATCTGACCTTGGAGGTGGGCCAGAAATCTACAGCTCACACACAACTCCCTGCTGCCATCAGCTCAAACATTACCTTTTTAAAAATAAGTAATTGTAAGATCCACATTCTTAATATTAAAGGCAGACAGTGAACACCCAACATTGTTATTTTTTCCTAATGTTCTGGGATTTTCTTAATGTGTGCTTTCAAAGCAAAATGTTAACAGATTCAGAAAGATGCACAGGGCTCATACTCCAAATCAGGTAACACCTTGCTCTCATGTGTCTAAATACATTTATTCAGGCTGCTCATCACAAGGCATAATGGCCTTGGACGTGTTTAATGCCCCAAAACATGACTCCAAGAGATTTGCTGGTACCCTTGATGGTTCATTTCTCCTAGATTTTTTAATTTGTCATCATTGCAAAATAAGTTAATAAGTCTCAAATTCTGAATAACTTCTCACCAAATCATTCAGAGGAGATTCTTGCAAACTTAATTTTTTAAATCTTGGGTTCTAGCATTTGAACTCACTACTGTGTTTTAACAGTCCAGTATTTTTTTGATCCTTGAAATAATACCATATCTCGATTCCTGGAATTAAATAATTTGCAATAATAGATCACAATAATTTGTTTCGGTTGTATTTGTTTGCTGTGGGAGAGGGAAGGGAAAAAATAAGACAGGATTCAAGTGTTTTCAAATGTTCTCTGACCATTGGAACCTAAGTATGCTGAAACTTTGATCTAGCACGAACTGAAAGCACTTCTACTAACTGTAGGTTTCACAACTTAGATAATTTCATTACCTTTTGATAAAAAAACCAACAAAAAACACCAAGGCAAATGTGACGCTTTTAAGCTTAACAATTAAAAAGTTCCTCAAAACACCATTCAGTATCACTGCCTTCCAGATGATACCCTCAAAACTAGATGACTACAATTAAGCATACATCATACAAAGGCTAACATGACAAACAAATAGGAAGGCAGATTATTTTTAATAAGACATAATTTAGATGACACAAGTACCTCATTTAAATATTGATTCCACAATTCTATTGTGTCAGTTTTCATCCATTTGTACCATAAGTATGATTGTACTCCATATGTCACTCACCCAAGCACCAAAACAACTTTTATGGACTTAAACAGTTGTAGCTACATCATCTTCTAAAAGTACAAACATGTTATTGCATAGAATTTTGCAGCCTAGTCCAGAGGACCTAAATTGTGTCCTGAGAGCACTGCAGAGGCATTACTGTGGTGTGTTAATGAAGCACCAGCTCGTTTATGTTGCAACCTTTAGCAATGAAGGATGGAAGCCTATGCTTGATCCTGTGTTTGCTTCCCATGATTCTTCATAATTAGCTTATATATATATATATGCATTTAATTGAATTATCTCTCATCTATTTTCTCCAGTCTAGAAGAGGGAAATAGGAAAATAGACACATTTGCCTATCCTTCCCTCATTAGAGGAAAAGAATCCTCTCAGTGTATTAACATGTTGAGAATACTTCCATCAGCCTCTCTTTCTCTCTGTAAACCTTCCCAAGCTGGCTCGGACACCTGGCTAATGAGGGGTGACAGCACAGGCTCTGTGATACCCATCCTAAGGTGATCACTGGGGATTAACAGCAGATAATCTGCTTCTTCACAGTGACTGTAATTCAGTGCAAATAGTGCAAGTCTGTACAATTCACTGCAGCTTTTACACATTGTATCAAACACTTTCTTCACACTTAGTGATGTGAATTCTGGAGTTAAAGAGCACCTGCAAGAAATCCTTATGCTCCTCAGATTTTTCCTAAAAACTAAGTATCACAGTGAGCTTACTTGGATGGCTACTGCAAACAAGAAGGGCCCCGAGACACATGTAGATATACAAAATTCTTTTTTTTTTTAATCAGAGATGGAATGAGAAAAACTTGTAAGTGCCAACTCACTCGGCACCCAAAAGTGTTTGTTTACTGTGATAGCTCTAGGTCTAGAAGAATCATTTCTAAATTTATCTGGTGTTTTTCCTGATGAACAGTTACTCCATAAAATGCAGCTCTAAATGCACATTTACATATGCAATTCAAAATATTTTTTTAATGTCTCAGTTTGCAAGTCTTCACATTTCCATCATCAGGGCGGGCAAGCACTTTACCTTATAGTTAGGTTAAATCTCAGTCAGTTATACTGTATACATGTATTTTCACAAACAAATGAAAAAATAATTGCAAAGTTGAAGAGTTAATCTATCTCTCAGGTAATATCCCTTTTTGTAAGTTTCACTGAAATAATTATGTCCAATATCCAACTATGTTGTACAAAGAGATTTTTAGTTGCAACTAAATGACAGTGATGAAGAAGAAAACATGAATAATCCTATTAACAGTAATACCTGTCGTAACAAACATTTTGACCTTCTAACTTCTCCCATATTTATTAATAATGCTTAAGCAAAGCTAAGAGAAAAATTTGTAAATAATGCTGATCTTAACCACCCCTTTATGTCAAAAGAGTGCCAGGATTGCCAACATACAGGCGTAGTCAAACCACGCTGATGTTTTCTGCCCTCTGTAGTTATTCAGTAACCAGCCAATGCCACACCAGTTTCTTCAATCCTCCAAAATGTTAAAGTGAACCAAGACTTGCCAGGAAAGCAGCGGCCATGGCAGACCAAATCCAAGGGAGGGGGAATAGCACTCCTACCTTCACAGACGGGGCAGCACTCCCCAGGGACCTTGACAGGGTTGAGGCAGCTCTGCCCGCAGGCGGTGGCCACGCAGTGCGGGTCCCCGTTGATGCACTGGCAGAACGTGCAGTCGTCCTCCCGCCAGCGGTCCCCGTGAGCCTGGATCTGCCCATTGGCATAGCAGCCAGCAGGGTTACTGACTGGATAAAGTGGGTCTGAAATGAGAGCAGTTGCAAGAGAATGTGTGTTATAATTAATGCTTTAATTTTTTTGGTTTTGTTCTTCAGGACAAAATAGTTCTTGGATTTGTTGATTCTTATTTTTGTACCAACATTTCTAAGTGACGCACTGGAATGACTCCTGTCAGCACTGCAACACTCTTTTGCACTATGAACAAAGATGAGGCCTCTGGCACATTTGTTGCTGGAACAGGAAGAATGCCTATAAGCTGCACCTCATCCTAGTGTTGGAGATATACTACCTTTTTGAACAGAGTCAGTGTAACAGACATCTTTTCATAAAAATCCTTTCTTTTAGGATTTGTCCCTTCTGGGAAGCTGGGGCCCCAGAAGAAAAATGTAAACAATAATTATCTGCTGATGTGAAATGCAATAGGTGCACCTGTGATTGGCTCATGTTCCATGTTTACAATTAAGGGCCAATCACACGACCAAGCTCGGGGACAGATTCTCAGAGAGCTCTCTTGTTTTTAAGATTCTAGGTTATTCTTAGCTTAGCAGCTTCTGAAACTTTTCTCTCTATTCCTATTAGTATAGTCATAATGTATTATATATCATATATTAATAAATCCAGCCTTCTGATTATGAAGCAAGATTCTCGTCTATCTCTCTCACCCTGAGGAACCCTCACAAGTCACTGCAATAGAGTCAGTTTCCAATTTCATTTCAATTAAAGTTCTTGCCCCTTGAAAGCCACAATTCCCACTTACCTGCTAGCAGTCAAATTAAGATCTGGGTATTTAAATAACAGAATTTTAGGAAGCATACTTCATGTAAGATTTCTCCTTAAGTTCCATAAAAGTCTGTATATGCTACCCCATTTCTGGAAATAACAGCATCTTTTAGTCTTCAGAAATAATAGTACTCCAGAGATGTGGTAAGTTGCACTGATATTAATAGTTAAAAAGATATATACATTATGTGAATGTATACAGATTATCATGGTGGCTAAGAAAAGGTAACTGTCAGGCTCAGAAATGAAGTATCTGAGGGTGCACAGTGAGTAGGTCAGGTTTGCAAAGCAAGCAACACTACAAATTACATAGTGAAGCAAATATAATATATTAAAAACAACAAATATACCTGAAAACATCATTTTTAGCAAACATCAGAAAAGCACAAGTGATTTATTTTCAATTAAATTTCTTGGAGTGTTAATATGGAAAGACTTGGGAGAAATAAGATGGCCTATCTGAAGGAAAAGAAGGCTTGAATGAAACTTGGATTATTTCTTTAGAGTCTCATCAGTCCCCTTTGGAAGGAAGATAATGCATTTTGAATGTAGATAAAACCTGTGGCAGTGCCAGTAGCTGTTGTCTTATTCAAAGCCACTTTATGACACTCCAAAAATTTGGGGTGAAATGGCACACAATGTCATCCCCACCTGCGCTGTACTGATATTCAGAATTTTAGTAAAATTATGATTAAGCCCAAAACCAGGTTGTTGTGAAAATAAGGCATTTAAAAATTAAAAAATTAAAACGCTACCTAAATTCTTAACTTTGCACCTTTGATGTTGTAGAATCATCTTGCATCTGTAGAAACCAACATACAGGTTTTTCACCTTGTCAAAAATCAAATCATACACAAAGAAATGAAGTGAATTTTACCATTCAACCTATGTACAGAATTCTGATTTACAGAGGAATACAGAAAAAACACAGAAAAGGCAGACCTGTGCTACTTGCAATAGTCTTCTATGCAGCTCAAAGCACAAAGTTCCTGGTACCCTTAAAAGGTCAGTAGCATTTAAAGCTATAAATTACATCTGCTAATGCTGATATAGCCTATAGAACTTTGAGAAAGAATTCCTCCTGGAGTTAAGCCAAGAAGGGCTTTTGCCTGTACTACACAATTCACACCAAATTTAGTACTTCCCATTTTAGAATTCTTGGGAAAAGAAAGCTTTTTTTCTTTTTTTTTTTTTTTATCTTTCTAGAATCAAGTAAATATTTGCAGGAAGCAACTGATCACCTTGACAACAAGCCATGAAATACTCAACAGAAGAAGAGCAGGGAAGAGCAGGTAGAAAAAAATGCCACTTCTTCAACAACTAGAAAAGCATGAATGAGTGGGCTGATATGTTCTGCCCATTTAAAATACATGACCTTGTTAATTCAAGTGTCAACTTTACCCAAGTTATTTAAAAAGAGACCAGAGCCATCTTTTTTTTTTTTTTGAGTGTTCAAAGGAACCAGGACAATTATAATATGTTAATGGAACCAGCTGTCTAGGCTCACTTAAAAGAATGCACTAAATCAAGAGGGATTTCTAGTAAAAATCACCATGTATCTTACTATCTAATTGTTCAGAATTCAGGAGTCAGACTTCCTTCCTTTAGTGCCATAACCCTTATCAGAACAATACACAACAGAAAGAAGCAAGCCAAATAGCACCAAGTGATTTGATGAAGGACCCTGTAAACTTGGTATTAAGCCACAGTTATTATTAGATATAAAAAAAAAGACTACACAATAATTGCATAACATTATCCATTTTAGTCTTACTAAGGACCTGTCTTAAAGAAGAAATTTCCATTGCAGACTAATACACACGAACTCATCAACCTGAAATGAAATGTTATCAGGTTTTTTTGCTAGTCTAACTGAACCGTTGCAAGAACGGAGAAATCAAAATTTTATTGTGGTATGATGATATGACAGAACAGTTTATTGATAAATAATAAGGTAGCTGAATATTTAAATCATCAAAGAGGATAAAGGACATATCTACATCTGCAAGTCCAATGTGGAAAATCAGCACCTATATCTGAGTATGACAGAGAGGACAGATAGAGCAGATATATAGATATATTTATACACTTTTATATCTATATATATATAGTCACAATGATTTCATAATGCCAAATCTTGGAATATTCACATATGAGAAAAAATAGTAATTATAGTAAATGAACCCAAGAGATTTTATATATTTTATGAAGTCAGCAGCTCATACAGCAGTTTGTTCAGGAGTGGATCTGCACTTACTTGGGGGGGTTCACCACACCAGACACAACTTCTCTAGACTTTTTTAATCTGTCATTAAATGACAGGATAGCACAGATTTTTTTTTTTTTTTCTTAGAGCATGAAGGCTCTTGTAAATGTAGGTACAATTGCACCAGGAAAGACCAAAAATCTAGGATCCTGCCTTCAAGTATAGTCAGCAATGAATGTCTAGCCAGGTCTTAAACTCAGGGCAAACATGGACTGGTACCTCTCTGGCATACTTAAATCTACATTTGCATTTCAGTTTCTCTACATATGAACACCAAGTGTTAACCTGATACAAACTGACACTAAAATATGCAAAATATACACCAAAACATTAAAAAATTACAAATACTCTTTAAAAATTATTTCCAAACTTTCCCACCTGATATTTTATTATCCAGATTAAGGGTTTAAATCTCTGAAGCTTTCAGTAGCTTGTAACAAAACAAGCCATTTTTCACCAGATTCTGTGCTGAGTGAGAAGGTCCAGCTCTTACAGCTGCCTCTATGAGATGTATTTTTATGAGGTGCATTACATTCTAATTCTCTGCTTGGAATAAAGCATGACTATATTGGATCTTTCGGCTTATTTGCTCCTGCAAAGAACTACAGGAATAATTATGTTAAGGAGACTGCAAAGTGTTTGAAAGTCACAGTAATTGCTAGAGTCCTTTTCTCTGAGGAGAGGTGATTTCACAGGTGATTTCACTTATTGAGAAAATATTCCTAAGTCCACATTTAAACTAAGGGACTAAAAGTGTTTCACAGGCCTTTTGCCTACCTGGTGGCCATAACCTGATCCTCACTGAGGCAAGATCCAAGTGCCCAATACCACCCCTATCTTCCTCTGCTGGAATTCTGGTTGTATTCTGGCAGAAGACTGCTCCAATACTTTCTAGAACAAGCAAGAGGGTCAATGTGATAGGCTCCCACAGAGCCTTTTTTAGGAGGACTGCAGGCCTAGCAAAGCTCTCAGCAGAGCAAAGGAGGATGAGAAAAACATTGACATCGGATTGCTGCTCTATTGCTTCGCTGTAATTGTAGAGGAAAGAAGTTGTGTGTATCACTCTAGCTAAACAGAGTAAGAAAGAGGTTGCAAAGCAATCAAAATGTGTCTCAGGGTCACAACTGCATCTCTGGAGATACTTATCTAAATGTCTGTACTGAAATTAAAACCAGCTTTTTATGTCATTTGTCAAGAAGGCCCCCCAAAAAGCACTGCACACTTGACCACGTCTAAGAAGTAGTGTCAAGGTCAGAGAAGCACTGCAAAGAACATGACAATACATTCAGGCACAAATGTAGAAATAAACTGAGTTATGGAGGAATCAGCAAACTCCAGAAGAACAAAAGCTCAATGAGCTTATTGCTCATTTCCATTGAACAGGCAAATAGAAAAAAAGCAGCAGAATTAAAAGCAGAGAGGATTAACAAGAGACTGTACCTTCACAGACTGGGCAGCACTCTCCTTCTGGCACATAGTACCTGTCACAGTGTAGCTCACCACACTGGGCAGAGAAACAAATGGAGACTCCCCCTTGGCACCGACAAAATCGACAAGCATCCATCCGAAACATGTCTCCATCATAATACTCCATGCTGTTAAATATGCAGGTTGGCTTCACTTCTGAAAGAAGAAAAAGAAAAAAAGTGTTTTACAGATATTGTTAAACAGGAAATAGTTAAGCTTATGGTGCTACTGACAAAAACAGATATAAAAGAGACAGCTGATTTTTCTTTCATTTTGTAAACTCAAATACAATTCCATTTTAAGAACATGGTATATTTTATTTTCTGTTCAACAATGGATGAAAATGAAATGCTGTTCAAAATAACCTTCAGAGCATCTGTCTACAATTATAAATCTCAGCTAAGAAAATATTAAATCCTGGAAAAAGGCTGCAATGCTGGTACTTCTTTGTAGGTGCTAAATATTTTTCATCCTCAATGAACCTGAAGCTACTTCAAATTTTAGCACATGAAAAAATATGCCCTTCTGTTTTAAGAAGTCAGTTTCTGATGTTTCTTAAGTGTAATCTTCCTCTCTGCAGCACTTGGTACTCAGGTGGGTAAATTGCACTAAAGCTGTCCAATTGATAGTTTAAAAAACCAACCAATCAAAACCCAAACATTTTGTGACTGCATGAACTGTTAGGCAGAACTGAACACTTATTTTTTCAGGCAACCTGGAGCTGTAATAGCCAGCTCACAACCAAACTCCTCACAAAAAAACCCCCCAACCCTCAATTGTAATAATAGTTACATGATCACTTTAGCATTTCAAAAACATAAGGTCAGTAGTTCTTGTATGCCTCCATCTACAGCAGAGCCTTGACAAAAAATTAAAGCCAAACTTTGTGGGAAACTAAGAGTTTCTCAAAATTTTTAAGTGTTTTGGGTAGAACATTGCTCATTTACTTTGTTAACATTCAAAAAAAGGAAAAAAGATGCTAATTAAACCAATGAAACAGTCTGCAGATGTAATCAGCTTTTTCTCATCATTATTACTATTTTATACCAAAGACATTTGATTCCAGATTATGGAAAAATCTACACAGCATGTATACATCACAAGGTCTTCACAGAGGTTTTGACCTTGCCGTTACCCCACATTTATGAACCCTCCTCCATCACCTATTTTACAGATACTGTTAAACAGGAAATAGTTTATGTTGCTATTAACAAAAACAGATGTAAAAGACACAGTTGATTTTTCTTTCATTTTGCCCGTTTCATTTCATTTTCAAAGCCCACTCACTTCAACCAGCCAACTGATCCCCCCACTTCCACAACACTGTGCAGCTCCATGGCTTAGAGCTGAATCACTGTGACTCAAGACACTGTAGGAAAAACACTCCAAATTTATGTTCAACTACAGTACTCCACATTAGTCATTAGGAAATCATGACTTCACACTATCATCATTATATCACTCAATTACTTAAGCCCCATCCCTCCTCGCCACTTCAGAATAAAATTTTGGCCTCCTATGACACTAGCCCAAAATTTGTGAAAGCAGCCACCCAAAGTACAGCAGTATTTAGTCCACCAGGCTGTTCCTTTCAGAAGCTGTAAATCTAGCAGTCTGAAAAAACATAGGTTCTGCAAACAGGAAGCTATTTATTTCAGCAATAACATCAAATACTGTAGGTAAACCCACCATGTTTCATTGCATTTGAAGCAAACAGCAAAGAAAAGGGACAATTGTCCATGTTTCTGATTTCTGTAGAACAGATGGTAAAGATTATTTACTTATATATGTAATGCCTAGCCACCTAGAGTTGAAAACTGTGACCACTTTATGGTCAGGTGATTTTTCTTTTGCTTAGTGATCAATCTCACATGGGAGATGAAATATATTTAAGTGAAAAATCAGCATTTTCAGATTCCTTTCAATCCACCACAGTTTCCTGAACTTCTGGGAGCTAAAAACTGAGTTTTTCTTGACAATGACACAGTTTTTCTTTAAAACTCTAAAGCATTTCAAGGACTTCTTTCAACATATATTGTGCTCCAGCCTTGAGTTATTTGAAATGATTGTGAAGCATTAGAGCTGAAACTTGGAAGTATCCAGAGCAATGTTTGATTTTTACATGCCTGTTCTGTCTTCAAGGCATAATGTAGAAAGCAGCATAAAAAATAAAAGCAAGAGGAGGAAATACCACTGTGTCCAGGAAAACAGCTATGACCTCATTAGAAAGCAATTCACATAAACAAACACTTGAGAAATATTTCAAGTTTATGCAGCTCAAGCTGTTAGTTTAAAAACCTTCTCAAAATGGAAAAGTGCCAACACAACTCAAAAGGCCTTTAATCCATTTGCTTCTGGCTTCACTGTTTTGACTGCAGCTTTCCAGATTTTTACTGATTCCCCCATACCTGAAGAGTAGAGATGAATTCCTGCCTCATCAGAAGTAGAAACATAATCTCCCATTAATTATTGTTATTTTTAAATGTCCAAACAAGACTATGCAAGTAATTGCAAATCCTGTAGGGAAACAGCATGTTTTATTCCTACAATGCAAACCACTGTAGAATTTCACTACGTGTGTATTTTTAACATCCTCTCTTATGGTAAGTGTATATATCCAGATTAACTATAGACCTAAGCCCATGCATCCAGCTACAAGACAAGGATTACTTTTGTTTGAACCATCTGTAAGACTCCAGTCTTGAGACTGAGTCAAGGCAAAACAAGCACTAAAATGAAGAACTCTAGCTTTAGATACTCCAGGTGGAAGCCTGAGTGAGTAACACACAGTGAAATAATAATAATGTGTTTCTTCCACCACAATATGCTGAGAGATCTTCCAGTTCCCATTTTTTTCTTGTTGTTTTTTTTAAAGTGCCAATTTTATTGCCTTATTGATGTAAGTATGACAGGCACCAGGGGATAAAAGAACATAAAGGTAACATTAAATAAATGCATCTTTTCCTTAATTCATTAATTCATTGTTCTGCCAAAAAAGAGAAAACTGCTGGTAGGACTCCTCAAGCTTCAGTGTGTCACAAAGGAATTCAAACTGCCAAAACCTCATAGCACAAAGCAGTTAAATATATCTGAGACTCCAAATCCTGTTTGTGATGCAGACTATCACAACAAAGCAATGGGCATGAGACACAGGCCATGGCTTAGTGAGCATGAATTCAATGTCTGCTAGCTCTCAGATAACCCAGTAATACCAGATCGATCCAGCCCAAGCACTGACACACAGCTGCCCATCTGAGAAAGAAGCCAGGACAGAGGGGATGTTCTCCAGAAAGATGCAGGGTTTTTTCTGGCAGTGGAAGAACAAATGACATCTCTGCTTCTATATATATATATATATATATATATAAGTCAAGCATGACTACAATTGACTTGATTTGCCATTAAAGTTCCTGCCACAGAGTTAAAAGAAAAATAGTTCTGACACAAATTTAGCTCTGCATGGCCACAGCCTTTTTGTTCTGGGAGTGAGAGCCCAAAAAGGTGGCACAAAACCCCACAGCCTCACACTACATAAACAGTGATAATTTCTCAAACCTTTATCACCAATCTGAACAGCAAAGGGACACAATCTGTTTTATTAAATTATTTTTCAATGGCACTTGACCTCCTGCATGTAAATCTAATGAAATACATATTAGTTCTATGGGCTGAACTACTCAAAAGTAAAAATTCTGTTACTGAGATTTCTGTAGTTTCCTAATACTTATGGTTTTCTTTAATTCAAGTCCTGGAACAGCTCAGAAACACATGCAAGTCTGGCAAACCATCCCTTGCAAGGCAGCAGTTCTGCACGGTCACACCAAGCACATGAGGTGCCTCAGGGCATCAACCTCTGTTGGCAAGTTTGGGCATTTTCTTCTGTAGTATCAGAAATTCCAGCTCTCCCAAACCGGAAGCCAGATTCAAAACAATTTTCTGTTGTTCCAAGGATTAAAAGATTCATGATTCCAGGACTTCAAATGTTCCTTCAGCATAAAGAAGTATTTGTACCAGAGCCCTGGAAAGAACTTGGGTAAGTGCTGTGAACTTTCTATTAAATGAAAGGGAAGGAAACAGAAAACTTTGAATCCTGTGTCTGTATAAACAAAATACAGAAAAGATTTCCATTTTTCCAAAGCTGAGCTGATAGAGTTTAAAAAAGATAAGGTTACGTGTCATAGGAATTGGCCCATAATAATGTTATAATGCCACTGTATGCTGTTGCTGCCTTGCCAGCATATAAAAACAAGCTAGGTAGAAAAAACTTTGGATTCTTACCCTTCAGGTTGTGCTGCTTGTTTTTCCTAAGCAGCATATTCCTTACTACTGCAGTATATTATATTGCAGCATATTCCCTATTAACACAATTACAGAACTGTTCTGAAAGTCCTTTGGTTGTGCATATTCTAAAAAGGTCATCCAGAAACAGAGAAAACAGAATTAAAACTGAAACTATTATTTGTAAATGAATGCATTTATTTATACAATTACTTAAAAATATTTTCTCAGCTTAAAGGAATGAAATACTATTTTGTGGCAAGTACAGTCTGTAAAAGAAATTAAAAGATACTTGGGATGCTGAGAAAACACAAATTCAGCTCTCCCTGATACATCCCTGCCTTAATATTTTCTTTAAAACCTCCAGCAATGGAATGCGACCTACCTATTAAACAACTCAACAGTTTGATCGACTGTAACACAGCAAAAATCATGGAAGGGGTAATTCAGGTTAGACAGAAACAACAAACAAATGGAAAGGAAGCGTCCTCTAAGTTTCATTACATTTCTCATCTTTGAGGCCTCATGTTCTACATTTTTTTTTCTATCCTCCAGTATACAAATTTCTTGCTAAGAGGAGTCATCCTCAGGACACCTTAGGGTGTCCCTGCCTACATCCTCTCTTACAAATAAAATGTATGCCTTTCTTTCAATTTTAATTTTTCTCCATCAAGTCATGTGTTTTAGTGTTTGATTGGTTCTGTGATTTTCTACAAGGCTATCCCTCTTCTTTCTCTTAACTCCTTCTAGAAAATTAAGTGCTGCATTTTAACATCCTGCAGTGCTACTACTGGAAAATACCAGGAGAACAGAGGAGGAGCTGGGGCCACAGAGGGTGGTGGCTATGCTCTAAAACAGTGACAGATTTTCTTGATGAATTTACCAAACAATCCTTGGAAGCAAGACATGTTCTTCATAACAGAGGAATGTGTTTAAATCCCAGTGGTCTCTGTCAGTCCACCACAGGAGAAAATAGATGTTGTGATCAGGTTAGCCATAGGCATGTCAATAGGGCACAGACATCTGAAACAGCACCACTATTAGGCACTGGCACAGCCCATCAAGCATTGCCAGGACACTTGTGAGAAGCCTCTAGTGCATGAGAGAAGTTAAAATTGCAGGGGGAGATTAAAAAAATCTCCAAACCTGTAACACAGGGCGTGGTCTGGCATTCTAACAGGTCTAGCCATGTCTTCCATGTTTTGAGAAAAATACTGAATTCTAACCTTGTCCTTTAAAGTATTGGCAACTTCATCCAAGTTTAAAACTCCAGCAGTATTTGAGCCAGAACATTATTGAAGATATTAGTCTACCAAGACAATTCACTTTGGCAAAAAAACATTACTATTTCACCAAAGTAAACACTAGAAGTATATACTTAATTTTGTTATTATTTTTTTTTACTTTAAACCCAGAACTGCACCATTTGACATCTAATATTTTTTGTATATGCCATATCATTTCACAGAATCTATACAGCATCTTGTGTTTCATTAACCAACAATAAATATATGAAATAGACTTTCTCCTTTTTATTTTAAAAAATAAATTTGTTTTTAAAAACTCAGACTTTACTTCCCATTGAAAAGCCTCCTGCTCCTAGTGAACCACTCAAGGGTTTTGAGTCTGGTTTCACACCCAGGTGTGGTCCTGACATTCTCTACCCTGTCTCTTTTATCTATTTATCTACAGACTACTTTTCACCAGGAATTTTGGGTTGCCTGGCCTTCCGTTTTCTGTGTTTTCCCTTTCCCTCTTGTTTTAAAGATAACTGGTAATGACTTGCACTGTTTCACACACTTTTCCCAATTTGACTAGAGCAAGTATAATACAGGTTCAGAGGATCTAAAACATTTGAGTTGGTTTGGCAGACTCACCTACTTTTTCATTATACTAGACCAAATTCCCATCCAGCTGTGATTAGCCATAATTCTCAAATACCTTTCAGATGTTCTGACTGAACGAAAAACAATAAACCTCAAAATCAAACCTCAGCCCACAACAACTAAATCTCTCTACCTTTTTGGTATCAGATTGTCCTCCTTTAATGTTAACCTTACTATGTACCAAACAATTTGTTATCTTTTTCATCTCACAAGATGCATTTTGCATTTAATTTTTTAAGCAGCTGCCTATTTGAAGTCCACCATCAAAATCTGTGGTTTTGGATGGCCAAAGAAAAATATGCAGTACTGCTCAATTAGTATTAGGACTGTTTAGTTCTCTGCTCCAGACAGACTATTACCTTGCTCAAATCCTTATTTCTTTAGAGCACACACAAAGTAAGTTTAATGAAAGTGCAATAAAGACTGCCAAAATTAATGCAATAAAATGGTAGATGGTGTTTCTGAGGTACTCCACTTGGACTTCATTCCTCCCTCTAGGGTGAATATTTTCCTTGCTGACCCTATATTCCCCATCAATTCCTTTCAGTACTCATGGATTCTCTCCTTAGAAACATTGTTACTTCCTTTTAGAAATAATGGAATTACCTTTATCCTTTTCTGCACCATGAGATTAATAATGCAATTGCTGTGAGGAGCAAGTGCACCAACAGGTGACAAGAAGTGTGATTAAAGAGGATTTTTAATCTCTTCTCTAATGCAGTACCACTGTATAGAGATGCAAGTGTGAAAATAGCCAGAAGGCACAGAGTAAAAAGAAATGCCTCCTTTAGTTTCTCATTTGAGGAGATAAACTTTAGTCAGTTTATCTTCTCAAATAAGAAAAAAAGAATTCACAGAAACAGTTATAAAACACTGATTATGAGTCACATCAAGTGGTCTTACTTATGTAGGAGATCACTTCTGTACCACCATGGAATCATCAATACAGCCTAAACCAGCAGAATAGAAATGGTCAAAGTCTCAAGTCCTGGGGAAGGTGTGATTTGATCTTCCCAGGATCAATGCCAGTTATTTTCATGCATCCATCATCCATCCAGTAGTCCCACTTTCAATGGATAGCGCAATGAAAGTCCACACCTCAACTCCCAGGGAAAATGGATTGGGACTCCACAGCCATCCTTGGCAGAGCTGGACTCTAAAATCACAGCTCACACACGGCCGTTGCAGAAAGCAGCGTGGTCCCCTTGACCTTGAACCATGCTGACACATTGATGAGGACCACTCACACACGTAATGCATCGTATTTCACAAACCAATCAACAATATTTTTTGAAGTAGCAGTTGTTTTCAAGGAAACTTACTGAGAAGTGAAAGCTCTGACTGACAGAAGGCAACAGCTGCAGGATGCCTGGTAATTGCTCTCTCAAATTTCTAAGGCCCAGCTCACAGTCAGTATGTGCTTTAAGTGCAACTTACATTCAAGAGATCTATGCATCAATACCTAATTAGAGAACAGGCAAGTTTGGATACTCACTCTTGTTTCCAAGCGCTTGAACTCTTGCTGCACATGCAGCTTTTAATCTCTTTAGACTCACTTGTTGATGCTTGTAATTGAATGCAGAATCAATTTTCTTTCCTTACAAGCTCCCCATGAGTAAAAGCAGAACACCAGGATTAGCAGACAGAAGTCCTGGTAAATAATATATTTTGTATGGATCAGAAGAAACTAGCTTCTGTAAAATACAGGAGTTTTTGGAAGACTACATATCTTGGGAATCTCTCACTCAATTCTCCCCAAATAAGTATCACATACTATCTAGTATTCTCTAGATGAAAAGCAGTTTTCAGGTAAGTGCAAGTGGGGAAACGTCATGGCGTAGTCTGCCTTTAAACAAAAGCAATACTGACTCTCACTTCCCCTGAAACAGGGCAGTAGAACCACAGAACAGACAAAACCTCTTTGTTCAGTTTCATACAGTAAGATGAAATTATTTGCTATAGAGTTCCCATGTTGCCTTATTTCCTTTATATCGACTTCACACTTCTCTGAAATGAGTACATTTGACTATGGATGTAGTCTTCTCTTCCCTGAAAACTTTACTACTGAACAGCACTGTGCAAATCTCTGATTCCCATATGCAATAAGCAGTGATGTATTCAGTTGGCATTCAGTTATACCTCTAGTGACACTATTTTATGGCAGCCAGAGATTTGAATTTAGAAATTCATACTTCTGTCTGCTTCAGGCTAGAATTGTGTTACATGCACGAAGTACGGCTTGCACTGATGGTCATCAAGAACATAAAATTAGGAGAAACAGCCAGCCAGCCATCTAAGCACAGATGACTGACAAAATCATATCACTACTGCATTTTAAATCACTGCCAATAGTTCCATAGAGTTGCAAGGTTTGAGTTAAAAATTAAACAGTAAAGACCTTTCTCCTGACAAGGAAAAAGGAGCATAAAGAAATAACATGTTTCAGCCATCATTGTTGTCTGAGCTGTCATTTTGACATCCAAGGACCAGGCAGGGTATGCTCAGGGATGGCTCAAATACTCACCCTAGATAAATCATGACAAAGGAACTTGATCGTGTCAAAAGAGAACTTTGGACTCCTTCCTACCACCATTTAACAACACAGAATGATTTTCATTACAAACATGCTTCCCTTCAAAATGAAGGAATCAATGCATGCCTTAAAATTGACCTTCTCAATTGACTGACCTTTGGAACAGGAATCACGTTCTAATGACAGCAAGCATTAACTGTATTAGTGAAAACTTTTAAATATAGCAGCACTCTAAAAAGCACAACTTTATGTCTCTAGTTGTGTACCAGTTTTATGTGAATTACTCTGATATCTGCATACATTCATGATGTTTAAAATATCACACAGAACTATTGTAATCTATCTGCAATATAGTTTTTTTTCTTCTCACCAATAAGAAAGTTGTTCTCAGGACTTTATAAATTTTTTTTGGTATTAAAAAATCCCCAAAAAAGTTTGACCTATGCAAAGACTGGACAGTTACAGACAATAGCTACTTAACAAAAAGCTCCAATTAAATGAAAGGATCATTTCCCAAGCAGGAATAAATGTTATTTTGGTGATTTTTAATGTCTATATAATTATAGAATAAACTATGAGAAGCAGCAGATTGCATATGATGTAAAACATACGGACACACCCAATATAAGTCTGAAGCAGGAAAATAAAGACCAGAGTATTGACTTACTGTTGTATTTATGATCAAATAACACCACCATTACAATCTGCAAAAGAAGTAATTACTGCAGAAGCTTATTTTGCCACAGATTAATATGCTTTTCTTAGAAAGACCAACCAAAAGCTAGTCTGAGACAGTGTGTATCAGGAACAAAGATAACCACACAAAATCTATATATATATATTGTAGACCTCCTACATCAGTTTTAATTAAATCCAGGAAAAACACATGCAAAAGAATAACTGATCTGTCCCCAAACTGTTGACAAACAACAAAGAGAACATACTGTAGAGTCTCTCCATGACGTATTTTGCATCCATTATTAACTATCCCCTCAACATTGGCCACTGTTATTCTACAGCTACAGCAGATCTCACACAGGAAAGCCAGCCTACCCATACTGTCAACATGCAATTCTGCATCTATCACATTAGCACAAAATTGCAATAAATACTGCAGAAGTCCAGCCTGTTTTAACACTCTGACCATAATTAGGGTTACCGAAATATAAAAATTGAATTTTTTTGCAGTCTACATACAGTAATTTGTAATGGATACCCTTATTTTAAGGTAATGATGATCAGTATTCTTCCTGACTGCTCCCTCCCCACCTCTGGCCAAAGGAATTATTTAATTATTTTAATAACTTAATTCAATAGATATTACAATAGCAGGAAAATTATACTAATGTGAGTATGCACATTTCTTTTTTATTCCATCCTCTTGCTTGTTTTTGGAGGTTTTCAAACACAGAAGTAACTAACAAAACTTGTTGGTAATGCTGATTATACAACTTTCCCACTTACCATCTATAAACTCATTAAATTGCATTTGATTAAAACACATGCTTTAAAAAGGCATCTAATCCCAATTGGAAAGGATGAAGATAAGGAATTCAGCATCCTCCCAGGAGTTTGTGCCAACAGCTAGCCACCCTCACTACTGAGAACAGCTTGTCCCAGATCTTACAGATTTGAATCTCCTTGCTTTGAAGGCATTGAAGGCATTTTTTTTAATGAAGCAAAGAAATTGATCTAAGCCTATCACTGCAAGATATTTTCTCCATCTGTTACTGATATCAATTGTATTTCCTCTGCACTTGTTAAGTATTTCAAAATACTGCAAAAAAAACCCAGAACTGAATATTGAATTCAACTATCAGTTTCACTGAGAACCTTCCCCCCTCCTCTTCATCTTAAACTGACAAAAGTAATGGTAGGGATTTATTGCACACATACACACACATGTACCAGTTTGTCATTGCATTAAACATGAATCTAGAAGTTCTTGTCAGAATTAGTTTTCTAGGAATTTAGAGGTTGCAGAGCGCTTATTTGTAGTAGTTGTCCCTGAAAAAAAAACTCCTAAGCATGCTAAAATACATTTGAAAAAACCCTGAATTATAAAGCAATGCAGATTATGTTCTATGACTATTCTGTCTTCTCTGCTAATGATACGCCACAAAATACAAATGTCCCACACTCATGAGTAGTTTCACAATTGCTCACAGATTCTTATTAAAAATATTGATCATCTTCAGGTTTGTAATTATTTCTTCTTTCTAAAATGGAGTATCATTAATAACTGCACCTGGAGGTTTTCTTGGAGCACTTTAAAATCATGTCATACAGCATTAGTTTCTAAAATGTGATGGTAGCACTAAGTAACATAATGACAAATGTGATTTTCTAAAAAAAAGTAATTCACTTTTCTGACCAGTTTTCTCAGGATTATTTTCTTTTTTTAAAGAGGAACTTATTGAAGATAATTTTGATACTGACCGGGGATATATTAAAAACTATTTTTAAGGACATATATAAGACAAACCTAAAAATCTTAATTTTTTTCCAAGCCGCCTTTTCTGCTTCCCTCTGTAGCACCACCTCCCCTTCAAAAACTCCTATTTCTTCTTCCAATTTACTCTGTATTCATAGGCTATTAAAGTACAGGAAAGCCTGAGAGGTAAAAAGGAATGTTGATCCAAAAGCAGCTTGGATCTTTGGAGTGGGCTACACTGCACAACAAGGCGGTGATGCTCAGGGCAAAAGTGCTAAAGACAGTCCAAATTCACTGTTACCAATGAAAAATTAACCTAACTTCTACTTGGAAATAGGACATGAAGATGTCACCAAAAAAAGTGGGAAACCTAAACAGCTCCATCTCACACCTGCTACACTATATAGATTGCAACATTTTAGTCAGCAGTATTTAAAAATAACATGCAGGTTGAAGAGAAGCAATTAGCATAGTGGTTTGTACCTTTGAGACAGCCTATTGGAAATTGGGTCTCTATTTCTTGCTCAAACTACTAAAGTAAATCCTGAATTAAACATTGCATTGAGGTGTCTCACACAGGTAAATCAGATTCAGAAATTATACTTTATCAGAATGAAACAAATATGAAAAAAGATGAGTATTACTTCAGTGTACATAAACAAAAAGTAGATAAGTTGCATTCATATCATCTTACCCAAACAGTGAAAGAATTACTCTAAAAGCTAATGAATCTGTGACTCTTCATGACAGAAATTCTTTTATTCCTATGGGAAAACTTAATTTTTATATATAATATCCCATAATACATACTATTATTTTCAATCAGCATTTCTGTATTTCAAATATTGATATGTGTAAATAACACAGACCTTCTCCTGGAGAAATCTCTCTCTCTCTCCTTTTTCAATAACAATTGTAAAATAAAGGCTGTTTCAAACATTTGATACACATAACACTAAACAAGATCAAATATTGCTGGATAAATGTTAATTAGTAAATACTGCAACAGCTTGTAATCTTTAATGGTCAGAAATTATTATGCAATCCTTCAAGAGTATTTTCCCCCTTACCAATAGTAAAATACCATTTCTTCACAATTCACCACATACACAGCATATATATATATATATACGTATATATACATATATACACAGCATATATATACAGCTCTATATACAGAACAGTCCTTAGATAGATAAGAGTCACTCACATGAAAAATTTAAGGTTTTTAACTATTTTCTTAACATTTAGATTGGGAAGCAAAGAATGATAACAAATATATTCCTACACTGTCTTATAATTTCTAAAAATTGTACAAGTGTGTTAAAAATTACTTTGAATTTGATTCTTAAAGCAAACCCCATAGTCTAAACAGCATGCCTTCACTTAAGAGTGCTGCCACAAGCAGCTGTGATGTTAACAAAAATTTCACTTCTAGAAGGCCTCTAGTGTTTGCTACTGGCAAAAGACTATATTAAAGACATGCAGTGAGGGAGTCTTGCTAAAACTATAATTCCCTGAGTCAGAGAGAAAAGTGCTTCAGAAAATAAAGCAGTGTGACAACTTCAAAATTACAGCTTCCCACATCAGTCTCTTCACCTAAACTTCCACTTCCTTCTTACTGAACGAAATTCAAGAACATTTATTCTCTTAGATCTTGACAACATAATAAGAAAAAACCAAATTCCCAGCATCCCCCAGAGAGACAAAACCCCCTCCTGCTGAGGTGCTAGGGCAAGTTTCACATACCATTGACACATTCAAAGACATCGCAGCACTTGCCAGGCGTCCCGTCTCCACGCGAGACGATCTGGGGCACGGAGCCCGCCTCGCACATGGGGAAACCACAGAGACCGGTGAGACACTCGCATCTGAAACCAAAGAACAGCAAGGAAACACCTGTAAATAAAGGAAGCCATGTACAAGGTGAAGGAATAAGCAAGAGGAAAAAGTCAGAGCACAAGGTAGAGCTTTGGCATGTTCATGTCTTAGAATCATCTTTTATTAACTCAACAACCAAGATATTTTATCGACCTGAAGGGTTCTTTTTAACTATCCAAACTCTGTTGGCTGTCAAGCAAACAAAAAGGTGGCAGCGTGCAACACCAATGGTGGTCTTCTGCTCTGTGTAAAACTTTGAAAACTGTAATAACTGTGTTCTCCAGACTTGCAAAATAAGGCTTCTCCTCCAATTCTGTCTTGAATTACCAAAACTGATGAAACGCTAATAACAGAAATTGCATTCACTCATCAGAAGGGTGTTCTCTCATTAAGAAACCAAATTATATCCAGCATAATCTTAGGAAAAATTAAAGAGAAAGGAAGACTGGAATGATTAAATCTAAGCTGAAGGAAAATAATTGGAAGTTCTCTTTTGGTGTTGATGGTGGTGCAGTTTGCAGAAGGTGAAACCAATTACATGTGATGCCAAATAATGTGGGAAGCTAGGTATATTAAACACTGTGGTTAGTTTTGGATCATTCTAAAAGGACTACTTTCTCCATGTAACTAGTATTTATCTGCTTGTTTAAGAAAACAGCCTAATGAACTGGAAGATATAAAATGTAGAGAAACAATAGTCATGTTTGCTTCCAGATTCTTTGCTTTATGATTAACATAACAGTTTAAAAGTCAAACACTTAAGAATTTTGATAAGTTGACATTTAACAGAGTTCTTGCCCTGAACAATAAGCACATTTTAGGGATAAGCAGCAATGATTCCGGCTTATATAATTATGCTTAAGATTCCTGCTTAAGAAATAGAAGATCCTGCAATTATGAGTTAAAGAACTAAAAACTCTACTTGTTAATAAACATTTCAAATATTTTAAGTATCCCAAGTATCCCAATATTTTAAGTAACCCCCACATTAAACAACAAGAAGTGGCATCAACCCTTACTGCATTTCTTACTCTTTATGCTGAAAAAGCAAGAAGTTTGGTTCTTCTGTGCCATGCATGTCTCCTTAACTGCCCAACAGCCATTTCATCTCGGATCACCATCCAATGAACGAGGAAGAACCACCTCTCAACAGAGAGGTTTTTAATATCTTTCTCTATAACCTCATCAGTGTTAGATAAAATTGTTATGTTCTCCAGTGTAAGGTAGTACTCAAAATGAAATTTGCAAGAAATACAAGTTAAGTCAAGGAATCTCACAGAACCTTTATTAAACTATTTGAAAAGGATTTTTAAAATACTGCTTTACAGAAGCATGTTATAGTAAAGAGATAAAGTCAGTTTCACAAATAATGCTAAATACATCAAGATAACTTTATGTGCACATATATGCTACAGTATAGCAACAGCTTTAAAGCAGGCATTTGAAGTTTTGGTGTTCTTTTTCTTTTTGTTGGTTTGCTTGTTTTTTTTGTGGTTTGTTTTTTTTGGTTGGTTGTTTTTTTGTTTGTTTTTTAATAATACTATGCTTCCCATGAGAGTAAAGGACAATGGTGTAAACAAAAAAGTAAGAGTACAAAAATCAAAGTTTTATTTATCACATCTTTGCTTGTGACATTTTCTTCTCAACTTATTTGTAAATACAAAGACAGAGGGAACTTAATTATTTTCTTTACCATGTGTTGTTTGCCATCAGAGATGTAGAAGGAAGAAAAGGCATTCTGGCTTCTACTCATGTGAACAAAAAATCCAAAGATCTGTGACAGCAGTTTCCCTTTAAGATTACTGTAAATAATTTTACAGAATTACTAATATCTCTAACTTTTACTGTCCCAATAGTACAGGAAGATGGTGGTGGTGGGGGAAGACGCTCTAGTAATCAATGAAAAAGAAAAATTAGCACTGTCAGGTTCATGGAATTTGTACCGTAACCCAATGTCCTGGTTTTGCATGGGTAGTGGGTACCTCCCATGCAAAACCAGGACATTCCACATAGCAGACTGTTTTGAAAGATGGTTTTGCTTTCTGAGAAGAATGAAACCCAGAAATAGCTACCTACATGTTACTAATGAAAAAGAAAAAAAAAAAATCTTTTAAAACATATATGACAGAAAAAAAGTGCAGGCACAATCTGTAAGTGGTATTAAAAGCCCAAAAAAATTGAAGTTTCACTTCAATAACCCTGTATTAAACATCCTGACGAGGATTCTCATTTTCCTCTGGGAAAATAGGTAAATCAAACTTCCGGAAAATTTAGAGAAAATAGAACACATTCAGATAATAGTTGTGGATCTTGATTTTTCAAGTTTCATGAGCTTAAATTACCACACTTAGTTCTACTGCCTTCACAACAAGCTTTCTCAGAAGTATCATCTTTGTTTTTGTCTCATATTCCTTGTAACTCACAGAACTGCAATATTAAATGATTAGATTAATAACTTGTACTTTCCCGCTCATTTTTTCCCAGTCAACTCAAACTCAAAAAAAACCCAAACAAGAACCAAAATACAAAACTAAACCACAACAAACTATGAATCACCACTTGAAATAACTTAAGATAGGACAATCTTCCATAAAAAGGGATGAAAGAGATTTTTAAAAGATTGGTGGGAGCCAACATTCTTTTCTCCAGAAAAGACTCCCTCTGATTTAGAGTAATGAAAGTTTCACATATGCACAGTGCAAGCAAACAAAACCTCAAACACTCCAAAATTTTATAAATTGACCTCCCATTTGGTTAAAACATAATCCATGCATAAGAGAATGTCAAAGTAGAAAATTATCTCAGATGGACTTTAAATAGTCTTCATTCTTTTCAGCCAGCTCTGCTAGGAAAACCTTTGACCATTGTCCAGGCTATTAGCATGGAAAACATTGTTCTGGAGACAGAAGTCTGTCAGAGAGGAACTCTGGTAGCTGAGCATGGCTGTCATGCTGCCAAAACAACATCTGGAAATCTGGAATAAGCGATCCCATTCTCAGCAAGAGAGCAAGATGAGCTTTATAGAACTAGATTTTTGTGAAGTGCCTTTTGGAGTGGAGGGAGGGATGGAGCAGCCCAGGTCTGTGCTCTGCCACAGGCAGCTATCCACCTGTGTATATCTTACCCTTGGTAATGGAACATTAGGTTTGAGGAAGTTGAGCAGGTCAGTTTGAGTTAAGCCCGTTGACAGTGGCCATGGTCCCTCTCAGGCTGATTTCTCTAAAATTCAGCTGTTCAGACTGCTCAGTAAGGCACCAGGCTGGTCCTGAGCTACTGCCCCCACAGCTGCAGCAACCCCAAGGAAAGCATTCCCAGCAGAAGCTGCTACAAGGAAACCTGCCCCGAGAGAAGCCAGCCCTGTGGGGCACCTTCTCCCTGCACATGGCCTGCAGTGACAGCACTGCAACTTCAGATGGCATTGTGCCATCCGAGAGTTCCAGCACTAAAGGGAGGGCAATACCTGAGGTACCAGGAAGCTGGCTCCCAGTATGTGCCCCTGACACACCTTATTAGCAAAGGCTGCAAGGAAACAAGCCTCTTGGCATATTATTACCACAACAGCACTCAAGTCAAGCCAACAACACGTCCTTTTAACAAGGAAGAACAGTCCTGTAGCAGGGTACAACATTACCTTACAAGAGGACCCAGAAAGACATAAGAAGAGTCAAACAGCAAAGTAAGAGCCTTTATGGCACCTGAAAGGGTGGTGGCATGGCCTGGAAGGAACCAGGAATCCTGAGGAAGAGGTTTGCTATACTAAAATTTTGCAAATATAAAATCAACCTGAATGATAAACAGAATTATCTCCAATTCTTCAGGCTAAAAAAAACAAACAAAAAAACTAAAAAACCCCAACCAACACCAAAAAATCACCACCCCAAGAAAAACCCACCCAACAACAGTAATCCTATAAATTTCAAAAACTGAGCAAGGCACACTTCAGTATATAAAGCAGCAGAAATGAGATGATGCACATCAGCCAATGCTTTATAGATTGAGGAAGGTGAGTCCTTCAGTAATACAAATGGCCTGATTTTTAAAATCAATTTTTAAAGTTCTTCAGAAGATAAGTAAGTTTAGTTTAGTTTATGTTTGAGGTGTGTTGGTGGTGGGGTTGTTTTGGTTTGATTTTTGTTGTTTGGGGTTTTTTAATAGCTCTTTTCTTTATGTCCCCAAAAGTGCAAAAAGGAAAAGGTAGAAGATAAAAAAAAAATTCAAATTGAATACTTGTAAATGACAACTTTTACTTCAAATCAAATTATCTTGGTTCATTTACTTCTGTTATTAAACAGATTTAAAGAGAGAAGGGCTTGCTTAGCCCCAGAAAAGCTGTTTTGATGGTAAGATCAAAAGAGTTCTCCAGGCACAAGGCATAATGGCTATGAAAATAAGAACAGGCACCCTGGAAAAAAAGATTTAGTATCAGTGAATGGGAGAGTTGAAGCAGGGGTGTATTGACAAGAGGGATATTTATTTTGAGGATCAAAACAAAATTAAAGTCTAAAGCATTGAGATTAGAGAAAAGCATTCCTGAAACATACATCACATTCCTGTGGAGATTTTATCACAGACCTTTTTTTTGGCCCCCTTGCAGCAATCTAGTGCAATTTACATTAACATTATTAACACTTCTATTAGTAGATAAAACTTGCACAGATGTGTTAATGATATAAGCACTTAAGGATACAGTGAAATCAGGAATTTTCAGAAGAGCATTATCAAAGCTTGACAGTGGCAAAGGAAAGTTTAACTGCAAGACTCTGGCTACCATCAAGCACATGATATAAGTAATGATACAGCAAAATTAAATATTGACATAGCAATCTCATGAAATAATTGAAGAATTATTTCCATGTTATTCACACCTGAATCCACAAGGTGAGTTAAGCAGACAGGACAAAGCCACTGCCTGCACTGCAGGCAAAGCCAAAGCCATTGGGACACCACCATACATGAATTTCAACTAGAATTTTCCTAAGTCAGACAGACTGGAGAGTTTTTGCTCGCAAATTCAGTATCACTTTTTCATTAATTTTTGGTTTTAAAGATAGTATTCAGAACATCAGTAATGAAAATATTATTTTTTTCATGCAAATCTTTAAGTATTTTATTTCAAAGATCAATAATAAACCTCTAAATAGAGATGATAAAAATTGTGGAAGATTCATATAACACTTACTATGAGACTGCTAATGCTCAGAAGTTTTACATCACTGCTATATAAACAGACTCATATGGAAGTTCTTCCTATTTTAATTTTTCAGGGGGTTTACTTATTGAGAAATCAAAGTTAGTGTGCTCCCAAGCAAGAATTCCTTTTAAAAATCCAGATATTGTTAGAGACACCCAACATAACAGCGAATTTTTCCATGAGTATAGTAAGCTCTACACACAGGGGGCTTTTAAATAGTACAAAAGTCAACTATCTAGCTTTTAATTAAAGATACCATGAAAGAGAAAATTTTTTGTGCATCTTTTGCATATTATTAGCATTAGGAGATAGCAAACAGATGCTAAGCAAGGGAAGTTGTCATAAAAATCAGTATTCACATCAAGTAGATTCCAAAGCTGATCAGGATCTAAAGAGTTCATCTGACTAAAAAACTTCCTTTCATCCTTTGACCAATATAAATCAACTCCTCTGTTTCCCTGAGGGCTGAGACAGAAGAAGAGGATAGACACAAAAGAGTGATGCCAGAGATGCAGCAGGCCATACAACCAGTGACCAAACACACTGACTTTTCAACTGCCCTGATTTTTTTTAAGTACACAAATATATGTATTGAATTCATCAGCAGAGGAAATAAAATACAGCATAAACTAGTTCAAGCCTGTATTTTTCTCACATTTTGCCGTAGCAGCAGGTGCTTTTTTCTGTTGATGTAATCTATGGTTTTTACCACTGTGTACCTCAGCTACTCTTCTTTTAGGTTTATCAGCTTCACCCTTCAAATCTAAAACTAAGGTACTAGTTAAGATTTCAGTTTTCTGATACTATGAAAAGCTATTTCTTTTCTTATTCAACTACTGTTTAATGAGGAATTATAAATATTTCATCCTCTTACAAATAAAACACAATTCCTGAGGACTTCTGGTCAAAAATCACTTACAGATGATAGTTTTATAAATAATTCATAAACTTCCATATTGTTAACTCCAAACTTTCTTACTCCTGAATGACATATCTCTCTACAACTAAGCCATCAGAGATGGCTTTGCCATAAGCAAACAAAAAAACACCTGAAAACCAACAAAAAAGGAAAAAACTCCAGAAACCTCTCCAAAATTCATTGCTAACTTATTTGACTATTTAATTTTATGACCACTTTCTCCTCTTTGCACGAAAAAAAACCCAACCCCTAATAATTATTTCATGCTTAGTTTTTCCATGCCATTCATGCTATTAAATACCTTTCTCAAATCCCTGAAGGCAATTCTGTACAAGTTTAGGGAAGGTAAAAAAAAAAGGTTTGTGTTGGAAAGGAACCTTTAAAGGTTGTCTAGTCCAGTACCACCCTGGCAATGATCAGGGACATCTTCAACTGCATCACATTGCTCAGAGTCCCATTCAACCTGATCTTGAATAAAAACGAAGACCAAAATTTGTTCTAAAATCTAAGTGGTTTTGAGACCAAACAACTCTACTCAATTAATGAGACCCTTTCCATGTAGTAGAAACCATACATGCAAGAACTGCAATGCTTTGCAGAAACCAGACTGAAATTCACCAATGACATTTCAAAGAACAGCAGCGAGAAACCACTTTTCATTTCAAAATGATCCACAACCTTCAGTTCCACTTCTTAGTTATTCAATAATTTGAGAAGAAAGAAGGAGAATTTGTGGATGCTGAATTCTGACATGATATTTCCTGCTATTTTCTAGAGGAAACACAACTTCACACTTTTCATATAACCTCTGTAATGTTGATATTATATCTGCTCCAAGTACCATTGGAAACTGCTGGGGAATTCTCATATCTACTTCACTTTTAAAATGCAGGCATCCAAATTATAATTCTATTACATTATTATGTACATGGGTCTCCCTAGACATCTGTGCACTTGCGAGACTGAAGAAAACAGTCAGACATTATTGATCCCTGTGATACAAACAGAAATTTGCCTGTTCAAGTCAGACATTATTCTCAACTAAATCACTTATTCAATTTCCAAACAAGCTAATGGCTGATTAAGTAGAATAAATGACAGAAAACACAGCGGGAAGTCTCAGGAGAAAGAGGAAAAACAATACTCAGTGTGATCAAGGTACACATTAATTGTTAGGTCAACAAGTGCAAACAAAAATTGAAACAGAGAGACACATCTACCAGCTTATTATAAGCTGAAAGAG
Source organism: Ammospiza caudacuta (assembly GCF_027887145.1). Lineage (NCBI taxonomy): Eukaryota > Metazoa > Chordata > Aves > Passeriformes > Passerellidae > Ammospiza > Ammospiza caudacuta. Next base: position 38,745,537 of record NC_080595.1, on the reverse strand, counting down.
TTCAAACACAAGCCTGCTTATAAAGAATGGAAAGAAACCAAATTCTATAGACACTACAACTTCATTCTAATTTCAAGCATAAAACACCACCTAAAAGTAGATAAAATTAGGAGTCACTTTAATTTATCTGGTTTAAAATTTCTTTCCAAGTTTCACAGTGGAGGAGTAAATAACCATTTACTCAGCACATAGTCAGATTAAAGTATTACAGACATTTTTCCATAAAAAGGAAACTGCTTGCATAGCTATCACTGATACTTCCTCCCCCACTGTAAATGGTTTTTTTTGGTTTGGTTTTTTTTTTTTTTTTTTTTTTTTTTTTTTTTTGCTTTGCTCTTGGGAAATGTGCTTCTTCCTTAAGTATCATTGCCTTTCAGGTTTTCCAATTCAACATTTCCTAGAAGCTGGTAGAAGACCACAGATGTGTATTTTTAACAGATAATACAGGCACAAAACGCTGATCTTATAAAAGATGCAAGCAGGGACTTCTGTATTTACAATGTCTTATAGCTTCTTCTGCAAAAGATTTACAGGCTATTTCTTCTGCAAACATTCTGGTGTTTCCTCTCCTTGTCTGAGGTCTCTGACACTCAGGAGTCAGCCATCGGGCTCCAGAAATGCCTTGTGTTTCAAGAGCTTCTTGTACCAGACTGAGACATTTTAGCCACACAGAAGGGAAAAATGACAGGGCAAAGACCATTAAACAAGGAAAAAGGAATTCTATGACTAATTCATTTAAGAATTTTTTCAGAGGTTTTCTTCTAAACAATACAAATATAATTCTACTCCTTCATGCTACTTGAGCCAACTGAGAGGGCTGCATTTGTAATGCCATTCAGCTATCTGTAACTAAGTGATAGTGAAATGGGCCAATTCAAAGAGTCTTCATTTGCTCATCCATCAAACCCAAGCCTTTCGGGCTCCAATCTTGCAAGATTGCATCTGTAAAAAGCTTTTAATCACTTTTTTGGCATATGAAATTTACCTGCTCCTGCTATGCTTAACTTACAATTGCTTTATCCTCTCCTCATCTCACCATGTCATTCTTGAAACTGCTTGTTTTAAAGCTAGGACTCAGGTAGAAAAAAAGTACTGGAAATTTTGATAGATAAACATAGATCAATTATTTCTGAACTTTTTCAAATCTACAACATATTAAGGATTATGGTGTGAACTTTTTTAAGAAGCATGTGAAACTTACTACTGGGATTTAGTGAACATACTAATGCTGGAAGTTTCTCTCCTCTCAGAAGAATACTACTATATCGTACATTATCAGCAAGATATTCAAGCCAGCATGCATATGCTGCAAGAGTTCCTCTCAGGAGCTAAAGGACAATGATGCTGACTCACTGAGACTGAGTCACTCCCAAAATCTGAGGAAGGTGTGGGAAATGTCCTTCAATGGTAAATAGTTTGGGGAAGAGGATACATTTCCATTTCATAAAGTAAACCCTGTGAGACAATATCAATAAGTCCTAGCTGTTTTTCATTTGCTTGTTTTAAGCTAGAAACCAATTAAAAAAAAAAGACTAGTGACCATGGAAGACAGAAATTGAAAAGGAAGGCACTCTGATGGTCAAGTTTTTAAGGCAAGCTTAGTATCTTCAGAAGACCAAATCAGATTGCAGCAACATTGGTTGCTTCTAGTTGTAATTACATCCTTTAATCCTTAATTTAACCCTCTATCAGTTTTTCCCCCTATTTTTCTCAGAACTGATATCAAGACAACCACATTTAATTACTTAGGTTTTGTTCTTCTTAATATTGGCACAGTGCTAACATCTCACTGTTCTCTCTGAGTTTTCTTGGTTATCTGGTTTTATTAAAAGACTGACCAAGAATAGCTGAGGGCAGGGGGAGGAGTGTGTGTGTGTGTGTGTGTGTGTGAAATATCTCTGAGAACAGAGCACTGAATGAATTTTGAAATTACAAAATCTGTAACAGATGATAGCACAGAAGCAGGAGTATGAAACAGTAGCAAGAAGCAGAGACCTAATAAAGACTAAACTTCCAAATTATTTCAACAACTACAAAGAAAAAAAAAGATAAAAAATACTAGGTGCAAAGCTATCTAAACAGGCCATATACTATGTTGTAAAAATCTTATGAAACGTGCACAAAACTATGTGAGCAATAAAAATATAAGCAGTTTATAATCATTGTCCTGTTCCATTTTTCACAGATAAAAAAATAAAACAGATTTTGATAAAGATTTTTACACTTAAAATTAAATTCCCGAAGGAATCTGTAGATTTGAAGAAACTTCATTTACAACAAGAAAAACTGGGAACACTCAAAGAGAACAAATTCTGTAAAGCTGATATTGACACATTCAACTTTCTAATAGAAGACCACAATGCTACATTAAAAAAACAGTAGTTTTTTAAATGTAGTAATGTTTTCTGTAAGAGCTCTAATACATTTTTTGTTCAACAACCTCCTTGGAGAAGCAAGCATCTTTACTAAGACCAGAGACAAACTGTTCTAAGCTTTCCTAACATAATAGCTGTTTTCCTGTTTTCCAAACATTTAGCTTTCCTAACATAATTGCTGGAAATTTAAGATAAGTGTCTCATAACAGCCTGATGAAAGCTGAAGCAACTGGTATTTTGATGTTGATGCCAAATCAGTATGTTTTGTTCTGTTTGAAGCACTGCATTAGAAATCACTGTGACACTAAATGTAACCTCTGAGTGCAAGAACAAGAATTTATGTTTACAAGATGTTTACTATCCCCACTTTTCCCCTGGCATTGCTCAAGGAATTTTCATTGTTATGAGTATGCATTCAAGAGTTTGCTCACAAAAGAAACGCCAATTTGTCATCAGATTTAAGAACCTCCATTTTCCCAGCATATTATGTACAAGGAACAGGCCAAGAACAAGAGGTGCAGCAGAAATTCAATCTACTCCTACTGTATGTGAAATTATCAACTACTTGTTAACCAGCCCAGTAACATGCCACCTGTCCCTAACCATGGCATTCTCCTCTAATTGCTTTCTGGTTCTGTTTGTATGACGCTTTTATTTCAGTGGCAGTAAATGAAACAGACAATCATAATTGCTTCCAAGAGTTTATAGTCTTAATAAACCAATTTCATGAAGTCTAAATGACTGTCTAAAGTCCATAACCTTATAGAACAATGTGTCTGCTTTTAATAAATTATTCTCTGCTTTTAATAAATGTACCCCAAAAAAAATATAGTGCCACTTCTTCTGAACTTAATTCTAACAATGAAAAAGAGATGTGATATGCAATTAGGTGATTCTGAACTGAATCTCAGAAAAGGCAATGTTGGTATTCGATTATTCATAATATTTTATTAGGTAATTTTGAAATTAAGGAAAACCATCCTGTTTTCCTACCAAAGAATAAATCATCCATAAATTGGCACTTTTTTCCTGTAATTTTAGCATGCAAGTTTCACAGTGACCCTTCAAATATAAAGGGTGTCTCCTAAAATCTGAGGAAACACTGAACTTGAAGTTAACTGGCTCAATTCTCATATTCCATGTAACTGCACTTGTTATTATTTCTTTTCTATTACCCCCATGTCTGTGTTCCTTCATTCCTCCCTTCAAATAAAATCTTTACTTACAGCACATAAATGATGACTATGGCACTGTCTTCTTTAAGAAGCACAGTAGTATATGAAAATCAAAATAACGAAATATATTTCCAGCAGGCACACAACATGTAAATCCACTGCCAGATTCAGTTCTTCTTCTTTCTTTCTCACCTACTCCATTAAAAAATGGATTATTGCTTTGGCTGATTTAAGGCAATCCAAATAGCAACCCACTTTATAACAATATACATCAACATAGACTGAGCCATGAAATTAAAAAATAATGGAGGAGTACAAGACATCTACAGTAGTTTCTACCTGCCTGCAGACATACTAGGTTATGCTAATTGTAGAGGTATTTTGCAGTTTTATACATCAAGGAGGGCAGAGGTATTAACACAAAACTCCCTTCAGATCCTAAGGCTCCAGGAGCTAAGTACTCCTCTATCCTAGCTCTGACCTCCTGTTAAACTCTGATCCCAAGAATGTGCAACGACTGATTTCAAAGAGGTTTCAGGAATCCACAATTATCTAGTAATTCACACTCTGTAAGCCTGCTTGTACAGTTGGGACTTTGTGCACAGGAGAATGGAACACTGCTTTCATCACTGACAAGGACACTTCAGTCACCCGTTGGCGCTCAGCAAACCAACTTTATTTTTAAACATTCTCAACAAATTAAAAAGATTCTTTCAAGAATGTCCTCGCTCTAGGTATTCTATTTAAGATCAGTTCACACATGTGTCCTAGAAATAGAAGATATTTCAAACTGGTGATTTTTCTGAAGTAAATGAAGATTTATTTTCTTGGTACTCTGTATTTCCTGATAGAAGGAACATTGAAATTATCACTGACAAAGAATGAAGTGGATATTTTTCATTTTCTTCACCCAAGCACTTGCAAACCACAAGTTATATATTAGACTGCATAAAAATAGAACATAATTTTACTTTTGTGAAACAAAAATAATTCAGGTTATATATCACTTTTTAATCCAACAAGCTGAAACACATCCAGAAATAAACCTGTACCATTAATCTTTCTAATGTATCAATGTTATTAAATGTTAATCTAAACTCTAAATTTATGAAATATTAATCTGCGACTGCTTCTTTGACTTTATAATCTATCTTTCTGAATACAGTCCTTAGCAGCATTTTTTTCTAGTTGTCTTGAACAAGCTGAATTGTATTTGCAACAATGGCAGTATGATGACTGTATAAAATCTGCAGATTCCTGCACAGTCCCAACTAGCCAGGTCAGCTCTGAACTAATACATCATCGCAGTTCCTAGGAATTTTACAGAAAATATGTCACAGAACAAAGGGAGGATACTGAGAAGATGTCACAGTAAATGTGCACCCAAAGGGTGCCCAAAAGAGAACAACCTTGATTATGCCATCCTTGACTTTCTTTGCAAGTTTTTTACTACTTTACACAAGGGGCTGAGAATATGACAATATTCTATGACTGCAATGACCTTCCACTAAGTAAGCCAACCAGTGACATCTACAAGAAAAATTTTCTTTTTGGTGTAAAATCTTTTCATTCATGTTAATTTTTGCTTGAATATGTATTTATTTGGCATATGCATGAATCGGGTTTTGGGAAATTTGTTGTAAAATCATCAGCTCAAATAGTGTTGCACAATTGTGGAAAAAAAACCAACTTTAAAACTGTCTTATTTTTTTTAATCACAGTAAGTTACACCTGCTTGAACAAAAACAGAAGTTAAAATGTAAGTAAGTACTTGAAATTTCTGTTCCCCCTACAGTTCCAGAGTGTTCCATCTTTCACTTTTTAAAGTGGTCATGCAAAAAACTGGACTTTTTCTTCTCCTTTAACTAGATGAGATTTTTTTCTAGCATGTCCTCTGTCATCTCCATCACTTAACTCCTTACCATCAAACACCTTCAAAAGTTAACTCTTGTGAAATTAATTGAATTAACTGAAAGTCAATCTAGAGACATGAACTTCTCCAATAATTTTAGCAGAAACCAACTTCATGCATCTGTCCCACGAAGACCTTTTTTCTGCTTTGAAAATACAAGATTCTGGATTTCCACCAGACTGACATAACCTACTTCATGTAGGTTATATTCATATTCAGTATCAGCATTTATTGTCACAGAAGTACACGTTATTATCCTGTATTTACAGTGCTTGAATTGTCGCGAACAAGTTAAAAATGACTGAGCCATTGAGACACCAACCTTGTGGGCAGGGTGCAGCAGCCATCGGCCGTCAGCCTGACTTGGGTTTCATAGCTATCCAGGGGACAAACAACTTGCTGAACAGGAGGGCACTCGACTGTGCTGCAATCCACACTGAACACTACGGAGGAAGGGAAGAAGAACATTTCTTTTACTCATGCTTTAGAAGCTTTCTGCAAATTACTTCCTCATAAGCAACCACTTATGCATCAGCTTTTAAGTCACAAAAATGATCCGATGAATGTGTGCTTGCTAGGTAGCACTACAAAAAGCCTCCTTTTCTCTTTAAGATTCACTTTTTAAAATTATTAGGAAGCAACTGAACTGATAATAGTTAATAAAAATATTTACAGAAGTTAGGCAACCTTACACAATCATTAAAAACGTGAATATTATTTAATAGAAGTACCCTAGTTATGGAAGAATATATATTCCCTACAGCTTTTGAAACAGTAAACAATTCATTGTTTAATTTTTAACTAATTAAAGTCTGTTTAAACAGCAAAATACTTGGGTTATAGGAAAAAAAGAGAGATACACTACAGATATATCTGTGCATGTTTAATGTACATTTTAAAAGGCTATTTTATTAGGTTGTCTTGTTTGTACATTTATATATGGCAAAAATGAAATGCAAGTTAAAAAAATCTTTCTTCATTAGTAAGATGAAGAATTCTACTTAACAAGAAAGACTGACTGACAGTTTTTAGAAAGCAACAAATGTCTAGAAATCAAAAAAAAAAAAGAAAAACCCCAAACGAGGATAAATATATATTTAATGTTCTAAGTTATACTCAGGAAAGCTAAAACACATCTTGCTCTTATTTGGTCCTAAGTCTTCCACGTAACAAACATTACCAGCTCAGGTAACATGTATCTGCTATGCCTTTTCATAATTATACTTAGAAAGTGCAGAATAAAACATGGTTCCCTCTCCAAGAAATGAGTTACTTTCTGATTGACCATGAAGGATGAACAAAATATTATCAGACTGGAAATTATGCAGCACAATATCCCTGATTACTGATTAAATTCACTGCAATATTGACACTACCACAGCAGCTTACAGAACTACTAAAGCAGCTTGACAATGCTATCCACATTTTTTGCAAGAGCTCATAACCTTCAAAGGGCTATTTTTCCTCTTCTGATCCTACATTTTCCAAGCTTGATCCTCAGTGGTACATAGCAATAACTGACTCTGTCATCATGAGACATCAGTCTCAGAATTACATCTGCTTTTTCTATCTCCACTGCAGTGGTTACAGTGTGATAGTACATGGCTCATTAACACTGAAAAGCAGCCCAGTCTGTCTTTCTTAATCAAGTAGAAACTTCAAAAACATTACAAACAAACCCCAAGTTAAGACTACTCAAATTTTTTCTCTTAATCACTACATTATTAGATTAATCATAAAGCAGCCAAGGTAGGACAGGACCCCTTAGAGGCTCCCAAGCCAGGCCCTATAGATCTGGCTGCCCAGGATTATGCCCAGGCGGCTTTTCAATATCTCCAAGGGTGGAGAATCCATGGTCTCTCTGGGAAAACTGTTTCGGTGCCCAGCCACCCTCATTGTGAAAAAGTGCTTCCTGATGCTCAAAGTGAACCTCCTGTGTTTCTATTTGTGCCTCTTGCCTCTCTGGTCCTATGACTGGGCACCACTGAAAAGAACCTGGCTCTGCTTTTACACCCCCTTCAGGTGTATTGATGAGATCTTCCCTGAGCCTTCTCTTCTCCAGGTGGAACAGGCCCATCTCTCTCACAGCTGCCTCACAGGAGAGAGATGAAGACAGACAAGAAATGAAAAATATTTCAAAAAAGGAAAAAAAGTTTCTACTTTCTTTCAGATTTAAACAGGTTTCTCAAAGTGGAAAAAGTATTGACAGAACCTTATAGATAAGCTGAAAATATTCTGAAGTTACAGAACAGCCTGTAATTGGATTCTTAATTTCTTTAAAAGGTATCTCCCAGATTAGCTGCACTACTGTCCTGAAAAATAAGACTGCAAACATTTGCCACTGACTGTTTAGTTTTCTTTTCACATCCTCCAATAATACATTTCATGAACAGGAGGTGCAAGCCTTCAATCTTTTATTTTTTATATATGATAAAATCTGTTATATATCTTATTCTAAACGCTTTTTTTGTCTCTCGTAGAAACTTTAAGCTTTAAGTACAGTTTGACAAATCTGTGTCTTCAAGAACTCATAAACATGAGTTCCAGTTTCCTATCACCCAATCAACCTTTGCTTACAAGTCTTCAAGAATTTTCACATTCACTGAATTTATATAATAGAAGCACCTGAGAGTTACCACTTTTCTACAAGAATGTAGCAGAAATCCTGCCATGGTTGCAGACATATCTGCAGTCATGTGCTACCTCCTTTGTAGACTACAAAACCAAGGTTTTGAAACTGCTAATGAAACCAAGTGAATAAAACTTTCTAGTAGAGTAAGTTATCAAAGTATACTGTGTTATGCTCCACCCTGACATATTTCAGCTAATAAAATGGCTGGCTCTTCAACTAATACAATGTACAGTTTAGGGCAAGATCTAAATAAATACCTATGCATTAATGGTGAAGGAGCAAGTCAGTATTTGCCTTTCTGATGAAACAGTGGCTCAGCACCAGCCAAGGCTTCAAAAGCTGCAAATTTCTAAGGGTTCAGTACAAGGATACACAGTCTGTTTTTACAGCATGGAGCACCACATGACATCCTCTGCTTTCAGTTCAGATGCATTTCAACTCATGAACAGTGCAACACAACACAACTACACATGATAATGGCAGTCATACTGTCTGCCACGGGAGAAGTAGAAAGGAAGTATCTCCCCATGACAAAGCTTTACCCCTTTTACTTTCCATGAAACTCAGAACATATTACATACAACCACAGCATTCCTGGACCTTCAATGCAGCGGTATCACTGCCTGAACCGCTTCCTTAAATGCCCTATCCCAGGTATTTCCCAACATGGATCTCCACATCTGCTGAGTTTTTTCCCCTCCCTCACCTTCATTGCCAACTTAAAAGCCATTTCTCCAGCTTCATTAGAAATGTATCTATAATTCTTCCTCACTCTTTTTTTCCAATCCTTTCCCACTTCTATCTCAAGTTCTGTCAACATAAGCTTTTAACAAATAATACAATAAAACAATGTAAGTACTATTCTGTAAGTAACAGAGGACAAAAGAAAAACATTATAGAATTCTGTTTCTCTGGGCTCTGTATAAAAACTTGATTTTGCTGACCCTTGTCCTTAGTGCAAGGTTGTATAAGCTCCAGATCTGATTTTCAGGGCTGAAGCTGGATCAGGGTGGAGCACAAGCTCCTTCCCTGTGCGTCATTACACAATACCTACTAAATTATGCTGCTGGTCGCGGACTTTCCATCAACCCTGACTGCACAGAATTCCCCAAAGAAGTAAGGCAAACAATAACGTTTTCTTTACAATTGCGTTTAAACCAGTATTTGGTAGAGGAAAAAAAGAGTAATTTTCAGGCCATGCTGGAGATGAGTGAATGAAAGCTCTGCCAAAAAGACTTCTGAAAAAATGACAGATGAGTAGTCTTTTCAACACAGGTTATGTCTATCATGACAGACATTTCCCAGTGCTTTCCCGAAGATGTCAGAAACTAAAAGACGACACTCTCCATTGCACCATATGCAACAACAAAAGTTGGCAAAAAAGGTACAGCAAACATCTGTTGGACAGCTGCCAAAGTAAACTATTTACCTTGTTTTATTCAGAAGTGACAGCTAGAGTTCCTGTCAATACTTCAGCAAAATACGTTTTAATTTAGATTTTAACTCAATCATGTTTAAAAAAATAAACATGATTTCAAAAATGTCCTTGTTCATAGTTCATATTCATAGCACATACACTCCCACAAATCTTGTTTTGGATTATTTTCATTTTTGCTGTTAACACATTATGCAGTTCCATTTGAAATTGCTCATTCAAACTATCTTTAAGAAAAAAAGATTCAAAACATGTTTTCCAAAATGTAATCCCCAGCTTAAAACTAAATTCAATGCACATTGACTAAATTCCCTACTTGTGAATGAACAGTTACACACATCTTTTAGGAATAAAATAGGTGTCTTATGGAACCAAACCAGGGTTATCTCATCTCTGAGCTTTACAACCACAGTAAAACAATGAGCATGACACACTTGCTCTCAGTAGGTGCCACAACTGTGATGAGATACTTGGTGAAGCAACAGGTAAGAACATTTAAAGCTGGAGGTTAATAGACATGTATGACTAAGCTACGAAGTTTCTTCAGTATTCATATTAACTGAACACCAATGTCTTCAATTGTATTCCTAAAGTAAAAGGGGCAGAAGAGGAAGTGGATCTCAAAATGAATAATTTTATTTTTATTCTAATATTTACTGTTGAGGAAACACTTAATTTTCCTTTCACTAACTCCATTGCCAATCCCAGCACTTGCCCATACGCAGTTCTCAGCAGAAGGTTCCCAACTCAAATGCCAGAGTTAACTAGAGAGCAGTGATATTTTTTTAAAGAACAGAAATAAACATAATTTATGCTTTAATTGCACAAGACCTTTATCTTGGCATACAGCAGCACTGCTGTCATAGGAAGTAGTCCTCCCAGCTTTATTTCCACCAGAAAACCCTTGCTGGTGCAAAACCCTTATTGACGCTGGTTATACAGACATGGAAGTGCAGGAAGAATGTTCTGGAAGCATTACTCACAGAACTAAAGCCTTTAGGTCTGTGGCAAATAATGGAAACATATTTTTCCATGTTCAACATGTTAACTCCATAGAGTTGCTGACACATTCAGGAAAACTGATGACAGCAGCCCCACAAAAGTCTCTCCATGAACACCAACCTCCCTGACCTTACTCTGTTCATTACCCATATTTTTCTAGCACTATGGCATTTCAGTAACAATTCATATAGTTCAGTTCCTCTCTAACTCTTCTTCAGGATACCAAGTCAAACTCTGAAGATGCGGGGTTTATTACCAGGTCTCTCAATTTCTAAGCTCCTTTCACAAAGCTCTAAGTTTCCCTTAAATCCTGTTAGTTTCTTTCCTTCTCCAATCTCTTCAAAGCCTCTGCTCTTCTACCCTCCTAACACACACACCTTCATTTTTCCAGTCCCATGTACCTCCACCTCTTACAACTCCCGACAGCAAAAAAAAAACCAAACCTCTTCAGAAAACAATACAGACAGAGTTACATAAATTCATAATTGTGGTAGAGAATTGTATTCAGTTTGAAGATTCTGTAAAACTAGCGAGCTGAAAACAGCTTTGAAGAAGAAATTTCCATGGGCAAGTCTGGACAGACTTATTTGCCAACTACAAGATGGGAATTCAAATAGTATTTGGGAGGGCATGATCAGAGCTAAAATTTCTTCTGAAAATGATAAATAATTCAAAGTCAGCAAGACAAAATTTAGTAAAGGCATAATTGAAGTACATAGGAGGAATTAAAATGTACAAATATATGAGTAGTTCAGTAGCACTCATACTACAGAAAGATCCCGGAATCACAGCAGTTCACCAACTAGAAATACCTCTTTTAAAACAGTTACAGTCTTATTTAAAGTTTTGCATGAGAAACAGAAGGCAATTATTCTAAAGTATTTAGTGCTGATGAAGAGTCTCCCAAAATCTTAGTCTGCTTTTGGATACCACATGTTAAAGTGCTGATTAACGGAAAAAAACTTATAGAAAGGAAATATAACCAGGGAGGAGTCAAGAAAGACCATGTCAGGAGAATTTGCAGCTAATTCTAGATGAAAGAAGCCCATGGTTGTCAAAATGTTCCACGGCAAAAAATTATATGTTCAGAACAGGGTACAAAAACGTTTGTTTAAATATCCACACAGATTTGCACTGAATATTAGGGAAAAAACACAAAGAGGAGCACTAGATGATACAAAGACTGTACAATCTTCTTTTGTGGAAGATTTAAGAAAATGTTAAACAAGCATAGGAGAGGCACTGTTTAAGCACACTTGAAATATAGCACTGTTTGCATATAATGTTTTGGATTACACCATTTTATATGCTTGCTTTCAGTCCTCTGTTTTGACTATTTATTTTACCAAAGCCCAGATCAAAGAGTGAATTACATCTTCCACTTCACTTGGAATAATAAATCACAAGAGAGGGTGATTTGTGTTCTCATGAAATGGAAGATGAGTAAATACTGAAAACATTGGACAGTTTTTTAGTATGCCTGCATAATCCTTTTGCTCTGCAGTTTTTAAGGGCCAACACTCGATAATCTAGAGAGATCTTGAAACAGAAATCCTAATTCCCTGTTCATACACAATGTATTCCTACTATGAAAAACCTATGTATAATCTAATCAATATATAAAGCATGTCACTTGCACTAGTAGCATTCACAGAAATGCAATGTTCTCACTAGGTTACTTTTCCCTTGCTACTCAGTTTAAATTAATGTATAAAGAAAAAAGAAAGTAAAATTTACCATAATATGTTTACTCTGTGTTATTTTAATGGTTATTGCCTGCATATAATAATTAACTTTCAAGAATAATCAGAAAAATTTAGAAGTTCTACAGGCTTTACTGGACGCAGTTATGTGAATTATTTTGCTAGTCAGACAGAAAAAATTGAAAAATGGGAAAATAAATTGTATCTATTTTTACCTGGCTTGCATTCATAGAGATCACAGCATTCCCCTGGCTTTCCTGATGCCTTAGAAACCAATATATTCAAATAGCCAGGCTGGCAAACCTTCCTCAAGCAGCCTGCAGGATTACACACACAACGGCTTGGGAGTGGGCAGCATTCACCAGGAGGTGCATAGCCTTCAATCAAGATGGAATCTTCTGGACATCGAGGAGAAAACTGGACCTCACAGCGAGCCTTGGAGCAATCAGGTTTCTCTTCTGAAAGGGAGAGAAAAATCATCATGCCATATGTGTCAGTACAACACTGAAGTTGTGAAGATAAACTCAGATAAAAGCTCCCTCTCTTCTCCCTGCTCCCAAAACAATAAAAAAGAAAACGGCTGCTGCTGAACTGATTAGCAACAATCACCAAATATCCTTTAAAAACTATAGTTATTTGCAAGATACTAGGTGTCTTATGAAATATTTTACAAAATTTCTAATTTGTGCAATGTGAGCGATGGCTGAACCCACACAGTCTCAAGTAGAGATGTGAACTTAACATTTGGCCAGGATGTTAAGAAACAGCTTGTCATATTATGTCAGCCCCGATGTTCACACCTATTCCTTCAGTTTCCTAAGACCTTCCATTATGGACTGATTTAAAGGCTTGATTTATTAACCTGAACCGAGCTCTCACATATTCGAAAAACAAGTTAAAAGTTCAACAGCTAACAAATTTGAATACTTTGGCAGAAGAGGATTTTTCCTGTACATGTTCCCAATGTTTACATTAGAAGTGGTGTTCCTACATACTTCAGCAGCCTGGATACTAAGTGATAAGAGGTTTGACTACGGTGATGATGAGGTTTGTTGATGGTCCTTACGCATCCCTTCTAACTCAGGATATTCTATGATTCCTTCCTGTACAAGTACTTTATGTTTTTTCTTACCATCAAAGATTACTAACCTAAATGTGCTACTAAATAGCATTATAGCTCTTTTCTTACAGTTAAAAATCCTACTATTTCCATCTATCTTTAAAACAGCCTTGACTAGATATGTATTTTGCCTAAACATTTAAATAACATTTTTAAGACCAATGTTTTGGGTTTTTTTCAAACCTACCCTTATGTTTAGGTTCCTATCTGCTTTATTAAATACATTGTTCAAACAGAACATTAGTGGTTAGAGAGGCTCACTGCCGAGAGCTGTATTAACAATGCATAACACACTAGTCTCTGTATTATATGGATAGTCTTTAGTTTATACACATAATAAAAGGCTTGACACTCAAGCTTTTAAAATTATTTTCATTTTCCACTGCATGTTTCCTCAACATGCACAGAGAAGTGACAGAACTGTTGCAGTAGCAGCCCTTAAAGTACATACTCATGGTAGGCTCTTGATAGACCACTTGTACTCATGATGACCCTTAAATTCCCACTGTTCATTACTTTATGTGCCCTAGCATTATGCATCTAGTAATCTTCTAATTTCTATGACTAATAGATAATCCCATCGTCATGTAATCTCTCCCATGAAAACTTTGGATTATAAGTATTTTAAAAAGTTGACCTGCTCTTTTTCACTTGACTGCATTTACACACATACATGTACCTATGTAAGTCCTTAAGGACTGCTCATATAATTCAATGCAAATAAAATTTGAGCAAAACAACTGGTCAAATACAATAAAAACTATTTTTGATCAATTCGGCTAACTCTCCAAAAGGCAAGGTGTGTCAGAAATGCACATCAAACTGCAATACAAGTTTGAATCCAAACTATTCAGGACTCTAGATTTATCATTTTTGAAGACCAATGCAAAGCCTGCTGCTGGAGTTGGTAAGATCACCCAGCAATGATATGAAAACAAGCATGTGTCCCTATGTAAGAATATGTAAGAAGCATCACAGGCAATAGGAGAGAGAAATTTAAAATAGAGAACCATGACAAGTACTTTTGTATGAAATATTCACTCAGTGTTTTGCAGTTATTTTTGATAGTCTGTTCCACATTAGAGTATTGTGCCTAATGGAGTTAAAGGTTACAGACTGTGACAGGACTCTTATATAAAGCCAGTGCCATTTTCAGAGAAAATGATTTAAACCTAACCACCGCCTCAAAAAAAGGAATGTTTATGTTTTAATACCAGGTAATATAACACCAGTAGATATTTATAAACCAAAGGTTTTCTTCTTAGTCCAGCATCATTATTACTTTTGTACTTCAGAGTCCTAAAAAATAGACAAAACCCTACTAATAACTTCCTATTAATACTCATGTAAATACTGTGCTTCCGAATTACATCTCAAACTATGTACATGTTGAAACATTCCTCTCCCAATACACAAATGCAACTGAGCAACAGGAAAGTCAGACATATTCACCCAAGCTGGATCAACCAACAGACAATTATCTTTCAGCTTCCCAAACTCTAGTCCTCCAGCATAGTCAAAAGCAGGTCAAGAAAATTTTTACAGACTATGTCACAATTTGTTTCTTGACTTAGATGCTGTTTTTCTTTATGGAAAGCAGCTACTGACTAAAACAATTTGTGATGAGTAGTATATTAAGTGTTTCCTTGAACATCATCTTTATCTAAGACATGAAAAAGCAGCAGCTCCAGGTGTAGCATTACTACATGTTAGTTAAAGCCTTAATCAGCTAGCACCATGCTAGTGTAACTGCTCTCCAAGTCCAGAATTCACTGCAATGGAAGAAGATGGGAATTCAGTTTTACTGCATTTCAGTAAAAGCTGATGTGGGCTCCTCATTTTGACACCAAGTTTGCATAAAAGACATTATTTCTAAGCAATCATTCAGAAAAGTTTCAAGGTTTTACTTCTTGTTATCTCAGCAAATGACAAAATCTTCTCCATCCATAGAGATCCATTACACTAAAGTAGTTCTACCTTTTCATTACTTTGTTGAGGAAGGCACTGAAATTTAATCTGTTCTCAAAATAAATTATAAACATTAATACAGCCATAAATGTCACTGCTTTAGCAGAATTCCTGATTTAATTCCAATATATACAGCTATTTAAGATTTCATCAAACAAGAGCTGTTTAATAGCTCTTTTTTCCTTTATTAACCAACATTTCAACCCCTTACAAAATGAACATTAAAAAAACCCATGTAAGAACAAAATAATTAAAAATACACCAACAGCCTCAAAAGACAGGTAGCAGGATAATGCTGAGTTGTATTCCACAAGAAAACCCTGTGAAATCACTCAGCAGTGCTATTTCTGCTACTTTATCCCTTTTACATACCAGACAGACTGTTTCAAAGCAGCTTCTCAGCAGACCAAAGTAGATTCACAAGAGCCTACTGCCTCTCTGTCAAATAGACATATACACCACAAAGCACCAACCTGTCTCCTGGATGTTTTAAGCTACTACCTATTACACAAATCAGGTTCATCCTGACCAACATCTTCACAGTCAAACAAGGCATCAGGACTTAAACTCTATTTTGATAATAAATAGAATATAAACAAATAAATATTATGTGTGTCCAGAAACAGGAGAACTTCATTTTTCAAAGCACCGTGGTGAACCTAAAAAGTTAGGCTTTTGAGGAAAGGGAGAACTATACATGGGACTATATATATGATTTACTATGAAACAAAATAATACAGCAAATATATACATATTCCTGAATAATAGGGCATCTTAAACAGATTACACAAGATACTCGTGTCACATTGTTCTCACACAAAGTGCAAATTCCTTTGCAAGAAGAATTTCTACAACCTAACTGCCTGTGGAGACAGTAAAATTGCTATAGCATAAATCTCAATCTCATTTCAGTACATTCTTTAAAAAGATATCCCAACCATTAATAAAGAGAACAATCACTTTTCAGGGATGCATTCTGATAAAAGTATGAACTGATAACCTACAACTCACTAAGAAAAACATAGTTGGCTGCAAGTGCTGCCTTTTTGTTCAAAAAAAGCAGCATTTCAAATAGCAACACAAAGAACAGGAAATATTAGTTGGTTTTCTGATGAGGTTTCTCTGTGGGACACATTCTCTTTATAGCCTTTCATCAAACACCACCAAAGTGTTCTGGTATCCCTGATATCTCAGCAGCCTGAGCCAACAAAGAATCTCTACAGAGATAAAGGAAGAGTCTGGATCAATCAAGGTTTTGCAAACTATCTATTCTGAGACAGACAATTTTCTTAAGAAATTCAGAAATGTAGCTAGAAATTCTTAATAAACTGAACACAATCTACACAAGAAAGCCAACATTTTGATGAACTCCAGATAAGACTTCTAGCCTTGGAAACAAACTTAGTAACTACTCTAAAAGGCAGCTCTAGAGATCATTTCAAATAAAGTTCTTCAGTTTACCAGTGACAGGGTTATTTCTAGATATAAATTACTACTGGCAGAAGTTTTTCATTTCAAGACAAAATTTACTTTCTGTAGGTCTGAAGGTTCAGGCTTACTTTTACTTTGTTAATAGCCTGCAAGAAGAACTTGCTGTTATTGAGCACATGAGAGAGTACACCCTAAAATTATTAGTATAACCTAAGTTACAATGTATGACTGAAAAATAATAGTTAAATAAGGTACAATGCACAGTGTGCTTTATTATTTAAACAGCGATCATTCATTTAAAAGTTAGGATGTCTCAAAAAAATTTCTTACTTTCATCTCAGAAGCGCACAGGGAAGTTGAGCATCTCGGAAGCTGAGGCATAACATTCATACTGAGTTTTCATTGCAACCACAGCATACTTGTTATAAAGTGCATGGGGAGGAGGAGAACAACCTTCAAAGAATATAATAATAACAAGAAACCAAGATATTGATTTGGGTTTTTTTCTTTCCATTAACCCTAGAAAGTGTCTATCATAAAGCCACAGCCATAAACCCAGAACTTTGTCACAAAGCTTTTCCATGTCAAAAACTACTATGTATTTTTAAAATTATACTTCCCATGACTGTAAAAAGTTAGTAGGGGGAAGTGGAGGTAAGATAGCAAGTTACTGAAGCACTTATGTTGCAACCAACACTTTGAAAGAAGGCAGCTTCTTTACTTTCTTGAAAGGTTTATGCAATACTCAAACTGGGTACTAGTTAGATATGTTTTCCTTAATACAGTCACTGAATATAGGAAGTGTAGATCTCAGGCATTTTCCATTTATTTTGTTAAAGCAGATCAGTTGTAACAAGAACCAACCAAGCCAAACCACCCCCCAACTCTCCTCATCTTTGTTAATACCAAAGCAGCATGGAAATAAAAATAGTTCCTTAAGAAAAATTAAACACTTTGCTTTCACCTCTGTATCAAATTCTTTTCCTTCATTATGTCTGCATGCTCTGCTTTGACACGCAGAGAAAGTACATGCCAAGTTTACTTAATGAAAAAAGCAGAGCAGTTAAAACATTGGCTAGAACAGTGAAAGGATGTTAGGGTATAATCTGGTGTGGGAGAAACAGAGAAGAAAATCCCTGACAGGGATGGGAGAGTCTTCTCATTCTTCAGGTGAAACGGAACAGATCCATGCTTCTCAGGAAATCATTTCAGGAGGGATTTTTTATCATTTTGTCAGAGCTTCATGTGATGCTGTTACTCAGTCACCATAGAAACAAGGGCAGAATGTTTCATTGAAGGAGATGGCTGAAGAGAAATTGGCATTTCTCAGGTCCAAATGTTTCCACTGAGATATTTAAACGGTTGTACAGTTGATTCTTTAAAGTCAAATTTTTAATACATATGCATATAGATATACACAGAGATGGAGGGAATAATTTTTTTTCTGTTAGGTCCATACGAAGAACACAGAAGAAGAAGCACTTTGAAATAGCAGGCTTCATATTTCATTTTTCTGAGCAGTTCAGAATAGGATATGGTTTATAAAGATGAACATTTTGCATGACTAAACAAAGCAATGCACTACAGTTGGCACACGTACTTTGAAGGCATGTGTTCAGCCTTGCATTTTTGTTTCACTGTAAACTATTTTTGTGAAATCCAGGCTAAAACAGTCACTTTTATTGTACAGTCTTACAGTCATCATTGAGATGACTATTCCAAACAATAGGCATACTGTACTGTAATACAGTGGCAGGAAGGAAATATTAAAAGGATTAGGGATAAAAAAGAAAAATGATTACCCAGCTGAAGCAGTCAGACAGACAGGGATCGATATTGGAATGCAAAATCACCCAAAGGATTTTCAAGAATCAAAAGGGCAGTTATAGTAGATTAAAAAATGAGATTAACTTACACATACAATATGCACAGTATGTATACGGATGAACTGCTACAAATAAAAAAGCGAACAAGAGCCTGACCTTTTACCTAAAACTGAACTTTATTTAAAATCTGTTCTATTTTCTAAATGAGTCTTGCTACACTTCCCAGCATTCTGGTGCTCCACATTTTATGTACTACACAGTGGGGCAACCTGTCTCACCCACATTATGGCCTAATCTTCTCATAATATAACAGCCTGGAACTAACCTGGGTTAAAAAAGTCACACACAAAAAGACAGTCACAGACACCAGTTTTAAGAAACATCCATTCATTGATACATATCTTTGCAATACAGTATTCACTACAGATTTGCCAAAGATTTTCCATTTTGAGGACAAAATAACCAGAAAAAGGGTTATATCACTCAAGACAGCTACAGACAAGGAAGACAATAATTCCCTTTGGGTAGACAGCAAAGCTATTTTAATTTTGTAATTCCATTTCCTGAACTAGTTTATTTTCCTGTACTGGAAATATGAAAAAGAATGGTGGTAATTCAAAACTAACAGATCCCAAAAAACACCACACCAGAATCACAAACAATCCTGACCCCGAACTGATGTCTTACAAAGAAAGAGTTAACAGACTCATTGAGTATCTGTCAAGCACCTGCATCTAAATGGAAGCGCCAATTCTATAAAACCAATAGTGTTGGCAGCAGTAGTTGCATTTGGGTTCGACCTCCCAGATCACAGCATTCCTCTGTTATGCTTAGAAAAAATAATGTCTTGAAAATTCCGAAGTAATTTTACTTTTCCTCCATTTCACTCAAAACCTGCTTTCAACAAATACCTATTAGCTTGACACCAACAAGTCAATCCAAATTAATAATGGATAACGTTACCTGACAGAACTGGACACGAAGGACTGAGCCCAGCCCACTGCACAGAACACAGGAAGCTGTGCCATGCCTGGGACAGGATCCATTTCTACTGCTAACTGCACTGCTTTCAATAGAAATAAAGCACCTTTAAACTTCAGCAATGAGAATCCTTCAGAAATTAGTTGGAGTAAGGAGCAGATAGCTCTAGTCAGATTTACAGTTGTGTTGCCTCTATTGAAAAATAATATTTAAAAATATATTCAATATTGTCACGCCTGGAAAAACATCACACATTGTAATTTCTTTATATAAGAAAGCCTATTATGCTGGATGAATGGTACTACTGCTACTAGTGTTCAATCTTTATGTTGGCAAATCAACTGGAATTTTCAAAGAAAGAGTACGTAAACAGTAATGAGGTGGTCTCACCTAGGGAGTTCGGACTTTGAAGAATGCCAAATAATTCTGGGAATAAACCAAAAATGGAAATACTAGATTTATAGTCAGTATAAACTGCATAAAATTTGATGACTTACAAAAATGTACACCAGTAGCAGATATAAGTAAAGCAGAAAGTATTACTTATTGCAAGAGTATATTTAGCTGCAAAACCAAAGGTAATGTTGAATGAGCACCAAAGTAATGATAAAGCACAACTATCTGGAACAATTCTGCTTAACACAGGTTAAGAAAACAATGTGAACCTAGCTGATATCTGGAGAAATAATCACAAATATTCACTAAAGGAGAAGCACTGTAAGGCACAGTTTGATGTGACAAGGAGAAAGGGATTTGAATTTGAGGACACACTATATACCTTCCAATGGACAAACCTCTGGAGGCAGCTCAGGATGTAAGGAGCACCAAACAACTTATTCTACCACACAATCACACTCAGACTGAGCAAGAAGCAAATAGTAATTTGATACTTAAAAGTCTAAAAGCATAAGCAGAACAAGGACTTAGAAAGCACTTGCATTTGCAATAAATGCAAATTACAATGAAAATACATACATGAGTTTACAAATAATAAAAATTCACATATGTATGAAGCTAGCAACTGAGACTGAACAGCAGGGAGGGCAATCAGTTTTCTAGAGCTGATTAACAAAAGCAACAGATTTGTAAACATTAACTTAGAAATGAGAGGTTTGATTTTCAAAGAAATGCAATTTTTGTTGTTAGCAAAATTGAATCAACTCCTGTCTGCCCTTAATGCTTTGCTTTGTTAATACAAATAAATCTAAGGTATGTGATTTCTTTTAGTTCTCGCTGATAATTGTTAACGTTAAAAAGCCCCACCAAAACCCACAACCCCAAGCCCACGCACAGTAAAAGAATGACCTAAATGCTTTAAGACACTTCTGGCAAGTAAACTACAGTATGCAAACTAGTTTTCCCAGTTATTATGTTCAAAGAACCTCTGTCTCTTACCAGCTTAACCTCTGTACGTTTATTAGAGGCTTAACCACGTGTTTCTAAAATTCTTTCACAAGAACAGTCAAGATGCGTGACGTAAGGGAAATAAATTCTGTTAAATATTTTGGTCTTCTCTTTACTAACCTAAGATACCACAGTAGTCAGAAACTACAAAGAGAAGCACAGTTTCCTTCTTTTAGGCAAAGAGGAAGTGAATACTTTCAATGGAGAAGGCCAACACTTCAGTCTTTCAAGACATTTTCACACTCCAACTGCTATGGTCCATCTCTCTTGACTTCTCTGGGTTAGCTTCTTCCTAAGCCCTTCAAAATAATCTCTCTAATTTAAAATTTAAACACATTTTGATCACACAAGATTTTCCATTAAACAAGAGCTCTTGTAAAAATTCTTGCTTTCCCCCTTTATTTCTTTTACCTTAACATTTCTGTTAAGTTTGTCTCCACAGAATGAGTTTTAATGCCAACTAACTGTTCCTTTGTTACTCATCACTTACCAAACCTGCATCATTATTGAATAACATGTCCATGCATTGCTTAGGACAACAGAAAACAACTCTATCTATAATAAGAAATATGACAGCAAAGCAAAAAGGGGCCATTATAATTTTAGGGGAAATCTATACCGACAGAAAGAATTCTGATGCAAAAATTCTTGATGCCTTGCAGTGAAGGGATTCTACAAACTTTTTACAACATTTCCAAAGAGAAGAGAAATTGTCAACCTGAAAGAATTTAAACAGCTCAGTCCTCCAGAACAAGTAAATATTGGTTCTTACCAGATCTATTTTTTTCTGAGGAATGACACTTAACAAAAGTCTAGTAAGGAGCATTTCACTGAAAACAGAAATGGTGGATATTCCACATAAAATATTATCTTTTCTCTAAAGGAAAAGTCTTCTAATAAACTGCCATATTTGACACTTAAAATGCAAAATGCAGAAATAAGCAGCTTATCACAAGACTCCAACGTAAAAGAAGTTAAAGCACTCTGTTCTTGGGTTTTTACACTGAAGGCAACTTCTCATATACCATGTAAAATATGGACTAAATAATTGTAATAGAAACTGTGCTTTCTTGACTCCAGAGAATATTTGCACTAGGCAAAATAAAATTAAATAAAGCATCTAAAAATCACGCAAGCAATTCTGCTAAATTCCAAGCTCCTGCTTGCAATACATGTTTTCAGTGCTAGTTTGAATGTGCTCCTGCATTTTTACAACTGTCATTCACACAAATAAAAAAGTAAAACCAAAATAACTATTGGGAAAAAAAGAAACAAGACAAAAGAAGCACAAGAAATTTTAATTTTATTCTAAGGCCCAGAAGCTTAAGCTTGAGAAGACAGCTACCCAACTGCTTGACCAAAGGTTTTTGAGAGTTGATTGGAAAAATAAACAGACACCTGGAAATTTGAGAATCATCTTACTCGTCCTGCTTTCAAACTACGTAGTGTCCTAACCAGAAATACTGACACATCTCAGGGGTGGAGGGGGTGGCACATGTACAATTCATATGCACATGGATCCATAACCAGCCCTCACATGCAGTAAGATCACAAGGAATCACAGCATGAGAAGTTTGTTTTTCTCTGCAGTGCTGCTGCACAAAATATAAGAAGTCAGATTACTTTTAAGAAAAACGGAGAGTCATGCAATATCCACAGTCTTTATTCCTCAGATTGGCACTGCACAGGACTATGCAGGTACATAAATAAAATATTTGACAATACCAATTAAATACAGCTTCAAGTCCACTATTAAATGCTACTAGGTACCACCACCCTCTTGCAGCATTCCCTTATTCTACCTTAAAGCAGCAATATCCCGCAGAGGGAATTAAATGTCAAAATTACAAAAAAGCAGAAAGCCAGCGTTTACACAGTACTGAGCTTCTGTTAACACTAGTACAAGTATTTTGCTGACTTCAGTAGCCATTAAACTCAGACCCCTCCGTTTCAAACTGGATGAAAGCCAACACCTTGTACTACAAACAAAAGACAGCAAGTCTGGAAAAAGACCAACAATCCCATGCCAAATATATAAAAATAATCTCTCCGTTTCAGAATGCTGTTGGCTGCAATGTTCTTTAATTAGATTCAGTTTCTGATCTCATTTGAAGCATACAGTTGTGTATTAACCACCTGCAAAGTTTGCTTCCAAGAGCAGCTTAAAGGGGAATGATCTCGAGGTTTGCAAGCATGATAATCTGCTTTTTCCCAAGTGTATTGTTTAATTTTTTTTTAATTACAGCTACCAAAAAGTATCACAAATCATCCTTGCTCAGACATTTTTTCTGATTCTTCGCCCTCCACTTTTCTTACTCTTTCTTCTTTATTGACCTTTCCTCTTAAGTGATCCACTTATTGTTTATGTCCTCTTTAAAGCAAACCTCAAATGCTACTTATTTCACATCTTTTCCAGCCTGTCTCTCTTACTGTACATCTCCATTAGTACAATACACAGCAACACACACGTTTTGTGTAAAAATCTACCTTAATACAAAATATTACCTTCTCTTAAACACTAAGGAAAAGCATATTTGTGGCATTTTGCACAGCAACTTCCATGACACAAGTGAAAAAGAACAAACTAGGAAATTCAGATGTAGGAGCTTTAGATTTGTATAATCTCTTGGGGCAGTTTGGCTAAACCTTGAATGCAGATTAAAATTACAAGCCCTAAAATACAGGTTACATACCATTGTGGAACATTATGCAATGTAAAAAAAGCTACTGCTAGGAAATGCAGATACAGTTGCACTTCCCAAGTGAAGCAAATCGGTTTTATTTCCAGCAAGATCCCCATGATGGCACCCCTTGCACAAGTTTGGGATTTAGTCACCTCCAAAGCCATTCAATTTTTAGACCAAACTCAGTGCAGCGCATGGCACAGGAGACATCAGTGTACATTAATTCTATATATAATGCTGCACACATTGCAGAGTATGTGGTTCCGTGACCAGAAACAAGGCATTAATAAATTGGTCAAGTATGAAGATGGCACATTATCCACAAAAGTTATTAGCATCTTTGAAACATCAAGAGACACCAATGTTGAATTTGATGAGGACAGACTCCTTGTCAAGCCTGGAAAAACTCTAGGAGCGGGAAGACGACAAATGGAATTTTAAACAGTATCTACTGAGTGCCCCAAGGATGAGACTGGCTCTGTACACTCTCATGCTACAATGACAGTGGATTCTACCTCACAAACACACCCTGGTAAGCAATGTGAGCAGCAAGACCAGAATTTTAGTTGAGAGCTATTGTGAACAAAATGAAAGTTTGGTGTGCTTGAAACAGACTAACAGAACTAGAAGAAAGGAGCTGAGGTTACTAGCAAACACTAAGAATTTTTTTTCCTCAAAAGATGCAATGATGATCCTTACAACCATGATACTGCACTGATCCTATAAACTCACACAATACATTCAAAAAATCCCAAGGCTGACAATTTATTTCTTCCTATAGGCCAAGCATTGCAGAAGTGAGCAAAGCCTGAGCAGTGCTAACCAGGAAAGCCTGCTGACATTCAACAAGATAACAGCAGAAAGCAAAAGCCACCAAAAAGCCTTATCAAATACCACAACCACTGATGCTTACACTGATTTCAAGAAGAGATTTCACTGTTTTCCCCTACTTGGCTGGAAGAAGAAAGCAGAGAGAATAAAATCTAGTATTACAAGAGGAAGTATCTCGCATGTCACTTAAGATATCTCCACACTACATTTTAGTGAACAGCACAAGTCCTCACAAGTAAAGCAGCAGCCACAGAAGTAAATGAGAAAAAATGAAAAAATTGGGACTTTAGTTAAAGCATTTATAGGTGTTAATAGCTAACAAATGCAATATTAATGAGGTGAGTCTTAAAGGAGACTTTTCATTAGCACAACTCAAAATTAACTTTTTTTCAACAAAAAGAATAAGGTGCAAAACATGACACTAAGTTTTACTGCTGCCAATCAAACAATTCTGCTCTAATCTTTCCTCCAACCTATGCAATGAATGCACTTTCTCAACACAGAGTAAGTACTTGCTTTCATGGAAACCTGGATCAAGACTTACTAACATTTATCCAAAGTCTCTGTGATATAACCAAGCAGGAAAGACAAGATTAAGTAATACTGATACATCAATAATAGCAAAACAGGATGCAAAAATTCAGTTCTGTCACCTGCATGCCTTGTGAAACATGCCTTCAGAATCTCACCAGCATAAAAAGAATAATTGAAACACAATATAAGAAAATTTGAAATTTTATTGCAGATTTCTTATTACATGCACACCCTTCCCATGCACGATAATCTATGTATGCTTAAAAGGAAAGAAAGTTAACTTGAATAAATCTCTTGCACTTAACCTCACACTACTAATGTCCTATAAAGCAGGATTTTAATTATCACCTTTAATAAACTGGTCTTCTCCCATTTCACAACATTTTCTTGAATCATGCTGTAGATTTTAAGATAGAAAAAAAATTTAAGCACCAACTATTTCAGAAAAAAAAAAAAATTAAGCTGAGTAAATGTCAAGTTCCGCTACAACTTCTATTATGCCACAAAAAGAGGCAACAGTTAGATCACATAAGAGTGGACAGTATAACCTTAAATAACCTGTAAATGCACCATTTAAGAAACGTAGAAAGACTGTCTTATGAAATGAATTATTTATGTGGCAAGATTTGAGAGCAAATATTCAGTTAGCATAAATTGCTTTAGCTGCTTGACTTAGAAAGGACTTATATGTACTTGTGTGGATTCATTCTGTCTCTTGTTCTGTGCATTACAATGTGGTAACTAAGAGCACAGATTTAAAAACAAACAAGCCCCAGACAACAAAACCCCACAAAGCCATTCCCTACAACCCAACAAAACAAACAAACAAACAAAACCCAAAAAAAACCCAACAACAAAAAAAATCATCCAAAACCAAATTTTAAAAAATGCATCATAAAAAGAGAAGAACATCAACAAAAACACGCCCAAAGGAATAGAGAAGCTTATATAATAACAAAGTATCGAACTCCAAGAGAAACATAACATATACAGAAAGGATACTCAGAAAATCCAGAAGACTTAAGACCAAATTTCAGAACCACATTTAACTGGATTGAGTTTCTACTTGTGGCTTCAGTAAATTCAGACAAGCTATTTTGATTGTTTCACTCCCAATTTACCATCATTTTTAGCAACACAGTTTCTTCACAACTTGTTCTGCATGTGATACCCTGCTTTGTGTAACACACGATTCTTTTTTCAGTCAAGATTCTTAGGTGCTACAAAGAAACCTACTTCACTCAAACCAAACAAAATCCCGACTTTTAGTATGTACCTGAAAATGCTTTACAGCAGCTAAAAATTGTGAGTATTGAAGAAAAAAATGGACACAATTTTCTTCCATAGAAAAATTGCATTGAAGTAGTCATCCTTGACTAGATGCAGTTGAAAAGGTCATACAGATGCATATTCACTATTCAGTCACTGGCAAGTAGTTGTGAATTGATGTTTTGCAAAGAAACTTCAGTTCACTCAGTTCTCAGTAGGCAAAATTCAGTCTAAACCAAAGCATGATGCCTCCATTCCTCTTCTTTAAATTAACCATTACGCCCCAAGCTATAGACTCACACGCAGTTAGAGAGTTTGCTAGAATCAGGCTATTCTGAACAAAACAAGAATGGAAGAAAAAACCTTTTGGTCTATCACTCCCAAACATATTTTTTCAGAAGGGAGCTGTTTCTAAGAAAAGGCAGAAGAGCCAACCTCTGTCCCAGCAGGGCGAGTTCTATGGAATAAATTTGCAACCTATCTCAAATGCATCCTAGGAATAAAGATATAGGAAATAAAGACAGCAGCTAAACCAATCAGGTTATGTAATATATGAATGCCTCATAGGTATCACCTTGTGATATACTTACATCTCACAGAAATTATCTGTTCCAACTGACATCGTACACAGAAAAACAAACCCTTTCAGGTAACCAGTAGTCCAGAACTGCCCCCAAGAATGGTGTCACTAAGTCAAATTCTGAGCGTTTTTCCCATGACAAGTACTTTCATAACTTTCAAGGCAAGTCTGAGACCTTCTACTACTTTTGATGAGGATCTATCATTTTGAAGTCTGCCAGCTGCAGAGTAATTCCAGTCCAGCTGGACATCATAAAGTCAGCTGGTCCCCCCTACTACACTGAGCAAAGCCTATGCTAGTCAACTGCTCAGACCAAGGTGAGTTCAGACAACCCTGAGGATGGCAATTCCACTTCTTCTTGGGAAGTGGATCACAGTATGAGAAGCTGGGATGCCGAATACATGGTGGGAACTTCTCATGCTTGGGATCACGGTATGAGAAGTTCCCACCACGTATTCGGCATCTTTTTGTTGCAGCTTCTCATCCTTCCACTGCGCACCTTGGTGCAGCGCCTGCCTACATCTTCTCTGCGGCCAAATACGAGGCCGTTGAAGACAGCATCAAAATCCCTTCTTCCTCTTCCTTTTTTTTAGACACAACAAAATATCTCCTGGCTGTAGACGGTGTTCCCCTGCTCCTGCCGAGGCTCGGCTGTGGCCGGAGGGATGCCGAGGCTGTGCAGCAGCGCGGCGGGGAAGGTGCGCGGGCTGGAAGCGCTGCACTCGCAGCCCGGGCTGCATTTGGCGGCCGCCGCCGCCAGGGCACACTGCGGGCTCGCCATGCATGCACACCGCCGGGGCACACTGCGGGCCGGCCATGCATGCACACCGCCAGGGCACACCGCGGGCTCACCATGCATGCCCACCGCCAGGGCACACTGCGGGCTCGCCATGCATGCACACCGCCAGGGCACACTGCGGGCTCGCCGTGCATGCACACCGCCAGGGCACACTGCGGGCTCGCCATGCATGCACACCGCCGGGGCACACCGCGGGCTCGCCGTGCATGCACACCGCCAGGGCACACTGCGGGCTCGCCGTGCATGCACACCGCCGGGGCACACCGCGGGCTCGCCATGCATGCACACCGCCAGGGCACACCGCGGGCTCGCCGTGGATGCACACCGCCAGGGCACACTGCGGGCTCGCCGTGGATGCACACCGCCAGGGCACACTGCGGGCTCGCCGTGCATGCACACCGCCAGGGCACACCGCGGGCTCGCCGTGCATGCACACCGCCGGGGCACACTGCGGGCTCGCCGTGCATGCACACCGCCAGGGCACACTGCGGGCCGGCCATGCATGCACACCGCCGGGGCACACTGCGGGCTCGCCGTGCATGCACACCGCCAGGGCACACTGCGGGCTCACCATGCATGCCCACCGCCAGGGCACACCGCGGGCTCGCCGTGCATGCACACCGCCGGGGCACACTGCGGGCTCGCCGTGCACCCCGCACCCGCACCGCCCGCCCCTGGCGCCACACACTGCCGCTCCTGCCCGATCAGCCACGGGCACGCTCCTGTCCCGATCAGGTTTTCACGAGGACAAAATCTCTACAAGTAGTAACATATTGCCCCAGTGGGGCGTTTTAGTATAGTAAAATAGTATACTTTTTAGCATAGTGAAGCGCTTTAGGGTAGGTTTTCCATCCCATCATTGGCAACAGTCAAACAGAAACTTCAAAATCTTTAATTATTTTACCTTGGAGCTAGAAGTTTATGGCCAACAAATGTGATAAAAGAAAGTTTAAAGACCTGTATTTTTAACCTTGCATTCAGTTTTTATCCTCCATCTATCTCAGTTATGTCTCCTGAAGCTGTTCAAGCATTTAGAAGTAGCACAGGCTTATGCACTGCAAAAAATAGAAATTAATATTGTCCAAAAATTGCTACTGCAGTGGGGAGTTTAGGCACTCTGCATCTCTGAAACTGTGACCTGAATTTCACTTTACCAATAGTAGACAAATCCTGAATAAAGAAGAGGAAAATTTTCATAGTACTTCACTACATTTCCTGCTTGGTTTGTAGAGAAGTATTTATTATTTTTATCAGGAACTTCAGCTTGTTTGGGCTATGAAGGAAACAATCCTGCCTAGTATTTTGTCATCCACCCTTCACAGTTTTGGTATGCAATATAATCTCCACAGAGTCAGATCAGATACTCTTTTCTGCCCTTGATCTAAATATTAACTGTGAACTTTGCTTAACTCATTAGTTGAGAGAGCCATATAGACACTAGTGTACCAATAAGCTTCCTCCTAGAGTTCACATATGCTCTTCAATAATTTACTGACTTGATTTGGCATAAGGGGATAGTGCCAGAAGCATTACAGTGAGATATGACAACCTTCCCTCTCATCTCAGCATTGCTATTTCTAGTACTTGAGGATGGTGTGCAGGGTGTGTGCTGGACTGAGTAACAGCTGAGGAGAAACAATAGTACTCTTCCCCTCAACTCCAAGACTAATTTGTCTCTAACTATTAAACAGAAATGTAAGCTATCCTAGAAGCTCATTTGCTTCCAAGCAAAAAGCCCAACACCCTGGAGGGTGGCACAGCCTAGGAGTCACCATGTCCTGCATCTTCCCTCACTGCAGCCCCTCTTCAGATGCCCACTCCTGCCCACAGGGGTCTGAAAGGACCACAGCCATGTGTATACAGGTCAAGGAGGAGGCCAGTCCCAACACACCAAACTTCCATAGAGCAGGCTACATTCTTCCATCTAAACACTCCCACCTTCACTAACAACCACAGTTCGGCCATCACAAACTTTTGATTGCATTTGAGGTTTACCACACATGTTGTGGTAAATCAAAATGATCACACAGAATAACTAGACAGATACATATTATTGACACCTACACTCTGTTTAATGACACAAATGACTAGCCTGCAGTTACATTTTCTCTTCTTCTAAGAACTAAAAATTAAGAGTGCGAGATTTTCAAAAATAAATAATTTTCAATTCCACTACAAAGCTTTTGCTTTCAAAAAAGACTTGGTTGTGACAAGCACAGGAATAAAACAAATACACTTTCATTTGTGCCCATAGCCAAAGCCCTGTGTTTGCCCTGTAATACCAGTCATACAGATGCTCCAATTGTGGATGCAGCTATTATTACAAAACATAGCACTGTAGTAATCATCTGAAAATAAAGTTGTACAGTGGCCAACAGTAAGTGGGTGACATTTGTTATGCTAACAAGGCTCAGATGCTATAGCTACATAACTTCTGTGCTTCAATAACACTATCGTGTTACAGCTAGGTAAAAATAATGATCTATTTTACAGCGGTGCAAAATGCAAATTATTTGGTAAGTTTGTAATACCTCTGGATCTTTCAGAGATTTCAAGTACTGATTTTCTTTATATACAATATACTTAAACATTAGAATATTTAATACAACATAGCTAGTGTATTAATTAATATATTTGTTTTTTTATACACAGATTAAACAAGACTGAATGGAGAATGCACCACTGAGGAACAAATATACTGGAACATTTTTTCTCTCCTGTAAAGTTAAAATTTTCTTTTTAAACAGAAAATAAATACTGCTTGGACTTTAAAAGAAAACATACTGAGGACATAGCAACAGGACACTACAATCTTGTATATTAAAAACCAAACAATATGCATATTAAACAACACCCAAACGTCATCTTCCAATACATATGTGTGGAGTAGAAAAATTTCAACTGCAGCAGGCTCACCGCAGGCTCAACTTCACTACAGTGATTCAACTTAATGAGCAGTAGTATCAAACAAGTAGTTCCTGTAATACTTTAGATTCCAGAATAAGAAGTCAAAGTGAAATAGAGAAGCAAAATGTCAAACCTAACGTAAATATGGTGAAGTCTCCAAATAAGTAAGCAAACCCTTAAAGCAGGTACAGAGGAATCTATACAACATGCACTAGCAGACCTTGAAAGCATGTGAGCATCTAGATTACTACTTCATATTAACTCAAAACATTGAGCAGACAATCAGCCAAACTTTTCAAGACTTCACTTTGATAACTTCAGTTCATTTGTGAAGGTTTATGTCATGGCTCAATCCCAGCAGGCAGTTCAAGTACCACACAGCTGCTGGCTCACTGCCCACCCACCACTGGGATGGGGAGAGAATTGGAAGGGCAAAAGTGCAAAAAACTCATGGGTTGAGATAAAGACAGCTTAATAAGGAAAAAGGAGTAGTATAAAAAAAACAAAACTCCTCAAAGAAAAACAAAACCAAACCACCACAAATGATGCAAAAATCCCACAACTGCTCATCAGCAGCCAACCAGCCAGTCCAGAGAAGAGGCAGTGCTGCCAATCCTCTCCCCTTCCTCCCATGCTTTGTTGCTGAGCATGATGTGGTATGGTGTGGAATATTTCTTTGGGAAGTTGGGGTCAGCTGTCCCAGCTGTGTCCCTTCCCATCTTCTGTGCACCCCCAGACAACTGGGTGCTGGAGCAGCACAAGAAGCAGAAAAGGCTCCAACACTAAATTGCTGTTCAGCAATTCCTAAAACACCAGTGTGTTATCAAAACTATTCCATTACAAATCCATAACATAGTCCCATACAAACTCCTACAGAGAAAAGCAATACTTTCCCTTTCTAAGGTAGCACAAGGTAACATCAGAAGTCAACTTGCAAGATAGCATCCTATCTTGCACACAAGAATTCACAGAGCTTTACCCACCCTTAAGTACAGCTCTTTAAGAGATTAACCCTTTCTGATTATTCTGACATATTCAAAGAGAATTAGAACTTAGTTAAATACCATATTTTCTTTCAGCAGAATGTTTTCCCTAACAACTCAGTTTCCAGACTAACTCTATCCACATTAGTTTATGCATTTCCAAGCCACACTACTGTTGCCTAGTAAATAATTAAATGCAGAAACATTTTACTCCATGACAGCAACTGGAAGACCATTAAAAACACATAAAATACAAGATGCATTTACAGATCCTTTTGAATGCAACTCCACATGCACCACATGTATTCAAGGATTTGTGAGACAACGCTTCTTTCAGGAAGTTGCATTTGTTTTTTTTTAGAATAGAATACCAATATGCATCCTTTGGAGTTGCATTAATTCATAAATGAGAAGAATATTTATTAGATTCACCACAGATTTACAATGTTTGCAAATATTTTCTAATGATAATACTTTGTAAGGCAGGGGAAGTAATGAATTTCTATCTGGATCAACATTATAGTGACTCAAGACCTAACTAACTTGGTAAGTAAATGGTAAATGCAATAAACCTGTCAATTATTCCAAGCTTGAATTGCAGAGAGTGGAAATACAAAACCACAGACTTTTCCATATCTTCCTTCTCCACCTCCTCTCCAACGTCAGCCCTTACCACTCCCCCAACTGTTATAGTTCTACCTTTTTAAATTCCACCCTGTCTCCCTCATCATTCATTCAACTCATGTTTAATTCCCTAGCTCTCTCCCTTTTCCATACTCCTTCCTCCCCTTCTTCAGATCCCATCGCTATTCCATTTAATTCAAACAATCTCCTTCCAATGCACTGTCCAAATCTGAGGGGAGAAGAAAGGGCCCAAAAGTCTGTCCTTGCTTTTAATCCTTACACCTGACAACACAGAGTTACAAGACTGCATGAAATCTTTCCTTGCCTTCTCATGTATAAAAGCCCACTGATGGAAAAGCTTTTTCTTAAATCTCTACTGAACTTTTTGCAAACATTTTTTGAATGGTTTATACCCTGGCCAACTATAAACAATGTCTATTTTGACAGATAATGTCATATCAGAAACTAAAGAGACAGCTGGTAAAAGCATATAATGAATACAAATTCCCTACTGGTTATCTCCAAGTACAAAAATCATCAATGTCAAAGTTAAATCTGAGGTACAGAGTTTTCCAGAGGTTTTTTTTTTTTTTTTTTTTTTAAATCATGAACATTAAAATGTACTTAATACAAAACCCTTAAAGAAAAAAAACAAACACCAAAACCACCTAAACTGATTATTTGTTCTGGGATTGCACTTTGTTGTTTTTACTTTGGTTTTAAATTGTCCAGAAGCAGATGTAGTAGAAAGCACTTAAATTTACATGTTTAAAGTTCAGCAACAAAAACATCTGAATTGCTAAATTATCTCAACACTAGTCTAATTTGCTCCCTGTCTCACATAGGAAAAGCCACCAAGAATGCAGGAGAAGAGTACAGCAATGATCAGGGCAGGTGTGATGGCCTTTTCGCCCCTCAGCATACCATGCACACAAAGAAACAAACCAGTAGAAGGAAGCACACTTCATCCACCCTCTTAAGACTTTTAACTGGTACATTTACCTATGTTTAAAGGTATACATGCTGAAGCACAAAAACTAGAACTCATCCTTAGCTTCAAGGAAGGTTTGATATAGAACAGACAGACAGAACCCAATAATTGTTGAAATAGCTTTTGGAGACAATAATGTAACTGAGAGACTAGTGATGCTAAATTTGCACCTGAAACATGCAGGTGCATGTTTCACAAACAGAGTCCTGATCTAGTCACTAATACACAGAGAACTAAGCACCAGTGTACCTGTGTGTTTGTAACACTCAGCACAGCTGTACCAAAAACAACCACAACAGTGCCCTAATGGCCTAACCCACCACAATTCAGACAACTTCAGTTGCTGCTGGTTCTGTTGAGTTCATTGGTATTATGCTAGCAAAGTTTTTCATTGTGCTTACACATATGGATCATGCTTTCTGAGGCAAGTGTGTTAAAAATGTAACACTTTTAATAAGTACTTTATAATTGCCACAGTGGTTCAGCAACAAACTTCAAGAAAAACCAGGCAAGCCCACAACCATACATTTACTCTCAGAGCATCAGCAATATAACAGTGAAAGTCAACTCAGTTTTCATACAAAGACATTTTCATAGAACAGCACAAAATGATGTGAAATTAAATCCTGCCAAACTTTTTATTGACAGAAAAAAAGCCGTAACTATTATGAACAAAACTAGGTTGTTAAGGTTACGTACTGCACCTGAGGCATTCCATGGCTGAGGTAGCCATGGAATAAACACTGTGCTCTTAAAAAGTAGAAGTAAGTTAATGGTAAGAACATTACATCACAAGCTAGGCCCTAGAGATCATATGGAAGAGGAGTAAACACATGCAGTCCCACCCTAACAAGTAAAACATTGTAAGTTTACACTCCTAGCTGGCAACAAACACCAAGAATTGTGTCATTTGCTTTCTGCTGGGACTCCTCTTTACCTTTTTTTTTAAAAGTAGTTTCTTGTTGATTCCAGCCCAAATCTGCCCGAGTAAAAGACTCATTATTGTAAATACAAGAAAAAAATGTAGTAAGAAGAGAATACATAGAGAAGCACTGCTCATAAA
Organism: Ammospiza caudacuta; assembly: GCF_027887145.1. Classification (NCBI taxonomy): domain Eukaryota; kingdom Metazoa; phylum Chordata; class Aves; order Passeriformes; family Passerellidae; genus Ammospiza; species Ammospiza caudacuta. The sequence goes on along the minus strand of NC_080595.1, from coordinate 38,711,308 downwards.
TGAGATCCTTAGAAGCATAAAATTAAAAAGGAAGCTTTTGACATAATTGGATCAGATTTCAAGAAAGTTAATTTGTAGCTCTGAAAAGTAAAGACTATTTAAGACTAAAGGCACCCTCCCCATTACATTATGGGTTTAGTTACTGTACCAGGCATGATATAATGGAAGCAACTACGCACATGTTTGAATGCAGAAGCAAAATCCTTAATCCAATGAAGTACAAAGCACAGCAATTTCTTTGAAAAAGTAAAAATGCCATAGATAAGAATGATAAAAAAGAAGGGCTGTTCCCTAATATCAGATAGTATAAACTAAGTTTTTATTAGAGAAGAAAAACATATGGAAATACCTTCTGGAATAATAAACAAGCAAAGAGCAGAAAGAGTACACAGACCTAAAATAATTGGCTGGATGTTACACCATGTGTATGCTATTTCTTTGTTGCATCCAGCAACAGAGGCTATAAACATCTAATGGACACAGCGCTAGAGTTTCTATGGATATGGGAACAATCAAATCAACCTACTTAAACTAAGTTTCCAAGCTCATGCCAGAAGTCATCATTTTAATACCAAGTCAAATTGAAATTTTTGTAACAAAAATTCCAAACAAGATAGTCTTTATTTGTCTTCACTGTTTAAGAATAGCAAATCAAAACAGTACAAAAGAAAAAAATTGCTACATTGGAAACTTATTCAAATTAATTTTTTTTAAGTTTACTTTAGAGTTTCATTTGTCTTAAAATTATTTTTCCTGTGTGGTATCTTACTCTTTAAACATTTTTGACAATAATTTTCTGATTAATTATAAAAATCCAAGCTTCAAAATTATTCATTTGCATGGCCAGTAACATCTCTTCATACATAAATAGCAAAAGAAAATATATGTACAAATGCAAATGCAACATACAAACAGTCACCTGGAAAAAATTTACTAATTCAAATTGCAAACAAAGGTTACATACAAACAATGTTTAATATTCTACTCTATACTACAGGGATGGAAGAAAACAAAGAAATTATTAAACCTTGTAGAGAGACAAATGTTCATCAGTAAAACTGTCACTCTGTTTACACAAACAGAGGTTCAGAGAACTGGAAATGCCCATGGCTTATAACACAAATGTATTTAATCTTGGATATATAATCCCTTCAGCATCACCATATAGCAGCTTCATTACATATAAAGAAGCCTGCCTTATTAGTACTGTACAATAAATTAAGCTAACTATCATTGATTACAATACCAACAACAGAAAAGCAATTGCTATATTACTAATTTAAGACTGTTAATCTTTGGGGAATATCTGTAAAACAGACACCACCTCTATTCCATTACCAGTGTATTTTTTTCACCAGCATACCGGTTTACCCCAGGTATTTCTGACCATGCTGAACTATGCACAACACTGTAGTACATGCAGTTGTTCTTTGAAATGGTACAGAAGCAATGGGCCACTTTAGACAGGTTATGTAACAGCGCTGCATCACATTATGGAATTTCAGTCAGATGGGTCTGTAGGTTTAGTTTATGTTCATATATATGAACACAGACATGCGTGTGCATATGAACAAAAAATAACCCAGAACATCATGACATTATGGGAAACCCACTCATTAAAATCATCATTGAATTTGCTATAATAATACTCATATATCTTCTGCTACTGATAACAGCTAGGAAATGTACAAGTGGATTTTAGTCCTATTATTGTTAACAGTAAATCAGAAGCATAAAAATCACTGGGAAAAAGAAAGAGCTAGCAGACCCGTACCTTCAGAAAAAACATGCTACTGTCTCTTTGAAAAATATATTTCTTGAGTATTCAAATCTCTTCAGTCATATTCTAATTTCTCTGCATCACCACAGATGCGGATGAGAAAGAAACACATATCAAGATCAATTAAAAGAACTCTACTGTATTCATAAGAAAAGGTGTTTGCTATTGCACTGGACCTACAGAGAAAACCAAGAACGCCTCCCTCGGGCAGCATCACTGAAGTGGCTAAAAGTAATTGAACAAGAAACACTGGTTTTGTCTGGAGACAGAAGGGTTACTTGAGGATACTACAAATTTGGGAAGAGTTAATTATGTTTGATAGATCATGAGGAACGGCACAAATGCAGAACACAGAGAAGACTCAGAATAATCCTTCAACCAGGCAAAGCTGCATAGCGAGCATCACTGGTGCTGACCGCAGGCATTCCTTGTGCAAGCTTCCCTGGCTTGGCCTCCTGACAGGACCAACAGCACCACAGAAGCCACAGGAAGCTAAGAAATAAAAGATGCAGCTATGGAGAAAAAGGCAATGTTTTGATCAGCCTGGCACAGAGTGTGGTGCTCAGTAGCACACTGGAAGCCGTGAATGGAGAACACATCAAAACAAACCTGCAAGCAGGTCACAGCCTCCTTCTCCCCACAAGCAACCCTCAGCTGCATTTCGCACACCTGCTCCATTTAAAGCTTCCTGCATTAAATGCTACTGCCAGAACCAAACAAGCAATGAACTCATCCAGCTTGTCCATAAAAGCACACATACAAGAAGAAACATTCAAATTAACTTCTACTGTGATTTTTAATGATGATAGTGATAAAAAATATGCAGAACTGACTAGAATACCAGACAGTTTAACTGGGCAGCTGAAGAGACTGATTTAATTCTGTCTTGAGGTTAAATCAATATAAAAAAAGGTCCTGTACTACCAAGAACATTTACCATCAGATGTGCAAAAGCCTAGTTTGGGAGAAGTTTAAAGGAGTGGATGAGGTGATAAAGTTGAGGAGGAGTATCACACTGTGTAAATGGCTTTTATCCAGTGACGCAGGAAACGCGAAAATTCTCCCTGGGTGCGAGGGAGAGTAAACAGAAGAGGATTAACGCCATGGCTCACATCTCTACCTGAAGGCAGTGCCAGGGAAGGCGGCTGACCGCCCACACCGCTGCTGCAGGCAGCTGGCACCACGGCTTCGCACGGAGCAGAGGGAAAGCTGGCACAGCTGCTTGCTCACTTCTATCCCAAAACAATCCCGAGCTGGACTCGCTCAGCATCCTGCTCCTCAGCGGCGTCTCAGCAAGCCAAGGCAGCTTTGGCCACCTGCCCACTATCAGTTTCTCTGCAGCAGAAATCACTCCTGCTGCTCGCTAAGAAGTCAAACACTGCAGATAAACACAAGCACACACCTACCATTTCTCTCTCGATCAGTTTTTTATGGTGGAGGTTGAAAATATATGCAAAGGCAATTTTCATACCACCTTCAGCCTTCATTCTAATAGTAAAAAATGTTTTCCAGATACGTTTCTGACAAATGTGTAGTATGTAGCTTCATACTGCAAAGATCTTTCCACACAGAGCAAAGGGACATAATTGTGAAATGGAATTCTAAAAATCTTCACATCAGACACTTAACACAGAGACGATTCCTTTCACTGACACCAAATATCTACATTCACTATGTGCATGTGGTATTTGTCTAGTCACCAGGTCAGCTTTAATGCATAAGAGTATCCCACCCCTCCCCAAGTCTTACATCTATCTAAAATAAAATTCAATTAGCCAGAATCAGTAGTAATATCAAGCAAAAAGACCGATAAAAATGATAATATAATAGTAATTTGCATACTGATAATGCTTAGTCTCTAATTAGTATTAAGTGACTTTTTTGATCAAGACATGTAAAAAACAAGCCCAAAAGTGCAAGTCACCACTTAGCCACTCTTACTATAACACCACCACCACTCATCATTTAACACATAAAACAGTACTACAGCTGTCAGCAGAAATCATTAAAAGAACAAGACACAAGCATCACCAAATAGTACCTGTTATGATTTACCACCCTGGGTGCTATCAGTAATTGATTTTTTTTAACCTCCTGTACTTTCTAACAATTATACAACAGCAGCAATACACTGCTTAACACTGGACTGTTGACAACTGTTTGACAACAGTACAAACAATACATGTTAACTGAAATTATTTTCCTGGAAGGATTTTTCATAACAAAACAAAGAAAAAAGAGAAAAAGTAAAGGAAACAAGAAGTAATGCACAATCAAGATCAAGAGAGCATTGAAGAAACATCAGCCATAAAAAGTTTCAAGAAACTGAAGACAAAAATTCTTCAAAGTTTTCATATCAACTACAACTTGTAATGAGAAAAGCTCCAAATGAACAAGAGTAAAGTTAATCACATTTGCTAAACAATGCATTAGTTTTTAATCTGAATTTAACATTTCTTACTGAATAAGAATTCATTGAGTCTACTTTAATTGACCACATCCTTGTATATAACATGGAATTCTATAACAGAGTAGTCAATTCAAATGTTGAGTGCCTAAATTCTATTTAGTACTATTTAATTAGGCAAATGAACAGAGGTTCTAATTAATGATCTTGTCTTAAAAAAAGATGAAATAATCTCTGTATAAAGTACAAAAATACTTATGCAGATGTCATGAAAGCCTTCTCCACCTCAAAGTATATTTACTTCAGAAGTCTCCTCTTATTCTACTTTGCTTGCTTACACGTTTTTTGTAGATGTGAGATGCTTATTTTAAGTAATGGAAAATGCTAAGGAATGGCAATTGTCCTTTTACCACTGCCTTCTTTAGACTCTCATTTAGGTAGCTTTGCAGTCATCACAAACTATTATCTAGTGCTGGTCCACAAACTTAAGCACACATTTACTAAATGCTTTAACAGATTATCGTCAGTAAATCTTGAATATATGAACCTTGCAGATGCTCATTTAGTACTAAGAGCTCCTATATAGCTTTTGAACTACACTGGTTTATTTTAAAGACAGCATTATGCAAATCCTAAATGGAGGTAGTAGCTAACAGAGTAATGCCCAGCATGAAGGTGACTTAATCGCACCACTTAAGGAAAGCAAAACCTTGATCGTTTGAAAAAGCTTGTCTAACTTGTTGAATCAAGCACCATTTCAAAGCACCACTTCCAACCAACATGAAAAACTTCATGATCAGTGATCAAGTATCTTGTTGAACTACTTCAGACAAAAGATAAGAAATTGGTCTTTAAGAAGAAGCAGAACTGAATATATTATTTTCAACCGATGATTTTATTTTAGCTAGGCATCTCCAAAAACATACAGGTTAAAGGAGCCCCACTGTAAAAAACCCAAACTAAAAAAATAGGAAGTTTTGTTGGTTCTTCCCACACCCATTGCTAACTAGCAGTCCTGCACATCTCCACCAATTCCTACTAACAAAGCAGGACTCCAGATTTCCTCAGTGACAGATCGATGAAGAAGAAGAAGAAACAGAGGAAGCACCAAAATATGTTCAACCCATGACCTGTAACACTTGGTGGTCTTTTAGCTTTGTGACCAAGATTTCTGATGGCAGGAACCACAGACACAGAGGCCCATGGGAATGGATGCTTCTTTCTCACTGCAGCTAACAGACTAACCAGGAGCTGCCACATCACTGGGAGGCTATTAAGAGTTTTTCTCCAGATAAAAACTTTTGTCAAAAGACCTCCTCCACCATGCCTGTAAACTGGAGGGAAATTCCAATGCTGCATGCCATATAGATAGAGTTTGAGAGGAATTCACAGGCTGCCTGGCAAGAAGAGAACAGGGGCAAGTAGGAGGAGAGGCACTACTCTCCAGGCCTCCATCCCAATGGCCTCTACTCACCCACAGCATGGCTGAGGCTGCTCCTCCCGCAAGGAGACCATCTGGGCACCAGCAGCAGTGGGAAAAGTCCCACTGTGCAACCAGGAAAGTGGGGAGAGCACCTACAAACAAAACGGAACAGAATGTGAAACTGAATTTAAGGAAGATGAGATAGGTAATGCTCATTGAATTCTAAATTCTGTGGAAATATATTTGAAACTTGAAAGGAAATCAAATCACATATCTCAAGCTTAGAAACTTCTGTCTAGTGTGTTTTTAATAAAATGGAAGATTTTATCCCAAAGAAATTCCTGGAAACATCCTGACTATAAAGAACTATATGAGAAATTCAGTTTACATACAAACTAACTTCAGGAACAAGAGACACAAGCTAATTAGAAGAAACTATGAGAAACCTGCATCCAGTAAATTAAATCAGTATTCCATGTACTAATATTTCCACACACAAGTCAATCTACAGAAAAACAATGATGTCTTTGTAATGACTTACTGTCATCTAGGGCAAAACCAAAATAAAAGCACACATGCTCTATCTGAAAAGAGCTGGGACTTAGGGGAAATGCAAGTGGTATTTTTTTATATGAATATTTCCCCTCCCCAATTTCAAAATTCTTATTACATCAGAAGAAAATTATAGAGGATTACACTGTACCACAAAGTGACACTCATTACAGAATAGTATCCCAGTCTGGGCCTTGAGATCTATCAATATTAATAAAAAAATGATGAAATTGCCCATATAAGCTCTATGACAAGGAACTTATGAGTTTGTTTATAGCATTTGGTTTAAACACAAAAAATTATGAACTCAACTACTAATCTTTTTTTGTTTGTGCTACAATGTAAGTAGCCATAGTAATAGATCCATTGAAGGCTGTTAATTAAACAAGTGTACAAAGAGAATATTTTCTTCCATGTAAAAGATAGCTGGCTAGCATCATCTTAAATTGCAAATCCTGTATTGAAAAAATATTAGATAAAAAAATCTTAATCACCTTTGACAATCAATCTCACCCTAAATGTTTAAAATAATTAATCATGTTGAAGACAGATGAGTTATTTGTTTAAAGGCTACAGTCATAAAACCAATGAGGTCTCACATTTATAGAGCTATTTAGAACTAACACAAAGGCATTTTTTGCATGAATAGCTTCCTGCAATTCCAGAATCCCTGGAATGCAAATTCAGTTATGAAACCAATTAATCTTTTAAATTACTTAATTATCTCTCATATCGAACAAACAGGCAATTGTAAAATACAAGAGAAACAGGAGGCCGAATGAAGGCATTTATAATTGTACAATCTCTCACCTACTCCAGAAAAACAACTGCCCTCTGGAAGTGGCAATTTCGCCTGCCAGGCAGGAGCCCTGGTACATCTGCAAGCAGCTGGGCTCACAGCACTCTGGCTGGAGTGTTTCTCAAGTGCCTGGGTATACTCCATTCGAGATCTGCTCATATTGTCACCTGGAAAGGTGAATATGAAACAGATTGTCAAGTGCAACAAGCACCTTGGTTCAGCCTTTACTTCAAAAGGCTCATGTCAACCTTTCCAGAGCCAAAAGTTCATCTGTCTCTCCTACCCTGAAGAAGCCTGAGCAATAGTCTGAGTAATTTTACTTTATTTATATATATATATATATATATATATATATATATATATAACTTCTGAGCAAAAGCTAGATTTTCTTCACTGCAATTTAGCAAGTTTATTTTGATTTAGCACTGACCCCTGTGAAAAAATATTTTTCCCCAGTTTATTTGGTTTTTGCTAATTTCCTCTTATTTTGCCTACTTGCTGCATTAATCCTTCACTTTCATCCGCAGAGGTTTGCCCCAGTATAACACTGAGAACAGTGATAAACATGTTCTCAAGAGACCAATGCAGTACCTTACACACTTGCCTATTACAGACTCTCAACCTTTTCTTCAGGTCTGGATAGTCCACTCCAATTACTTTCTTTTACAAATGGAAACTGTTCACCTTTTGGAAATGTCAAGATAAATGATTTTTAATATAATTTGTTTTTTTTAAAGCAGCATTGCCCTATTCTATTTTTAAAAAAGCACCTTAAAATAGCTTGTTTATATTGCTTGACACCCAGGCATTAGGTCTGCAGCCCATTCAACACACTGCCATTCAACTCTTGATTTTAAACACATTTCAGATCCACACATCTGGTTTTCTTTGAAACCAAACCACAAGTGCCACAGATATTGTTCAAATTTTTAAAATAAAAAGCACATTATGTTGAAAGGCTATATAGAGAGGGGGAAAAAACCTCACAAAACAACAAAATAAGGTAGCAGTAAAAGTCTCTGGTTTAGATTACATTTCATCATTAGAAATTGTAACTAACACTTTTTTATCATTTCCCATTGAAATAGTATTTCAGTTGCCTCTAACTGGCAAACTTAGCCCTTTAACCCAGAACTCATTGTATTTCAGCACCAGCATTTTCTATTAAGGAGAAAAAACCATCACATTTCAGCAATGTCAACTCGGATTTCTTCAAGGAAATGTGAGAAGAGAAGCAATACTGGCATTTCTTGCCAGTGCTAAAAGCAACTTAATCCTTTTTTATTTGAATTTCTCAAGCTTGTGCAATCTGCTGGCACCTCTACCTGAGAGGTTTTAAATTGGTTGCCAATTCCAGTCAAATAAGGATGGAGTTTGAAATACAGGAAAATACACTCTTAAAAGTTAAGGATAAGGAAGAATAAAGTATCTGATTATTGCCATTATCTAGTAACCTGAGAGACAGAAAAGTAGAAGAGGTGGTTTCTTTTCTTTGTTGTTGGGTTTGGGTTGGTTTTTTGCAGGGATGGGGTGAGTGGGGGGTTTGAAGGATTTTTTTGTTTGTTTGTTTGCTGTCAGTTTTGGTTTTTTTTTTAGTTCAATACTCTTTTGCCTTTAGGAATAGTTGGCAGTCACCATATGTTTAGTTGTTAATTACATATCATGCATCTTTCTTTGCCTAGTGCAGGTGCCATGGAAGATGCAAAAAGAGGCAGAAAAATGTAAAACACAGCACGAGCCTTTCTAACAATGAAAAGGAGGTTGTGTCACCTACACATGCTCAACTTGAGGCATCCAGGTGAAGTATCTGACCTATGAACCCAATTTCCCCATCCTGACATAACACTATGGACAAGTCTGGATATCTGCAAAGGCATTTCAGACCTTTGGTGACCTGGATCATCTTCCCCACTTTCCTTGTTAACCACAATGCAACATATCCACACTTTTGACGCACTAAAAAATGAGCAGAACGTATCACAATTGCACCTACCAGAAACTATCCTAATCCAAACAGCCCAGAATATTCTTCAACTCTTTCAAAGAACAGATGTACCACTATGTATGTATGTGTAGGTTTTCTGGGCTTTTCTTCAAATAGAGACATGGTAAAAGAGATAATGATGCAAGAACAAAGTACTCTAGAAAGGAACAGTTTAATCAGTTGCTCATATTTTTAGTATTATGAGTAATCGGTGCACTAAACTTATGGTTATATGCTAATAACCATAACAAGGCTAAAAGAGATGCTGCAGTGCTGCTAGACAGCATAAGTCTGCTATGAAAGAGACTGTTTTAAGTAATCTAGAAGTAGTGAGAAAATATATAACTATTTTTTATTTATGAACTTTGCTTGTGCTATGTACAGAAGCGTATGGGAGAAGGTAAGAGCTGCAGGAGGGGTCAGAAAGGGCTGATCTGGAGAGACAACTGGAAGAGGGCTGAGAGGAGCTGTTCAGCCAGCAGAGGAGAGAAACTCCATGCTGGAAGGCTCACCATTAGTCATCTGGCAATTTAAACTGCTGCAACTACTAGTCAAAGGGACAGCTTTAAACTCTTTATGGCTCTTCTACAGAAATGCTTTTGGAAGGCCTTTTACTTCAGGCATAGAAGCAAGTTCAGGCGCCCTCACTAAGTGAAGTTTTGGTAACCTCCAAATACTGTAATACAGATTAGTGGCAGATGATAATTTCAGAACATCTTTTAAGGTTATACTGCAAGCAGCAAATAAAAAAAGCAAGTGAGTACAACCTGATTTTCACACCTTTCTCAATGAAACTTTAATGAGGAAAGTTCAGAAACAAGGTGTCTAAGGCACTTCTCACAAAACATTTTTGTCCTGCTGAAGTTCTCTTACTGGAACAAGTCAGCATGATATGAAAAGCATTTTGAAAAAAAGAAATACTGTAGCGTTACAATACTTTCTTAACTTTAAATTAGCTCCATGAATTAAATGATTAAGCACTTAATGGGGAAGTATAGTCTAAAAAAACTACAGCATCTTTCATCTTTTTGATTTTAAAGCAGCTATCACTATAATAACAGAAAATTAAGGTTTAGTCTACTGTGCAAGACAGAATTTTGACCCTTTTAAAATGCGAAACTCCGTAACACTTTTGGTGAACCAGAAAAACACCAAAAGATTGCTGAGGCAAAGTAGGACAACTCATGAAAAACAGCAGGGAGAGAGGTACAAAACCCCAAAACCCGAACAACAAAAAAGCTTTTGTTGTTACTCCATATTTACTTGCAACCAATTTTCTTGGAAAAATTAATTTTGGATATCAACTGTTGTTGGACTTTTTCCATCCCCAAATGACACATGCAGATAAAATGTTGATCTATATTTTCAAACATTTTGCCTTAAAGGCTGGATTTCTCATGACTTCATGGTTACTTCTTCTACACTTCTGAAAAATGAAAAGAATATCTCAATTGAACTATGAAATTAAAATCTGGATGTTGTGTATGAGGTGAGACACACTACCAAGAACCAATTTTCTTCCAAATCTGTATGGTAATAGTATGAAAATCAAGTCACATTCTAAAGAATAATAATTAAATGTTTCTCACCCAAGGTTTTAGGGCAAGAGATAGTAATAACCTTTCAAAAAATACATGAAAGCTATTTGGGAAATGGTCATTTTCTTGCAATATTTTGGCATTGTAATAAAACCATTAAAGCGACAATTTACTGCAGAATGCAGCTTTAATATTTTTACGTAATAGAACACTTACAGTTGGACGATAATAAGATGGAAGCACGCTAAGAATACAGAAGAATATATTAAAGTATTTATCTCATGATTATAACAATTTCTGAATTGGATGTTATTTCTACTGCTCTACAATTGTTTCACAGAAAAAAATCCTTAAGGCTTTATTTGAAAAGTCGGACTGACAAGAATGATTAGTCTCCTTGTTCAAAGGAAAGAACAGTATGATACAGCCAGTGCCTTTCTGTCTTACATGCCTACCCTAGAAAATTTTCCCTGCAGTAAACACGGCATTTTTTCAGCCAAACAATAAATATATCACTCATCCTGTTCCTTGACGACCCATGTTGAAGTTCACAGTTGTGTGGATGAGAGCATAAAAGCCCTTGCAAGCAGTCGTTTTATTTTTAATAGATTCTTTTTTTTTTCCTTTCATAGAACAAAGTCAGTTGTATTATTTTATTTAAATCAGGAAGACAGAAATACACAAGGTCCAAATCTATTCAAGTAGGGCCATCCTGAGCAAGCTGCCCAAGATCACATCTAGATGGCTTCTGTGTATCACTAAGGGTAAAGGCTTTGGTTTAACCTTTGCCAGCATTCAGTCACTCTCAAAATGAAAAAGTGTTTCCTGATGTTCAGAGGGAATCTCCTGTGTTTCAGTGTGTGACCATTGCCTCTGGTGCTGTCACTGGGCATCACTGGAAAGAGCCTGGCCCTGTCTACTGTATGCCATCCCTTCAGGTAATTATTGTGGAGACCACTCCCGAGCCTCCTCTTCTACAAACAGAACAGTCCCAGCTTTCTCAAGCCTTTCATCATGAGAGACACACTCTAGTCACTAATCATCTTTTTCCTCTTGGAAGGACACTCTGCTACGGCCACAGCTCTCTTGGGAAGCCCAGAGCTGGACACAGTACTCCAGGTATAGCCTCATCAGGCTTGAGCAATGGGAAAGGATCTCCTCCCTTCACCTGATGGCAACACTCTAATGCAGCCCCAAGGTACCACCAGTCTTTGCTGCAAGGGCTCAGAGCTGGCCCCTGCTCACCCAGACAGCCAGAGCCTTTTCTGCCAAGTTGCTTTCCAGCTGGGCAGCCCGAGCATATGCTGGTGCTGTCTGGGGTTTTTGCTTTCCAGATGCAGGACTTGCCACTCCACCTTGTTGATCCTGCCAGCCCATTTCTCCAGGCTGTTAGGATCCTTATGGGTGGCAGCATGACCCTCTGGTTTACTAGCCAGTCCACCCAGTTCCGTATCACCAACAAATCTGCCCCCATCATCCAAATCATTAATGACGATGTTCAACAGGACTGGTTCCAGTACTCACTCCTGGGTACACCAATAGCTGCCAGACTCCAGCTAGGCTTTGAACTAATGACCACCATTCTGTGGACCTGGCCATTTAACCAGTTTTTACCTCACTGTCTGCTCAGCCAGCCTGTATTTCATCAACTTCTCTATGAGGATCTTATTGGAAGAAGTGCCAAAAGCCTTATTGAAGCCAAGGCAGGCAACTGTCCACTGTTCTCCTCTCATCTACCAAGCCAGTCTTATCATTATGGAAGGTTATTGAGTTGGTCAAGCATGACTTCACCACAGTGAATCCATGCTGACTGTCTAGATGACTGTCTTTACTAATGTAGACCAGCTCTCCCTTGCTTTACACTCCATTCAAATAAATTTTGTAATCATTCATACATATGGATCCCCAAACTATTTCAATACCAAGTGGAAGAATTGTTATTATATAAATTGACTTCTGTAACACTCACATACCACCCAATCAAAACAAATAAAAAAGCAGCTGATTTCTCCAATTAAGCCAATGAATCTTTCTAGAAAGTTTCCCAGAGTTTGACTTTAAAACTGCAAGTGATAGGAAAAATACTAATTTAATGCTTAACCAGCCTTAATATTAATGAATTTTTTCTCAAGTTTTAGCTTGCAGGTTCTAGATCTTTTGCACCTTCATCTTTAAAATCCATGTACGTACCCCATTCAATGGGATCTTTTGTCCTGTTACAGAATTGTAATAAAAATAACCGTAATACTTCTCTTTATACACTGAACCCACTGAAGAAGTTAGAATGAACTTTTCCAATTCTAAAAAAGTTACAAACATGTCTAGGAATCTTCTCCTAAGATTACAAGCTAGTTACCATTAGTAAGGTTCTTGAACTGATTAAAAAAACAAGAGCTATGCAGTAAGAGAAAACAAGCAGAATGCACATCTAACACCAATACCTAAGGAAAGGTTTATCTCACTGCCATGCAAAAGCAATCTATAATTCAAATGAGCTGTATTTAAAATGACCTGCTTAATATTCAAGTAATGAATATTCAATTAGAACAATTATTCAGATCTATTACTTCTGTCTCACTGTAACCATAAGCTGCAGTGCTGCAGGGCCGCTGCAGCAACCCAAGGCAGACTGCAGTCGCTGGGGAATTCTGCCAGGTTCCCAAACAATCAGGAAAGAGACACAACAGATTAACCTGTCAAGTGCTCATTAAGACAGCTATGCTCTTCCTATATGGAAGTGAGGTATCCCAGAATGTGCAGGGGTATCCCCAGGTCAGTGCTCTGCTCACTCTGAGCTCACTACACTTGTAGTACTCAGTGCTGAGTGAGCTATTCATCAATTAAACAAACACTCAGCATTTGGTAAAGAACATGAAGATTGCATGTTTGCTGTGTCCAGTGTGTTGAACTCTTTCAGGTGAGATCTTATGAAAAACAGAAAGTTCCCCTTTCCCTGGAGGCAGCTAACCATATCCAGCCAAGGGAAGCTGCCACAGTCTCAGGATGAGACAGCAGACAGGCAGAGACACAGCAAGCCCAGCATCCCAGTGCAGAGGAGATCCCTGAGAAGACACACAACAGGTGAACAAACCAGCCACAGATGTGGAAAAGATAGCAGGACCTTCTCAAGGTCTCGGCAGGGATTTGGGAAGGCTTACCACAAATCAGAAAGCCTGTGAAAACTGCCTGGTTGGAAAGCAAAACTCTGCAAGACAGAATAGATCTGATTCTAAACCATTGCTGTGAATATTTCATCATGCAGACATGAGTTCTTGCGGTGTGAAGTTTGACTTCATATTTTGTACTCTTACATAACCTATTTTTAAAGTTAAAACATAGCATTTTGTGAGACTTACTATAAACATGGTACAGGACAGTTCTACCTCAAAGCATCCAAACAAAAAAACCTATTACAGCAAGTAGAAAAAAGATCTTTGCTTCTCTTTCCAAAATGTTAAAATTATTAAGAGCTTAAGTTTTGATGTTACAAACATGCAATTTTTTATCCAACACCCTTGCTTTTTTTACATAATCTGAAAACAACTAGCCTGAATGCCCATTTTTGACTTAGAGTAAGGAAGGGCCGAATTTCAGTTTAAAGGTTTTCTGGGAAAGAATGAGTTCTATGGTTTATGGTGTGAACTTCATCTGAGTATTTTCACTGGTTATTGCATATGAGTAATCCTGCTATTAGTCTCTTCAATTAAGTTTCACTGGCTAAAATTATAGTTGTCATTCTATGCTGGAGGTCAGATTGGATAGTATCTTCTGGCTTTAGATACAAGAATCTGGTGTTGGAAAACACAGTAACCTGCAAGTATGCTGAATTCTACCAACTAAAACTACGTAGGAGATGAGGCATAATTAATAACCCTACTGGAACTACTACTCCAAATATAAGACCTCCCCTTCTTTTAGAATAATATCCAAGAAATAGGTGCCTGGGTTTCATCCATTTCTACTATTTCAGAGTTAAACCTGTTATAGGCAGCACTATGTTCTCTAGATTTGTACTGCAGCACAAGGTGAAGCCTGACATGATTAGCAACTTAACAGGAGAATCCTTAAAATAAGTACTAAGCATTCTCTCCATTGTGCCTTGGCTTGTCCTCTCAAAAATGTTCCACTTGGTGCTGAAAATATTTCTCCTTCCATTCATAAACATTCTTCCAAAAATTTAGAAACTAAGAATTGGAGCATGATTTTAAGATGATTAACTATCAATTAAAATCTTAAGACCTCTTCTTAAGAAACCACAGAAGTAGAAATTTATAATTATTGAGCAATGCAACTGCATGAAAAACTAAATGTTAAGGACGTAGTAAAATTAAAGTGCCAAATTTCCTTGAATGATGCAGTTTCCAGAACACTATTTTCCTGTAAGCTACTGCTAGATCTGTGTTACAGTCCAAGTCAGAAAGTTTTTAATGGCATAAACTGTTCTTTCACATCCTAAAAATGACTGATACACACATTGAAACATACTTGCTTTAAAAACAGAGAGCTCTGAAACTGCAAAAAATGCATTTACTTCTCTGTGCAGAGATGGCAACAAGAGACTGATTATAAAAAGTGGGAGATACATGAAGTAACAACTATGATTTACCAGAGCTAAAATGCCTATTTCTGAATTCTCAATATGAATAGATGCCATGTATATATATTTAGAAAAAAGAAAAACTAGTGAAGGAAGGAAGATGAAAACCTTCCCTTGTCTCTCAGCAGAGCTTCAGGGAAGATCTTTTATTCCAGGTCAAACGATCTAATTACAGTATGCCCTTCCAGCTGTATCCCAATGGACATTACTGTTCACTAAATAATCAGTTTTTAGTCTCCCCTTCCCCTCCCTTAATGATTTCTTTCTCTTTTGCTTCCCTCCAAAATATAAGCAGCAGGGTCAGAAACTCCTAGTTTCTCTGGACTTTACTTCTTGCACTCTCATAATCATGTGCAAGCATTAATATGTATCCTGCCACTTCCAGAACTGATTGCAATACAAAAATCTACTCTTTTAATGGCACAGTATCCCAATGTACTGGTACTGCAGCATCCAACATTCTAGCATTTAGCATTGCCCTTCATTATACTTATGCTGCTGTCCAATTCCTCTATTTCAGCTTGTAGTGCACTTGAAGTCCTGCTTCATTATATTAATAAGTCTGTGTTAAGCAAGTGTTAATTACTCAGTATTCCTGAAGAGCAAAGTGAATAACTGTCAACATTATGAAAACAAACTCACTTTTTGCCATCCTTCTTTCCTATCTTACTTAACAGTATATGACTCATGAACCACCTGTACAGATCCTATCACCTACTTAATAAAGCAGGTATGAAGAATTGTTGCAGTAAATTATAGCAAATGAAAACAATGAGGAGACTACAGATTACCAAGTCGATGCAGACAATCAAATGGAAGAAGAGCTACAAAGCACAGAGTTCTTCCCTCAAGTGTACACACAAGGTGGTAAACCTCCATGAGAGAAGCCTCAAAAAAATGCTTTAATCTGAACTTTTTGCTGAGCGACTCACTGTGGGAAGTACTGCTCTGCCCTGCAGTGTTTTTTAGTCACACACTCAGGCACAACACGGCTCTCTTGCTTGCCTTCACCATGTATAGCACATCCTCTGCTCAAAACAGTTAATAAAGCTTTCTGAATGCTTGAGTTTACTAGGAAAGCATGAAAAGATAGTTAAACTTTTAGACAATAGCTGTCATTTTCTTTCATAGATTTTCACATATGCTGGAATAAGACCAGTTCCTTGTCAATGCCAAAACCAATTCAATTAGGACTGGTACTAAGCAAGTTACTCCCAAATGCTCATCATCTGGCCTTTTGTTTGTATTACTGATAAAATTTATCAAATTATGCTTTTCTAAAGCTCTTAAATGTATTTCAACCATGAATATTTTTCTCCATACAATGTCATCAAGGAAGAAAATGTATCATAACATCTTGGGAACACAGACAAACTACAATAATGCTTTTCACTGAAATTTTAATACGGAGTTTTAGAAAAGCTTCTTCCCCTCTTGTGTACCTGAAAGATAGCTAACTCCACTGTTGCAAATATTTATTAAAATTTGCTGTCCCCGTAAAAAAGGCTAAAGTTTTTCTCAGCCCCTAGTGTAGACCAGTTCACATATTCAGTATGCAATAACCAACAGTCTAAGCAAACTCAACCTTTCCCAGGCACTTCCTGAGTAATTGATATAAGCTCAAAATAAAGTCTATGTGAACTTGGGCTACTCAGAGACAATTGCTCAGATACACTAGGATGACATCAAGAAAACCAAAGCTGCATTTGAAACTGGTAGTGGGGGCAAAAACCACAGGGACTTCTGAAGGCTACAATGACAGCAAAAGAGAAGATTAAGGAAAGAAGAGCAGCAACCCAACGAATAGCACAGTAGACTACCACCCTCAAGGCATGGTGGCTACAGCCCTGATGGCAGCAGGTGACCCCTCACTGGCAGTGCTGCTCTAACTGCTGGCTCCAGGTGCCTGACTGGAGCTAGAAGGAAAGCAGCACACAACTCTTCAGAGAGATGCCCACTGGGACAGTGGGTGCAACAGAGTCACAAATTGCAGCAAGTGCCACTCCAGTTCAACACATGGAAAACATGCTTCACAGAAGTGTGGTCAAACACCACATCTGTCTGCATGGAAAGCAGCCTGCAAACATAACACTTTCAAAATGTTACTTCAGCTACATTTACTTCTTAGCACTAAACAATCTTCTGCGCTATGCGCGAGATTTTTCTTGAACAAACATCATTTCAGCCCAATGTAGTGGGTTACAGTGGGCATTTCTTGTTTCTTAGGAAGTTGGCTGCAGGCGTCATCACTTAAGACTTCAGGGTTGGATTTTGTTGTGGTTTTTTTTTTTTTTTTTTCAGTTTTAAATCACTTTGCAGGACATCTCATTCTATATCAGTCACCAACCATTTTCTAGTGCTTTCTGCAAAATTTCAAATTTTTCCAACTAGCCAGTCGTCTTTTCTCCCTTACTCCAAGTAGGATGTATATCTGAAACAATTTCTGGCCTTAGAGTATTTTTTTTACTTTGAGGTCCATGCATAATTTATAACAACCACCATTACCTATAATCATCTAAAAGCTATCAATTATTAGTCAGATTGCTAATGGTTCCCTGTGCATGCAATGGAGTACCAGTAACTATGGCACTTCCACATCACATCATACACTATTTTGTAGTTAATGTCTTTTGATCATCTCCATATGGGAAATTTAACACATAAGTAGAAGTTATTCACTCTATCCATATAATGCCTTTGAGGAGGAAAATCAGGTGTTGCCAGAGTAGGGAAATACCATTTTTCCAAATCATAAGGGAAAAGGTAGAATGGGAAATAAAAGTTGCAGAGAAACCTACAAGAATATTACCACTACAATTTTCTGAAAAACTCAGAGGAGTAGGAAGAGGGAAGAAAGCAATTAAGCAGACTTTTCATGTTTTCTAAGAAAAGTGAGAAAATAAAAAAAGGACCCGTTTTGCATTGAATCTGTTTGCTTCTTCTTGCAGCTGACTATAAAGCCCTTTGCTCCCAATCAGGAGCAGTAAGATGGCATGAGTACCAACTAGATATATCAGAGTAGAAATCAATGCTGTTTACAGCTAGAACTACTAATGGACATTCTCCCAGCAGCATCAGTGCAAGAGACAAACTGTGAAAGGTTCACTGTGTAACTTTCAGCAAACTAAGGGCTAAAGACATATGTGTCAGCCTTTAACACACTCTTTATTTGAAATGTGTAGCCAAAGTGGTTCTTTCTCCTTCAAGACATCTAAAAGTGGATACAAGTTAAATACCTATGACTTTTAATAGCTCCAAGAAGATGCCAGTAAGTTCTCAGTACTAATTCACTATTTTCTTTTCAGCTTCAATAACCTCCCTAGAATGCAACTGTCCACTAAAATCAACTGTGGGATAACTCCACTTATCTTCATCTTCAAAGCCTGGTAAGCCTGGCCCTTTAGCCTCAACTGCCTTGGTTATTAGAGACACTTAAATACATGAGCACACTCTAATTTTTTAAGCTCACAGATACATAGCAGTTTCTCAGATTAAGAAATTGAAGCAGAAAGAATAGCTCTATTTCAAAGGGCTTAGGAGGAACCCTGCCACACTTACAGAAAACTTCATGTATTCTTTCTATACTTGCTGAGCTACCAGACTACATACATACAGAGCTGAAATTAAGAAAGTCAGATCAAGCATTAATATGGTTTTAAGGCACTAATATGCTTTCAAGGCATGAAGGGTAGAAATCTATGATAGCACAGTAATGTTGCCAAAAATAACTCTTGCAAAGTTGATGACAATAAAACCAAGGGAAGTTTTAAATTATGAATCATCAACTGATTTTTAAGTAAAACTCTTTGAAGGCAATGCTTCCATGTAGTTGAAGGTCAAGTAAAAGTTTGACATTTGCAAAGACTACAAGATTAGTTTATATTTACATATTTAACAAAAAGCCTAGTACCAAACCAAGTATATCTCATCCTCCAATGTTTCCCATTCTTGTTAAAATACTGTTGAAAGATGCAAGGAACAGCAATTTTAATTCATAACAATGCTTTATTCTATCCTGTAGAAAGGAACCATTTATCCTTGCATACTCAAGACCCTAAGGCAAACTCATATGATACTCATTTGTAATCCATCTGTCCTCCTGCTTTGCACATAGCTTGTTTTTGATCACCATGCAGATTCCAGCAAATAATGTAAAAAAAATTACTTGCCTAAGCAGATTTCTTTGTCAGCATAACTACCCTACCAACTCTTATCAAGGCCTTCTGGAGACTTATGTTCTGAAAACACAAATTTAACCCAACTCATTGCCCACTCAGAAGGATGGCAACCATCACTCAATGAATGAACATTCCACAACTTGTTTTTGTGATCACACCTGCAAAAACACTGCAAAATTTACCTGTAAAGGACTGTAACTTTCCCTGTTTAATGTGACCAATTTTTTACCATGTGCTATCAATACCTTGTGAAACTTATCAGGTAGCCAAGGGCAATCAAGACAGTTCTTGAAACCTCTCCAGTAATTTTTAGTGCCGGCTCTGGCCCAGTAATCATGCTCATGCACTTTACACTGAAAATTAACACCAAAAAAACCTGCAATGTTGATGCTGTACATAAAACTAGTAATTTTCATCACACAGCATCAAGAAGTTCAGAATCATTTTCAACACAATCCTTTTCAATGTACTGGGAAGTTACCTGCTTTTCAAGGCTACCCTAATGGCAACACATACTGATTTTAAGTGGCACCACTCATTTGGCTCAAGTACAGATGGAAGGTAGCTGTCAAAGACAGGTAGCTTTTTTCCACCCTTCTCTTCCTCTGGTTACAAATACATTTGCTATTTTATTTGGATTTACTGATACCTATATCTAAACACCAAGTAGTCCATCCTCAAGGCTATTTTACCATCACCCATAAAGATTTTAAGAGTACTAGAATGAAACACATCATTCCAAACACATGCCAGAGGCAATTCAATTAATGAGCATATGTTTGCCTACAACATCAAAATGCTGTACAGATAAACAGCAGATACAGCTTTAAAATGCCTATATTCCTTTTGCATGGAAATCATGCTCTTCACCTGCACCAAAAATTAATAAACTTCCTAACATTGTATTTGAGCACTTTTAATCCAGAAATACATGGAAATAACAGGTACTCTGAAGCCTTTCACTTTGAGACTGCCCTTTGCACCCTCAAAGCCTGAAACAAACTATTCTCAGCTACTCTGACATTGAGTGTTTAAGATATGCCACCAGATAATATAGAACATTTTCTGGGAAGCCTCAGGAATGGGCCTTTTTCATCCAGAATCAAACTTTTTTTTTCCAGAACAATTGTCATAAACTGGGAGGACTTTAATGGGACGGAGATAATTGTTACTTACCAGTTATCCTCTTTATTGCAGTCTTCCTCTTCCTCCAGCCTACAACAGAGTCCTTATACTAAGAGTTACGGCTCCCACCTACCAGGAAGCAAAAGAATTGTCAATCAAGGTCATCAGGGAAGTACCAGCCTGTGCACTTCTATCTCAGCCACACCTCCATATCATGGATACCTAAACTGCATGTGAAAATCCAGAAAAACCTCCTCACCAACCCTATTAGCTATTAGCCAAGAAAACTTCAACTGTCTGCAGTATTTATGGCATTGGCTACTGCCCTTTGAAGACAAAGGATGTGAAAGGACTTATGCTTCTCTACTAATGCAATCTCCAGAGAATGATCACACAAAGATGATCTCCTATATATCCCCTATACATCACTCCTATATTAAACAATTCTGCCTGTACAAGAGTATCAGTAAGTTCTTTGATTGCATGGTATACACACAGCTTTTTAAAAAGGGCCTGGACAGGCATGTTATACTTACCTATTCCCTTTGTTGGAATTTAGGAAAATATCTGCAAAAATTGATCTAATCTTTGTACTGAGAGGGGAAAATTATCAATTCTCAGAAGTCTTTGAAGAGGAGGAATATAAAATGTATTGACTAGTGCAAAACACTGTTTTTAGGAACTGTGTGAGCTAATTTAAGACAATTTACCTGTCTAAAATGAGGACACATGACAAAGTTGTCATAAAATTTCATGCTTCTAACATGCTTTTTACAACTATTACAACTGTTTTATCAAAAAAGGTGGCTTTTATTTTAAAGTAAAAGTGACAGGCATTTCAGTTGCCAGAGTTACTGGCATTATCACACTTGAAACTCAATCTTTGTGGAATTTAGAGGTATAAAAAGCTTCACTACAGACAAGAGGTTGATGTGATGATACATAAGATGATGAGAGAAAACAAGAATGAGATCATCTTTCTATTTGAGGTTCACCTTCCTCTGATGTTAACTTTCTTTACAAGAAAGTTTCTCTACATAAAGTTTTTGAAATTCCATCTTTTAGGAGTTGAGAATCAAAAATAACCCACTGATTCCATAAATGATATAAAGTTTTCAAGGACTGTCACATTTTACTATCTTTTACAGAAAACACTCTCTAACTCAAAAGCCTCAAAAAGTAGCTTTTTATTTTTTAACTCTGTCCATCATATTACATGTAGTTGCAAGCATCCAGGAGCTACAGCTACCTAGGAAGCAGGAGTGAAATGAGAAACAATAGTAAATGAGAAAAACTGTCATTATCTGATAAAATAAATTAAACCACAGAAAACATCCTGTGTAGGAAATAAAGACAACACATCAATGAAGTTACAACTGTTAAAATTATTGGTCCGAGATACCTGTCAAGCTCACTTCACTCAAAGTAAGCATGGCTCAAACAACACCTTAACACCAAGGTGTTGAAGGAAAGAGTTGAAGGAATCTCTTCTTTATAGACTGTCAAAGGGTATTCCCGGAGGGATACTCACAGGGATAGCTCAAAATGTCAGCTGGAAAATCCAGCCCACAGCAATTTCATGTGGTTCAACAAGAGCAAGTGCAAGGTGCTGCCCCTGGATTGGGGCACCCCTGGTGTCAGCACAGGCTGGGGATGAACAGATGGAGGGCAGCCCTGCCCAGAACTGGGGTGCTGCTGGGTGAGAGGCTGCACATGGCCCAGCCATGGGCACTCCCAGCTCAGAGAGCCAAACGTGGCCTGGGCTGCATCAAAGCAGCGTGGGCAGCAGGGAGGGAGGGGATTCTGCCCCTCTGCTCTGCTCTGGGGAGAGCCCACCTGGAACCTGCATCCAGCTCTGGGGTGCCAGCACAGGAAGGACTTGGAACTGTTGGACTGAGTCCAGAGGAGGGATACAAAAGGGATGGAACACCTCTACTGTAAGGAAAGGCTGCGAGAATATGATTTGTTCAGTCAGGAAAAGAGAAGGCTTTAAGGCGACCTAAGTGCAGCCTACCTGAAGGATGTCTACAAGAAACATGGAGAGGGATAAATTAGAAAGGAATGTAGTGACAGGACAAGAGGGAATTGCTTTAAATTGAGAGTAGGTTTAGATTAGATATAAGAAACTCTTTAAAGTGAGAGTGGTGAGGCATTTGAACAGGTTGCCCAGGCAAGTGGTACATCCCTGGAATTGTTCAGTGCCAGGTTGGATGGTGGAAGGTGTTCCTGCTCAGAGCAGGGGGTTGGAATTAGATGATCTTTAAGGTCCTTTCCAACCCAAACCATTTGGTCAATCTCCGATTCTGTGAAAAGGTCATAGTTTCATTTCTCCAGAAAGAGAGACAGAAGTTTACATTTGGGCCTCTGTATTTTTCAGACAGCACTTAAAAAACCACTCAATCAGAAATATGGTAAAACATTTACCAGCAAAATATAAGCAGAAAAACCATGGCAAAGGAAAGTTAGGAGTTATATTAAATGGGGAACAAAACAAGCATTAAGCTTGTCTAAGATCAGAAGGAACATAAAAATGTACCCAACCTTCCTGCCATTCCAACACACACACACAACTCCTATGAAAATGAAGAACCTTTGCACATGGAATTAGCTAGGATAACAGAAGAGGAGCTAAAGATTCCCAGTTTGAAGTCAGAAGCTGAGTACCTCCAAAACTTAAAAGCTTAAAAAAACATGTCTCTTTAAGCATGAAGATCAGCTGGTTTAAAAACAAACAAACAAAAAAACATACTCCAGGGCACTGAAGATTTAACCCACACTATGCAATCAAAAATCTTGACACAGTATATACTCTACAAAGAAGTGCTCAAAACACCTTCAAACACCTAACCAATGCTTCTAACATTGCTTCAAGTGCTACTCCCACTTACACACTGCCCATCAATATAAAAATTAATTACAATAACAGAAGGAACATTTCTTCACACAGATCCACTGACCTAGAAAAACAAGCTTTTAAGTGGGCAATAGTGCAGTTCTTTACCCTGACAGACTGTACCTTGCCACTATTCAGTATCTATCTCATCAAATGCTCTCTGAACACATTTGTAAACCACCAGGCTGCCAAAAGCCCTCCAACAGGTATTTAACACTACAATGACTTTAAAGGATGGCAGTATCACTTCTGTTAGATGTCATGTTTCTGTCAAAATCAAAAGCAAAGAGTCCTTAAATTCCAAATCCACAGCTGACCTTTCTGCCCCAGAGAACTAATACTCTTCCTTTGGCTCAGTTGTATCTTCTGTACTTTTCCCTGTCAGTGATTCATCATCCAGTGAGACAATTTTGCTTATGAGTGACACTCTTCCACTTGCAGTGACAGGCACTCTTCTCAACCACTTTCAAGCAGCTCAAACCTCTTGCAGCCTTCTCAAGACTGTCTTATCCTCACCTAGCCACAGAGCTAGGCTTTTATTTAGTTACTGCCTTCTTCACCTTCTCCCTTTTCCTCTTCTCAAAACTTCACATAACTTACACACACTCAGTTATGTGTTTCAGTTACATGATTAACACTTCTTTTGTTACTTCCATTCCTAGACCTTCCTGTGCACCACACCAGCTACCACCAGACCTCAGTCTTTCTTCTTTGATACTCACTCAGACCTTAAGCTGTTAACTTTATAATCTATTTAGTTTCTCCCTTCTGTTTTTATGTCTGAATCATCCAATTCTTGGTCACACCACTGTCTGTCTTTAATCAAAGTTCCCATCAAAAGGCATCCTTGTATTTCTTACTCTATTCCATTTGAGCTTCCAGTCCCTTTGCAGGTTAACAAAATCCACATACACACAGTGACTCTTGCCTGGCATCACTTCACATCTTGAAGATGGGCATTTCAGGACAAAAGCAGTTCATAAGTGAACTTTTGTGAATCAGCATCTGTCTCTCAGTATTCAAATAGATGGCCTTAAGTTTTCTGACCCTTGAATTTTTCTGTCTTATAGCTAAAATTAACTTGGAGTGATGGAAGCTCCTTAGAGCCTTAAGCTCCAAAATACTACCTTGAGACAGCATGGCATTTACTTCAGTCCTTACTGGGGTTAACAGATGTTTCTATGAATGTTTAATAAAAAGATTGCCACAGAAAGCCTGTTTGCTTCTCAAGGTTCATTATTAACTACATCAGTAATTCTAACATGGACAAGCTTTACCAGGAATGACAGCACCAGAAAAGCAAAACGCTATTTAATGTTTTTAACAGCCGTGCAGCAGAGGGGGCAACTAGTATTTTAGAAAGTATTTTTGCTTTTGCTAATACAAGCAAAATTTGTAAGATAAACAAGCAGAGATTTGCTTAAAATACAGTCTCTCAAGCCATTAAGAACCATGTTTGAAAACAACAAAGGGAAACAAGGATTCCAGCCTATACTGATGGAAAGTCTGCTACATGCAGCTCCCCCCAAAAAAGGAAAGAAAAAAAAAAAAAGTGCACAAAAGTTCTAGGTCTCACTGGGATAAAATCAATAGTGGTCTAAGCATAACTTCCACAAAATTTTTCAGTCAATGGCAAACATCTAACAGCTGAAGCTACTCTGAACTATGCACCTGAAGGTGTCTGGAGTTGACAGAATTAACTAATTAAAAAGTGTATTTGGAACTTTGGTGGGGTAGGGGTAAGGAGGGTAGGGAGGATCGATTCAGAGCTAACAAAACCCAAAGCATCTGAAAATGTCTGTGTAAATTTTTCCAGAAAATTGCCACAATGAAAGTTTCTCTAAAATAAGTAACAAAAATCTGTTGTTACTAAAGGGCTTTCTTGGGCTTACAAAACAAAAGTTTAATGTAGAGCAGCAGTAGTGCATAAAGCATACACAATGAGAATAGAAATTAAGGATGGATAATAATGGTCAAATTTTAAATTTCCACTTCCAGTGACATCAAGAACACAAATTATGCTATATAAATCACGTCAATATTTCCTTATCTTACAATGATAGCACTTATCAGCTAATTGGTTACAAGGAATGACACAGTGCTCACTCTGTCCCAACTGCAAATTCCAACTAAGTCTATAAATTTGAGTTTGCATTTGCAGTAAGCTAAGCATGTGGACAAGAGCAATTACAATTTAATCAGATAACATTCACCTACCTATTATCAGATCATGTATTCCCCCATATCTTAGAGAGACAAAATACATCTGATTACAGGAGGATTCAAAATGGTTTGAGTGTAACAAACACTCAACATGTTAGCAAATAACCAACAAGACTTAAGTGCAGATCTAAGGCATTGTCATACATGCTTCCATGGATTCTCTTCCTGTGGAAGGAACAGGAGAATACAGCCTAAGGGAAAAAGCCAGTCAAGACAGGCAGCAGACTAGAGAAAGTAACTTGTATTGTCTGAAAGAAATGGACAACTCTAGATCCAAGATGAGAGATGTATTAAGGACAGAATTATTAACTTAGCATCATTCAACTTGAAAAGCAAACATACATTTTCATCTAAACAGTAGTCCTATTACAGGACTGCTAAAATTAAAAGACCATAGACAATGTTTTTCCAGCTCATTTAGTACACTTACCAGCATTTGCTGTATAGACAATTTCATTGATGAGTCAGTTGTACTTCCTCTCTAAAGTGCTTTGAGGGCAGCTCAAGTGCATCCTCTTCCTCAATCTTTGAAGTGTTTACCTGTACCAGCAGCTTTGAAAGTAAAAGGCAACAGGCAGGCAATGCAGAGACAGGAGTGAGGCTGAGTACAATAGTCTGTTACTCCAAAAATATTTTGGTGTTGCTTTTCAAATCTTACAGGGACAGACAGTCCTTTTATTGTTTTAACTGAGATTTTAGATACTATTTAAAAGATACCTCTTTAAATTAACATTTGAGAATTCAGTCAGCAATATATCAGTTGACAAGAATATAAGAACAGATAATCTGAAATCATACACATTATATACACAAATACATAAAGCAAACAGGATTCTTTTCAGGAAATAAAATCATTGCTGTGTTATAACAGAAAACAATTAGAAAACTCCCAATACTAAATAAAACAGCATCAATAGTGGGAACTAAGAACTAATGGGAGCACAATGTAATAGGAATGTTATGAATGTGGAATTACAGAAAATTATTATATCTGTATAAACACATCAGAGTAAAAAGAATTCCAACAGTGATGGAAATACTAAAGGTGAAGACTACAGCTGGTAAAGTGCAAAGCTGGTAAAGTTCACAAAGTGGGGAAGAAAGGAAGAGGGGAACTACCAAAGAGAGAAAAATTGAGATTTATTTAATATTCACATCAAATATTTTGTATTCCAAAAGTGACTAGAAAAGCTAAAGGACTCTGCAGTCTGTCACAATTATGAATAAAGTTATTTCCAACATCTAAAAATAAATCTTATTGAAGAAATGCTTCACACAAGAATTAAAAACAACTAGCAAGGGGTCAATATTGAGTACTGCCATTCATGTTACTCATCTTCATACTAAAAGGACAAGCATGCTGTGAAAGCATGAGAATGAGGTTTTGTCTGAGCTAAAGACTGCAACTAAAGAAATTTCCACCACACTTAAATGTTAGGAAGCTCTCCAAGCACTTGGCTTTCATGGTATTTGTTATATGTCTGCTGACCTAGGAAAAGTAACCTGCTTCTTATATAACCTGGAACTTGGGGAAATTAAGAAGTTGACTTTTTTTTTCCAAGTCTAACTGGCATACCGGCAGGCTGCACAATACTAGAGAATGTAAACATGACTATGCAAGAGCAAAAGACTGAAAATTAAGGCAGTTTAGATTCTACCTCCTCTTTATAGGGAAGACAGTGAAAGAAAAAGACAGTGGTTGTCACTTCTCCTACCTTGTCTAAATATTGGGATTTTTTTGTTTTGGGATGTTTCAGAATTTTTTTATTGTTTTGGGGTTTTTCTTTTAGTTACATATAATTTTAAAAACTTTCATTACTAAAACAAACTTCAGATTTTTTTTTCACTTGACTACAAAAATACAGAAATGAAAGTATTATAAACAGTGATAAAAACTTATCCTGTACTTTCACATGCAATTAGCAAGGAGCAATTTTAGCACAATATTGAAGTGGGAACATTTCACAGTTTCTGGGGATTACAGCACAGAACAAAGCAGATGTCTTGACTAGAAGAGAAAGAATTTTATTATCAGAAACAATGAACTTCTCCCTAAAATGTTAATCCTAGAAGTAAATTAGGTGAAATGCAGGAATATAAAGCTCCCTCAACTAGGTGAGGAAAAGTCAACACAAATGTTAGCATCTAAAAAGGAAAGTGACTACAGTTAGAAAACTTTAAGAGCAAAATAAGTGAGAAAAGTAGGAGAGAGTCAGTTACCATCATGTTTGTTTATTTAACAAGAGGAAGTTTCCAGGTCAAGCTACCTACAATATAACATGGATTACAACTCCTATTTGCGACATCAGAAGCTTCAGTGGTGAAAACTACAGTGCACCAGTACTATATTTCAGTGAATGCTCATGTATGATTCAGTACCTGTTTTCCAAGCAAAAAGGATGGAAATATGGCAAGACAATTTCAGTATCCTCTGCACAGATGCTTCAAATGGAGCAGAAACTGAAAATTTCTCATTATCGTCTAAAAAGCAAGTCCGGAAAGTTTTTAACTTAAGCTTCTCCAGTTTTTAAATTCTTGTTCTACTACTGTTTTCTTACTGCTTTTCTGTCTGTTTAACTGCTATTTATAGTTCTATAGATTAAAACTAAAAAACTGAAATGCATTTGAATTCCTATGTGGTCAAGACATGTGGTGGGGGCAGGTGAATTGACTTAGACAATGGTCATTGCTCCTTCCACTGCTGCACAATGCTCACTGTGGAACAGTAAGAATTGTAAATATCTAGATATCCTCTTATGCCACAGACAGTGGAAGTCTCAACCACATCATTATTTTTGGACATTAAAAACCACAATCCATTGATGAACTTCTAAACAAGAGAGAGAAAGTTGTATGACCTGACTGTACCTGAGAGATACTTAATGTTTTCCACAGATCAAACATTTGCACGCTTAACATTCCTTTTGCTAAGTCTTAACAGGGCAGTGAAGGCAATAACCACTCATTGCACTTGAAAGATGGTAATTCTACCATAATCTTCTGGAAAAGAGGTCAGCACCTTCACACACACAAGAAGAATGCCTCAAAACATTTGGAAGGCATGGCTCCTGCTCAGTGCATTTGCTCTTGCATAGTTCTTTGGATCAGCAGCAGCCCCACTACTGCAGAGTGGGATGAGTGAGCACATCCTTCAGTAGCTTCTGCGGATGCTCAGTGCCAGCAACTGCAGTCTGTAATTTGTGTCCCACCCTGTCCAAACAGGACCACACAAGGAAGAGCCACAGAACTGCTCTTGAGCACTCTGTGATGCCCTTGGATCCAGCAGAACTCTGTCAGACTCCAAAAGTTACACTGAGAAACACAAGAGCTATGCTCCAAGTTATGGTAATTTGGCATGCACAGCATTAGTAATAACGGGCTAAATACACAGCACTAACTCTTACAATTGCCTCTTCAAAAACTACCTGAAAGTGATGTTGGGTTTGATGGGGTGGTTTTATTCCAAAGAAAATTCCCTTTTAAGGGACTTACCTTTTCCAGTGCAAATGAATCCACAGGCTCAACACTGATGGAGGCCAGGGACTGCAGAGCTGATAGACTTAATCCACCTGCTAAAAAGGATCATGCTGGAGCTGGTAAGAACCACTGGCTGCACAGTCCCAATCTAATTCACTTAACACAGTGTGACATCTCCAGAGAACCTTACTGCCTAGCTTCTTGGCCAGGCAGAGTCACAGAAGCCCTCTGAAACCAACAGCCCAAGGTCGCTGAGGTCCCTAAGGGGCACAAGACACACCAGAGCAATGCATCACTCCTCAGACACTACTCTCACAAATCAGCAGAAAAATGATATCCCACATCAAGCTACACTGGAGAATTAAAACATTTGCAATCCCAGCCAGCAATTATATCTACCATAAAACAAAAAATGAACTGCAAGGATAAAATTATATTTCTTCACGCAGAAGTCAGCAGAAAATTCATTCAAACCATAGTCACAATCTGGACATTCAAACAAGCACTGCCAGTCTTCTCTGTATCTTGTTTCAGGAAGTCTAAAAGGATCACCATTATCATTTCAGGAATTTCTAAATAAAGCCCACTGCACTCATACAGCCTCAGTATGACCTCATACATCAGGACAAAACAGTGTTTTAAAGTCAAGCCTCTTTTCAAGAGTGTCACCCAATCTCATAGGCAGATATCAAACAGTGTATCACACGTATTTCAAAATAAGGTCTACCATAACCCAAGGCTGATGTGTTACACAAGATATTTTCCCTCACGGTCCATTTCCAGTTCTTCTCTCTCTAAACAACATCCCATCAAGACCCCATGCAGGACCTCTACCACAAAGGGGAACATGTCTTCAATATCTTCAGAAAATCATGTCCATTGTCTCATCAACAGGACAGATATACACCCTTATCTCTAATAGTGCTATTCTTAATGCATGCTGTCTTTGGAATAGTATTTTCAGTGTTTCCACATGCCTGCTACGTTTCCTTTCAGTCACCTCCTTCACCAACACTGAACTCTTCAGCATCTTTGGTCTGACAAAGCTGCTTAAGGATTTTATTTTCTCCCTACCTCACTGCAATAGCTTCATCAGGAATCACCACAACTTCCAAACAGTGAACAAAATTGGGATGTTACATCCAGACATCACTACTCCTCTGCTCAGTAGAGACTTGTTGTCATAATCAGATCAGTATGCTACATTTACACAGTCTCAAATGACAGTAGCAAGATCCACCAGGCATTACACAGATCTTGTGTGTTGGAGCTCTCAAGTTGCAATGATCAGCCATTTTCAACGTGTCACAGAAAAACACAGTCAAACTTCCTTTCTGAAAGGAAGATTGCTTTCTATGCAAAAGTTTTAAAGTTCTACTTAAAAGTAGGGAAAACAAAACTTAATGTAATTTATAACAACCAACCTTAAACTTTGAAGAAACACCATCTTTCCTACTATATGATGTAGGAAAACAATAACTTGAGCATAACTTGGAAGGCATATTATGCATAAATACCCCTGGCTGTTACATCACAAATAAAGCCCGTTGAATGATGTCCATGGTATTGGTTTGTAGGTAGAAATTATACAGAGCTGATGACATTAGCAGGACACAAAAGAAACTATACACCTAACTCTCAAAAACCAAGATGCTTCAGGCATTTCTATCAGCATAGTGTGTTATTTAAAATATATTTAAATTAAAAACAGATGACTTTTTGGGATTTGGGGTTGTTATTTCAATTTACCTTTCTATGATAAAGAGACTGAAAGCCAAAGTAGCACCTTTCTGAACACTTCTCTTTTTTTTGGCTGAATTTCTTCCCCTCACAGTACATCCTTCAACACTTCCATACATGTTTCAAGAAGAAATAAAGGAAATAAACACTAGTAACTTTAAAAGGAGCTGTGAAGAAAAATGAGCTCCAGAAATGTGTGCAAATAAAGAGCTTTTCAAAAAAGGCCATGCTGCCTGCAATCTGACAGCCCAAAATCTCCTCCTTAAACAAAAAAGACCCACCCAAACACACCTTGTCCAGATTGGAACTAGAGTTTCATCTAACACCACCAAGACCACAAGTTCACAAACATCCCTACCACATTCCCAAAGTGGTACTGCAGAGCTGGACAGTGGCTGCAACAGCACTTGCATTTCTTATTCAGCTGTTCAGAGCAGATCCACAGAGAATGAAGGAAGTAATGAAGTATTCATGAGGTGTGGGCATGCCCAGGAAGATCACCAGAAGCACGGAATGATTTGATGCAGGGTAGCTGGAGAAGAGATAGTCAGAAGCAGGATGTACTAAAAAAGGTGAAGACTTGCACAACTGACTGGAGCACTGAAGGAAAACTAAGGTGGGAAAAGGCCATTTGCATGCAAACTTCTATTTGAACTCACTGAGAAATAAGAGACTTGTACAATTCCTCCAAGACATTACATTCAAAAGGTGATTCTCTTTCATGTGATTATTCCAGAAGAGCAAAATAAAGTTATAAACTAGCCAATATTTACCCAAAAAATGGAGTAAGCTGTTATCCCTTCATATTTCTTTATAGGTGGTCAGAAACATCTGAATAAAACCTCCCACATGTAACATAGGATCAGCTGTATACAAAATGCTGAGTAGATATTACACAGTGTTAATTCTAATTAACAGATTGATTAGAGATTAAATGTTGATTCTAATACTTTTTGAAATCCATAATCAAATTGCTTTGAAATCTGACACTTCAGTTTTAATACTCCAAACTGAAATATCTATGCCATGTTCCTAAAATCCAGCACCAAAAGAAACAGACCCATACTGCTTTTAGATTCTTTAATCAGTATTTATCAGATTCATTACTAAGCATGCACTCATGGATATCTTCATTAAAAGAGATGGCTTACTTATGAGTAGATCATGAGGATATGGATTTCTCTTGCCTTAATAGCACTGCATCCCCTAATGCAAGATGAGGGCTGTACCCCAGTTAATACATGTAAACATACATAACTGCAGAATTTACCCTGTCCCCAACACCCACAACTACATAGCCCTCTACTAATAAATAGAGGCAGGCAATGGCCCTGTTCCTGGACTGGTTTCAGCCCCAATCCCAGCTGCTCTATAAGTCAAAACAACTGTAAAACAAAGCTAAAATTATCTCCCACAATGAAAGGATGACAAGCACATTGCAATCAAAGACTAGCACTAAGAGAAGAGGAACTACTTGAAAAGAATCATTAACTGGTATTCTTCAAGATGCATTTGTTTCCCAGCTGATAACTACCCAGCTACAAGAGTCTCACCAACAGAAATGAGTCACTCCAAAACACTGAGCTTCCAACACTCAAAACTCACTACCACAGGTCAAGCCATTTAGCATCTCCATGTTCCTGCCACTGTATTCTTTACAAAGCATTCCTCTTAAATGCCACTGTCATCTCTTTGTATCTCATCTATTAACAACAGAATCAAAAAAACAGAAAGAGTTGTGTTGACATCCAAGTGCAACTGCTTTTTGAGTAGCAGGCTTTTCAGAAGGGGTAGGCAGTCTCAACAAGTAAGGGTAAGAGTGTGTTGCAAGCCCTCCGTGTTTCCCACAACAGCAGCCAATATAAGCTCAATTAGGATAGCATGTAAACATCCTTACTGACGTCTAGTCTCATTACATGATAGCTGAAAAATATTTTCAATATATTGAGATGAAGGCACAGAAAGAAATTCACATAATAGATGCAGGGGTTCTGCCACCTAGTGGTATCTAGAGCCTCAAATGACTGTATCTACCATATTATTATTACTTTTTTTTTTTTTTTTTACTGGAAGCATTTGACAGCAGAGGACATAATAGAGAGCACATAGCTTCACTAGCACTGAAATTACTAAGCCTGGTTCCCTGTGGCTTCGTTTCAGAAGTGCATTCTGTTGCACACAAGATGATGAGAGTTTCAATTGAAGCTTTTCTAGTTGTTCAAATAGTAATAGTATACTTCTCTTCATCAGTCCTCCAGCTGCCAGATTCTCTGCTGCCTCATATTGAAGTGGATTTCCTGCTGTATAGTCTCACAGTCACCTGCCCATATTCAGTACTTGCAGAATAGTAATATCTTTGAAGTCCTTACCCATTCGTTGAAATTGTTCAAAGCTAATAAATCTCAAAAGAAACCATGAGCAGGAAACAGGGAAAAGCAGAAACTGAGAGGCAAAAGCAGCAGAATGATAAAAACCTCATTTCTTCACAACACCATCTGAATCACAATTTATCAATAAAAAAAAATCTTTCTTGGCCCAAATAGCTTCAGGGATTTCTCTCCCCAGGTCACAGCATGGACACACAGCATGTCATGTCAAGGGAACAGGGAGAAGGAACACAAAGGTGCATAGAGACATGAACTCCTTAAGGCAAGAGGCAGCAGAAATCCCATTTTTCACCAGGCCATAAACTCAAAAGCCCCCTTTTCCACTTGGGATTCAAAGCCAGAAGCATTTTAATGCCTAAACTAGGTCAGTCTTTGTTTACACAAAACACGGATGAGAAAGGAAGTATCAATTCATTCAACTTAGTCAGGATGGGTCAAAACCACCGGACTACAAGGCACAGAGTAGCTTGCCAGTTTTTTATTTATTTTTAAGAAAAGAAACCTTATCAAAGGCACATTCAGAGAACACACTTCACACAGATGTAGCCAGGTAACAAATTCTTTTAATTTAAGACAGTTATGCTTCTTCTGTGGGAAAACTGACAAAGAAATTTAAAGTGATGCCATATTCTTATTAGGCTATACCTTACAGTTACTTTAGGTTTCAGCTATTATTTGCCAACTTTTGTAAGCCTGGAACACCATGAGGTCTTCTGGTCTGTATCCACAACACATACCTTAGTAAATAACAGATAGCTTGAGGTATATTAGCTTCAGTCCAGAAAACCAAACTAACAAACCCCAAAGAACAACAAAGACCCTCACTAAGCAAAAGAAAACAAACCATCATGCTACAAAACAAAAAGGACAAAACCCCCAAGCCCTAAAACATAAGCAGAATCACAAACATGATACAGCTGTCTTATCCTTTTGACAAGTTTCTTTTGCCTTCTCTAGTTTTTCCTCCAACTCCATAGCAATCCTTGTACTCCCCAGTAAGCTCCTTAACTGTATGTAGCCTATGAAAATTTTTGCCCTTAAGAGGTGGGAAGAAAAGAGAGAAAAAAAAAAAACAAAAAAAGGGAAGTTCTTCCACAAAGGATTCACAGGTGAGCTAATCCTGAAGACCAGGCAATGATTCACAGATTTCCACTGGGCTTTTATGAGAAAATAAGATATCAGTAAGTTTTCTTTGAATTTCAGTTATGTAAACTATCATGTAAGTAAGAACTACCACAGTGATGGAAAGAGGTGTGTGAGTGACATGATGTGAAACCATGTTTGATCACATAGTGATGAGTTTTTTGTAAAGACAGACTAGACTTCTGCTAGAAAGGAAAGCACTCTCCCTTCTCAATGAGCTAGTAGTTCTTACAGCAATAGTCCCCACAAGTGAGAAGAAAGATTATTGGAATGAGAACACTGGCAATCAATGCTTCACAAATGCAGGACTCAGTAAACTCAATGTCAGACACGAACACTTCTGTCTGCAGCCTCCTGAACCAAACTAGTGGCGGCTTACAGAAAGTGTGGAACTTTCTTACAATGAGCACTCATGCCCTGGTCTGCAGGTAGGACAGCTACTCAGAGTAATGGAATGCTAGAGTGTCATTAAAAAGAAGTTAAGGATGTGTTATGGTGAAGTTACAGCTTCAACTCAGTTTTCAAGTTTCACTTAATCTCACTTCACATCAATACTGAACAGATCTGTCAAAACTCTTCTGCAGTGTAAGGAACCTGCAGAACACAGTAGTAAGGCACAGTTCCCTATACAGGACAATCCACATAAAGGATTGTTAACTAGGTTAGCCAGAGTCTTTGTAATAGAATGAAGCATGTCTGAGCATGAATGTCTGAGCATTGTCCTGCTCAGACAACAGCAAAGGAGAGAGTAAACCATTTTTAGGCAGTACCAATAGATAACATGCCTTTATATGATGCTAGCTCCTACAGACCTGGTTTAGGAATCTCAGTAACACCCCTCAGAGTTTTGGAAGAGACTAAGCAAACACATGTCTAGAAAACAAAAATCTTGCTAAAGTTAGAATAACTTTATGCAGTAATGAAAAGTTCTAAAACAGTAGACTTTACATGTTGAAAATGACAACCTTTTCCTCTTCTCCTCATTTTCTACCATGCCTCAGACTCATTCATTAGGTATAATGTATATCAAGTTTTGTAAGAGATTCAGACCTACCAGTGAACCAGTCAGATCACACGTTTCTTTGCAATGTCCCTGCTACCCAGGTACAGCCCTTGAGCCAGGATCTGAGTCCCATCCACCCTTGGTTACCTGTATGCTCTCCCAAATATCCACTGTCCTGGAACACCCAGTTTCTTGCTCAACACATTTAAGGTTACACAACAAACAGCACTAGCATGCTGATCTGTTAGGCAATTTAACTCTCTACTACTAGGAGGAGATGTCAGGGGAAAAAAGGATAGGTATTTTTTTCTCTTTTCATTTTCCCCTCCTCCCCACCTCCAAACACACACACTGCACTTTGATCTTGCTTGGCTCGCTCGGAGTTTCCAGTTTCTAGTAAAGCTGGGATGAGGAGTCCTGCCTTAATGTGTTCTTACTCATGACTTGGCAGCTGCCACCATCTTGTTCAGGGAGAGATCCAGTTCAAGGAGACTGACAGCATTTAACTCCCAACAGCTCTCCAGCTCTAGCAGATGAGCTCCAGGCTCAAGGTGTTTGTTTTCCTACCCAGTATTCCTACATTGAAGCACATCCAAAGCCCCAGCAGAAGGAACCCAGTTACTGCAGGCTGGCAGCTGAGCGCAGCGGCATGCACCATGGTAAGGACCTGATGCTCAGCATGATGTCACAGACTGAAGTATGAGCCTTAACTCTGCAACTGAGATGGCAGTATGAAGTGCAAGACTACTGAAAAGCAACAGCATCAAGACTGCTATTTTAGCTTTCTGTCGCATGTGATCTACCCAGGTAAAGAATACCCACACTGCCCACGAAATACAGCAGCACAGTAATTAGAACATTTTGTTTAACACACTTTACATCTTGTTTTCTATCCATCATTGTAGTATGGTATATCAGTCACAAGTTTGTTAAACCATTTTGGATGTTTGAAGTGGTTTTCTTCAGAAACATCCAGATTAGCTTTTAAAAATATATACTGTTTCTCAAGTTGTAAAATCTTGATACTAGTATTCTCTCCTGACTTCTAAACATGAACAAGAATTTAGCAACTTGTGTTCAAAACTCCCATACAGCAATAAATACAAACTATGGAAAGATCCAAAGCAGAAAGATGAAACATATTGTTTTTGGCATTACTCTGCTCCTTATTTATGCCTACAAGAAGCCTGACATGACAACTGCAAAGAAAGACCTCAGACATACTCATATAAGTGTGCCAAAAGGATTGGAAGCCCCAGCTCACATGATGAGAATGTCAAGCATTTCCTCTACTGCTGTGTATGACTGCACCTCCTAACCAAGGGTCAAAAGCAGATTTAAGTCTTCAGTTTGGGGCTTGGGGTCTTTTTATATTTGTCTTAAATCAGAAGAGTATTTTCTTTATCCTTCTAAAGTTATATGCTAGTGCCAAAAATGTTCAACATTTAACATTATTAGCGCAGTCATTTATAGAAGCTGCAATTTTGGCATGTATATCTGACAAGCCATTTAAATTCTAGCACCTTAAATTATGTAGAGTGGTTTGTCACTATGACAACAATTTTTACATGTCTAAAACATACAAAAGTGCAATTTTTTCTGTTCCTTACTGAAGCCAAGAGTTATTGAAATATTTACCTCTTCTGGACAGAAAGGCAGAACTTACATAACACCTGATTCTAGACAAACTATGTAAGTTACTTGTTGAATGAAAAAGGAAGTTTCCATGAACTTGAACAGCTATAATTTAAAAATACTTGGAATATAGAACGCTTGAGGGAATCTAAAACAAAAGGGAAGAGAACACATGCAGGAATTCAGGAATGGGTAAATCTCTTTTTTATCATCATTAGAGCTAAGAAAGTCTTTGAATGGCTTTCTCAAAAGAAAATCCAAACAATCTCAAGGCCAGGCTTCACATTTAAAACCAAAGTTTCCCTAAAAGCCAACTGGTACAAAGGATCTTGCTTCGATTCAAGTCTCCATACATACATCTTGGACACAAACACTTTGCTGGTGATGCTTCATTCTATTAAAAAGAAAAATCAATCTGATGATATGGAAGTGGCATAATGTTTGTTTTATTTAGAAAACACCACCACAGCAACTTCAAGGCCTAAATTCGGAGACAAAGGGCTAAAATAGTTTGTCCCATACCATACAACTGTTCAGAATCACAAAATATTGGTATATCATTCATTTAAAGAGACAACTGTGAAGTTACTGGAAGTGATCCAACAGAAAAAAAAGGTTGATTTACAATAAACTGTTTCTTATTATTTATAGAGACATAGCCACTGTACTAAAATTGTCATATTGACCAGTATGTCACTGATACCACTATCACTGCATGCATTCATTCAACACTCAGTTATCTCTGTCAGCATCAATGCCACATATATCCAAACAAGACTTGCCCTGTCAAAACAAGACCTGTGACCCAGCCACAGGAATATAGCTTCCTGCTACTACACAACATTAACCTAATGTTTACACACCATTCAATCTGAGATCTTTGCTCAGGTCTCTTCTGTCACGTGTAGCTAACTTTCGATCGTTAAAATCAACACTGCATCTGGAAGCGTTCTGCTGAAAGTCACCTGCTCTATTTTCACTCTCTTCCTCAACTTGAACAGAAGTAAGGTCAAGCATTCATTTAAACCTATAGCTTGCCACTACAGTTAAAGCAGACATACTTCAAGCACAGCCTAGTTGCCAACATGGAAAAGAGCTTTTGGGAGGCACAGAATTTATCCAGCACGAGATCCGACCAGCTGCAAGATCCCTGCCCTGTTTTTTCCTAGTCCCATAGAAGATCCAGGTATGATCAGTCATCTTGTATTCAGTTTCAGGTGAATGCAGGTAAGCATTTGAAGCAGAAAAAAGCAAGAAGAATGCTCCTTTGTCTCTAGGAACAAGCCTGCTTTGACCATTACATCTGACTGCTGGCTTTGTAGGAGGCATTTGTCCCTCAGTTCTATCCCAGGGCCAGCACAGTACAAGGTTACACTTCTCTCCTCAGCCATCTCAAAATCTGCCAAGTTTGAAGGAAACTGAAGTGTCACAAATAGAAGATCCAGT
This sequence comes from Ammospiza caudacuta, assembly GCF_027887145.1. NCBI lineage: Eukaryota > Metazoa > Chordata > Aves > Passeriformes > Passerellidae > Ammospiza > Ammospiza caudacuta. The sequence continues at coordinate 38,672,978 of NC_080595.1, read as the reverse complement.
GCTCTCCATATGCACTACATGCCTGGGGACACAGGTGTAGAAAAGCAGGCATGGCATCTGTACAGCAGCTCACATGAGCAAGTGCAGCACAGCAAGGCAATAAGCTCAGTTACTACACTGCAAAAACACCACACAGTTACATAAAATGGCAAGGAAAAAGAGAAAATATTTGAATTATAACAAAATAATTGCAAACAATTTTTGCAATAGTAACACTTCAGGGTTTTTTAACCAGCTGCTCAGTTTTGTGTTCTATATTCAATCTTTTTTCCTAACATCCTAACAGTTCCTGCAATGCAGCTTTTTCCTTGTTAATACAAACTGCATTATTCATAATCTAATTAAGCCTAAAATTAGGTATCCAGCCACATCATACAGAAATATGAAAGCCAGGTTTCCCTTTTGATATCTTTCTGAAACTTGTACAAGATTTTCCTCTGGTTAGCTTGAAATCTCATGGCATAGATTTTGTCTGTGTGATACCTTGCCTTAAAATACAGGACATGCCAAAATAGTCAATATATTGGCTAAAAAGATCATACTTCCTTGATCAGGGAACAGTTCTCTGAGGAACTAGAGTCAGGAAAAAGTGACAAGTCCTGCAAATGAGAGGCTGCACTGTCATGCTGTGAAAGCAATTGCACTGCCAGATGTGTCACTGTCACAGAACCCTCTTATTGAGTTAATGATCAAGATCTCTTCCTTTTTTGCTCTGGAAAATTGCTTTGTATATTGAAGTTTGTATTAGTATTTATATTAGTATTATTTCCATATCAAATGTGTTTTTCCCTTCTGTCTATGCATTCAGTAAAAAAGCTCAAAAGCTACACTGCTGGTTTTCTCTGTGTTCATGCGAAATTTTGCCTTCAAATGCACCTACTTGGCTCTCACAAGCATGTTCAAGGATAAAATCTGGATCTCTGCCACAACTGCATTCCTTACTGCAAATACATGCCAACCTTCAAAGTTCAGTTATTTGAGCAAAAACATACGTTAACTGTTGTGCAAGGGGAGTGGAAAATATATCAGATTAAGCACATCTGAAAGTATTTCGCTCCACTCTTTGCTTGATAATACAGCATAAAGCTGGATCTATTCCCTTCTATTTTTTTCAATAAAGCCATTAAGACCACACAGGTGAAGTTTTACACAAAATCAAACTTAACAACAACCAAACAAGCATTCAGAATAAAATTACCTTCTCATATTTGTTATTCCAGGACTGGTCTAACAGGTATTGCAACATTTGTCAGGATAAAGTTATTCAGTTACATGTAAAAAATAATGGAATGCAAGGAGTGTGTTGCAATAAGCCAGCTTAATAGATACCAGCAACTTAAAAGGCATTTGCCTTTCACCTATGAAGGACAGCAGTGAATAGCTTGGAAAGGTGCAAGTCAGGTAACCAAGAAACAATCCTTAAACTGTTATTTGAATAACAATTCTAAAACTGTTACTTAAACTAAATTATTGAAACAACAGTTTCAATAATTTAGTACCAGCAGCACATTTTACATGGGACAGAGACAGAAGTGAAAGAAGTTCATTAACCTAAAGCATTAATCACATCTTTCACTAGGAAAGGCACAAATTTTATCCTTCACATTTGTTCTGAATAAAGCCTGAGTTTATTGTCAACATGGAAACTGCTTATGGTTTGGATACAGTAGAAGTGATGAAGTTGACAGGTTTCTCCTCTTACAGCTCAAGTGTACACTGAAGCTATGAGGCAAAACTACTATCATTGCTGTGACTGATAGCACTTATGCTCACTCTGGAAAACATGTTTTCTGTGTCACAGCACAACCTGGCATTATCAAAGCAAACTCTTTGAAAGAACCTGCAGATTGAAGTTTTTATTAATCAGTTGAAGAAAACCCAGCCTAATGTACAGCCCACCTAGTGAAAGACTGGATGCACTGACCCCCAGCTCTCTCTTTACTTCCCAGAGGGAAGAGGAGATGGCTGTTCTAGCAGGGAACTTCTATTAAGAAGTGAGCCTGATGATGCCTCTGAAGCAGCAGCTCATAAGTGCACAGATTCAGGCCCACTCTAGTAGAGGAGGAGCAGGCCCAAAGACACCCTTAGGTTCCTGTCATTTAAAGCTCTGTAGGGCTATCTGAACTGGTGTCAGTCAGGCAGAGAGGAAGAGAAAGCAGAAGACCCCAGAAATGGAATACAGCCATTGAACCTAGATTTTCAGCTAACTGAACAGGCACTACATTACAAGTTTTCCATGCCACTTCCTCTCACTGCCCTACAAATTTATCTTGATTTATCTTAATTCCTCATCCCCCATCCCCAGCATCTCACACCAAGTCTGAAGAACTGACTCTCTTGTGCTGGCTGCAGTTAATTCTTTGCAAATTGTGACTGCAAGAATGCATAGATACAGTTTATTAAGTCTCCCGTCCATTAACTGTGACTCAGACAGAAGGCATCTTGCTGCTTTCCACCCTGGCCATATTTTTCACAGTCCACTCCAGCAGTCCAGGTTCAACCAAGCTGTCATCATTAGCAGGCTCCTGAATAGAAACAATCTTTCCAAGCTCAAGAACACAGGATTTCCTGAACCATACCAGAACAGGCACTCATCAGGACAATGACCAAAAGCATTTTAAACAACAATAACAAAAATGAAACCAAATCCAAATACCCTGACACAGTAATCTACTATTATTACCAGGCATGCAATAGCTTTTCCAGACAGTTTCTTTCTAGGCCCAAATGTGTGCATTTCCTCATAGTAAGATGGTTCATGACCTCTATACAAACCTTCTCTATGAAAAATCACTGATAGTCCATGTGGAGAAACAGGCACTTCAAGCCTTGTGATGAAGTTGGGAGGCCTCTAAGCATAAATGTGCTTTATGCTATATAATCTATGAAAGTAAGAACTCTGAATATTTCCAGCATTTCTACATTAAAATTAGACAGAATTTGGCTACCAAGTTCTGTGAGCAAACCAATCCTTTCAAATGTATCTTATCCTACTGTTTTCCAGGAAAACAAGGGCAAGGGATGGAGATGACTGCCTTGAGTACTTGCATTACTTGAGATTGCACTTTAGCCTTGCCATACTTTCTTCCCAGTAGACATTGGGAAGAACAATTGAGTAGAGATTAATTTCTTCTCATTAGAGGCTTTCCCAGTACAGGGTAGGGCAACACTCAGGGAGACAAAATAAAGAACATGGCTTCAGGGCCTGTCAATGACATCTGAGCAACATGACATTAGAGCCCAGGTGACCTCATTTTGGGAAGGCAGGATAGAAGTTGTTTTAAGTGAACTGGGATACAAACAGAATTAAATAGGTAGGAAAAGAAAGGGATAGAGAGAGGTAAAACTGGAATGAAATATGAGGAGCCCAGGGAGGCAGGCAGAACCCAAGCCAATAGGAAAAGAAAGATCCTACACGAAGCTAACATGAGAAAACTTTGGGTTAGCAGAGTAAGAAAGCTAGAATTGACATCAAGCCCGGAGGTGAAGATCACACACAAGCTGAAAAGCTGAAGTATAAGACAAACTAGATAAAGAAGGAAGATGACTGAAAAGGCTCTTGAAAGTGAAGGGACTAGCAGAAAAAGGCACAAGAAAATGAAGTACATGCAAAAGCCTCAATCCCTTAGCACATTCCCATATGGAAACAGGATTCCAGATTTAAGTCCACTGTTTGTTACTTGTCAGGTAACAATCTATGCAACAGATTCCTTATCTGCAGGCTTGCAGCAAGCTGGGCAGTTTTCTTCAGAAACTCTTATTATGGTGTATCCATCACTCAGGTATTCAACTTGTCTTTTTAATCACACTGTGTATTTAATTATCCATGTAAAGTGTGGTGAGGAGATAGAAGTTAGACTACCCTCCCTTAGTCCCACTTTCCATGGCAACAGATTCTATTAGAGTATTTAAAGGTTTAAATTACTAGTTTCAAATCTTCCTGCTATTATCTTTAACAGACGAGCCAAAAGAGTGAAGTATACATCAGTACTCAGTACTTTGGATTTCAGGAAAATCTTAATTTGACATATTTAACATCTTATGAATCATCCCTTTTTACATGACACTACACTTTAAGATTTAGCTTGCCTTATAAAAACTGAAAGATTTCTCTATTTTAACATGCTCATAGACCCCTCTGGTTTGTGTGCTACCTAAGCCATGTTTCAGGTGGACTTTCCTAGTGGCTGAATTCTATTTTCAGACTATTAAAATCTGAAAACCTGAAATAGTCAAGCAGCAAATACTGGCTCAGACACAAAGTGTCTATTCCATTTTACCTAAGAGACTTGGCTGGCTTAGCAAACAGGGACGTGGCAAGCACCAGTGGAAAAAAGTTATTCTTCTTTTCCGTTAGCTTAGGTACAGGATGAAGCATGACTTTGGTTTTAATTACCAAAACAAGAACTAACACATTTAAAGAAACAACCTCCATTAGCAGTTAGCATTCAATTACCAATCCTAGCCAGAGAAAGAGGCAATAAACATTTACAGGGCAAAATCCAGTAGGCAAATTTCACAGACAATATCTGTAAAATGCAGAAATCAAAATTACATTATGACATCTGCCTGTCTATTAGGAAATACAAAGGTATTTACCTTCCAACATCCCTCAGTGGTACAGTTTGATAGTCTGAGGATGCAAATGCACATTCTTAGGAGTAAAAGCTGGACTGTTTTAACACTCAAGTTGTAACTGCCAGACTTCTGTTACTTAAAGGTACCGCTGTTGCTTCAACACTTGCATCAGCCATCCTTTCCAACTGTGAAAAATTAAAAAGTCAACAGGCCCTAAACACTTCTACTGGTGCCCCACAGTCTGAGGCTTTGGAAGAACACCTTCCCCACTCCACAAAGAAATAAAACAGAGGCGAAAAAGAAGAAAATTACACCTCTGAAAAAAATAACTGCACCACAGCTCTTATACCAGTCAGTTTACATGCAGAATATTGTCACCTCATGTATAATTATGAAATGCTGGTTTTTTAAAATGAAAATTTAGCTGAAAAAAAGACTGCTGAAAGCAAGTGACTCAGAATCAACCTGCTTCAGCTGTGCTATTCTACAAGCTAAGTCCATTTCTTCCAAGGCTGCAAAGTACAAAGAGACAACCCACAGCAAATACACGATGAGCTGCCATGCCAGCAGAGTCCTGCTGAAATACTACAGACTTAGTTACATATTCACAAGTGAAAAGAGAAGGGTAAGACTGAAGAATCCATACATGCTATTGCCCATTATCACACCAACAGACCAAAGGTTCTGCCTCTACTCTTCCTAGAGTTACATAAGGAAAAAAACCCACAAAAATCCCAGACTAAGCACTTGAACGCCTTTAGTAAGCAACACCATGACCAACAATCCTGAGTATATTTCTTCAGTTTCTCATAACATCTCCTTATCTAAAGTATGTAGCACAAAACCAATTTTCTTAACACAAATGAAGTACAACAGATGACATCACATCACACTTCCTTAAGTATAAGATCCCCCTAATTTAAATATGGTCAGTAGCCTTAAAATACATTAACTTGTTCCAAAGTAGTCCAATTAAGCAGGTCTGCACCACTAATCAACTTCTGCATGTTCTTGAACACTTTGGAGAATAAACAGTAATTACAGCATCATAAAAATGGTTCAAGATCACTCCTTGAATTGCTGTTCAGAACAATCCAGAAATACACCATGTAAATTTAATTCCAGCTGAATATATTTTAGCCAACTCATTTCCAGTTTGACCATAAACAACAAAAAGGAAAAAAAGCAAAACAAATATGGAAGTATGCACAAGCATAAACATATGGGGCCTAATACAAATCTAATCAGAGGAATATAGGAACTGTAAAATACGAACAGTAAGGTAATGTAACACCATGTAAACTTAAAGAAAATAGCAGTTCACACATTCATATAATAAAAGATATAAGTATAATCAGTAACTACTCTTTTACTAGGTCTTTACTCTTACAATCCAGGTTTGTGTTTAATGTGTTTATTCAGTCACATCAACACATCTAAAGGGTATTCCACACGGCTTTGCAGCTGAAGATAAGCAAATGTAGCTACCACAAACTACAAACAGAACTGTTTAGCCTTAAAATCTGCAAACATCATAGCACACAAAGCATGTTTTTTCCCCATCTTAAACTTAAGCATTTAGAATAATAAGCTTATGAAGTACTATCTTCCTCTAAAACACAGACCTGTTTTTTGACATGTAGAAGACCAGAGGGATCTGAAACTACACAAGTCATCCTTAAACATACATTACACTCTAGTTTTTAACCCACTGCACAGAAAAAGTTTCTAACTCTGAAATACTGAAAACAGGGGCTTACCTTCAATCCTTTTCAAGGCCGACAGACAAGTATCCCGGCTTGGAAACTCAAATGGATTATTACAGGTCCGAATGGTGTCACATTCACACTTCCCGTTGATTATGTTACAACCTGTTATAAGGTTTTCATTGCATGGTTCAAATCCAAGAAGCTGATCATCATCCCAGTTTTCATCTAAAAGAAAGAAACAAACTTGCTCATGTTGGATTTCAGCTGCAGTAGGTAATATTCACCTGCTTTGGAGTTGGGTGGGATTCACTTCAAGTTCAACACAGTGCTAAAGAGAAGATAACAGATTTAAAAAAATAACAGACTAATCCAAAAGTGGGATTTGCCAAATACCCCAAACACCATATCTCACAGCTGTTCTACTGCCCATGTTGCTAAAGAAACTGGCATTGTTTACTTCCATCTGTATGAAAAACTATGTCATCTCAGGAATACGCACAGCTGTAGTACAAATGAGTGCTATTCTAACAGAAATAACTTTTGCAGATAGCTGAAGTTATATTTATAATGCAAGTGAGAGCATTGTACAGAATCTGCAGCTGTTACAGAAGTCAAAATTGAGTCAGAAAGCCAGCATTTTTAAAGATGATTAAAAAATGCATCACACAGAATTCACTCCATGGAGATAACTTTTTATTACAGAAAAGCTGCAAGATGCCAGACCTCTGATTCCATTATATGACCAAAAATGAATTTTCCAGCAGTCCTCAATTATCATACATATTCCTGGAGAATTGATCAAGCACATTGCATTCTTTGCTGTCAAGGGGCTATGGATAGAGGGACCAGGATGAGTCTCTCTGCTTAAATAATTCTGTTCCTTTTGAATCAGTCCTGTCAAATGTGTGTAACTGGTGTTCCAGTTGTAACTGCCCATCTTCCTTTCAGGAGGCCACATGCAACAAGATTTTTTTTTTTCCTCCAGAAAGAAATACAAATCCAGTCAATCCAGAATTCCAAAAGATTACCAGTCCTACAATATCTCAGTTTTCTTAGGTCAAGTACACATACAGCAATATCCCATGAGTCAGAAGATTAATCAAGATAGAAAAATAGAACATCCTGGATTTGAAGAGACCTTCCAAACCATCCAGTTCCAACCACCCTGCATGGATAGGGACACCTTCCACTTAGACCTCAGTGGTCAAAACTCCATTCAGTCTGGCCTTGAACACTTCCAGGGCATCTACAACTTCTCTGGGCAACCTGTTCCAGTGCATCACCACCCCCACAGTACAGAATTTCTTCCCAAAATCAAATCTAAGCCTATTCTCTTTCAGTTTTAAACCATTCCCCCTTGTCCTATCACATACTTGTTTAAGCAAGACTGAAGAAACTAAACTAGACATCAGGTATTCTTTGCTACAGAATGCAGGTGTTTTATAGACAGACAAGCTTGGAAAATTAAGTGCTACAAAACAGTTGCACAGAGTCCACTGATTTCTACTAATGACAAAAAGAAAAAATAGATATTTTTAATCTTTGTTTCCTTACATTCAACAGCAGCACTCACATTGTGCATTCTAAATAGTTCACTCCAATTTAATTTACTATCAACAAGCAAGTTTCCAATACAGATCCTGACAAAAAGCACTTCAAAAAAGTTAAAGTATCTTACAGTTATGCATGGTGGGTTTCCTCTTGTTGTTGGGGTTATCAGAGGCTGTTCTCCATATCCAGTATGAGAGGCCACAGCCAATACAAAACTGTCATTCAGTAGTCTGATGCTCAACAGAAGCCTAAAAACTAACAGTAAATAACAGTACATGCACACGCATGCTGAGGTTGGCAAGAAAATTCTTTCCACTCATAGAAATATGTAGAATATCCGCTAACCTGAAGTTTTTCCTGTTTTGGGGGAAAAAAAAAGTATTTAGACAGAGCTGTTTACTAGTTCAGTACTGTACATGACCTACAGGAAGTGCCACAGCAGATTCTCACCAGTATACTTCTCCCTGTACAACAAAATCCTTGCCTTCTATTATGAGCTGGCAAGTACCCTGCTGACAAAAACACTGATAAACAACAAAGTCCATTTTAGATGTGAAGATGGGAATTTCCATGGGAACCTCATGGCTCTTCTCCATAAAAATAGCAAGGGAAGAATAGTCAGTAACCCCAGGAAGTAATTTTTTTCTTAGGTTAACCTATCATCCAATACAGCTGCTGTATCAATGAAAGTCAAAGGAAGCACAGAAGTTCCTGAAGAGAAATGATTAAAATTCTTTCAAAGGAAGATGCCTCTCCTGTAATGCTTGGGACACTCTCATTGTGATGAGGCCATGCATACAGAAGGCAAAAAAAAAAAAAAAACCCCAACAAAAAACCCTGAGAATTTGGAGAACAATAATACATCCTGTTTTTGAGAAGCCGGAATACAGCCAGGACAATTTGTATTTTACAAGTCACAGCATTAATCCATGTAAGGACAAGAACAAAAGCTACACCTATGGTCCCAGACTTGCTGTTTGAAACTCTGTAACAGCAACGACCACAGCTTCATCCACACCAGCCCAACAGCCTTAAAGGGTTTGTGGTGCTCCCTGTTTGTGACAAGAGCACTCCTTCTGCACTCCTGGGTGCAGGAGAGGAGCCCAGAGGCAGAGTGTGGGCTCTCAGCCCTGCGCCCCCAGGCCAGTGCAGTGCAGGCTGGAAGGACACACAGATGGCAACGCTCTGCTGCTTTTCTAGCAAACCACTTTAGAGCATCTCTGCTGCTTTGCCTTGTGGTATTTCAGCACTACATCTTCTCCAGGCAAACAGATCAGCAGGATCCAGTCCCATGAGAGCTGCCCACCCCATTTAAGGTGGGACCCAGCTGGCACAGAGAGCAGACTCGTCCCCTGCCAGTGGCAAACACCTCAATGCACGTGCACTGCACAGTGTGGCACTACACACACTGAGTTCCAGACAGGCTACTGCTTGCTACCACATCTGCCAGCCCTCACAAGTTTTCAGAAAAGGAGGTACACAGGAAGCACATGGCCCAGTAGTAGGTGCACCTGAATTCTTCACTGCCACACACCTCAAAAATTAGCTCAGTAGACATTAAAGCCTTAATGAGAAGAGAAATCCGTCAGTAATACTTGTTCAGGCTATACTTCTAACGTGTTGAATCTTCAAACAAGGTATTTATTTTTCATTACTGGGTGATAATAGAAAAGAGTAACATTCAGACAGGAAGAATGCAAATTCAGTCTTAGCCTGTACATCTTCTACCAGCCTGCTTTTCACACAACTTTATTTAGAAACAAGATTTCCATCAATGAAGTAGCAAACCTGTAGCAAGAGCTTATTTAGGTTCAGTAAATCAGTGCCAAGTCTACCATAATTTTTCATGCAGACTAAAGACTGACTCCTTTTCCTAGCTGATTTACTCCTTTTATGAACATAATTTCAAAGTCCTGTTAAATGAATAATTGTTTACCACTTAGAATAAACCCTCAGAAGTCACATAAATACAGGCAGAACAAAATTCTTTGGAACGGAAGGTACAACCACATGAAAGTATTCCCATGAGCTAAAGGGATGAACCTAGCCTATCACTTCAATTCCAAGCTTTGGATACTTGACGCAAAGACATCTAGTGCTCTCCTTGATGCAGATAAACAGTGGTCCAGTACAGCATGCTCACACCTTTAGAGGTCAGCAATATTTTAACTGATAAGAGAATGATATCTTGTGCAAAACATATAACCTAGCCTCTATTATTCAAAAAGATCATCATGTCCTGGGGACTATTCTAAAAATACAACTTGTACACACCAGTGATTTGGGACCTGAGACAGTTCACAAACTATTCCAGGCTGTATACCTTTTCCTGCACGCTCTGCTTGGCCTCTATGGCTTCCTTTCCAGAAGACTGGTTTTTAATGCCAACCTCTCAAATCTGGATGATGTGAACAAATGTGAAATGTACTAATTTGTGAAAGCATTATTTCTCTGCAAGCAGAGCCAAAAACCCCAAATATAACAATCTATGCCTCAGACCTTGCTACACACATCCTACCCCCAGCTACTTCTAGGACACCTAAAACCACAAAAATCAAGTGTGTACTTAACACTCCAGAGTTTTTAGAAGCAATGCAGCTGGAAAAAAAGCCCAAGTAAACTACTAGTTTTCATCCAAACTGATCTTTATTTAGCTGAGATTTTCACCTCCTCATTGTGCTGGCATGATCAGGTAAGGGCAAAAAAATCAAAGGGCTGCACTTTTTAGCCATCCTGAGTTGTCACTGGAGTCTTGTTATACAGTCACTCAAGTACATTTTGCACACAAGCCTCAAAGAGTTCAAATGCTCCCAGCAGGCTCATAACTACAGCTTCAAAGTCATTTCTCTTTCAAATAATTTCTATCTACATGCAATTCCCCACTCCTTCCAACTCATTCAGGCAAGTTCCAGATAATAAAGTTTCAGATAATAAAGTAGCTCTGCATTTACTCAGATCAAAGTTAAGTCCTGGACATAGTATCTTTTTAATTCTTCCAACTGTGCTTTCATACCAAAAGGAAGCCACAGGAAGGGAGACTTCACATTAATCCCAAATTTTTTTTCCTTTTCTCTTCTACCATTCATATAATCATTTGCTTTCTGCACAGCAAACGTTTCAGCTTGCTAAAAATGCACATACTGCTCTGGGTTGCTGAATTCCCAAGTCCTGTCATAGCACGCACCTAAAGTAGGGAAGAGGATTAAGGCATTAAGAAGTTGAACAAGAGATCCTTAAACAGGTCTAGTCTGGGAAACAGTCTGAGAAATATGTCTGTGGTAAGCAGCATTCCATCACTTCTTCCATACTATATCCTACCTACCAGCACTCACAACACAGCACCATGCAAGGCATAGTGGTCACAACTGAACCATTCATGTTATTTGCCTGAAGAGCTGCCTGTGTTTTTAGAAAAGCATGCTGCTGAGAAACTAACTAACTTTAAGCCTTACTTCCAAGGCACACACTACCTCGCTATGGCTACATTTGTTATTTATTACTACCCAAAGGATCATCTCAAAACAGGTGCAAACTAAAAGTACAAGGAAAGACCTTTTCAGAGCCTGCTTCTCCATTGCTTAAAGTTTTGCTCTCCATTCCTAAAAATTCTCAATTCCTTCTGCCTGCCACAGAAACTTGTGTTTTGTGCCACAACACCTCTCTTTCTTTCTGGACATTTAATGACTATCAGCTATAGTCTGGAGAATGCTATACTGTTCACCTTCACTATTTAGATAATGCATCATCTGGAAACAGCAAGAAACACACTGAAATGATCACTGAAGTACCACTGTAGAAAACAAATGCAGAAGGCATTTGGCCCATAATAATCTCATGTTTACCACCCTACCCTTTGAACTGCAATTTAACTGGAGTGGATTGAGTCAACCCCATAATTTACATTTAACTGCAGCATGTTGCTCTGCTACTTCCACCTTTTTTTTTTGAGCATCCCAGGTAGCTCTTAGGATGCTGAAAAGACACCATAAAATATATTGATGACTGGAAGTGAAACTGTATAAGCCACATCTTGCAGACTCTAGCATCCTTTTAAATCTGCATTTGAAGACAAGAGAGAAGCAATCCTTATTAAGACTGGTACTGCCCTCTGGGAACTGGGAGGCAGAGGGGGCAACCTTTCAGAAACTCCCCCATGAAACTAGATCCAAGGTCTGAGCACCACCACTCCAGCACACTGGTATACAGAAGAGCATTTTCAAATCAGTGGTATTCATTAAGATGGTATGAGACTCTGAAAAGATTCTAACTTGCTAAAATAGAAAAAGGAAATGCTTCTTGCCAGTAGACTCTCGCTTCTCTTTGAACAGGAAAAAAGAATGATGGAAAGGAAATTCATGTTTTGGAGGAGCTGAACAATAGAAATGACTAATTACCACTAAAGAATGCTTGAAACCCAGCCCCAGACCTTGAAAAGCAGCAAAGGAAAGACTAGCCTTGAAGTGAGTTTGAGATCATACACTGGCTTCAATCCTTTCCCCTCTTGCAACTTATTCCTCCACTGAAGTCATGAATCAAGGACTAGAGCCGGCAGAATATTTTATGGCAAGACACACAGCTGAGAGTTTTGTGAGAAAGCATTTTTTCCCACATCTTGGAATGGTCCATTTTCCAAGATCAAATCTTCATGTGGAATGTACAGCAATACAAAAGGGTTTTGCAGTTTCCTGACAAAATTTCTAGCCAAAGCTAGAAAGCAGAACTGTACCACAACATTTACATAGCTCAGGAACACATGCACGTAATGCTTGCCTCCAACCTGACTGCCTGCTTTATCTCAGCATGTATCTCAGGTGATCAAATCCCCAATGTAGTGAGAAAGATTTCCATTGCAGCAGTTCTTCCTGTGTCTGAAGACAGTTATTTCATACTAAGGAATGCAGCAAGTATTTCAACAGACCCACTTTCCAGTCAATTATCAGAAACTCTAGGGAAGTCTTGAGGAAGGCAAGGAGATAAGTGGAAATGTTAAGTGAAGCATGTGACGTGGACAACTACTGCAAGTTTTGAAGCTTTCCTCACACTGTCTGGGATATTTTGCTTCTCCAGGTACCCCACCTCCACCTTTTATTTTTTTTGGGGGGGGGGGGGGGGTGGTGGTGGTGAGGAAGGGGGAATGGAAGGAAGGAAGAATGGGGAGGAATGTGTTTTGCCTTTTGTTTTTTTATGACCTTCACTCAGAGTTCCCCATGGCAAAAATAAAATATACTTCCAAAAGCCTTCTTCCCCAAATATGGTCTGAAATAATAAATGAGTTTTACATTTACACACCAGAAAATAAGACTTACAAGCAAATTATCTTAAACTGATGACCAGAAACATGTTTTGTTCGTAAAAAGCTAACTGAAAATACTGCACTGTGTCCCTGGATTTAATTGGTCAGAAAAAGCCTCTACCAGTACTCCCCTGATTAGAACGAGCATGGACAGCGGTGTTTCAGCTGTCACAGCAGATTTTTCCTCTAGCTCTAGAAAACTCATTGCAAAAATAATTGCTAAAGCCTCAGAAAAGGGCCAAAGCTTCATAACCATTTTCCAAAGCAGTCTAAAATTCCAATTTTTTTTTTTCCAAGCTGCACTCTGCACCCACATGCTTCAGAGGCCTGCATGTACAGCAGCACTGCAAACAAGTAGCTGGCTGGCAGCTTGCTGGAGCTGCTAGGCACAGGCAAAGCTGACAGGAGTAGGAAAAGTTGTGTCAAAGACAAATTCTGGAACAGGGCCATGAGTAAAGCAACCTATACCAAGAACAGTTCACACTATTGTAAGAAATCTGATATCCTAAATATTTTGCCACTTTCCCCCCCAGTCATTAATGCAGGACCACTGAACACCATCATTACAACATATTTCAGAGGAATTCCACCCCATCTCTTAGTCACAGAAGACTGCAGGGAAAACTCAAGCCTGGATTTAGAATTACCCTCAGGGCTTCTTTTCATTTTCTAAAACCTAACTTAGAGATAGACATCAAGTTTGGCATTTCTATTGTGAAAGCAGCACAAGTTACATCAGTGCATGTAACACCATTATCAGCATGACCCCAGCTTTTTATCAACCACCCATCAGCGAGGGGAAAAAATACCTCCACACACATATCCAGCCTTTCTGAAAAAAATCTTGAGGAAAATACAATACAGCCTGTAGCAAAACAGTGAAATTTAATTCATTTCAAGGACAAATGACCCAACAGAATGGGCTCTCTTGGATTCAGAAACATTACACTTGCTAGATTTTTCACCAAAAAAAACCAAACAAAAAAAACCAAACCCAAGTCCATTCAAACAAACAAACAAACAAACACCAACCAACAACTGAAGCTTAACAGTGGCTATATAAGGCTTAAAGCTTAGGAAATGAGTAAGAACATGGGAATTGGTGCATGCCTATAAGCCAGTCACTGTTTTTCCTCCTGTCCACAATCCCTCTATGCCCAGTTTGTTTTCTTATTCAGTCCTAAAAAGGACTTGCACGATCATGACCCACAAGGGTCATGATCATGCAGATTCTCGAGTTAGGTACCCAGTATACCCAGTGAAAGCTGCTGGGGACTGAATATTGCCTCTGGTAAAGGTGTGAACTGCTTCCATTCTTCTCAAAACATTAGGAAAGGCTTATTTCCCCAAAACAAGGTCAAACTAGTCTGTTTAGACAAGAGCTCCCCCAGGGACTATTTTTAATCTGTACACTTATGTGGAATTTAATCTATGCTAAATTATTTTCCCATGTTAGTTTACGTTGGTAAGTTTCTCACGTTGGTAAGTTTCTCCACACACATAAGCTTTCTGTGTCAGTATCAGTCATTTTCCAAATTCCAGTATAGTCAGACACAACCAGTGTCACTCAAAGTCTCAGGCAAAACCCCGAGTTCGTGATTTCCAAGTTTACATTCCCTGTGGATTAAATGCATTCTCAAATGAAAAGCAGTTTATAAGTCACAAGAGATACTTAATAGGTCACCTCTACAAAGTATTTAATCCATTAAAACAGAAACATTTGGTTCTGTCTGCAAGGTCCGATAAACTTATTGAGATGAAGAATCCTTAAGGGGGGCACAAAGTAAGGAGGGGAAGAGGACAGCATTTTTGAACCATATTAATGGGTTAATTATTGCATAATATGCCTGTCAGTGAAATGACATTTTGGTTGACTAAGTACCAGGCAAGAAGTTAAATTATGCAAGAATCTTTGAATTAGCTAGAAGGTGCTTAAACCAGCAAAGATGCCTAGGGGCAAGTTCAAAGGTAGTTTAAAAAATAAAAAAAAAGGAAAAAATATCTTTATAAAAACCATGGTTTTAGGGAACCTGGTAAAATAATCAGTTTCTGTGTAGAAGAATTCACATAAGCAAAGGATGCTTATACAAAGTTTTAAAAACTAAAAATAAATAAAAAGAGAATATTCCTTTTACTAGAGTTAAAAAACTTAGTAATCTACAGCAAGACTTCTAGTTTTAAGATTACTGTGCTGATCCACAATAGCAAAGTCCTACTAATTCCTGCATCATATCTGTTAGATGTTTCCATTTAATTTTTACTGAAATACTGGAACCAAGTCATTTCTAAAATTGAAACATGATGCCCAGAAACAGAGAGGAAACCATTTCCAAGTCAAATAAGCACCTGATCCAATTCAAATTCCATGCCACACTCAGAGTTACATGTTCTTACCAATGTTGAGATTTCAGCATTGATGGAATACAGAGCAGAAATAGCTTATAAATTATCCAGTCCGTGTGTAAGAAGTCTGCATCCTCCTAGTCAGTGTTTTTGGGGGTGGCAGGGAGGAGGAGTAGGGGAAGGGGATTGTTAAATTTGATCAAGACTAGCATATGAGAACCTGAATATTCATTAAAGAACTACTTCTCATTCCAGTTTCACAACTTTAGCAATTTTTCTGATAATTTTCTTTTTCGACAACATAAATATTTTTCTGTTTGTCTCCCTGGTAGTCTGGATTGCTGACAGCCTTTGAACAAAGTACTTTGACTGTTTTCACAACAACAGCCATTGGTACACCAACATTGATGAAGTCCCCAACTAGATCATCAGTTCTAACACTTGATGTTACTGAAAGAAGTTCTCTGCACACACATGGACATCAGAACCACTTGGACATTTCCCCAGCCATTCACTACATAACAAAGAAAAAACCAAACCAAACAAAAAGTTAAGATATTTGGGCAGCACTGTTACAGTGCAAACAGATGCAAACAACTGGGTTACACACATGCAACTTCCAGACTACTTGAACTTCAGTAACTTGTACAGAAAGCAAAATACTGCCTGAGTCTTTAGGGGTCTGGGCTGCATCACAAGCAAGAAGCCAAGCATGTAGTACAGCAGTCTGTCTGGAGACAGAGCACCAAGGGGAGGGCTTTGTGTCCACTGACCCATTATAGAGCACAGCACCGAAAACAAGGCTCTCCAAAGGGTACTAGCTACCAAAGTTACTAATGATAACAAATACTATCAAGTCTGCAGGCAAGCTGTTCTTACTTCAGTAAAGCAGGGAGAACTGCATTAGCACACAGGTAAACCAATGCCTGAACAAAACAAGAAAAAGCAAGCTCAGCTTTCCTCTTCCAAATTTTGAAAATAAAAAAGCTAGGCTTACAAGGTTTAAACTCTTCTCATCAGTTCCAGTTTCACTGACCTTCACTTGCATACCGTACACTGTGTCCTCAGGGATGAAAACTAGGCAGACTTATGGGTGGGGAGAAGACAATGGACACATCCAAGGTCTCCCAACTTGCCCCAGCAAGGGGTCAGACAGACTGTAATGCTCCAAACTCCCCAAAACATGCAGTTTATCAAATGAGACTAGGACTAGCCACAATAAGGAAAGCTTCTGCCATCATCCTAGGAGATTAACATGCACATAACTTCCCAATACTTGCCTAAAATTTGCTACAGCAACCTGCTCCTGGTCCCAAGGGAACTTCAGAAATTATATGCTAGGCAGTAAGCAAAAAATACAGCAATAACTATACCACCTCCCACCAAAAAAAGACCCAATTAACAATTAAAACAAAAAACATACCCAAACCCCATTGAAACCAAACCAACACCAAACAATGTAACAGACATTATTGGTAAGCTAGTGGCACAGTGATACCTTCTTTCAATGTCTACCTAGAAGCTAATTCATAAGGAAGTATATTCTAAAGAGAAACTAAGAACACCTTCAGACTAGCAGTTTTGTTAAGCATGCATTTCAAATGTATCAAAAAAACCCTTATGTTTCTGTTACACAGTTAAAAATAATTTCCAGTCATTTTCAGTGTTATCTTATTTGCTATTGTCAAGACTTGGATGAGTTCAGCAAAGCAATCTAGGCCTCTTCATCTAACAGCACCAAAAACTGGAGAAGCAGGGAAACAGACAAAAGAGCATAATCTCAAGAAATGCCTTCACAAAGTAACCTAACTTCTTTGGCAGAGCTTTTTCAAGGCTCTCTGATCCTCTGGAAAGCCAGAGCCCACCCAGCTGCAGAAGCCAAAGCTAAGGTGTTTTGGGAGAACTTCAGTCTAATTCAGTTGTGGACCCATGACGACCTTTAAAGGTAGAGAGTAAGGACAATTCCTGCTTTGGATTTAAAATTTCTCAAGCTTAAGAGTCTTTGAAAGGGGGTGTAGGCTCTCAACACCTCATACCACAACCAATCCAGAAAATCCCTGTAAAGGATGCTGTAAAGTCAACAGAGGCTGGATGTGTGCAAAGTCTCTCAAGAATGCCATTTAGGAGGTGTAGCTACCAGCACTAGGACCTCAGAATTATTACTTACTACTCAGAATTATTACTTACTAAGAATACAACTTCATTCATGAAAGGCATTTACCCACTTCAGGATAACAACACAAATGGAGTGTTAGAACTGCTTAGAGATGTGAATTGTTAAGGTGGTGAGATGAACAAGAACTTCCTTCAGCTTTTGGAATGATAAAGGGAAAAACCCCTCAGGAGCAGCAACAGATTTCATTTATAAACAGTGCTTTAACAAAGAATAATCTGTTTGTAATTTCAGAAAGAGAAGCTACCAGCAACAGATGCCACAGAGACTTCTCTGTCAGGTGTTACAGAACTCATTTATGTCAAGTGCGTTAAATGTTAGAAACAAGTTAACAGACAAGTATTTCTACCTGTTGCTATTCCAGTTCTCAGTATTCTGCAGCCTAGCATTTGCTGATAGTCTGAAACAAGACAGGGCTGAAGCTTCAAAAATGATACAAAAAACCATGCTTATAACTGTAGCCAGTAGGGGTCATTTCAGTGTAAAAAATTGCAATGAAAGAAAAGACTAGGGACAGGAAGGAGCATAAAAACATGAATTTCTATTCACACAGTTCTGTAAAACACTTCCATTTCCTCCTCCCTGTACTGGGGAAGGGAAGGGATTGCGCTCCCAATGTGCATGACAACAAAAAAAGCACATCCTTTATTCCGTTAATGAAAAAAGGCATGACTTAATTACTACTCACATCAGGCATCACCAGCCTAGCCTGTTGCATGTGTGCCTGTAAACTGAACAACTGTTTAGGTCATCACAATCAAAAAACCAGAGCCATTCAATCTCATATTAGCGATCAGAGGCAGTACAATCAGTTCCCTTTTATCCTTGCTGCCACCTCACGTGCAAAACATGCACCATGAAGAACAACACACTACCTCTGTTCCTCAGAATGAGGTAGTTTCCTGACAATTCACTAACAGGCATTCCAGGATTATTTATTAGGCTGACAGTTCAGCTTGGTTCCTTTTCATTTATGAGAATGAAAATTAAATAGATAAGTAAGGATAAGAAAATTAAATAGGAAAGTTATCTCCCTTAGTTATAGTTAATAGATTGTTATCTCCCTCCCCTAGGACTATTCCTATAGGGACAGCTGGAACTAGTTTCTAACCACAACACTAATTGAAACACAATCTTGCCAACAAATGCTTCATACTATTTTCAACAGTAGATGGGACGTGTTATGAGCTGAACTACAGCAACGTACAGATTGCATCACTTCAAAGGAATGAAATACTCCTAAACTGCCAGAGATGTCCATACTGTGGTACAGTAAGGAAATCGGAGCATTAAGGCTTTTAATGACTGTAGGCTCTTAGTTCCTTTAACCATCGAGAAGGGGGGGAAGCTATTTTAGCCCAGCTTTTACTCAAAAACACACAACAAGAGGAACTCCTGCAAAACCAGGTAAGTTTCCCAAGTACCTTTACTTGTACTTTTCTATTTATAAAAACTTTTCCAATACATATTAAAAATAAGACAGTACACCAATGTACATATTCAGCAACATAGTCTCAACCAAGGTCGTCAAAATAGTTCAGGGCCATTTAAAATTGTTTTAACAATCGAGCTTTTATTCTAAAGCTCATCCTACCCAAGCATCAACTCCCGAGGGTGACAGCACTGGTTGTAGCACAGGCAGGACGCACTGCCCTGCTCTGCTGTGGTTTGCAATTTATTTGTTATGGAGGCAAATGGAGTTTTAAACTAATAATGAGCGCCAGGACAAAAGTCAGCTGCCCACTAAAAATGACCGGGTTTAGTTTTCTTAAAATAGTGCATAATTTTAAATGCAAGTTTTTTGGACAGATGCTGCCTCACCAGCTCTCTGGACTTTCTACTGCCCTCTACCCGCCGAGAGGAGACCGCCTCCGTCTCCTTTTCCAGAATTGTCGAAGCTCCCACTCCGAATCACATATACATTTATACATACCCCAAACTACTGCTTATTTGTAATCTCTTTACAGCGCCATGTTTTCCCTCAACTTGGGGGAAAAGGCAATTGGAGGCACAAGAGAAAGAGAGACTAAAAATTTGTCACTGGGCTTTCATTAATTTATAACACATAAAAAAAATAAATCTTAGGAATTCTGATAGATAAAAAACTGAAGGGGGATGAATTCCTTTTGCATTTCGTACCACTTTATCACCTCACAAGACGGTAGTAAGCTGGAGAGACTTTGAGAGGAGTTCTACCGTGGGTATTTACCGCCCTTGATGCTCCAGTGGGGGAAAAAAAAGGCATATACTTATCGTTATATGCCGAGTAGGACAGGCAGAGAGATATTAAGTGACAGGAACAGGAAACAAAACTTTACAACAGATGATCAGTCTTCCTTGTTTCTTTACACAGGAGGGAATCCGGAATAGGCATCATGTGTGCACGACTGACCTCCGCCGATCTCCATCTGCCAAACTCTTCCCGAGTCCTTTATCATGGAATTTTAGCTGGGCATCAGCAGCTGATACACGCTATCAGCAACCCAGTGACACTACGCTACGGAGAATCAATAGAACCCTAAAGTTTAGGGTAAGAAAATTAAGGGCAAAACTTCTAAGTAGGAGTCTGTGAGGTTTTTTAAACAGGGAAGGTTGGAAGACACGCTCGCTGATGGGACAGTACGGCGGGATGGAAGGGAAGGGAAGGCAAGGAAGGCGCACCGGCGCCCAAGACCTCGTAAGTGCGCCCTCCTTCCTTTCCCGCCACCCATGGGGCGCCCCGACCCCGGGGCACGGATGGAGGGATGGGGGTGTCCCGCCGCCTCTCACCTTCGCAGACGCCCACTTCGTACTCGGTGATGGAGTCTCCGTTGAGCGGCGGTCGGATGACACAGCGCAAGCCCCGGTCGCAAGCCCCGTGCAGCCCATAGACACCCCCGCAGCTCTCGTTCCGCTGCCGAGCGCACATGAAACAGCAGCCGCAGATCCCCAGCACGATGCTGCCGGGGCAGCTCTTCGGTTCTTCGCATTTGGATTCGTCGCAGGGTAAGCAGACGAGAGCACGCGTGCCCGACTCGCCCAGCAGCAGGGCCAGCAGGAACAGCCACCCCGCGGCCGCCAGGTGCCAGCCGCCGTCTCCGCCCGGGCGTCTCCTCCCCGCCGAGACCGCTGCCAGGTACATCCCAGCCGCCGCAGCCCGGCCTGGGCCGGGGGGAGCCTCTCGGAAGCCCCCTCGCCGGGCGGCGGACCCAAGCGTGTCGCGGCTCCTTCCCGCCGCCCCCGCCTCCGGCCCCCCGAGGAAAGTTTCCTCTCTCGGCGGCGGCGGCTCAAGCCAAACTTCTCCTCCGGGTGGCGGCTCCGCCCGCTGTCCCCTCCGGGAAGCGGCGTCCCTCAGCCCGCCCGTCCCTCGCCCGGCGGCTCCCGGTTCGGCGGCGCCGTGCGTGCGAGCGGCTGCGCGCGGCGGCTGGCTGTGTCCCCCTCGCGTCCCGAGCCCCGACTCGCCTCCTGCCTCACTCTCGCCCCGCTCCAAGTGCGCCCTCTGCCCTGCCCCCATTGGGCGATCACCGCCGCCGCACCGCCCCGAGTGCCCGTCCGCGCCTCTCTCATTGGGCACCGCCGGGGCTGGCCCGCCCCCTTCCCTCCCGCGCCCCCCCAGCCCCAGATCCTGGGGCTGGAAGAGGCGCAGCGGAGGCGAGGAGCAGCCTGGGCCCCACAGCGGCCGCCGCCTCCGCCTCCCCCTGCACCTCCCCTCCCCCTCCCGGGGCTCTGGGCGCGGAGCGGAGCGGGGCGGCGGCGCCAGACCGCGGGGACGGGCTGGCGGCGGCCCGGGGGACACCGGGGGCGGGGAGGGAGAGGGCCCCGCAAAGGGCGCAGCCCCGGCAGGGCGATGCTGCGGGGAGCCGTAAACGGGGCCTCGCCGTCCCCGGCCGTGGCGGCGAGAGCCTCCTCCTCTTCCTCTGCCTGCTCCCTCGAGGGGCGCGGGGATCCGGGACGGGGAGCGGCTCCGCGCCCTCTCAGCCCCAGAGCCACGGGAGGGGAGAGCCGGTCGCTCCCCGCCCCGCCCCGTTCCGTTCCCGCAGCCGGGCTCCGGGCGCGCCCAGGTGCTCCGCGGGTGCGGGGAGCCGCGGCGGACCCGCTCGGTGGGGCCGGGAGGGGCTGTCCCGCTCCGGCGGCGGCGCAGCGCTATCCCGGGCCGCCCCTCTGCCCGCTCATAAACAAGCGGCGGTGCCGCCTCTCGCCCGCCGACTTCGGCACCGAAAGCCGACCCCGGGCCGCCTGGTGCTCTTCGCCGGAACACGGGCAAAGGCGCCCGCGGCTACCGCCGCTCTTCCCCACCGAACGGCTCCATCACCGCCCCGAGCCGGCCGGGCAGCCGCGGCCCTGCCGCCGCCCGGTCCGCTGGGGCTGCGCGGGCCAAGGACGGCCCGGAGCGGCGGTGGGAGGTGCGGCGGCGCTGTGGCGGCGGCGCTGGCCCTGCGAGGCCGGCAGGCGGCAGCGCTCGGCGCGGCGCTCGCTCCGGCGGAGGTGGCTGCCCCGAACGGGGCGAGGGGGCGGCGGGAGGGAAACCAAGACGGACGGTGTTAGCGGAGGTCAAAATGCTGCCTTGTCTGCGGGCGGCAGCGACGGCAGGAAACAGGAGGTAGCTGGCCGCCCGGGACAGCCCCTCGGTACAATTTCAGAGCGGGACCTGCCGCTGCCGTGTCCTGCCCAGCTCAAGGTGCGATGGCAGCTTTGGGAACGATGGGTCCTGCAGTCAGGAATGCCCGGAACTGGGATCATTTAGAGTATGAAACCATTGGCTCCGCAAGTGGATTTTGCCAGTTGCAGCGTGCTGAGCCTGGGAAGGCTTGGACTGCATGTACCAGTGCCAGCAGTTTGGGAAAGAGGGTCTGGAACCTTAATAGATAGAGACTTTTACAGAGAGGCCAAGACATGGTTCCTACAGTTTCTCTAGTCCCACACACATGTTCACTTTGGCACAACCAGTTCTCGTGTCAGCCGAGGAGTTGCTATGGAAGAGCAAAGCTCCAACTGGCAATACAGAGTTGCCACCAGGAATAGACAACACTATATAGAGTAAAGCGCTGTCAGCACTAGCATACCTTATAGGTGAGTTTTAAAAGCTCTGTGATTCACTCTTGTTGACTCCAGCCTAAATACCTACTATAGCAAAGATTCCCTATTGCTAGAACAGGCCCATGGGCAATGGAAACAGTGCAACCATGTAACATGATGTCGAAAAATAAAGCATTTCCATTTTGTCTAAAAGAAAGTGTTTTTGAGACTTGTCTAGTTTAAAAAATAATAATGGTTTTATTATAGCAGAATATCAGATTGTATGGTGATCCACTCAGAACTTTAAACTAAATTGTAGGAGATATTTTTCAAGAGCTACAATGATTTTATTAGTCTCAATAGTTTGCAAGACATTGGTCTATTTCGTAGTGAAGCCCCAAACAAATAAAACACTTGATACAGCGTGCATTAAATGGATTAGGGCCATTCAGCTGACATATCTCAATAATGAATGGATAAACAGCGATTTACTGGACAAGAGTATCTGAAGAAATACTGTGATATATTTTTGAAGAGATTTAGAAAGCAAATTGCAAGCTGGTCTTGCTAAATGCAGTGTGTTTTGGTATAAATGAAGCCAGTGTGTACGTTTGAAGACAACCAAAAACATTGTATGTTTCTGCGTTCTGGAAAGCAGTAGGTCAGGAAAACACCCTGAAGGTCATATTAGACAAAGCCTCAAACTCTGAGTGTTATGCCAATGGATGATACTCCCTGGCAAAGTGACGCACCAAGTAAGAAGTTTTGTGCTGTTTCCTCAAAAAGGCAAATTCTTCCTCCCCTCATCCTCAGCCCTCTCGTGTCAGTTTGCCGAAGCACCTGCAGGGGTCAGAGTACTTTTGATTCACCAGAAAATTCCACCAAAAAAGCTGCTGTGATTTGGATGAGAGTAGTTTGTAAAAAGCTACTATTTCCTACAGCCTGGAAACGCTGCCTTTTGGTCATGTATTTTACTGACGAGGCGCATGAAGGGGTTTTGCCTTCCATGTATAGCATTGCTGAGATTGCTTTTTGAATGAGGCATACAGTTCCTGCGACTGTATTTTTAAAACACTGTTCACAAACCTGAGATTGTGCAGAAAGGAATCACAATAGTGATTTTAGTGCTAGGGAGGATGCTGCACCATACAATACGTGGTCAGAGGCTTGAATTTAATAGGCTTAGTTTATCAAAAGATGAAAAGTGAACTGATTACAATGTATTAATCCCCTCATGTGAAAAAATGAACTGATCTATGAAAAATACGTAGGCATTTTTCCAGGACTTATGTTCATAGCCAGCATGGAAATCCCAGACATGTTGGATTGCATGCTCAGGCAGTTCAATATTTCCCAGACATGCCAGACCTACCCATCATGTACTGTACTGATGTACAGTATATTCAACACACAAAGAATTCACTGGACCTACTGTGCCTGTTTGCTTGTGTGGGAATGAACAAAGAAGCTCTAGAAGCAGTACAAAAACAGATGAAGAGGAAAGCTATGGACAGCTTAGATAAAAATGTTGTAGGGCCCTGAGAAAAAGAGAGCAAACTTTTAAGCTGACTGCCAAGTGAGAGAGGCTTCAGCTGTGAACAGGATTAATACCCTGATTCATGCACTGTTTATCCTGAGATAGCTGCATGTAAGAGAGGAAAATACAGAGATATGTATGGAACAAGAACCAAAATTCAGGCTTCTTGTCTCCTTAGGTCTTGCCCTTTAGATCCAAGTCACAAATTGTTCATGCTTATGCTTTTGTTTCCATCTTCTGGCTCCAGGAACCAAAATACTTCATTGCACAATTCACACAGATTCAACAGGAAAGGCAGAGAATTCTCTTGCCCCAAGCCTAAGAGTCCACAGGGACAATAAGGTACTCCTTGGAAATCAGCAAATCTGATACCTGATGACTTTACAGGGAAAGTGAATATCCCTGCTTTCCCCAGCAAGAAGCAGTGGATCCATCTGGAAGATGGGAAATTCACTTATCCCTGCTCCTACCTGCTTCTTGATTTATTAAGGGTTCTACTGATCCAAATAGCTTAGGAGTAAGTGGATTCAGCTACTGAAGTGAAACCCAGCTCCTTATTTCCCCTAGAAACAGGTTAGTAAATACCGCTGAATACAACTGTGGGAGGAAGAAAGGCATTCTGATATACAGGCTGTAGCAGCTGAAATTTCCTGAGCTTGTTCTCCTGAATTGTTAGTGTTATATTGAAGCCACATCTAGGATGGATGAAATTGCAGCAGTAATTGAGTGGAGCTCTATGGCTTTCTTGGTCATCATGGAATGTGGAGCTTTTGTGAATCCACACAGTGATGTGAGAAAACTACCATTCCCTTCATGGATTCCTCAGTTCTGTACTCACTGCTCTTCCTTCTGGTAAATCTCCCTACGTGAAAAATACATGTTCAGTGTAAATTTCCTGTGAGTCTGAAATTCACAATAGTGATAACTGAAATTAAATTATTTCATTTTATTACATGGTTGAAGACATTTATACTACCAAAAAAACACCATCTCCCTCCCCCCCCCCACCGCCCCCACAACAGTAAATAAAATATCAAAATGTCCTCATTTCAATTCAAAAGGCTGTTTCCATTGTGCTGATACATGCTGGTAACTCCCTATATATTTCTGAATTTGGGAACATTGGTGTTTTTAATGCCAAAGTTGTATTTCTTTCCTACACAAATGTTTTGTTTCTATTCTGTACCTCATTTTGTCTTTGTTGCACATTAAATTTCTTTCTCTTTTCATTATTTAGTTCGTTAAGATCATTTACGTCTCCTTTGTAGCAGTCTCTTGACATAAACTCTTTCGTAAACAGGTTATTCACATGAGCAATCTCTACTACCAGAAAAGAAAAAGATCAAGATGAAACCTGCACTAATACAAGCTGTGCTGAATCAGACTAAACCTCATGAGAATAATTTCTCTTATCTTCACAGAAATATCATGGGCTTATTACATTAGTAGCTGCAAGGTGTTTCAAAACCTCTAAATGGAAAACGGTGGGAAATTGAGAAAGTGAATAGAATAGTTCATTTTAATACAAACAATTTGTGTATGAATTGTTTTGAACCATTTCATATCCCATCAGGAAGTCTCTGTGGTGTTTTTTAGCCCTGCAAGTTTTTCCTCTCAGTTGAATCCTTAGTTTGGGACAGCTCAGTAGTTCAAAATTTAGTCTGGAATACCTAACAAGCAGGTATGCAGCTTTTTCTTAATACGTCTTTGATTCCTCATGTGGAACATAGAAGTAAAAGTATCTGCTTTTTTTTAATGGCCTCAGAGCAACTGCATAAGTGATTTTAAAATCATGACTAATTTACTTGTGAATATTTTTTCTCAAATTTAGAAATCATAAATTAATACAAATTGTAAATAAATAAGCTATAAATGAATGGGATTGGCCATTTACATGTGTAGATCTTCACATTTCACTTAAGTCACTGAAACTGTGAATTCAACCCAAGGATTTTTTCAGACCTTAACAAGCTAGAAAATATAACTTCAAAATTGCAAAGTTAAGGAACTAGGGAGTCAATATCTATTTAAGGATATGTACCAGAAGCATATTGGAAGAAATAACTACTATATCTAGAAATGCAGTGTTGTATTTAAATTGATCACACTCAAGGTCACGTTGGATTTAGCTTTTTTATCATGAAGAAAATATTCGTAACAAATAAGCATACTTAGCAAGGAAAGACAATTTGCTGTCAGTTTACAGAAGAAAAGTAGAAGTATTTTAAACTGGTATGTCATTCTAGGGATTATTTGCATTTTTATTACAGAAAATCTGGCCACCAGAAAAGTAGGTGGATTAGATCAGCATCCACAATCCTCTTCATAGAGCTGCATACTGATAAGATTTTAAATGTTAGAATATAAATCTGAAAATACTGTGCTTATTTCACTGCAATCTGCTGTGTTTCAATAGCTGCAGTATAAAATAGAGGAAATCAAATAGGATCAGGGATACACTGGATATGAACTAGGGTTTGTCATAGCTAATGCCCTAGCTTAGTAGGTCCATAGAAAGTTCGCAGCATTCTAGTCAAGGTACTTCCTATTCTGAACACAGTTTTGAGCTCTTGAAGGAAAAGCAGGAGCTCTGAGGCTGGTGGGTACAGACAAAGCTGATGGGTAGCTGTTGCCTTGGTACGTGAGGGCCCAGCTGTAATACTTTCTACTTCAGTTCAAACTCATCAAAACTTGTCTGAGCTTGAAACTCTTCAAATGACTGATTGCAATAGGGGCAAAATGGCTTGTCCTGTGGTTTTCAGCTCAATCAAATGCTGAAAAGGGAAAGAAACAAAACACCTGAAACCCAGCCCTACCTCAAACCCCAGGAAGTACAGGATGAATGCAAGAAGGTCTATGGGATCCCCCCATGAGAATGAAATGGGGAAAAGAGAGATCTGGTGACAGTGGTGACTGCAGGGGGGGACCTGGTGAGTGTGAAGCACACCAGCGTGTTGGTGTCCTTCCAACACAACTCTCCTTCTCATGGATATGAGCTGGCTTATGTGGAGCCCTTTAGGAGTCTCCGGACTTATAAAACGAGCGGTCCATAACCCAGACAAGCCATCAGCAGCTGGTTGAGAGGCTATTATAGCTGATCCTGCTTTATGGCAAGAGGGCTGTATAACTCCCTGTGAGTTTCCTGACAATGTTTCTATAACTTTTGCACCATTGTGTATTCTGGCTGGAACTCACAAATGCCAGAGGTTGTTACAACAATCTCAAGTAGTGCCCTAATACCTACTTATCAAATTAACCTATTTTTGATGCTGCATAGAAACTTTTATTACAAGAAATCACACCAAATTTCCAGTATTTTTCCTAGCTCTTTCTAGACTTTAATTCTGATAAATATAACTGGCCATAAAAGCCACCTATCCCCACTGACTCAATTCCCTTCATGTTTATAATCACATTCTCAGTTTCTGTGGATGATGATGTGGATGTGGATTAGCAAAAATGTTTAGGACAACATGAAAAGCTCTTCTGATTATAGCAACTTCATGTATGCCAAATTAAGAAGTTTGTCTTCTGGTATCTACCAAGCATGTTGAGGGAATCAGATTTTGCTAGTTCATCCATTAATCCTAGGAAGATAATGTTGCTTATGATAGCAAAACAGAGATATTTTCCCTGAGTAAATGTGTATTTCTATAAATTGTTTGAGCTTCTTTATTTCTCTTGATGGATAGTTAGCAGACAGTCTATCTGCTCAGCTTTTTAATATCTTGGATAGAACCATGTACAGCTTAGATACCATTTGCAAAGTCCATGTGTCTACAGTTACTGGGGTATACTTACAGTAAGAGAACAAGGTAGTATAGGTCAGCATTCATAACATAACATAACATAACATAACATAACATAACATAACATAACATAACATAACATAACATAACATGTCTATGTTTGTTTTTGTAACATCTTAGGGCAAACGCCCACAGATAAGTGTTTTTTTACAAGGATATTTAGGCCTTATTTAGGCCCTCATAACTGGGATTTTTTTCTGTTAATATTTTCTTATTCATGTCATGATAGGAATTGGCCTTCCATGGCTGATTTCAGTAAATTAGCAATATCTATTTGCTAATCCCTGGAGTTTTTTTTCCTGTACATTATTAGAAATATGGTGATTCATATTTTAAACTGCTAAGTACCCTGAGAGATGTTGCAAATCTGGATTTTGTTGTAGGCTTCAGCAAATGTTAATACACCCATCAGACATTAGGAGATACTCATCATCATGAAAGTTCATACACCTTTTCTTTCAGTCTGCAGGAAGACAAGTTCAGTAGATTTCCTGGTCAGGCTTGGCTGCAAGAAGCAAATGAAAGTAGCTGTGTACCCAGTGCTTTGAACAGCACGTACCTGTTCAAGTGTGACCCTGGAGTCTTAACTTCAGACACTTGGATGGGAGTTAAGGAAACAAGCAGGAAGGTAAGATGACTTGCTGGAAACAGAGGCAGTGATACAGTCAGGAAGAGAACACAGCATCTCCTGCTTCTCAAAACAAATTACCATCTCACATGAAAAATGATGGTGAGAAGAAACAAGCCCTGAGGAGAAGAAAAGTCTCAGCAATAAGAAAGATGAGAAGGAGGATGGTTTGATTAGTTCAGACTCATAGAGAACAGGCAGACAAGAAAATTTTTCTCAAACCAGGGGGATAGATGGGTTGGATGTAGTCATGGGGAATAGCATCCTATCATTGGTAGGAACTTGCAATAAATTAAGAGTTTCTTAGACATTTCAAATTCTGTCACTTCCTAATGATAAAAAAATAAAACCACAAGACATTATCAGTATAATTCTCCCAGTCCTTCCCTCTTAATATATATGGGATTAATGTCAACAGCCATGTCAATGCCATCCCTTTTAAATCAGAAGGGTTCTTCTCTCAATGTCCAGGTCATCATTGCTTTTGAGCTGAAGCAGACTCCCATTAAGGAGAGATCCCCCATAAGGAAATGCCTTATTTTTGGGATTATGTTAAAGCAACCATTCCCATCTCCTTTCCTAGTTAGTTGGTCTAGCCCCCAGAGCTGATTACAGCCTTTGATAACCTGCCCCCACAGTAACTAAGTTCTAGAGCATGCAGGTAGATTTTAATGTGCATTAATTCATGATATTGAGTTTAGTTATGAAG
Source organism: Ammospiza caudacuta (assembly GCF_027887145.1). Classification (NCBI taxonomy): domain Eukaryota; kingdom Metazoa; phylum Chordata; class Aves; order Passeriformes; family Passerellidae; genus Ammospiza; species Ammospiza caudacuta. Next base: position 38,643,653 of record NC_080595.1, on the reverse strand, counting down.
ACTTTGTAAGATTTAATATAATTAATATATTTTCCTGAGTGTCTGTCTGGTTTTTTCCCTCTCTCTTCTCTTTTTTATTATTAAAAAAATCTTTTTTTTTTCTTCAGAAAGAAAGATACAAAGAGTTTAGGTTAGAAGTCTGAAAAAAACAGGTAATCAACTCTCACAAGCTCATAATTGAATTCTACCAGAAACACGGCTACAGGGCTCCTGTTACCTTATGGCAGTGAAGCTGTTTGAGTTTTCATGCTTAGTAGTAAGGAGAAAGATTTGCTGTAATGCTGTGTCTGCTTAAATCTTAACAGCCATGCAGAGTAGGAGTAAAAAGGTATTCTTTACTGCCCTGCTGATTTGGTTCTATGGGTGGTTTTTCATTACTAGATTTGCAATCAGCAAGCAGATCACACTTGTGACTATTGTACAGGCTGTATACAGCTTTTTCACCCTGTGTCTCAGCTGCAGTCCACCTTGGGGAAGTGTAGCACTGTTACTGTACTGATGTGCATTTTGGAAATATTTTCTCAGCCTTCAGCTGGATCTTGTGCTCAGACTGAGACTAGAGTGGTGTTCCAGTCCTATTGACATATTAGTCTCTGTAGTAGATTTTATGAGGATAAAACCATGGATACTGTCTCAAGAACTTGAGCAGGCAATCAGGAAGAGGACAACAATCTGCAGTTCCCTTGACTTACATGAAATAGACTCAGAGCAGCTGGCAGTGGGATGTAAAATGTCCATGTCCTCTCTACACTATTCTGTGTATATATCCAGCATCAAGGCAGGGCAAAAGCATCTTGAATCACCTTTCTTTCCTTGGTCATCCAATATTACTTTCAGAAGACCAAGGTGCCAACACATTATTTATTAATAACTTTTTCTTATCTCTCAAATTACAGAGAGACTTTGGTGGGGATTTTGTTTCTTTGCTTAGTTTTGTCTTGTTTTTTTTGATTGTTTGTTTGTTTTCATTTATACAAGAAAGCGTGGTCCTTGATTCAGCTTAAGTGATGCAATTAGGTTTAGATCATGCTTTATAGAGAACCTTTTGGAATTAATACAAACAAACTATTCTAATTCTTAAACTTCTGTGGGTATTCATTCTCAATAAAACAATTCTGAGACACAACTTTAAAAATATGAAAAGATAAAGTATTTTAAATTCTTGAGTTGAAGCTTAAAAAACCTGTAATTATGCAGTATGCAGTATTTCAAGTCCACCTGGATATTTATATTACTAATTATTCCATAATACCTTTGATATTTTACATTTGTTGTAAGAAAAGGATTTAAAAAAATTTACAAAATAGGCAAAGAAAAGTGAAAATTATCACAAGGAATACTCCTTGGACATTCATTATTCTCTATGTATCAATTAACTTTTCCAGATCACCCTGAATAATTCAGACAGACATCTTATTCTATATTCAATTCTTTGTCTTTTTGCTACTAAAATGCAATTTTTGGTAAGTGAGATTTAAAGCCTGAGAGAGACAAAAAGAGTTTGGTTTAACTATAACTGATGAACACATTTTTAGTAGAAAAATCTTAATTTATCTCACTCCTGAAACCCATTGAGACTAACGTTCTAACAAGAACTGTATGCATGTAACTAAAGAACAGAACACCTAGGCAAGCTGGTAAAAATGCTCTAATTAACTTCATGAAGTTCTGCCTAATAATTACTTATGTGAAATACATGTAACTTTATTAAACTACGATTCTGATTTCTCCTTTCTTTTTTTTTGTTTTTGGTAGGCAGAGAAGGAATGTACAAATCTGGAATGCTTACTTTCATTTTAAATCTAACTACTCTCAGAATTTTTGTACATATGTATTAATAATTTAGCTGGACTGTAACCATGACAATATTGATAGCATATGTAGATTAAATAGGAAACAAGACTACTTACCCAGGAAACGTCAACACATAGAACATTATCAGAACATTTGAAATTCTCAGATGTGAACAAGCCATTAGTTATTTATAATGTTTCTTATATTATAAGGTATTACAGGTTAATTTTTTAAAGTTGTTTTCCCCTGTTATACATTTGTCTATCAATAGTCTCAACCATTTCACAGTCGTGACATGTAAAAGGTTAAACTTGACAGTTGTCCTTTAGATTATATTGCTTTAAATGCCAAAGTGTGTCTTTCTATTTAAACCTTCTGCTGGGGAAAATATTAATTGAGGAATAGTGTTCACTATTCAATGTGGAAATATTAGATTACATTGCAACCACATTATCTGAAATTACTGTTTGGAGTTCAAATCAGAGCAATCAGGTGCTCTGTCTTTTGCAAAGCTTCCCATTCATTCCAAAATACTATTTTATTTCTGCCTGTTTTCTCAGTTACTTTCCTGTTTCATTCTTCACAGCTTTCATTCATTGGAATCAATACCAAGCTGCACTAGGGCTATGAAATGAGCCTTTTCAACAATTTGGGGACACTGCAAACAATGCCTGTCACCTATTGTGACATGTATTTCAGATGGGTGAGATGAAAGCTCAAGTTCTACCATGTGCTGGCAGTTTCTGTCAGGTGAGACAGGTTATTGATGACCTTTACTGCTGGATAATACCTAAAAGAAATCAGAAACTGTCAATATGTTTGGTGAAGAGGGGCAGAGAAATGGTTCTTTGGTAGTCCTAGGACTCCATTTACATGTATTTTTCTGCTTATTTCACAGCTACAATGTGTGCAGAACACTTTGTTTCTCTTTATTACTATTGTTAGAACAGCAATAAAATCATCAGTATCTTTAAAAATAACATTGAAGTGGCCAATGTTAATGTTAGTCAAAGGGCTGTTTCTATGTCTTCATATATTTGTAGGTCTTCCTTCAGGATATATGAGGGTTAAAACTGTACTATTAAAATATTCCAAATACAAAAACTTAAAAATCAGCAATTACAAACAAATATAATCTCAACCTAATATAAGAAAAAGGTAATTTCTATAGGCCACTAACTAATGCTGAACTTCTAGAATGGTGATTTTCTGTCAGAATTGCATGTTAGTTTAACCTCTGTGTTGCTTTAAATGCAATTAGAGCCAGGGCTGGTGAAGGAAGGGAGTGGCGGTGGTGGAAGAGGGGGGCTGGACATTTGCATCATTTGAGCAAGATGTGACGGGGAAGCTGGTACCTGGCAATTTTTTCCTGTTTGGGTAGTACAGCTACCTTCACACTTTGGGGCACCACTGGTCCCTAATCTCATCTGTCAGGTGCTGGGACCTTTGGAGACAACACTTAAATCTGTCTTTAGCTGGAATTCCGCTAAGGAATTCCTAAGGCCTAAGGAAAGCCTTACTAAATGCAAACAAAATTTTTCTGAGGTACAGGTACATATGCATGGGTAAAGCAATGAAATTTGGACATTTAGGAGAACTATCTGTAAGCTGCCTTTGTATCTGCAAGACACTTCTCACCTCTGAATATTCAGCCTTGGTCTTCTTCAGCATCCTGGCTTCAATTTCTCTCCTCTCCTCTCCTCTCCTCTCCTCTCCTCTCCTCTCCTCTCCTCTCCTCTCCTCTCCTCTCCTCTCCTCTCCTCTCCTCTCCTCTCCTCTCCTCTCCTCTCCTCTCCTCTCCTCTCCTCTCCTCTCCTCTCCTCTCCTCTCCTCTCCTCTCCTCTCCTCTCCTCTCCTCTCCTCTCCTCTCCTCTCCTCTCCTCTCCTCTCCTCTCCTCTCCTCTCCTCTCCTCTCCTCTCCTCTCCTCTCCTCTCCTCTCCTCTCCTCTCCTCTCCTCTCCTCTCCTCTCCTCTCCTCTCCTCTCCTCTCCTCTCCTCTCCTCTCCTCTCCTCTCCTCTCCTCTCCTCTCCTCTCCTCTCCTCTCCTCTCCTCTCCTCTCCTCTCCTCTCCTCTCCTCTCCTCTCCTCTCCTCTCCTCTCCTCTCCTCTCCTCTCCTCTCCTCTCCTCTCCTCTCCTCTCCTCTCCTCTCCTCTCCTCTCCTCTCCTCTCCTCTCCTCTCCTCTCCTCTCCTCTCCTCTCCTCTCCTCTCCTCTCCTCTCCTCTCCTCCTCTCCCCTCCCCTCCTCCTCTTTTTCTTTCTCTTATTTTTTGTCATAAATGTGAACTGTTATGAAGAGATTTGTGATAGGCAAGTTTAAAAGCACATATTTTCTACAGATTTCACAGAATTGCAGCTATCTCTATTCACACAGTCCTGTGAAATTGAAATGGAATTGATAAAAACTCATAAAAAGATTTCTGTATTTTGTGTATTTAACAGAGCTAATTTATTATTTGAATTAACTCTGTTATGTTATGTATAATTTACCCCAAAGATTTTTGGAATTATTTAAAGTAGTGTCTAAAAGTGTAACTTTAGTAAATAAATTGAGGCATTGGGCAAAGGATGTAGTAGTAAATGAGAGAAGAACAGTAGCTCACAAGAGAGGCTGAAGATAAGTTCCTATATCCAGCATCCTCTGGCACCAACTACATACCACAAAAAATAGGTAGAGAGTGAATGTTGACATTTGGCAGAAGTGGTGGTTAATAGCTAAATTCTACAATAATTTATCCATATCACATCAGTCAACAAGAGCATATTCTGTCTGGGAAAAAATGGCATTTTATGACATGCATTAAAATTCAGTATTAATTAAAATAATTTGTTCAAATACCACTTTTTGTATGAAGAACATTTTGTAACAGATAATATAATTAAATTATCCAGATTCTTGGAAATAGAAGCATATGTGCTCAACAGATTACGTTTTTTAGCTCAAGTCTCTTCTTTTTATACAAAAGCAAACAACAGCAAAATGTAGTAATAACATCTTTTCCAGTACAGAAGGTATGGCAACAATGATAATACTATGTCTCAGTCACCATTAACCTCCATCAGCAAAAATTAGCTGGAAATGTAAGGATAATGTGACAATTTTTATATCCCAGCAAGGCAGATGAGAAAGCTGAACATCTTTACATGTATCCAAGTTGCTCTACATGATCACATAGATCCTTGACAAGCCAACCATTATGAAATTCAGTCAGAAAACAGAAAATGAATTATTCAACACAATCTGAGTTTTTCTTTGAAGAGTGACACTAATTTCTGCTGCATTACACAAAGAACCTTGCTTGGGGGGCAAAGACTCTGAAGTGGTTTTTTGGTGTTTTTTTTCTGTTTATTTTTGGGCTTTGGTTTGTGGCAATTTTTTATTCAGCTGTCAAAGCAATTACACAGACAATAAAGCCATTTGAGCATTTTTATTTCTCGTTGTCAACATGAAAATCTGTAAAATTGAATGGAACCCAATTAATCCACATTGGGGAAATCCCATTTTTGATTGTCCAATGCTGAAATATTTTGTTGGCTTTTAGTCATTAGTTTACCATTTAGGACACTAAAGTATCTTGGTTTTTAGGTACACACTGATAAAAGTCAGGGACATGGACACTTAGATTTCTAATTTATTAGAAATTAGTATTTATTATAAATACTAATGGTATTAGTGTCAGGGCTTTTCCTCATATCAGCCCAGTAAGGGGGAAAGTGTTAAGGAGATCTTTTCTCTACCTGAGAGGACTAAAATCTGTATTATTCTCCTTCTTGAAGAGCATGGCTCTGGGCAGATCCTCATTCTCTTTATTTGGGGATGCTTCCACTTTGTATGAAAGCACAGCACTGAGCCCAGATGTTTCATGTCTTTTCCAGCCACCAACCACTATATTTTCTCTATATGTCTTTTTCTAATAGGCCTCTCATGATGGACAGTATCAGTTACAGCGTGGAGAAAGCCTCAGTCACAGTGTACTAGGAAACAGTGAGGGGGTAGTGCTACCCTTGAGTAACACTAGTTCAAAACTTCTCAGGAAGCTGGAGAGCAGCATGCATCTTGCTTTCTCATCTGGATGACGAAGCCCTTCTTTTCTTTGACTTTTCTGTCACATACATAAACAATATTATGTTGAAACAATCCATTATGTAGATATGTCAATTACTACTTTTTGATATTTTAAAAATTATTCTGCTAATATTGCTTGGCAAATTCAAACTAAACTAGTGACCATTTTCTGTATGCTTTAGTGACATTCTCCCAAAATGTTATTAACATATAATGTCAGTTCCTTTGCAGCAAAGCCACTACAGGAAGTCTAAATACACTCTGAATGATAGTAAACAAGACTTAAACAAAATATTACAGAAACATTAAAACAGAAGAGGGAACTCTACAAATAAAAAACTGTACTGCATTACACTCCTACTATCCAGGGAAAACCATTTCCATTGGAATACTTACAGAATTATTGTCACCCAGAATAAATCAGGAATTCATAACACTTCATTTCTATTTCTACCTTCTTAAGAAAAAAATGATCATTCAGATAATCTTGCTTGATATAATTGTTTCAAGCTACTCATAGACATGATAATTTATTCAATGAAGTCTGATTTCTTGCTGTTTTAGTAATAATTTGATCCAGTTTCAGTACTCTATTCTCTTGTGCCAGTCAGGCCTCCTTTACAGCAGTCTTCTCTTTTCCTCACATATATTGGGTAAACCAAGCTGTAATGCAGTTTCCTAAGCTCTGCATGTCATGCTGTCCTCTTTAGCTCTTTGAAGGACATGGTGATCTTACAGAAAGAACTTTACCCGGAATTAAAGAAGGGCAAACTAGGAGTCTTCTTATACATATTTTAAATTAAATACTCCTGCCATAACTTTTTCACACCTTCCCACCTGAAGCCTTTTCTCCCAACTAATTTGGTCTCAAATAGAATCAGCAACCAGTTGAGGACTTTCTCTAAGAATAGACACTTCAAATGGTCACACTTTAAGCAAAACCACCTAATTTTCTTTCTTTTAATTTTTTAAAATATATATAATTTTATATATGCCATTTAGCAACAAGAGAGGGAGAACTTGATAATGCAATTTTTGGGAGAAGTAGATCAAAACTGCCGTCAGAAGACATGGGAGTTTTATGTGTGATTGCTGCTCCTAGACCCTGATGAATCCTGTGAGGGGCCCTTGGGCTGGGCCCACTGATCATTCTGTGAGAACACAACCCCTCTTTCTCCCTACAAGAACAATACAGCGGAAAATCTGCTAAGACCTTGCCATGAAATTTCCATCCCCCCTGAAGGATTTTCCAATACAGGATTAATGTGGACAGTTAATGGCTTCTTAGTTGAGCTTTAACTTAGGTTCAAAAGAATAGGAATACTCTCTTGGGTGGAATAGCAGGCTACTGGAGGATATGAAATATTTCCTCAATGGAGGCATTTACCAAAGCCTCTGTAGGACTTCCATGAATCTGTGAAAGCCAAGCCTTCTGAATATTCTCATGTTAATTTATATAGATGTTTTTAAAAAGGAGTCATGGAATCCCATACCTCATATACATTAATTTTCCATCCAGCAGAATAACTTTTGCCATCTTGCACTTCAATGAAAACCTCCTCTGTAAGTTGAGTGTTACTGAATAATGGAAAGTTTCATTTCCAAAATATAATAAAATTGGAGGAATAGTGAAGGAAGTGAACATTACTTGCACTTATGGTACACTCATTTATGACTTTATGAATATGAATTTGTGGTTTTCTTTTATGCTGTTGTTTTGTATAAATGAAATCTACCACAGCATTTAAAACTGGATTAAAATGTTTCTTTTGTTTCTGCTTTTGAGCCTTTTACAAAATAGTTATGTTTTAATGTTAGTATTATAAATGTTTATGCATGGGCCTAGTCCAATTACCTCAACTTGGTGGAAAGATCCCTTTGATGTTGATGGGAGTGGGATCAGGCAAATACATTAGTATACAAAATTGTTAATGATCCATAAATCAACAAAGATATTCCTGTCATCTGATTTTCCAATGTAGTTACATTACCTAAATCAAGTAGTTCCATAAACAGTGGAATTAATGAAGCTTTATTTTTATATGATTTTTTTTCTGAGGGTGAATTTCCATGTGGATTCTCCTATGCCTAACCATGATTGCACTCACACTGCAGCCTTTGCTGCCAGGACAGCAATGTCTCTATCCCCTCGACCTTTGCGGCCAGTTATTTTCATGAGACTTGTAGGAAATGTATACAGAAGAGTCTTTCAGCTCCCTGTTGAATTTGGGCAGAAGTAGCTGACAGATTTTCCAGGGACTGACAGATAGGCAACATGAAAGCTTACAAATGCTATAGCTGCAAGCCATATTCCTGGGGAAACAGGACTAAAAGTAAAGGAATGCACACACTGGACTTTGTATTGTCAGACTTTGATAATATGCTAAAGGAATGGTTAATAAGAAACCACAAATGTAGACTTAAAAGGAACAAGAAGTAATCTAAGTTTTAATAAGCAACACAGGAAGCCTGGTTATCCCCGTAAGCACAGCTCAGCATTACACAACCTCATGATTTCCCAGGGGAGGCATCTTGTTCCACTGAGACCCCAATGCCTCCCGGAGCTTCCCAGCATACAGTTGGTATTTGAAATATTTATGGTACTGCTACATGCCTTTGGGAGCAGTTGACTCCACCAAGAATGAAGACTTTCTTCATAAGCCAGAACAGGATGGGAACAGACCTTGGCTTGGTTCCCTCTGCCCTTTGGTAAGCAAAATAGGGAATGATTTTACTTAATTTCTGGGGAATGCACTCTTAAGAATGAGCAAAGAGTCCTTAAACCAGCTAGAAGAGGGAAATGAAGAATTCTTAGTGTCAGACCTTATAGTCTTATCTTCATTCTTCCTCATTCTTTCCATCCTTCTGGTCTTCATTTTCAAAAAGACTGCTGCAAAAGTAATAGGATGTGTACTGACCACTGGAATTGACCTTGCTTTAGTTATTCTTGGAGGAAGTTGATCTTTAAATGAACTGATTAATAATCAATAATTGAGAATATATTATAACATTCCATAAATGTAAAATCTTTAATTCCAACACATTTCCTCATTATAGAGTAGATACTTTTATGCTGCCTCCCTGAGGCCCAGATATGGGATATTACCAGGAGGCTCCCTCAACTAACTCAGCCCTCTGATTATTACCCTCTGCTGGTTGTCTACGTTGGCAGTGATGAGGTTGATAAGAAAAGTACCAGGATAATTGAAACAGGCTTCAAAGCTTGGGTTGATTGGTTGATGGGACAGGAGCGCAGGTGGCATTCTGCTCACTTCCTTAAGTAGCAAGGATGGATGATCAAAGGAACAGGAAAACCCATGTTATCAATAAATGTCTAAAGGGCTGGTGCCCATCAGCACAATTTTGGGAACAGAATAGACCCCTGTAATCCAGGAGGATGCAGCTAGTGATCTTTTGAGCCACTTGGATGCTCACAAGTTTATGGGATCTGATGGGTTCCATCCCAGGGTGATGAGGGAACTGGCAGATGAGCTCACCAAGCCACTCTCCATCATTTATCATCGGTCCTGAATCACTGTAGAGGCCCCAGATGACTGGAAGCTGCCCAGTGTGATGCGCATCCATAAGAAGGGCTGAATGGAGGATCTGGGAAACTACAGGCCTGTCAGCCTGACCTTGGTGCCTGGCAAGGTTATGGAACAGATCATCTTGAGTGCCATTACACGGCACTTACAGGGTGGCTGGAGGTCAGACCAGCACGAGTTTAGGAGGGGCAGGCCATGCTTGACAATCCTGATCTCTTTTTATGATCAGGTGACCCACCTGGTAGATGCAGGAAAGGCTGTGGATGTTGTCTACCGGGACAACTGGCAGCCCATGGCTTGGACAGGTGCACTCTTTGCTGGGTTAAGAACTGGCTGATGGCTGGGCGCAGAGAGTGGTGGGGACTGGTGCTGCATGCAGCTGGTGTCTGGTCACTAGTGGTGTACCCCAAGGACTGGGCCCAGTGCTGTTTAATATCGTTAATGATGATCCAGATGAGGGGATTGAGCTCACCATTAGCAAGTTTGCAGATGACACCAAGTTGGGTGCAAGTGTTGATCTGCTGGAGGGTAGGAGAGCTCTGTAGAGGGACCTGGACAGACTGGATAAATAGGTTGAATCCAACAATATGAGGTTTAACAATACTAAGTACCAGGTCCTGCAGTTTTTCCCCAACAAACCTCTGTAACGCAATTGGTTGGGGACAAAGTGGCTGGACAGCAGCCAGGCAGAGAGGGACCTGAGGGTACTGATTGACAGCTGGCTGAACATGAGCCAGCAGTGTGCTCAGGTGGCCAGGAAGGCCAATGGCATCCTGGCCAGTACCAGCAATAGCACAGCCAGCAGGAGCAGGGAAGCAGTGAAGCACTCAGCACTGATTGGGCCATAACTGGAGTCCTGTGTCCAGTTCTGACCCCTCAGTTTAGGAAGGATGTTGACATGCAGAAGTATGTCCAGAGAAGGGCAATGGAGCTGGGCAATGGTCTGGAACACAAATTCTGTAAGGAGCAGCCGAAGGAGCTGGGGGTTTTCAATCAGTGGGCTCAGCGGAGATCTCATCATTCTGTACAACTCCCTGAAAGGAGGGTGTAGCCAGGTGGGGGTTGGTCTCTTCTCCCAGGCAACCAGCGATAGGACATGAGGACACAAGAGGTCTTAACCTGTGCCAGAGGAGGTTTAGGTTGAGTATTAGGGAGAAGTTCTTCACAGAAGGAGTGACTGGGCATAGAAATGGGCTGTCCAGGTGGGTGGAACAGAGGATTCACATTTATTATTTGTTCCAAGCAGATTTTTTATTTTAACTTAAATTCAAAAGAAAAATAATGAATGAAAGGTAAAGAAGTGTCTCTGCAAATGTTCAGTCATCTCCTCTTCTCACAAATCACTATTTACTAGAACTCTACCATTGCCGTCAAGATTACTTTTAGAGACAGAAAAACAGTCTTGAAATAAGACAAGTGAACATGCCAATCTAAGGAACATCCAGACAGAATTGTCTAAATTATAAACCTTTGAGGATATAATTTCTATATCCTCAGTAGAGTTTTTTAAAGATATACTGATAAAGGTCTCAAAACTTCTCATTTGCTCTTCCTGACTAAACACTTCAAGTGGGTGTCATTAATTTTGTGCACATAACATGTTGTGTAACCTTCATTTGGCTAATTTATATGCCTAATTTACACCATATTCCTCTCTGCCATTTAGAGTTTGCGATAGATGGTGAATGAAGCAAAAGAGACAGAGAGAAGAAAAACATTTTCTCTTTTGCTTAGTTTTACCAAAGTGAGATCTGCAAAAGCTTTACTTTGCCAGGAACTTTTGTGTACTGCAGAACAAGACTGTTACAGTGCATATGTTCAAGTAGGTCAAATCAAAGTTCTTTAATTCATTACATTTTATAATTTTCCTATTTTAGTGTAGGAAATTTTAAGTTAATTTTTATTTGAAATCAAGTGCATCGCTTTAAAAACTATTCAGTTAACAGACCATAATTTACCTGTGGCATGCATTAAAAGGTTAATCCATTGTTGTTCTTTAAAAGATGTGAGAACTCATGGTACTCCAGGGAAATGATTTGTATCCTACTGGATGCTCAAGAGAGTCATTTTTCAAAACTCTAAGTGTGTCAGTATTTTTCTTGCAAATGTTTTTTGGGTCATAAAATGTAACATGGAGAATGTTATATCCTGCATAGGTGGTTTATTGTTCATTTAGTGGTGTATCATCTTATGAAATTGTTGCCTTATTTTTGTGACTGTGTATCCATCCTGTTGCAGACTTCCTCTGAAAATATTTTTTGTGAGGGTTTTCCACAAGATGAATGTTTAAAAAGTTTGAAATCAATACCCCATGCTTTTCCATGTAGGTGGTATCCGAAAATCTCTTCCAAATATATCTATGTGTTTTGTAGCACCTGTTTCACAAGTTCTTGGGTGCCTGCTCCCCTTATGGGTGAGTATTAGCATTTACTCCAGTAGATAAAATGTCTGGTCCAGTTTTTGTTGTTAGTCCCACACAACATCAACAGCTGTATTACTAGAAGAGAAAAACATCAAATGCAGATGACATAGTGGCCCACAGGTCCTTTTTGTCTTAATCCTTTGGCTATTTCTACTAGACTTTGGAATTTACTGCTCTGGGTAAAGTGGGGAGGATGCAAAAGCTACACTTCCCTGTGTGATTCTGATAAATACAACAGGATACAGAGAAAGGATTTGCATAGTATACCTTTCAAAGATGCCTTATGCAATCCTCAGCAATTTTTTTTTCCTTCTTTTGTACCATATAATGAAGCTGACTTGGGAAAGGGCAAGGGCAGCCAGTGAGCCTGTACAGCCTACCTCTGCCACTGTGGAGGACAGAGCAGCTCAGGTCTGCACTGGGGAGGGCTTCATGTGCTGTGGCCTTGTGTGGCTGTGAAAGATCTATCCTTAGCCACTGACAGTATTCTGAGCAGCAGCATTTGAGGCTTAGCAAGCAAGCATTTTAATGGAGCACTGCAACACTTACAGGGGCCAGGCCTGCACACGAGTGTTTGTGTTGTCTATTGTGACAGCTTACGAGGTCAGAAGAGTTTATGTATAAATTCTTAGTTAGAAGTCTTGTCTTCTGCTTACAAAACACCCACAAGCGCAATGGTGGGTACAAATTAGGCTTCCTGATATTTTTATTACTGTATTTCACAATAAGTGTATATTACATCCCTGGGAAAACTCTGATTTATGAGACCTTTGAGGTTTAAGTTTTAAGATTATTTTAGCTTAGCAGAACAGAATATAAATTTTTTGCATATTTGACAAACAGGGACAGGAATTTAAACTTTGCTGGTACATACTTGATCATCATTGAAAAGACTAACAGGCTTTACTATTTAAAGGAAAATTGCCCTAACAATTACCAGTGACCCTGCATTTGTCTCCTATTGTTTAAATTAAAAATAAATATAAGAATTGTAGAATTTTCATGAAATATTTTAAAGTACTTTATAGAAGAGGTCAAGATAATAATAGCAGAAAAAGAGGAAGAGCAAGAAACAAAGGAAAAGAGGAATATAACTCCCTAATATTTTTCTCAGTGTTGCCAGGTAGGTAACCAAAGTAGCTCATGCTCCCACTATGGGACATGAAGGGGCAAAAAGGCAGTCCTGTGTTGATCTTGCTTTATAGCCCAGTGCTATAAAGCTAAAAACTGGACAATCTTAGCTTCTCCTTTGGAGGAGGGAAGCAACACATTCTATCTCTTTCTTCCCCTTGGATCTCAGGGTGAAAACCTGGGAAAAGTGCTCTGTATTCACTTTTTAAAAGCATAGTATAGTCCTTAACATATGGTCTAAAAGCAAAATACTTTGCTGAACTTAATATCAGCTTCTCAGGTAAAGTTATTTTACTACTTTTTCTACACATGAAAATAAAAAAGAAAATAAATTCTTAATGTTCAATGTACAGCCATTATTTACTATTAAGTTTCCTGTATGCTTGAACTGGTGGTAATTTTTTTCCAGATTATGAATCTTCATTTGGCACAAATTGACTGTGTTCAATATATCCTAATTTGTTTTAGGTTATCATTGCTTTTGCAGTGGAACTTTAGAACTGATACTGAAAAAAATGAGGAGTGCAAAGGCAACTGTTTACAAGGCAGAGCTAGATAGAAGTTTTATCAGAGTAAGAAGTTCAGTATTTCATCCTCTGAGTAGATTTTATTTTTAAGGCGGTTTCCCAGAAGCCACACAGAAAAGGGAAACAAAGCTAAAATTGGGACAAGGTCAGCTGGATATAGAAGTGACTGTAACAAACCTCAAATAGTTCTGTTATTTTTGTTTCAGCTAAAGTTCACAGAATTTTTATTAGGAATCTAACCTAGATATTTACACAGGAATCGGAAAGAACAACTTTCTAATGGCTGCCTAGCAGGGAGGTTGTGTTCATAACTGGTGTTAACTTCACACTCAATGCTGACAGATATGAGTTTAAATATTAAAATATTGCAAAGCTTCCCTTTCCTAAGGGTATAACATATTAGAAAGTAAGAGATTGGAGAAATATTTTGAGCCAATTTTTAATTACTCCTTTCTTGGAAATATGTGTGTATATATATGTACATATATACACACGTGTATATATATATATTTTTTTTTACATATATATAATATACTCATGTAAACACGTGTATTTTATCAGAATAAGGTATGACTCTTTTTCATTTTAAGGGCTGCACAATCAATGTAAGAATGTCAGTTCTTATTTAAACAAGATACAAATGCAGATAGTGCACATTTTCCAAGCAGAAATTCATGATTTCAAATCAATTGTTCGGGCTAGTTTATCTCAATTAAAGAAATACATACTTTTTACTTTAGACACATCTCTTCCAAAAGGAACTTACTCTATCACAGGTGGAGCAAATACTTACATGCCTGTGGTGTCTTCATGCAGGACTTCACCCTGCTGCCCCCCACCCCCCCGCAAAACTGCTCAGAAACATTAGGTATCAGATAACATAAGTCACAGAGGTACTCAGAATTTCCTCTGTTGCTAAGAATAGACATTACTGTTAGAGGTTTCTCTGAGAAGATATCTGCAAATTAGAGTTAATTTTCTGTCCAAACTAAAATTGCTTAAATTTATTTGTTCTCCTAGAAGGCATGTTACTTTACAAAGAAAAATGCTGAATATCCCAAGTTGGTGTTTACTTGGAAGTTTTAGATCTGCGAAGATTTAATTTAGATGATTTCTACATTTTGTTGCTGATGTGCATATACAAAGAATATTCTGTCATTTTGACTTCCATTTTTGTGATGCTTTTATAGATTATTTTTCACTGTTGAAGCATAAAGATATTATCTTTTTTTATGTGCAGTTAAGTAAATACTAAGCCAATCTATAAAATACATAAACAGCACCCTGGGAACATAGGTATACTCTGTATGCTTGTAGCGAAGGCTGCTGTCCATTCTTCTGAAAGACGACACTTGACAATTCATGCGACATGGAAAATACAGAGGTTTTAAATAGGGATACAGCTAAAATGCAAAACTCAGCCAAGGGCAACAATATCCTTTGCAAACTGTTTTTAACAGTCCCAAACTGCCAAATCCTTTAACAACAGATTTAAATCTAACTGACAGCTGAAGAAAAGTACACCTGATACTTAAGAGATAAACATGTATAATTTTCAGTGTCAAAAAACGGGAAGCTAGATCTAACCTTCAGCCTGGATTCAGAATGTCATGATACAAAGGGAAAAGCAGTTTCTTTTCACTCTATCTTGGTCATTATCATACAGGCTAAGTCAGGAGCTGTCTCTAAGTCTTTCTTAGAAATGGGATCAAGAAGGCAATTTAATGGCATCTAACTGCAAATATACCACAGTAATGGCATCTAACTGCAAATATACCACAGCAGTCTTCATCATTTGTGACTAATCCTCAGGACCCTGTAAAGACAGGCCACGCAGAGAGCATCTCAGTGGGACTACTCTCATTCTTAAAACCACAAATGTGTTAAATTTGTTCACAAATTATGGTTCTTATTGTACAATTAATGAAAGTTCATGATTCTCATTGCATAAAATCGCAGTAATGCACAAAGATGGGGACTAAGAGATGAGCTACTTTTTTTCCATTTCACAGTGGGTAAACTTAGGTGCAAGAAGACGGAGAGTCCTGTCTAAGCTGGGCAGAGAAACGTTGGCCAAGCCCTGAACTCTAAAGTTTCATCTGGGTACATTTACCTGACAGCTGTAATTTTAGTTTCAATAAAAAAGTTATTTATTTACTAATTCGATGTAATGACATTTGATTGAAGGAGTAATTTCAAGTAATTCAAGTAATTTGAAAAGAGAAGGTTTTTTTCTGCTGTCCACCTTAAGAGAGCGCCAGTAAATTAAACAATTAGAACTGGTTACAAAGGTAAGCTAAAATCTAAACATAATAAGACACTGTTTTCAGCATTTCAAAAGAACCAAATACAACACATCAGCAGCTTCAAAATCCTTTTGAATAAGTGCACTCAGAAACAACTAACTAGCAAACAAAGCTTTTATGAAGACAGTGTGGTCAGTGAACTTTTGGCATGTCAATTCTATAAAATGTAGGCCTCTAGAAATATTCCTCACATTTGAGTAAATAGAAAAGAGCCAAATTTAGCAACAGATGCCTGGATGGTGCATGATGATTTGTTGCTTTTTACAAAGTTTGACAGGCAAGAATTTCTTTAAAAAGAAAAGCACACTCCTTATGTATTGTTCAAAGGATGTAATTTTTCTTACATTTTCAAGGATTGAGAATAATAAAGTGATCAGAATCTCAGAGACCAGTGGGATGATTTTATCAGAACACTTTAGGTGAACTTCTATTCTTTTCAAGTAATACAGAGACTGATTAAACAACATCCCATATCATGGGATAGCTTTTCTATATCCTAGCATTTATCATAATTTCTAGGCAATAAAACTAATTTTATTGATGGATAGAACATCTTAGTCTAATAGAGTGGGTCAAGTAGTACAGAATCACAGAATATTCTGAGCTGGATGGGACACACAAGGGTCATTGAAGTCCAGCTGCTGGCCCTGCACACAAAAGCCCAAAGAATTGCATCATGAGCAGCACATAAAAATAAATGTCCTTTAAAAATAAAAAGACTTAGGTTTGGATTTTGGGGTTTTTTAAGCTATTGATTTCATGTAAATATGCACATGAAGATTTATAGGAGGAAAAAGTGCTTCAACCTCAGGAATAACAAAAGTGATAAGAAATCAGTAGGTAACTGTATCTCATTGTCTTTGGTGAATGTCAAAGCAGAATCAGCATAGCTTCAGCAAACATTTTGTTGGGGTGTTTCCTTTCCCATGTCTTTCAGAAGGGCTATTTTACACCTCCAACAGGAATCTTCATGTTAAATGTAGGATTGTGAAAATGTCAAATGAGAATGTTAATTATTAAAAAGGATAAGGGCATCAAGGTGGATTGATTCTACTAATATGATAAAAAAATGCTCTGCAAACAAAATCAATCTAAAAATGGCACTAAAAAAGTTGATTTTCTAGGTTTTGATTCATGAAAGTGATTAGGCACATGCTTAAAGTTTACTTTCCTGAACTGGAGGCCTGTAAGAATTAATATGGGCCTCTGACAATGGGATACAGGATATTCTGAAATATGCTGAGTTCCCAAATAGAACAGGGCAGAAGTTACAAGCTGATGTCTAACAGTGTCTCTTGTACCACCAGAACCACTAAACACAAAAGCCAACACAAAGCCACAGATGCATCTGTGCCTGGCTTCAGCACATGACAAAAACAATCCTGCTTTTTTGGTTTTGCTCTTTATTAGTTCTCATTCTGCTCAGAATTCATAACAAAGTTGCTTGTACCATCTGAATACATGAATTGTTTGAATAAATTTTGTTGTATGTTTGAATTGTTTCAGCACTTTTTATCTTCTAATTGCATACTTCGGAGTTACATAATCTATTTATTTGATTTCTGAGCACCTTTTTTTTAGATGTTGCATGGATTCTTAAAATAGAAAAGATATTGTGTACGCCTGTGTCATTAGAACATTGTGCAGCATATTGTTTCGTTAAGAATAGATATGTTGCAAACTTTTCATGGCAATTACTACAATAGAAACTTTTGTTTACTTTTCTTAAGTTTTTTCCCACTTGGTTTCCTATTATTAAATTTGGATAAATTTTTATGACGTCATGGTTCTCATGAAACCTCCGTAGGGCTAAGACATATTGATATGAAAGATAAAAAAAATATTTTATGTTAATATAAAATCATAGTGCAAACTCTGGGCAGCATAACTCAGATCCCAATATTTAAAAATAGATATATAGCAGTAAAAGAGAAGGAAAAATAAGAGGGAAAGAATTAAGACTAGACAGCAAATCAAAGCTGATAAAACATGTTTAAAAGGAAAATGCTGTTCCTCACTGGCATCTATGGATATAACTGAAGTCAGCTCTGTGTCATTTTGATAGACATAAACATTGAATTCAAAAGGCAATGTATTTTTTTTCTTTAGATTTATCCAAAAGAAATAAGAGTGCCCTCCCCAAGTTATTCACAATGAGAATGCATTCAAAGCATTTTAAAATTCAATTATAATTCACTCAAGTATAATTATTAGACATTTAAAATATGAACCAGAATGCTTAATTGAGTAATCAGAGTAAGTCACACATTATTCATGTTACTTGATAGGATGAGCATGCAAGCAGGTATTACTAAAATAATGAACGGTCTAAAGTCTACTATGAGCTCAAGCCTGCAGGTTTTAAGTTCAGCAAACACAAATGTCCCAAATGTAATTGCTAAATATTCCCAGAAAATATGTGCTGTGGCTGTATTTATTAATTAATTAATTAATTTATTTATTTTTAACATGGGTGATTGAATAATTGTTGAGTTTTTGCAACAATATCCTGATACATTTTTGTTGTTATTGTTCGTTTGTTTTTCTCTCTCGTTTTTTTGCCTGATCACTGTACTAGGCACAAGCTCAAAGCTATTTATGGGTAAAAACACCAATGATGAAACAAAAGCCAGAATACAGAAGATATGAACAACATCCTAAATATTTTATGATACTTAAAAAAACCAGAAAGCAAATTAAATCGTTCAGACTAAGATACTGTATTTTGCTAAATCTGCAAATACAGTAAGGATAGACAAAGTAGTCAAAAGTGAAAATTTGCTACAGCCTTTGAATCCCCAACAATCAAACTTTTGTAATTATTGTAATATAAGTATGCACTTCTGTGGAATGTAAGGACTGAAATGAATGAAAAATGTGGAAGAAAATTGATGGAAAATAAAGCTTCCATGAAAAAAAATGTTATTTATGGAACATGTCTTTTTCTTTGGTCTTTTATATAGCATATCTATTCTCCTTTACTGTAAAGCTGTTAAAGAGAGAAGAGAAATGTACAAAGCCTGGGTAGTCCTAATCATCATTCAGAGCATCTAAATTTGACACCAGCTTTGACTTTGACATTGCTGTTTTGAAGTTGATCTAATACTTTGCCCTGGAAAAGAGCAGTCCTGTCTTTTCCCTCTCCATCCCACCCACAACTGATCATTTCTCCCCACTCCCTTGCAGCAGCTACAGTGACTTGTTCAGTCTCAGAGAGATCAGGTAAATACACTAATGTTGCTTCAAACTCATGATATTTTTCCAGGGTTAACTTTAAATTGATTTACCTTGGTAATAGAAAAGAAGCAGCAGAAATGTGGTGAAAGCTAGACCATTCATCTTGGTATCAGGCTGGTTTTAGGTCAGCTTAAATTTATCATGAAACTGATCTTCAACAAGATGTCTAAAAAATATGATATGAACTGGCTTTGGTTTCCTCACTTCAATAAAAAATACTGATATGAAATTTGTCAGCCAACTCTGACTGAGGCTTTTATTCACTTTTCTTGCTTGTTTAATGACAGGGGGACATAGAGAACATTTTGGACTGTAGTTTCTGCTACATCTGTTGAACACAGGTTCCAGAATCATATTTACCTTCTCTCACTTCCTCAGCTATAGTTCCTGTTTCCAATAACTCACTTTACCATGGTGCTGCTCTTTATATCAGTGATAGATATTACTGTCAAGACTTATACTGATACATATAATATTCCTATTAATATCAGAACTCATGGTTCAATGCTAAATAGCAAAAGATGCTCTCAGCAAAAGCTCTTACCACCTTCCCATATTCAGGCTCAGAGGTAATTCTCCATCCTTATCCAGAATGTTTTTCTTAGACAATAAGTAGCCCCACTTAAACATCACACATGCCTCTGATATCACTCAGGCTTCTCTAAAAATGTGCTGTAGAGCTGTGCTTAAACGGTCAAATGTTTCCATTATAGCATCTCTGAATATGCCACTTATTTTTACCCTGTGAGACACCTGCCACATCTCAAAACTATTCTTGTTTTTAACATTTACTAATATTTACTTCTTTTTTCCCCTCTAAGGTTGACAAAAGGAAGGCGATTCATTGGCAATTCTGCTGCAAAGGTTGGTTTTCTCTTTCTTGTCTTTGACAGACTCATCTGCTCCTGTGCATCAACATGTGACCTCCCTGTTCTTCAACCAGACAGAGCAGTGTCCTGCTCCTCCCACTCAGGCTTCCTCCCGTATCATTTCTCCCACTCATCTCTTTAGATCAAGTTTAAAATCTTGCCTCCGCTTCCGGTCACATTAAGATTCTAGCATCTATCATCCACCTGTTAACATTTTGGATACGCCTTTTCGAGTTTGCTTTTCACATAGTGAGAAGGCCATGGGTTGTCCCTGTAACCTGTGCAAAGTTAGCATGTCATCTGCCTGTAAACATTTCCTTTATAGTCCCCTGGGCGACATTTTCTGCAAACCTCTTGAAAGCAGCCAGATTCTGTCAAAGGCTGTCAATCCACCATATTGATTGAACTGGCTTTACTGTTTCTTGAACTTCCCTGCTTTAACCCCTGCACTACAAGAGACTTGCTGTATGTACCCTTAAATTTAAAGGCTTTGGGGAATGGGTTATTTTTTCCTGCTTTTTCCTATGGTACAGTACTTACTACAGAGAAATCTCAGCTATGACAGAGGTGGCTGCTACGGCAAAAAAGAAATCAGTTATTATAATAGATTAACAATTATTAATTTGAGCATATAAAAATAAGATACCATAACCAAACTCTGTCTTCTTTTACTGTCCTAGTATTACATTTGCGACCAGACAAATGTTAATGTTTTATCAAATAAAAAATTGCTTTATCTGTTTAAAAATTTCTTCTCTCTTTCAATTAAAATATTATAATAACACAAAAACATTGGTAGAGTTTCTGTACTCAAAAATTGCAAATGATGAGGAATGGACTTGGGATAAAAGTCACTGGATGGAACACAAAGAGGTGACTTTCTTTCACTTCTCTTGGTACAGCTTTTATTTTAGTCAAAGAAAAGGGCCATGAATGGCTATGGAAGTTGCTGCTGGTATTATTATTGTAGGAATTCTAATAACGTTTTATATTTATACAAAGGAGAGATCAAGTTTTCTAATTATCCAAGAACAAAAAAGTAACTAATTACAGGTTTTAAGTGTATGTATGAATAAAGAAACACTGTTTTTCCAGACTGGATTCTTGTTTTCTTATTATAACTCACCCTAAACATGTTCCTTAAGATGTGTATCCCTCTGTGTGCATACAGGCTGATGTTTGGCACAGAAGCCCTGTTGTTCAACACCCAACTGCTAGGATAATCCAGAAGCAGGAGTAGCAATCTAACAGGATGTTCCTTCATCAGTGATGCCATCAGAAAGAGCTGCTGTGTGACCTCAACATTTGAGAAAAATGTCTCTATGTATCAAGTAAATGATTAAATAATTTGTGTTTTGCCTACTACAGTTCTAGTGCTTGCCGAGTTCAGGTAAGAAATGATGACAGCTCTTCACCGAAAGCAAACAAGGTCTCAGAAAGATGTAGACATTCCTTATTTTTATTAGCCTCATTTTAGCAGATCAAAAAGATCCTGAGTATAGAGAGGAGATGAGCTGGATCCATTACCACATGTGTATTATTCATAGGGTTAGACCTGATTATGCCTTCTGGCATCAAAATCTAGTAGTAATCCATGAGGACAGCCCTCATTCAGAGTAATCTGACTTTTTAAGGACCTTCTGCTTTTCAGTATCCTTTCATTTGCTGCAGATGAAGACATACTGCTCCAGGGAAACCACCCTGAGCTCCCTCAGGCCTCCAGTCCCTTTGTGCTGGGGATGTCAGGGATGGCCTATGACAGCTTGGTGATGAAGCGCTCAACACTTAGGACTTTATATATTGAAGGGAAGCACGAAGGAATGATTTAACAGATGTATTTGTGCCTGCAGAAATTTATGGGCATGTGGATATTCTGTGCCAGGACTTTTGAGCTGCTGGCAAATATCCTTGCCAAAAGTCATGGAGCTCAGATTTACACGGAGTATATTAGGGTTGGTATTCATCAAATGTAACCTCGGTATCTTGTATTACTAAATGTCTCAATGCGAGTTGTTTTAATTTTTTCCAGAGATAACCCTGGAATTATCTTTAGAGCACTCAACATCCAATCCCCCTCTCCGGCTTTGCCTTTGCTTAACTCGCAGCTCTCTGTGTTGTGATTGGTGACATTTCCAAAGAAAGGCATCATGACTGAAAGTTGCCTCACTGTCAGTGTCCACACTGTTACGCTTTGGAGGTGATGGATTTTTTTTTACCTTCTGAAATACCATAAAAGCTTTGGCTTCATAGAAGATCTCACACAGCTACAATATGATGACTGCAACTTGAGGGGGTGGCCTCTACAAGCCACTGGCATATGGGTTTTATGTATTAGGGTCTGTAAAGGAGATACCACTTGCAAGGATTTACAGTGTGTCAGGACTGCATGCCAGATGGTAAAAGCCATATGAGATGCAGAGTTCTTGAAATAAGTTTTTTTTTAGTTTGTTTTTGTTTATCACAGAGAATATGCTTCTGGGTTCATAAAGTTTCAGCATGTTCTGCCTACTGCGTCATGGAGAAAAATATTAACTCCATCCTGAATCCAGGCCACCAGGAGAATAAAAATAGTATTTAAAAAAGGAGGTAGGCAGGCCATTTCCTGGGACAGAAAAAAATAGTTAGTTTAAAATACATTATTGCTATTTTAATACTAAAATGAATAGATTGTTACTGCTGTTATTCTCTGAAACCATTTATTCAGAAGATTAAGCAGAGTTCTTTGAAACAAGTATGTTTGAACACTCTGCTTATCCTGTTCACCAGGAAATGCAAAGTTTTTCTTGTTACGAAGAATTACTCACATTTGAGTTTGAGCACATTTTCGCTCAGTACCATGGAGGGGCTTCCTCTACCACACAAACAGTTGGTATAACATGGCGAGCCCCTGCAATTTGCCAGAAATGCTGACAGAAATGCTTTGAGTCACAGGCCAGGGAAGCACATATAACTCATGGGACATGGGACGTAGCACATGTAACTCATGGGACATAGCAGGCAGTTCAAGAACGCCCCACACGGGAGGAAGGGCACGGTGTGCATGGGCCGTAGGGGGGATCGCCAACCCCCAACATTTAGCACAACACACGTACTCCAATAAAGAGCATGCAGCATCAAGGTATTTTACTGGACTGTCCATCTTCTTTGAAGCCAACTACTGTGCCTCCACCATTTCTTCACAAGAAAGAAGACATGCGCCTGTCAGGAGAGCCGTGGAGACGCCGGGCTGCGGGGACCCTGAAGGCAGGGAGGCCTGGGCGGGCGCTGCCCTCAGGCTGCAGCAGGCGCTGGGCAGGCCCGGCTGCGACATGGCAGCTCGTCCTCCTCCGACTCCGGGCTCGGCTTGGGGCCCGGGCCGGTGCCGCCAGGTGGCGGAGCGGGCTCGGCGGGCAGGCTGGGCGGGGCAGTGTTGCCGCTGTCGCCGCCGCCGCCGCGTGTTCCTGTTATTGTCCCTAAATAGCTGACCTTGGGAGAGACGCGGCCCCGCTCCGAGCGAGCTCCGCGCCGCCGCCCGCGCCGCCTTATCAGCCGTTTGTTTAGCTGGGTTGGGAAGCCGAGCCCCGCCTGCACGGCCCGCCAGCAACTTCGGGGTTTTTCCACCAGCCCCGCTGGATTTTTACTGGGCTCCTCATAGCAAAGGGTCTCGAAGCACGGCGTAATGCCCTGGTTTTAAAACTGGTGTCCCCCGGGGTGCGTTAAGGGAGCGCGGTGCGAACGCGATCAGAGCTGGCCCCGAGCTACGCCCAGAATGCCGCAAGTTTATGTGAAAATGAAGTAATCGTAGGTTCAGTGTAAATTCCTGTGTTAAACCCCCCACTTCATGCTTTGATTCTGAGTCACATCAGCTAGACTACAGCTACCATTGACATACAGGCTATGGATGCGATCCAGGAAAACAAGATATTTTGGGACCGGTGAAGGGCATCTCAAGTTTGTATTGCTTACTGGTAAAATTATTCATTTTTGTTGAAACCTGCAATTCCTGGCTGAACCATGCTGTGATAAATAAGGGTAAAACATGGTTTGCTTGACTATTGATAGTAAGCTGCATGCTGCTTTTTGTGAGTGAGACATCACTGCTGCTTGTGGAGGCGTCCCAGTCTTATCCCTTCCGTAGACAAAATTGACAGCACAGCCACATGGTGTACATAGCAGATGAAACTGCATGAATGCTTTATATTTCTGTTATTAAATTCAAAGTGTAAATTGCTAGTGGGAATTCTGTTGTAACCACCAAAAATAACCATCCCTTGTTCCAGTTCTCCATGTTTCCTGATACATCTTGGTTTTCTTTTCCTTTTTGTCTGCTGCAAAATGTAGAGGCTTTTAGTCAGTCCCTCAGCCATTTCAGGAATTTCTTTTTCTTTTTCTTTTTTTTGGCTGATTGAGATAGCACAGCCTTGTTTTCAGTCACGGGGCCTAAGAGACTTCAGTGGACATGGACATTTATGCTCAGAATGCACTGAACACCCTCATTTTACTCTTAGTTATTTGGAATCAGTTTGCCCACTTAAATGTGCCATTGTACATACTGAAGTGATTGCTTTTTTTTCATTTTTATCTTTGTCTCTGTAGTAGTTCAAAACATATACAACACAGGCCAAAGTATAAAGTATTAAGCACCCAGTCAGACTTAAACTTGTAGCTGCTGATCCAAAGTGTTAAGCCAATTTTCGATACATCTCATATATGGAAATGATTCATCACACAGAAGCCCTTTACAACCAAACAAGGAGATGCAGCCTATATTTCCAGAAGGGAACAGATTCATAAACAGAGACAAGTTTATAGAGAATAATTCTTACCAAACAGATCAAGTTGGGCTTTTTTTTTTTATTTTTTTGGTAGAAAAAGACTTCAGAGCTGTTTCTCAGAAGTTTGTGCAGCTGTTAGTTTAGTTGGGTAGAAGGAGGTTTTGGCTTTCAGTATAAAGTAAATATTTTCAGGGATCAAAGAGGTGGAAAAATGGGGGTGAGGTGAGTGTGCATGTTGAGAGGTAGCTACTCAGTTCTGAGTGGGTTATTACACAAACAGGTATTATGTTTTTGTCTACCACACATCTAACACCCTGCCAACAAACAAAAATGTATATCGACTTATGTTGTGGATAATTTGAATAAAACAAATCCAGAAAGGAGCCCTGAGAAGTTCTTGTTTTTATGGTCTCTTTTCTCCCTCATGACTCCAAGAGGTATGGTGTCTGGCCTTACGTATTGCCACACCTTTCTCTACTGACAGAAATGCTTTGAGTTTCATTTGGAGGTATTTGGGTTAACCACTAGCTAGAGGTCAAGAAATTCTCCATTCATGTGGAGATGAGTCCTCAGTCTGAGTGTTCTCCTTGATCTAGCTACTGCACCTTGAGGTTTGTCTTAAAAGCAGAGTATTTTATCTGTCTTCAGTTTGAGAAGATAGTTATGGGATCTAGGCACAAATATTCATAAAGCAGACACCTCTAAAGCAACAGCTAGAAGCAAGGGCCTAAGCCTGAAGGCATCTCACAAGGCAAGGAATGGAGGCCCCATGGAGGCCTCTCACAGCTCTTTCCCAATAGTTTGACCAGAGACACCACTGCACCAAAATGTAGCTGTCTTCAGGTATAGGCAGCCAGACCCCAGAGATGGAGCAGGAGACAGATTGCAGAACCCATGAGAGCATTCAGGGCCCTTTTTGCTATCATGAACACAAGAATCAAAATAATTGCTCTGAGATTTTTACATGGTTCCTCAACATTTTCTTTATACACAGCAAAGAGGAGCAGATGTAACTTGTCCTTGTCACAGGAGAGGAAGAAAGGACAACACTCTCATCAGGCCTGCAAAGGATGTACAGAATTCTTTCAACCTGAACTCTGATGGCTCAGTAACAGTCAAGGTTCAAAGGACCTCCTCAGCTTCCTGCCTGAACTCAGTACTTCCTCTGGCTCCCCATGCTTTTTGTCCTTACTTTCATGGGTCCTTGAGAGTTCCCTGCACAGCCACCTTCTCTCCCCACAGAGTTTGTATTTGTCAGTCTCTGGTAGAGAAGTCATCGACTTCTGCTGCTCTGTGCTGCTCTGTGCTGCTCTATGGTTATAGAGATCCTCCCTTGAAATTATTTGGAGAGCCATTCATACTCCACTCCTTCAGATCATCTACCTTAACATTCCTCCTAGGAAGGATGTATTTAGAAAATCAGCCAATTACACTAATCGTGGCTAGCCTGAAGGGAAGGTAGGAAGAGGATGGGGGGTTTTAGGTATTGTAATATTTAAGTGATAATTATCTATAACATGTTTCTAAAATGGTTTAAAATATAGATGCATGCTTTTCACCAATCACTCAGTTTCATAATTTTTATTAGTTTTTTTAGATATATTCTCCAGTTCATTTGGTCTTAACATAATTTTTCTTCACTAACTAAGAGAGGTGATTAAGAACATCTTAATTATGACTCTGATTCAGAAAATCAGACAGATTAATTATGTCCTAAAGAGCTATTGTAGTGTAATTTTGGCCTATATTAATTTGTTACCTTTTTCTTAATTGTATAAGATTACTTCTCTCTCTGCTGGGGATATGACCAGTGAGAGTATTTGACCCATTAGTCAAAAGGGACAGTCTTTTAGCACTTTTATGGAAATTTTATTTTTCTTGTTTGCCTTAATTTAAACATCATCTCTGATTTGTCATAAGCAAGGAAAAAGGTCATTGAGAAAGATGACAATAGCTAGTAGGTTCTATGCAGTGTTAACATGCCCAACCTGCTAGCAGTGTAATATTTCTTTTAACAAATATGCCAGAGTTCTTATGTCCAGAACTGGAAGAGTTCAAGCACTCCTAAAGCATGAAGGAGAGGGCACTGAAAAAGTTCCATGGGTTAGTATGCAGAATTACTTTGAATAAGTAGGCTTTTGAAAGAGCAGCTTCAGAAGATACACTGCTTCCTGGGAATGCAGTTTGTAACTTTAATAACTGCTGTGGATTAATCCTTCACTTTGTCACAGGACACATAAATGAGATAGATATTATCTAGATTTCACAGAGATTAATTAAAAATCAGTCATATAGGTAGCTATAGCTGGTGCTTGTCCGAGCACATAGCTTTGTGTTGACTGGCCAGAATATCAAAAACTCATGGAGTTTATTGATTTTTATTGGATTATCTGAAGAAATTGTTTGATAACAGTCCACAACTGTTTTGAAACAATTTCAGACACATTCACTAAAGCATGTTAGAACTGCTGCTTATCTCCAGGATCAAATGGATAAACAAGGCTTTTGTACATACATTTGAAAAAGCTCTGGGGAAAATTAAGCAGAATTTTATTTGCAAATACAAACTCTATCAAAGTCCAGCATACCGGCAACTTTAATCAAAGGCTTTCTAGACTTTATAATGTGTTGCAGGTAGCAGGTATTTTGCACAGGAACTGGATAAATATGGTGGAGGAAATAGAATCTATAATGTATGCCTCCCAGACATCCTGCATCCATCAGTAGGATGTGCATAAAATTACAAAGGATGAAACAATTAGGATGAAGGTGTTGTCAAGAAGGTATATTACTGGGAGCATGGCATGGCTGTTTTTGGGAAAAGGGGCATAATGAAGAAATATATTGACCAGCTGTTACGAGACAAAAAGGTTTAGGAAGAGAAAAATGTGCTGAAATTAAAGCTGATGTCCATGCAGTTACTGGGTAGGAAAATGATTATGCTTTTTATTGGCCTGAAGGGCTTGCAAATTAAAATGTTAAAGTAGGATGTGAGTCTTTTAATACAGATGAAGGGCTGAGAATGAACAAATGCCAATTCCCTTTCTAACAAGCTACCTTTAGCCATAGGGCATATACAGAATAAAATTTAGCTTTCAGCATGTCATGGGAACCATGTTGGGTATATGTTACACTTGGCTCTGTTATTAGTGAATCCATTACAATCAACAGTAATTAATAAATATATATACTAAATATGTATGATTTATAAGACTTTGAGTTATGTGTTTAAAAAATGCCTCTATTTAAGTCACATTGAATTTAGAGCTGTGCTTAAATCCTGTCTTGATCTGAGACCTTAGGCAGATGCTTTCCTTTTCTGGGCATCTTGACATCTTGAAACTCACATTTTGCAAGGCAGAGTCAATATGATGTGCTGCAGAAAAGTATTTTCTCATGAAGACTTTGTTCTCATTTTCTTTCATCTCAAATAAAAATAACTCATGCTGAAAATTCAGTCTGTGTATACTGGCAATTAAAAACAAATCAGGAAATCTCTCTGCTATATTAAATCACACATGCCTAGTTATGATTTAACATGCTGGGGAATGAAACCAAATTCCACCCTGAAGTATCAAACACTACTTTTGTAAACACTAGGTTTCTCATTCAGAATAACTTTTTTCCCCATGCTTATACTATTAATGTATGCATCCCAAAATTCCTGCGGAGAATGAAATTATTGGGTTGCCTACCAGTAAATACATGTGGTTCTGTTTAAAGCAATGTTCCAGGTAAGTTAAAATAAGAAATCTTGGAGAGCAGCCAGGTTTGCTTTTTCAAATGCAAGCAAGCAAGCTACCTTGCAATTGGCTATGCTTCTTCAGTGAACAGGCAGCAAGAGGAGACATTAAAAATAGAGAGGAAGCAAGAGAGAGAAAGAGCATGAGGGAACCTAACACAGCACACTAAGTACAAGTTCTACCTTTGTTTTCACTGAAGCAAGTCTACTGAAATAACTACTGCAGGAAATAAACCTTGGTTTATCAAGATATTCAGTAAACAAAAAATAACTGATGTCACAGGACCTCAAAGTAGAGGAGATGTGCCAAAGATTCTGATGTAGGACATTCAGCCAAGCTTCTTGGTTAGTCTCATCAAAACAAATTCCCTTGTTTTTCACAGACCTGTTTCAACTGCTGTCTCTCTCTCTAAGCAGTGGG
Organism: Ammospiza caudacuta; assembly: GCF_027887145.1. NCBI lineage: Eukaryota > Metazoa > Chordata > Aves > Passeriformes > Passerellidae > Ammospiza > Ammospiza caudacuta. Next base: position 38,614,841 of record NC_080595.1, on the reverse strand, counting down.
ACAGTATACTGAGTTGATGTAAAATATTTTCTGTGAATAATCACAGAGTCACGAGGCTGAAATCCAAAGCATGTGTAGGCAGTTAGTGAAATCTTTTATAGAGAATTATTATTGAAAAGTGTGATGATTACTATTGTTAATATTGACTTCTGAAGGAATATTGAAACGGGCCTAAATGCAGATAGTTTGTATGGCTGCAATACAATATGGCAGTAGAAAAACAACATGGTAATTTGATGCTGCACACAGAGAAGCTGTACCAGAGGGGAAAAAGAGAGCTGCAGGAAAGGGCCAGTGTAAACACTACCTGGAATTCTCTTTTTAGATTGCTAGTCAGGGTGCATTGCCAGGTGACACCCAAAGAGCAGAAAATACCAGGGAAATGTGCAAGATAAGACTATAGTCTTGAGAACATTTTTTTTTTTTCTGAGAATGACTGAAGAGAAGTGTATTTTAAGTATAAGAAATGCAAGGATAACAATTAGAGAACTTTTGGAAATTCTTGGTATTAGGGGCGCTTGGTGTGCTTGTTGACCTTGCATACATTTTCTCAGCCTCTCTCCTTTAGACTAGCTGCTAGATACGATCTGATTGCAGTGAACTATCTCAGGACACTTGTCACCTCTGATGCTTGCAATTAGCCTCATCAAAATGTTAGAGCTCTAACCTGTTGAGGATATGGCTGCAGGCAGAGGGGAGTCACAGTAGGCACAGTTGGAGCCTGTCTCAGTCAGGAAGGTTGGCCAGGCAGCTTGTAAAGCTGGTGCGCCAGAGAAGACCTTAGTTCTTTGGGTGTCTCATTCAAGACAGACAGGGACAGCTTGCTGCTCAGCAGAGTAGTAAGTAGCCAGCAGTAGTAAGTAACCAACAGCTTTGCCTATGCCAAAGGGCACAAGGACTGTTTGTAAGGGGAGAGCTTGCTGCACAAAAAGCAAATTCCTGCCTCCTTCCCCTCCTCCTCTTCCTCCTCCTCCTCTATTCTGTGGCTGAAAAAGGGGTGAGAGTTTGCCATAAGACAAGCATTGCTAAATTCCTGTTTTACAGACACCTCAAAAAAGGTCCATTGCTCCATCTCACTTTTACCCTCAGACTCCAGGGTCTCTCCAAATTCTGCCAGCCCCACCATCTGCCCCAGTGTCCATTAGCTGCCTTTTGAGTCCTTTCACTCCACTGGTGTGCTGAGCCACCTTAGTCTTTTCCCACAACCAGTTTCCATACTGTACATTCCCCAAGACAAGTCAGTTCTCCCTGTATAGTAAGTTGCTTTGAGGGATTTACTCTTACCACCCAAAAGAGAGATGATTTGTCACATGATTTTTTACTGCCTCAAAGGGACATTCTATCCTGGGATAAACAAGTTTTGATACAGTAACTTTCACAGGATGAGTGTGAGTCCCAGACTAGGTCTGCATCAGCCAGCAGAACTTTGCAGGGTGTGCAATTCTGTAGACCAAAGCAATTGGGAGTCTGTCATGTACGTGCCTCATGCATTTTGGGAGTTTGTACTCACCTAGATTCTTCTGATAGATTCTTCTCACCTAGATTCTTCTGATACAGTCTGGAGTGTAAGTACACAGTAGCATTTGAAGTGTCACAGGTCTGGTTTATGCCTGCATCTTCTGATTTAGATCTTTCTGGAAAAAAACCTTCTTGTGCATTCTGAGACAGCTCCACACTGTAACCCAAACCACAGAAAGTAGGGAAGATTTGAATTAAAGCTCTGCTGTAGATGCACTCTCAGATGATTTCCACATATGCTTAAGAGCCACTTGTAGGAGATTTGGTTTTCAAAAATCCTTGCAAAGAGCAAACTAATTGTATCTATCATTGTGTTAATTCTTTCTAAGAACTTTAATGGGATAGACATGTTTACTATTACAGAAGCTGAATTGTTTAGTTCTTATCATTTTATAGTAATCCGTGGTGCTTTTCGACTCTCTATTTAATTATGCTCTCATCTGTTTTGCTTTGCACTGAAATAAGACTATAAACAGAGTCCACAAACATAATATTGACTGTGTGAAGCATCTCTTCTCAATCTATCAAGTGAAGGGAAGTTGTTTTATGAGAGGAATTTTGAAAGATCTTTGCCAGATTTTCTGCCTTTCAAATGTTTGTAGCAGTTGGAACAGTGAACATGTCACTGAATAGATGGTGAGTAAAATCTTCCCATTCAATGAGACTAGGAGATCAGATACTAGATCAGACATCATGTCTGGGAGATTATCTTAGAGGCCTTTCTTGGTCTAAGTGTAATTGTCATGGCTCAGTGGGACAACAGGGAGCATAAATAGAGGAAAACAGAGGATTTCCTGTGAATATGTAAGAGGTAGTGGTGGGCATTGATAGGAGTCAATAGAAGAATGAGCCAGGGTCTGCTGCTGAGAAATGTAATGTTTGCATGTCTCTTGTATGGGCTGAAACTAAGGAGGGAGAAGGGTCCTAGGAACTGTACTGTGAGAAAAGAAAGACTAAAACTCTGAAGAAAGGACTTCTCTTGAATCTTAGGTTCACACATTCTGATCAGGTTTGCAGCTTGTTATTTTTCACCCTTTCTTTGACTCCTAGCGATCATGTTCAGGTAAACAATGCTGCTTCTCAGAAAGTTGAGGGTTCCCAGGATATCCCTTTTCAGCAGCCAGAAGCTGGCAGTGCAGGGGTCTTCTGTGTGTGCACAAATACTGCAGGTCTGTGAACTCTTGCTGGGGCAGTGACTGGCCTGTCTGCCCTGCTGCAGTGGGGTACCCTGACTGAAGAATGGCTCAAAGGCATCTGGAGAAATGGTAATTTCAATATAAAGGAAGTTATAATTGTGACCAGGAGAATAATAGCAGGGTAAAAATCTTGTCCTTTCCATGTAGCAGTGCCATGCAACACAACAAAGGAACACTGGCACCGAGTTAAATCTGAACTACTGAGCTCTAAGTAGATGTGCTGGAAAAGATAGCACACAATAGGCCGGAGAAAGAAACATAGTTAATTCAACAGCACCATCTTTCACATGCATTTGTTGTGGGCAGAGCTAATGGATTTTGATTTTTTTAGGTCTGATGCAGCCAAATTTTCAAAGAAATCAGGATCATTCATATTTTCTCTCTCTCAGCAGAAATGTTCATCTGATAGGATATAATCTCTATTTGTCATCTGCAATGCGTGATGGAATCTTTTTGAGTCATGTTTTAAAAAATATTAATGAAAGCAAGAAGACAACTGGAAAAATTGCAAAGAGAAAGTGCCAAAACAAATGAAGTAACTTCTTTAGAAAAATTCTGAAACAAGGCTTCAAGTGCAATTTAGGACATCACATAGAGGAAATAAGATACAGGACAGAAGATAAGCTTTCTCCTGGAGCTTGAAATTAAACTGTGAATCAGCAAGGTACAGAAATATAATGCAAATATTTCAGACAGGAGATGCTGCAACTAAGTCCCTGTGAATATTATATAGCTAATTACTTTTATGTTTTCTGTATCAACCTAATTTTAGGTCTTTTTAATAGATTCACAAATAATCTTCTGGTAACAGTATTAGTGGTTTAAAGATTCTTCTGTTATTAAAGTTGGGAATCAATTGCTGTTTACCAAGCAAGTTTTGGTTGCAAAAAGGCATATCTTATTTTTTTTATAAAATTCTGTCTTAGTTAGGATTTAAGGTGATATTTTTTTCTCAGACAAAAATGTCAGACAAGAAAAGGGAAAATATAGATGCTTTTTTTTTGTTGTTGTTTCTGAAGTAAAAGCCTTTGATTTTTATGAAAGGTACTCATGTGTGAGGATGCAGAATATCTCAGGTCAGAGAAGAGGCTGGAACTAAGATAAAATTGGGGATTGATTGAAGGGCACTGATAAAATATAACCACTTCCATGACATAGAGTTCAAATGACTTTATGTTACTGGTTGTTTGAAACAAGAAATATACACAAACTAAGAAAGGGATAGAGAATGCAAACAAAATAAGGTTTGCAAAAAAAAAAAAAAAAAAACAAAAAAGAAAAAGAGCAAGCTCTCACTGAATTAGTTTATTAATTTCTCAGTCTGTGAAAAATAGATCAGGCTTCGTTCCAAAATACTCTATTGTCATTCTGAGAAAAACAACTCCAAACAACTTTGGAATGTCTAAAACAGTTTGAAATGAATCAGCATTCACATTTTGGAACAGTTCAAAAAAAGGGTGACAAGCACTATATTCTTCTAACAAGTTTCAGATTTGACGGATTTGGGTCTTTACAGAGTTTTGAGGTTTTAGATTGAAGCCTGTTTCTCTTTTTGCAGTTATCCAAATTGGCCATTGTCTGTGCAGCTGTCACATTTTATAGGAAGAAGGGTACAAAATGCAAAACTGAATTGAGGGAAAATCGGACAAGGTGACTTCTGTAGGCTGCAGAGGGGGCATCCATGACCTGATAACCTAAGCATCAGTCTGTTGTAATAATTTGTGCATTATCAATGCTGAATAAAAAATAGTCAAAATAAGATCCATGCTGTTTTGAAAGTTTAAATAGAGCTTGCAATAACTTGCTTTTTAGCCTGCATCCAGCTGAGGGCCTGATGGTGTGGGGTGCAGCAACTCAGGGTATACATGTGCATCGTTCTGGGATGCTTTTTCACCAGGTGCAGGTGGTGCATCGTGGATTGTAGAGTGCAGCATGGTTCCTCATGAAGTGGACATGTGGGCAGCATCCACATCTCCCTCTGGAGGTGTCTGCAAGCATCTGGACTCCCAGGAGAGGAGAGCTTGTGATCCACACTCCACTGTATGTGTGTGTGCATGAATGTGTCCTTTGTTGTGTGTACAGGCCAATAGACCTTCTTGGGATTACTTGTAGAAGGCGATTTAGAAACTTGTGGGTATTTATGAGCATTTCATGGTATGTAATATTATGGTTTATTTGTTTTGTTCTTGATATTGGTCATGATTACCAGTTAATGATGTCATTAACAAAACACTGATTCTGATTTGGTTAAGCTATTTGCAATGAGCAGTTTTCCCTGGGACAGAAGAGAGGAGAAATCTCTTCTATTTCAAGAACAGGAGAGAATGCAGGTTGCCAAAGAAGAGTGGATAAGCAGCCCTACATAAGCAATACAAATGGGGTGGCAGAGGTGGATTCATGGGCTACACAGGAGGAAAAAATCAAACTAACAGAGATTATGTTTATGGTAGGAAAATTAAGTTGAAGAGTGAGACCTGGAGAATTTTTGGACAAGCCCTGCAGAAGCACTTTCTCACACATGATGTTGGGGGGTCTGAGTAGCGAAAGTAAAGGTGAAAAGAGAAACTATACTGGACCAGGGCAACAGTCACTATCAGGTGCATCTGGAGGCATTGGGAAGATACATCATGAAGAGACTGACAGTTGTTCTTGGAACAACTGAAGTTTCCAGCTGAGGTAATGAAGAGGTAGAAAGAGCAAAGTCTGGGACTTAGTAAGGGAAAGGACAAAGGAGAGATGGTAAGTTATAAAAAAGAGCATAGACAGAAAGTGGAGGTGAATCAGCTGTTGTTTTTCATGGCTTTGGAGAGAACAAATACTTCAGGTGTAGACCTGAGCAGTAAGGGCTAGGTTGCTCTAAAAAGGAGCATGACTGCTCCATATCCTGTGACTATATCTGTACCACTGCTGCAGCACTTGTCTGGTGCATGCAGATGTCTGGCAACAAGACTAGAAGCTGAACCTCAAAGAATTACAAAACCTTGGTAATTTTCAGGAAAAATAGGAAATGTGTGGCATCACTAAGATCCTACCAGTAAAAAAACCCTACCACTTTTTGCCATACAATTTATAGGATTCTGTGTTTATGTGCTGTTATTGTTTATTATGCTTACATAGTAACTACTTCCTTTTCAAAATTACTTGCTTTTAATAATCTCCACAGATTTTTGGCTACATTGAAATGCTGCATTCTTGAATATTTATTTACTAATGGCAGGTAAAATCTTTTTTCAAGTTGTTGGTTTGCAATCAGGGACTATTGATGACATTTCTGACCAAAAATTAATTGGAAAATACAAGCTTTTCAGAATATAAATAATTTAAAACTATTTTAAGTGTGCTGATTTGGAAGTATGGGATGACTTACTGAGACTCTCAGTGCTATTTCTAATTATGATACTATAGATACAATTAATAATTCTCAATCATTTTCAAATCTTTCAATAACAATCAAAGCCCCTTTCCTTGCATTTTAGCTTTGAAAAGGTTTAGCAGTATGAAAACATAAGTATGAATATTGAAATGATTGTTATATTTTTTAATATATAGCTTTAAGTCACAAGAAAATTTATGTAGAAAACTTTAGAAGGAAAATATAATATAGTGATATTTTTACATAAGGTGTATTGTGAAAGTTATGATTAGATATGTGAAATAACAACTGTTATTAAATGAGAGGCTCTTCCTTTCACATGTACTTTAAAATCTATTGTCAAGCTGACAGTAACAAAAGCATTGTTGGAAGAAGTTGGTTCAGCATGACTTCTGGCAGCTTTTGTTCCTTGTCTGATACTTCTTGAGTTAAACACTTTTTTCCTTTACCGCTTTATGAAAAGTTTGTAAACTTTGATAGCTCTTCCTTTCCTATCATAAATTAAAAGGCTAGGGAGGAGTTGCTCCCTTGAGTTACTTCTAAGTTCTGAAAGTTTTGGCACAGCCCACTTTTAATGTTCAGTAACTTTCTGAAGAATACAAGCTTTCTGGGAGACCTGCAACAGCTTCATCCCGTAACTTTGGGATTGCATTCACTGTTCCAAAGAGGAGTGACCTTTCAATTTGACACAGAGACAGTGTGGTCTGATCAGTGTTGTCAAGTCTTTGCTGCTCTCAAGTTATTGGATTGAGGAGTCAGCCAAGAAAAGTTGCTATGGTAAAGGATTGTTTTGATTTAAAAAAAATAGGAAGGAGGGCAGCACAGACCTACCACCAAGAATGATTCTGTTGTGATGTTGTGTTATGAATCAAAATAATGTAAATGCTGTGTTAGTAAAATGACAGTTCTGAAGGCAGTGGTGATGTAGGGCTGAAAACAGATTAAGGTGAAAAGAAGTGAAAGAAATTGCCTTGGGAGTTAATAAAGACAGGATGGAAGATTTAATTTTTTTAGATCAGACCTATAATTAATTTTCAATTGTTAGTGACTAAGCTGTGTCGTATGAAGGGTAGTAGTTTAAAAGGGAGACCACACTTTAGGGAAAAACCTAATGAAACTGTAACTAATTATTACATAGGTTTTGAGCCCCCCAGAGTATTTTCTATGGCAATTTCAAGGCTTTATCCTGTGCATTATTGAAATTAGTTTTCAGGTAAACCAGATTGGCTTCATCCTAACACTGCAAATTTCTAACATTGTTAATGAAGCCATTGTCTTTGGAGTGGCTGGTGCCCACTCCTCCACTCAAATTCACATAAAAATGGTCAGATATGCAAACCATTCTGTTTAATTAATTAAACCCTTTAATTCAGTGATGCTTTTGAACTTTACTGGATTTGGGAGTGCTCTTTATTTTGAAAAGCTTTTCTCATGGGGTGGGGAACCAAGTTTGACAGAGTGAGTGCTTGCTTGGAGATCTGTGCAAATCTGCATTCATCCAATTTGCTGTCAGCAGCTTATAGTCATGCACTTCCTTATCAAATGCTGTGCTTCCAGACAAGAAAATACATTGCTGCTTTGCTATTTATTTTCTTTTTTTTTCTTTTTTTTTTTTTTTTTTTTTACTAAACTGTGCCAGCCCTCAACAGAGAGAGTGAGGAAGAGGTTTTTACTCTGGCTGCTGCAGTGCAGGTAGTCCAGTGGGAATCACTGCCCAGGTGACACAACAAGGAATGGATCTTGTGAGACATTATGTCACATAATGGAGTGTGGGAATGAGAAAGGAAGCACTCAAGCCAGTGGAGATTGGGCACTGGGGTACACAGGACTTATGAAGACAGGCCCAGCTCTAGAATGGGCCAGAACTTGGGATGGATCTTCTGCCTTTAAGCTGCTGGAGACTGGGGAATTGGAACAAGAGTTTGGGCAGTGAATCCAAGAGAAGTGCTTTAACTGCCAAGGTTGTAGTGTTTATTGTGATCACTGCTGTAGGGGACCTTCGACCAGTATGTACACAGCTGAACAAGACATACATTACCTGTAATACCCTGCTCTTACACAATGCTCTCTACCCATAGATTTCAAAATTTTTTCCAAAGAAGCCTGAAATTATTATTCATACTTTTCTGAGGAGGAAGCTGTGGTAGAAGACAAGGGAATGACTTCATGGTTACCCAGAAAAGCAGTGATACAGCTGAGACAAGGGCACAGTTCTTCCAAATGCCAGTGTGCAACTATGAGAAACCTGCCTTTCCATATGTGCTGGTGTCCTGCTCTCTGTATAGGATTTTCCTCATGCTAGAAATGCGTTTCTTAATATTTCAAGGTAAATAGTAAAAGATCCTGCTTATCTAATTGCTAGCATAGGCTGATTTTATGGTTGAACATAGAATTAAACTAATGATCTTAGTTCCTAAGAACTTGACTAAAAAGCAGAATCCATTTTTCCTTTTTATTCTGTGTATCCATGTGACTCTCTAACAACATCTGGAGGAAACCACTGATAGCCTGTGATGTGTCCTTTTACCTCTGCAGGAAATTTACCGGTGTTTTTTTTTGCCTAAATTGTTTGATGGGTGATACAGGATTGCTGTCTTCAGTAAATTATTAATGGTGATGTTGCAGGCTCAAAAGCTCAAACCCATCCTCTTTCAGTGGAACAGCAAAATTTGTGGCTAACAAGTAGGTTTCAGCCTTCATTTTTCCAGTGGGCTAAAACTACATCCACAAAGGCCACTCCTTCTGAATGTGAAAGGATTCAAAATGCCTTTGGCTGTTTCTCCAGGCCGTAGAGAATAGTATAAGTATAGGGCCATGCACCAAGGCAACCAGAGATGAAAAAGCTATGAAAAATTTGCAGTGAAACACTCCTGGAGTCATCCTTCTAGCAGAAATTATGTGCAACAAAAGGACAATTGATGTTAATAATTCATTCAGCTTTAGAAAGGACTTACTATGTTTTCCTTGATTGAAATGATAGCTAAATGATGTCTGTCCAAGATTTTGTATGCCCAGTGGGGAAGATGTAACCTTGATCTGCCTAGAACCTCTAGTAAATCCATGACTGCCTTAACACATCATTAACAGAACAGTTTAATACATACAGTATTAAAATGATCAGATCCTTTGAAAGTCGGCCAAACAACGCAGAAACTCATTTCCAGAACTGACTTCTACCTCTTTATAGTTGCCCTCCTTGTTCTCTCCAAAAACCATGTGGGGAGAGAAAGTCCTGAATTCTTACCTTTTTGCCTGAAATCAGGAGAAAATTTCCAAGCTACTCTGCACGTCTTAATTTTAAGCTGATATAGTCTGTTCCTTTCCTTTCTAGGCTAGGTGTTTCAGCATGTTTATGCATTTTGTCCCATGTGCAGTCCAAGCTGCACGGAAAAATCTTCTTACACCCTTGGGCTGTGCCTTAACTGCTCTGTTTGGAGCTTTCTGTGGGCTTAGCACTGATCAATTGTTGAAGACAGTGCAGGGCTAAAACTGGGGGAGGCCTGAATGAAATATTCCCCAAGAGCCCTCAGGAACATGAGCAGGCAGGGCGCAGTCCACATTCCTGGGGCAAGGAAAAGGCACGGGTGCTGTCAGGGAGTAGTTTGGGGAGCAGCCCCACCATTTGGTGTGCCAGCAGGGTGGATGGATTATGGCTGTTTCAAGAGTGCTGATGGCCAGTGCTGGGCCAGGGCTGGTGCTTCTGGAGTCTTCTCTTCCTCAGCATCCCTGGCCCCTCCAGTCTCTTATTCAGTGTCTGTCAGCAGCTGTGCCTACATGCACAAAGCCAGGCAAGGATGGGGCTGAATGCAGCTGGTGGCAGCAGCTTGAATGGGAATAAATTATACCTGTCTGAGAAGCCTATGAGTTGCTGTCAGATCACTGGTTCTGTTTTCCCTGTCTGTCTTCATTTTGCAAAATGGTAGGTGAAGACCTGAACTGAAAGGCTATTAAGAATCAAATTTTTTAAGGCTTTTTGGCCACGCATTGAGAGAGAGAAAGAAAACTATTTACTGAGGAATTTTGTCTGAAACCTGGAAAACTGCTTGCCAAACCACAAATGAAATCAGCACTCTATGTCACAGCCTTTAGGAAACACTGCATTTAATTTTATTTTAGAAGCAGATGGTTATTGCTGGATAGTGATAAGGCAGAGGGTGGCAGTGGAGGGGTCACCCTTCCACAGAGCCATTTACCAAGGTCTGATCTAAAGGCAATCTTTAAAAATAAATGAAAAGGGGATGCAGTCTGTATGAATTCAGAGATGACCTAGCACACAGTTTAAAGATGCTAAAAAGAGGAGAATTCATTGTGCGTGTGGGATGCTGGAGAGCTGCCCTGTGTTTGGATATGCAAAATTAAGATCTATTCTGTAAAGGAGCTGAGCACCTGGAACTTTCTTTTGGCATTAGCCTACCAGTCAGATAAAACAGAAAAATGCTAATCTAATCAATCTATTAAATAATTATTTTTCAATGAAACAGAAGCTAAAAAAATCCTAGTAACAAAGCTCTCCAATCAATACCTTTGCATAAGTAATGTGTGAGTACAGAATGCTAAATTGAGGCTACACCGATATTTGTTTATATACAGAATATACACACACACATATGCTTTCTCCCACCCATATCTATACTAGGAAAGACAGGATAGCTGATGAATGAGCCAAGAAAAACAGGGGTTTTTTTGATGATACCTTTTTAGAACTGACTTCTCTGCAGAATTCAAAAAATGTGTTTGAAATTAGAGGACTGTTTACAGAGGATATAAAAAAGTAGATGGAAGAAGAAATCACTTAGAGAAATGCTAATCTCCTCCTCCACAAACTGCCCTTTGCTATGACCCTGACCTTTACTTCTGTCAGTTGAAAAGATCCTGAAATATTTGTTGTGATATTTTGGGAATAGACAGGTACAGATAGAGCTATATGCTGGTTACTCTGACTCATTCCTTCCCTACAGATGAAGGTGTAAGGAAAAATCTATCTAAACATGCATACAGACACATTATTTGTCATGCACTAAGGCATGCATATTTAAATTAAAACAGTCCCTCAAAGTTATTATTTTTTATTAGTGCAACACTGAGATCTGAAACACGAAATACATAAGTAGTGATTTCAGTAATCCTCATACTTGCATATTTTCTTACTGCCTAATTACTTAACTTCTATATTGCCTGTGCTCACCCCCTTTGCTGAGCGCATTTGTTCTGTCACAACGCGCAGTCGTCCGTGCTGTGGATATCCCGTTTGTCTACACCGAACGTGGTTTCACACACGAGAGAGACTGTGAGACGTGCAACTGTGAAAACAGCTCCTACTTTTATTAATGCTGTTACCATGCCTGCCACTGCCAAGTGTTCTGTTGCAATTACAGCAAACTACTTAATATAGTGGCCAGTGGGAGAGGAGGAGACTCTTTCTCTCTTAGTGGCATAGTCAAATGCAGCAGCTGTTTTAGGGATAAAAACATACACACAGCTGGTTTCTGGGCAGTTGCTTTTGTTCACTAAAACATTGACTGTAACTACACATAAGCAAAGCATGAATTTCACATTCTTGGCATTATAGTTGAAGATCTCTTGTTGATTTTTTGGAGAGTGAGTTTCTGTCTTGCACTCCAAGTTTTAATTGTATGAACATCAAACAATGTATGTGTTGATTGTGTTCCTTAACCTCAGGTTCTGAATGACTTTGGAATCTATCCCTCTTTCCTTTGTGATAATCTCAGGATGTAACCAAAACTCTTTTGAATAAGAAGGTAACTTGAAAAGGATATATTGACCTAGTCCAATGCGTACTGGCTGCTACCCCTTTGCAAATAAGGCTCCTTTCAGTTGTGTTGCTGTTTGTACACCTGAAACTGCTGCTTATCTGGGCAAAAGTAAGCCACTCTGTTTAAACAAATGACGGAAAACACAAAATCAATTGGATATCCTGTACAGAACACTGGGGGATTTTTTCAGTGTTATCAAGTTTATGCCATATCAGTAATTTGAAATTACCGTTGAGCCAATAGCACTTACTTTAGCAAGAATGAACCCTGTGATATTTTTTGATGTGATTATTTGGTTTACTGCAAAGCCACATTATACTTTGTCTAATGGTTTCTTTCCTCGAGTTCAGGGTTACGTTGCAGTATTTCATACCTACTTTGTATGACCAGAAATGACACATCACACATGTGACACATGTGACAAAGCAACCAAAAGCCAAATTCATACTTGCAATTTTCTAAACCCTTAAGAAGTGATTGTAGCCTCCTCCTAATTTGTTGTGTTTCTGCAGTTAAAATTTTTGCTTATCATAACTAAAAGATGGGTTTCATAAGGTAATTTAAAGCTGAAATGTGACTTGTCTTCTGTGTATCACACAGAAGAATGTACTATCTCTTAAAAGTTAATTTATCTTGCTTCTTGGAATTGCTTTGCAGCTATGTTGCAGAGATAACAACAGTGTCAAACATGCCTTCTCTTTTCAAAAGCAAGCAAGCAAACAGCTGTGAGTGATTCCTCCCACCGTCATTCATCATGCAATGTTCAGAAAGTCACAAGTGGGGATGCAAATATCTCACTCCCATCCAGGGCTGCCCTACATATGTAGGACAATTGACTTCCTTACAATAGCAATTGGAAAGCTGGAGCTTCTGCAGTTGTGTGCTTATTTGCAATCAGTGTAAAGTCAGAATCTCAGAACAAGCCGATAGCTCACAAATACAGAAAAATGTGGATTTATGATGCATATTATCAATTTTTGTCTTTTATACACAGAAAGCTTCTCCCTTTTTCTCCATCTCTATATTATCCTCAAGCCAAGCTGATTAGAAACAGCCTGTACTTATATCTTAGAACACACACACTCTCTCAAGAGATAAGATCTTGGTCAGAAAGATTGACATTGATTAATTAGTGCTCTTGAGGTCACATACTTAAAGGAAAATTGTTGATATTTTGAACACTTTTTTAGTAGATTCTGATGTTTTATAAATGAAACTGACAATTTAAAAATCTGAGGTTCAGCAAGATAAAATATAGCACAATGAAAAATCCACATGCTGTGATTTTACCATGAGTAAAAACATACTTTTACTCTGGAGAGTACAGAGACTTCTCACAGTTCAAATAATAGAAAAAAGAAGAATGCTTTACTGGCATTTTTAGGTCATGTTTCAATACATACTGAAATATTCTCTTTTATTCCAGAGTTGTTCCAGATTAAATTATTTTTATATTTTTTCTAGCAAATTCTTTAATGGAGGTCTGGACTCTCATTAGAGTGATGATTTATTTTCTCCTTTTGGTTGTGTATAGCTGCTGGAGCTGTGTGGCTATATTGGGAGCTAACTGGGTGGCAGATGTAGAGAGGTATAATTAATACAAACCAAATGCACATCCACTGTAAGAATTATATTTGCACTTAATTTAATATGTATTCATAGCACGAGTGTGGGAATGACTTCTTACTCTTTCACCTTCAGAGTTTAGAGTAATAAGGCTCACTATGAGGAAAAAAGACAACAGTGAATATAGAACTCAGTAACATAAATTAAGGAGAATCTGCTTTCTTTTTTGCATGTGAAATGTTGGGATTTTTTTCCAAAAAGAAAGAAGGTGGCTGGTATTACAAGTGCTGCTATGTGCGGCTGTAGCAGTTTCCCAAGTGAGTCATCAGCTGAGTTTGGATCCAGACTTTCAATTTCACTGCACAGACACCACTGACTTAAAGGAAAGGATTTCCTACATTAGCTGGCAGAAACCATAGGTTTTTATAGTCAAAGGATCATCTGCTTGAGAAAAAGAACTAACACTGAGTTGCAGCTTCAGGAATTGCTTCACAGCCACGTTTGACAGAGCCTGTCCTGAGGTGCTGTGGCTGCTGGGTTCAAGGGACAAAAGGATGGATTGCTTTCACCCCTCACTCTGCAAAAGATGCAGCCTCTGGCTCCCCATTTCCTCCTCAATAATAAATGTTGCAAAGTGCATGGCATCACCACAGGGAGCTGAAATACTCACAGAATGCAGGATCCCCTGTGTCAGGTGCAGTATGAAGTGCTAGCTGGTCCTGAAATACAGAGCAAAAGGATCTTACCCCTGTCCTTAGAATTGTGTATTGGATGTCATTTGGCATGTCATTAGATGCCTATCTGCATTTTCCAACACCTTTTAGTTTAAAGAAGTCTATATTTCAACATCTTTTTTGCCTGTGAAGATAATGTAGAATTTAGAATGTAGAATCTAATGGTTAGAAGTCTAACCATTACAGAACAAATTTAGTTCTTCCATATAGATTCTGAAAGAGAGGAGAATTCGGTTACAGTTTCTTTTGACAGATATTGTAGATATTGTAAAAGATTATCCTGGTTTAGTTAAAAATAATATCAAACCTGTTTTGAAAAAGAAGCCTAGGTGGGTTTTGGCAACCCCCCCTTTTTTTTTTCCATTTATACTGATTTCTCTGTAGGTCATTTTCTGTATGAAAAACCAAAACTGAACAAAAGATTGACATAAATGAAGATGTCATTCTTTTAATATGAAGATGTCAGATGGCAAAAAATCCCAAGCCACTTTCTGAACAATTTTATTGAGCTTGCAACTATTCTGTTCATCTCAGTGGAGTTTTAGTAATTTCATGTTAATTTTGTTCATTTTTTTTTCCCTTTAAGAAAGGGTAGGATTGAGGATCTGCACAATTTGTTGTGATTGATATCTCATTTTGGCTGTCAGTCAGCAGTGGGCTTTGTTCCTTGTGGAGGTCAGCTGGGAGAAGGCAGAATGCCCACAGGTACCCTTATCCTGGGCAGAGCTCAAACATCATTTCCAAGCCCGGGGGCTCTCGGGTGTCTCCTGAGATAACTGTAATGAAATCTGGTACCACATATTCTGTAGATGGACTCAAAATGAACCATAGCAACCAGTTACAATTTTTTTGTTCGCTGGTCCTAGCTGTATTCCTTGCTGATAGCCAGAGTCAGTACATGTTCTCCAGCAATGGGCTATGCAAACAGAAAATTACACAGTTAAATAGCCAAAAGTCAGGGTGTGAAAGCAGAGTGATACCTTCACTCAAATACCATTACACCAGAGTTTTAGCTGTTTCTTCATGCTTCTTAATCATACTTGGCTCAGATGGATTAAAGGCGCGTTTCCCTTTGCATGGAAGTCTCATTGAGCTTTCTGTGACACAGGCTGATTAATCTCATTCAATTTATGCCTGTTTCCTTTGGGGACACATATCAGTGTCTGGGAGGGGAGAGTCCATCTGTGCCTATAGGGATCAATCACATGGGTGCAATTAGTCTGTGACAGTTCATAGCCACAGATCAGTTCTGTATGAGAGTGTTTTTCCCAGCTGCCTCTGACTTGCTTGTGTGAATTCAGAGTCACACCAGTTATTAAAAGTTTCCTTGCAAAGTACAAGTTTTAGCTGCTGGACAGAAATAAGTGTTCATATGTCCATTTCTGGGATATTTCTCCTAAGAGATTTTCGTGATGACAAGAACACTTTTTCTCAGCTGCAAATGCAATCCACTTTTTAACTACAAGGCTTTTATTATCCTGGGCTAGGAAGAAATCCATCAGAAATGTAGAACTATTTTCAATTCTTATAATTACCATTTCACATATTGTAACTATGTTGGTTTTTCTTTTCTTTTGAGAGGCTGAAAAAATAGCAAAAGCCCACTCTTCACTTCTTAATAGTGTTTGAATGGATAGACACTTCAGACTTTAACTGTGCTATTATTGTCATGTATAACAGACTATTTTTATTCAAAATAAAATATTACTAAATTTTGCCATATTATCACAGCTTTAGAGGGTTATTTGATGAATTTAAAGAGACCATTTTAGGCTAGTAGATAATAATAATAATAAATATGTGGTCTGACACAGTTTGGTCATTTTGATGTCCATGTATGAACAACTAAGATGACTGGGGGAGCAAGTCCATCCTTAACCTTAAAATACAGGCTGTTTTCATTCTCCACACCAAAAAGATCTATAGTATCAAAGCACACTGACTTACTTGCTGCATGTTCTGCTCTATGTTGTCACCATCCTGTGTACTAAGGAAATAACAATGTGTGCTGCTCCTATACATTCTCTGCATGGAGCCCACTTACACCAGGTGCTGCAATCTTGCATCTTTGCTGCCTTGCACTGCAATAGAGGTATTCCATGTAAGCTTGTTTCCTGAAAAAATTGAGCCATATGTCATACACTGATAAGACTTTTCCACATGGTTATAAATGAAAGTGCTGCTCTGTTTCCCTGTCACAGAATTTAATTAACTTACACATCTGTGTCCCCAGAACCAGTTTGGCCACTCAGTTGGTTAGTTACTAGTTCAAAACCCAGGCAGAGGCTTGTAATCCAGAGCAGGCTTGCCTTAAGCCAATATCTCTAGCATGCAGAGAGTCCAAGCTGTTTGAAGAAAATGCTCTTTTTTTCAACAAAAAGATATGAGTTGAAAACTCAAAGTTATACACACCATGCAGCAACTTTATTGTAAAGAAGTTCTCAAATGAGAATCCTGTGGTCTGCATGTGCCTACAAAGGAGTATGTTAATGGAAAATGTATTAGAAATTCAAGCAAAATAGCTGCAAACAAAATTAACTCTCAATGTGAAATGCTAGGAAAATAAAAAACCAGAACACATTTAAAAAACTGAAGGTATCTCCTGTTTCTCCTTTCAAACAGTGAAATAAAATTATTAAGAGAAACACAGAAGAGGCTTTTGTTGTTAGTGTTACTTTTTCTTTATTGTCGTTATTACTTTTTTTTTATTAATAGACTTCAGAAAACTAATTAAAAAAGAAAAGCTACTAAAAAAGAAAATACAGCTGTAGCCTTGAGTCACATGAGAGCTGCAGGAAGGCAGGCAGGTGTGTGGATGTTGGTGATGATGAGAAATAAGAGGGGACAGGGCTGCTCTTGCTCCTTTGGAACCCCACTCAAGGGCTGCATGTCTGCGTGAGGGCATCTCCTCTGCAGCTGCTCACCAGGAGTGTGGAAATCATGGGGCTGAATGGTTGAGGGAGAACCTTGATCTCTTTCTCAACAGAAGTAACTTTTCTGTGGCCTTTTTGTTTAATGAATCAGTTATTTGAATTACTCATCCGTGGTCTGAAGTATCACTGCAATGACAAAAATTGCTTTGATTGATTTTGCTTTTGGTTCTCTCTTGAACTACTCTCCTTTTTTGTCTCTAGAAGGCTGTATTGGGTTCATCATGCAAAGGATGGAGGCTGCTAAAAGAGGCTGAGAAGCATCAGTGAAAATAAATGGTGGGAAGTAAACTTTTCAGTGTATTTTAGCCCTGACCATCACTTCTGAGAGGTGAGGTCTTCCTCAATTCCAGGCTGAAGTGTCTTCTTGTATTTCCTATGACTTCCACTGGTGTAAAACTGATTACTTCTGACTGCTTATATCTCTGCACAGCTGGTGAAAGACATATCAGGTTCTGAGCATTTTACATGTCTGCAGAGAGAGGTCTTCATTCATCCATATAATAGCTACATGCTTTGTCCATATAAAGGTAGTTTAGGATTTTTGGCATTTGACACTCTTGCCATTGAGCTACACAGTTCTTAAAATTTATTACTTCCACAATTCCAAAGAGCAGCAATTAGCTAAAAAGGTAAAGGAAAATAGATACTTCTGTTTAAGCATAAAGAGGAAAAAATATACCTGAAAAAGTTTAATATCTTAACTTCTTCTCAGAAGTTTACCAGGCGTGATCTGGCCTTAAGGTTTAAAGTCCAAAATGCTGGGGGAAAAGAAAATTGACAAAATACTCTGCCTTTTCTATTGTCTCCCAGCTATGTATTTTAAACTTTTATTTTACTGAAATCTCAATTATGAAAGTCATTCTACCTAACAATAGGTTTAGCAAGTAGGTCAGTCATTTTTCCACATCCTATTGCTACTGCCATATTCTAGGCAATTGTGTAGATATTTTAAATATGTTCAACAGGACATAAATTGTCTTGGAGGACATTCATAGTTGTTTTGGGGTATGTACTGGAGCCAAAGCAGCATTGCTATGGAAAGTCATTGAAACAGTGATGCCTCAAACTTGTAAGTCTCCATAGCAACTTAAAAAAATAATGACAGCTGTACCAAGAAATTTGCTAATAGAAGGCCTCAACACATTTGTCTAGACTCAGTCATACTTCATACTCATTATAACCTGTAGAAGGATTGTAAGAAAATGAAATGTAGAGGAGAAAATAGGGAATATCTGCTTTTCCTGGAATTTCACACTTGATTCATTGCAGTTACCTGACATTGTCTATGGCAAATATAACTCTAACAGTAAAATTTAAAAATATGTAATGGCATAGATTAATTAGATTTTAACTCATTTGATTCTAAAATATACAGCATTTCATTTATTATGTGCCATATACACAGTGGAAATTTCTCAATAATTAGCATAAAGCTAGATGTTCTGAAAACAAACAGGAAGATTCCCATGTTGATAATGTTAGAATTATTGGCTGTAAAAATATTGAGAAAATTGAATGACAAATGCAGCAGTGTGAGAGAGATTCCATTTTAAAATGGCCTCACTCAAGTTCAAATTACAGGCCATGGATAGAAAACAAGAAGGATTCTGTAGGATCAAAGCACAAGAGAATTTGCTGGCTTTGGTCTGCTAGAAATGCACAAACACACTAGAGAATAAGAAAATTGGCTGTGCAACCATTAAGCTATAATATGTAGCAAGAACAAATATTTTTATATTTGTTGGCATCCGTTCCAAAGATGTGATATATGTTGCTGATTTTAAGGCAGACTTTGAATTTTTAAAATTTTATATATAACAGTTTCCTATATAAACAAAAATTGTTTCTAATGGGGCAGAACTCTATTCAAGACCTTATGAAGTGAAGAGTTAATCACAGAACTGAAAAAATAGATGAAACTGATTTTATCTTGATTACATTTTTATTGTGAGTTCTGCCAAGAATTCATAGTCTCAGGGGGTTGAAAAGGACAATTTCATAAAGCTGAAAGTAATATTGAGACAATCAACCAGAGAAAATGTAAACAGAAACATGAAAAAGATAATTGTCCATTGTTGAATAACATTTTACTAGATGCCCAAATTGCACATTTCAGAATGATGTTGTTGCAGTGACTTAAGGAGAGAACAGTATGGGTCAAAGTAAAATGAAAAACATCTCTAAATCATAGTGAAACATGGTAAAAAAAGCTGTAGCAATCATTGTAACAAGACTCTTGTATTTTAGGAAGTAGATTGTGAAGCCAAATGTTAAAGACAAATATCTCTGGTTAGAATGGAAAGGCAGAGAAAGGAGTTCCCAGTTGTACCGGGAGTCCCAGTAATATTATTACTCCATGATTGTATGATGATAGCAGAACTGACAAGAATCCATGAAAAGCAGAATCTCAGTCACTTGGAGTCTGCATTTGGGGAAAGCCAGATGGTAGCATCATACAACATGGTGATGCAGTCCTTTTAATTCTAACCAGTTACACAGCAGATTGTTTTAGTTAGACATTTTGAAATCTGCATGTCTAATTAACTTTCATCAGACAGATTTAAAAGAACTAGAAAAAATCCCTCCTGGGCATTTTATTTTGGTGATTACAGGGTTGAAACATGGGAATTTTCAAGTTGGGAAAAATTTAAAGCGTAACAATATTTAAAAACGATAACAGGACAAACTCGGGAAATTAAGGGCCTATGAAGATGAGATTGCTTAAACACAATTAATGTCCATCAACATTAGTTTCACCAAAATAATTTTTGTCAGACTAATTTGATCCCATCTTTTGACAAGATTACAAGTTCTTCTCAATAAGGATAGTATTGTTGATGTAATAAAGTTTTTAAAGGACATGCTCTCCCTCACACCAAAAGACAGTTTGTTAAGAAAATGAAGGAATAGAAAATCAACCTAACACCTATGAATTTTATTGAAAACATAAGTATACTAAAATATAATATATTTAAGTATAACTGCAAATAAGGAGCCATCATGGTGAGGATTTGGTCCTCATGAAGTTCATTTCCCTCACACCTTATCTTTCTTAATGAGACAAGAAAACATGACATTTTCTTCACGAAGTTCTCTTACACCACTAAAACTAGTGGAGGATTAAGTGATAAATCAGGCTGGTGAATGATAAAGCAATCTGACTTTCTTTAAAAAATGTAAAAAGTTATTTTTTTGGAAGCCTGTGCAGTGAGGAACAGTGTGAGCCACGCTTGTAGGATGGAAAAGACTCCATGCTGGGAAATAGGGACTGAAAGGGATTTGATTTTATAATGGATAATCAGATACACGTGGAGCTCCTGCGGCGCGCCACGGCCAAAGTGCTAAAATGATCATTGGACCATAATGAGAAGAATATGAATAAAAGCAGAGAGCTTGCATTATTCAGGTGAAGATTTACTGTGAGGGAAAAGGGAAAGTGCTGCACAGACTGTAGCCCCTGGGCAAGGGACTGCAGGGGCTTTGTGCCTCTGCTGGAGGAGGAAGGGAGGCACTGCACAGCTGCTCCCAAGTGCCACAGCTGGGTCCAGCAGCCTGCCCCCGTGCTGCGTCACTGCTCGTCCTGCCCTGTGGAGAAGGATTTTGGTCTCCTTTCTAATTTCTTTTTTTTAATCATTATTATTTATTGGGTTTTCTTTAGAAAGAAGGGTTAGATAGTAACTCTGGTTGAGCTTAAAGAACTGGAAAATATGTTGAAAATGAGGGACTACAGTTCAAAGTCTCGACTTACTAAAGAATAGAAAAATGGTACAAAGGCATCTATAATTTTTCTGGAGAAGACTAGCAAGTCCATTGCCTGGAATTAGAAAAATTTAGCCTTGAAGTAATTTACTTCAGAGAAGGGAACTGACAACTGGAAAACTTACTGTGGCCTGCAGTGGGTTTTGTCTGAAGAGAAAATTTGAAACCACAATCAATTTCTATTCTGGCTTAGCTGTGCTATTGGTCTTGATACAGATATTTATTTAGGGGAGTCCTGTAGATGTATGATATAAGAAATCACATTAAATAATCAACAGAACCCTCCTGATATTAATATATTTCAGTAAAATAATGAAATTATCATGTTATTCTGTTGTTATGATCTGCAATAAGGTCTTAGTGATGTTTTTTTAAAAATGTACTTTGCAAATAATTTATGAACTTTATAGCAGACATATAAGATATGACATCTTGAAGTTCTCCACTAAGTAATAAAGAACTAATTTTTCTGATTGGCATAAAGAACAGAAATACACCTAGATAATGAAATCTGGTCTTTTGCCTCCACATAACCATGGTCAGAGACCCCCATTTCCGTCCATGCAGGAAGAGGAAAGCACTGCAGCTCTAGAAGTTAATTCTGCAAGTCAGGAGGCTCTGTCCTGCTGTGGGAATAGAGCCCAGAGCCCCAGCCTGCCCATGGGCCACCCCTGTGCCCTTGCATGGGGTCATGCAGGACATGTGAGCTAGGGCTGGGCTTGGGGACAAGGGGAGGAGGTGACACAGGGGCTGGAGTAAGGGCAGAGATAGAGGCTGCTGCCACTACTGTGATGTTAGAAAATCTTCTCTGTACTTTCAGATTCCTTTATTTGTATAGTTTGCAAAGTTTTGGTTATTTTATTTTTGGCCAGTTCTACTTTACATATTACCTCAAGCCATTTTGTTTCTTTGTTGTTGCACCTGCTGGCACCAGTTTCACCTCATTATACCCACTGGCATAATGTCACTGGCCTTTGAGTACTGGAGCTGATTCAGCCTCTGCCACCCTGCCCTTCCTGCCTGAAGTGATTCAGAGCTTGGCCTTCACATGTGGCCTTCACTGAGAAGTTAACAAAAAAAGGAAGAAAGCCTTTTAAAACACAACAGCACACCCTGCTTCTTGTATGGTCGGTCATTTGGTCTGTGTCACAGGCATGCTGTCTGCACTAGCAGTGAAAGGACAAAAACTGTGCCTTCTTGTATGTTCTTTGCTGGCAAAAAAATTCCAAGATGGTCTGTACAGTTTGTGAACAGCACCTCTGCTAAAAGAAGGAAAGGCTGAAGTGACCAGGGAACAGGATGGAGTGGATTTCAGTGGGCTGGGGTGTGGTGCTTTGTTCCTTGGGAGAAATCACTGCTTTCTAGGTTGCCCCTAGAAAGACCAACATCCCAAAACACAAAAATTCTGCTGATGTAAATGGAGAAGGGCTGGGGCAGGTCTCCTGTCTTCTTCAGTGAACTGATAGCATTCAGGGTAACCTGAACACCCAAGTCCCCTCAGAGGATCCCTCAGAAAACATATCCCAGGAGAATATGGTTTTAATTCCCAGGTGTTAATTCCCTTCCCCTACCCATTTTTTTTTTTTTTTTTCTTTTTTGAGGTTAGTACCCTCTGGCCCTCTGATATATCTGTACAGTTCTCCTGGGTCACCCTCTGCCTCAGATGCATTTCTATAAAGGTGCAGCCTCAGCATTACTTCACTTTTACGTGTGTTTGACTGTGTGTATGTACTATCTACATCTGGAATGAGGGGCCATATTAAAAATAAAATAATTATAAAAATAAAGTCAAATGGCCTCACATGGAAAGCATTTGGAAAGGAAAATACCAGAGTAAAAATGGAAAAATAAGTACGTGTCAGGCCAGCTGCAGGTTAGGAGCAGTGTCGCAGACATTTCTCCACAGAAATCCTTTTCTTTCATATTTCTGTGTCTTCGGGAGCCAGAGGCCCCCGAAGAGAAGGTAAACAATTATTATCAGCTGCTGTGGAATGCAATAGGATTCACCTTGATTGGCTCATTTTCTATGTTTATAATTAAGGGCCAATCATCAGTGCAAGCCAGGGGACTGAGTCCCTGGACACAACTTTGTTGTGGATTCTTTTCTATCTATTCTTAGCTTAGCTAGCAGCTCTGCAAACCTCTCTCTATATTCTATTAGTATAGTAATAATGTATTATATATCATATATTAATAAATTCAGCCTTCTGATCAAGATACAAGATTCACCGTCTCTCTCTCACCAGCAGCGACCCACTCAGGCCGCTGTAATATCTGGTGACCCCTCGTGTCAGAGCAAAAATTAATCTGATAAGACCAGAGGAGCAAAATTGCTGCACTGGGTAAAAATCCTGTATGTGTAGCATTTGATGGTTGCTTTGAAGTGACCTCAGAAAGTGGATTCAAGCCAGGAGCTGAAGAACCGAAGATCCTGATTTGGACAGAGTTCACAGCCAAGGCTGACCACAAAGAGAATCTTTCTTCTGGAAAACCATCAGGAAAGATGATGGAAAAGAGCAGCAGACCTGTGGAGCTGGCCAGAGCAAGCTGGACTCTTTCAAAAGGTACTGTTCACTTTTCTATCCCTGATGAACCAGCCCTTCGTAGCTTGTGGCTGTTTGTATGGCAGACCCAGGCCTTGCCAGAAGAGATTCAATTCTCCCCTTCAGAGGAGAAAAAAATAGCCCTCTGGAAACATTGGTGCAGGGAAGACGGTTTCTTTTTGTCAAAAACAGATATCTATGAATTCTTTCGATGGGCAAAGCTTTTTGGGTTCTTTGCTGATGTCTTATATGCTTTAGATGCTTTTGTCTGGGAGTGCATGGACTCGATTATCCAGTGCGTCTACCTGGAGGGACGCGTGTTGCCTTCCATCTACCCAGCATTTATAAAGCTTTTCCCAGTCCTGAAGCGCAGAGCAGCTTGTTTTCAATGGATCTCTAATTGTTATGGCCAAGCTCCGTTTCCACCACCTTTGGCAGAAGACGCGGCGGGGGGGGGGCGAAACTTCGCGGCGCGAAGAAGTTTTTTTTACTCTTGCTCCGGAGCATGCTCAGATGGAGCCTCCTCCTTCCCCCCCTTCTCTCTCTCCGGGGGGATGGGAGCGGCCGCTCAAGCCAGCGCCGGCCTCTCAGACTCCGCCTTCAGAAACGGGGGCGGCACCGGTCTCCGAGGTTTCCTCCATGGCCCTGCTAGAGCCGTCACTCCAGGAGATCCCGTCTCCGCCTCTCCAGGAGGTCCCGCCCGCGGTTGCACCGGCCTTCCTGCCCCCGCCAGAGCCTGTGTCGGAGAAGGCCGAAGAGACAGCACTTCCCCCGATTGACCTGTTGCTAAGCAACGGCGACGCTTCACCGCTCCTCCCAGCTCCGCTGGTGCCCGTGCCGTGCCCGCCGCCGTTTTCAGAGCCCAAGGACGCAGCACCAGCGTGTTCCCGCGTGTCCCCGCCGCCTCCACAGCAGACCCCAGAGTCAGCAGCAGAAAACGGAGTTGAGCCCGCGGGACCCTCGGAGCAGCCCGCGGCGGATCCCACGCTCAGCGCGATTCCCTCCCCAGTTTCGGCTCCCTCCCCGATGCTTCCACCGGATGTCCCAGCAGTCGCTCCGGCAGGGGGTCTCTCCTTCCGTGGAGCGGGGGCTGCCCGCCAGCTCACTGTTGTGGCAGTCCAGCTGCCTGTTTTTAAGATCAGCATTCTCGGCGGTTTGGGGGGTGGTTTTTCGGGGATTGTCCCATGGAGGCCGCCGCCTCTCTTGTGTCCTAGTGGCATGGGGGGGCAGGTGCATCCAGAGAGTTCTGCCTCTGATCCCCAGCCCGGAGGGGATGGGGATGAAGCCAGGGGGCGGATGAGAGACAAACCCGATGTATTGCAGAGGGAGAGGGCACAGTTGGAGGAGACCATAGCTGGTTTGCTGTGGGAAACAAACATTCCCAGACCCGAGATGAAGATTCTCGGGGCAGCTTCTATTTCCCTGCTGCTGGCATGCCTCAGTGGTTTAGGGGAAAGGAAGCGTCTCACTACCCGTGCTGCCATTGTGCTGGCAGCAAGGCTCAGGCCCGTAGGAATGCAGAGCCTTCCTCATGGGTTTGGCCTGGGATGCTGGGCTCAGGAAATTCCTGGGCCGGGCCCGCTGCGAGGCCTCTTGATGTTTCTAGGGGTTCTGGTCTGTCCTACCGGTCCGGGTCCCCCTGTGTGAGCCAGTTTTGGGGTTCCTGGTCCAGTATGGGCCAGGGCCCCCAGGGCCTTTTCTTTCTCTGGCATTGCTTTGCTTGGCTGCTGCTCTTTTGCTTTTTGATCAAAAAAAAAAAAAAAAAAAAAAAAAAAAAAAAAAAAAATTTAAAAATTAAATAAAAAAGATTGAAAATAGGCAGGCAGCAGCTCTGAAGTGCTGAAGCACTGAAGGGCCAGAAAAGGACATTCTAAAAATTGTTCAAATTGTTTCAAATTGTTTAAAATTGTGTTATGCTGTTTCAGGACCAAAAAGGACTCTCAGATGTCCAAAAGAAACAACTTCAGCTGATGGACTGTTCCTGAAACTCAGCTGCATGGACTTGAATTCTCTTTGCATTGTTTCTTGCAATTTTCTTATACTGTAGGATTGTTTTAGTGAATTATTAGTATTCTATATTTTATAGGTGAAGGAATTTCCTGTTCATTCCACATCAGCATTTTTCTTTTATTTTTATACAATTTAGAAAGGTGAGATGTCGCAGACATTTCTCCACAGAAATCCTTTTCTTTCATATTTCTGTGTCTTCGGGAGCCAGAGGCCCCCGAAGAGAAGGTAAACAATTATTATCAGCTGCTGTGGAATGCAATAGGATTCACCTTGATTGGCTCATTTTCTATGTTTATAATTAAGGGCCAATCATCAGTGCAAGCCAGGGGACTGAGTCCCTGGACACAACTTTGTTGTGGATTCTTTTCTATCTATTCTTAGCTTAGCTAGCAGCTCTGCAAACCTCTCTCTATATTCTATTAGTATAGTAATAATGTATTATATATCATATATTAATAAATTCAGCCTTCTGATCAAGATACAAGATTCACCGTCTCTCTCTCACCAGCAGCGACCCACTCAGGCCGCTGTAATAGAGCAGCTCTCTGGGAAGCCAGTGGGATTTGCTGGTGCCCTGCATGGGAAGGCAGAGAGCAAGCAAGCTCAGCTGCCCTGCAGCACTCTGTGACCAGGACTGCAGTTATGACTGCAGGAAGACTTTAACCTTGCTGGCCTCAGGAGTATTTCTCAGAAGCTAAGGACGTCAGCTTTAGCAAGACTGTGCCCATAGATAGTAATGACCAAAAGGGAAATCCCTGGGGCAGGCTGCAGGAAGCTTTTGGAGGTAATTGTGTCAGCAGATATTTGGGGCATGGGCATAAGAAAGGGAAGTTCACCTAAGAGTCAAAATCATGTATTAAACCCTTCTCAATTCATTCCTGCATAGAGGATAAAGAGACTCTCTGCTGCAAACAAAGGCATCATACACGGAGTTATTTGTCAGCCTCTAAATTAAGAAAGGATTTTAATACCTTGCTTTGACAGATTTACTTAAGTGATTAAAGCTAGGCATGATTTTAGGAACCTCAGAAGATCAGCCACCTGATAAACTCCCTGCTTCAGGTTAAAATAAATTACATTTAAAAAGCATGTTTCTTGAAAAAAAAAAAAAACACGAGGAAGAGATATTATAGCAACAAAAAATTGTCTTAAAAATTATTAAATTGTTTGGTCTTTCAATAATTGAAAAGGCTTCATTACCATGCAAACAAAAACCAGGTTGGCTATTCACCTTTTGGAAGATGGCATTTGCATTGCTTTAATAGGAGAGAAGAACCTTAGGAAACTAATGAAGGAGCATAAAAATGCAAATTACTGCAGCTAATTGGCTGTGCCTTCTTACACCTTCTGAATTATTAATTTATGACCAAGTAAATCTGCCCCTTTTAAATAATATAATAAAGAACAACATTGTGTTCTATGCTGTTGAGTGGATAGTGTTTGTTCCCTTAATTTTATCGTGAGTTGCTCTTGTTTGCACTAGCAAGATGCTTGCAGTGCTCTGTATAACTCTGCAGGTCCAGCACTCTTCTCATGAAGACTGACAGCATTTTATTTCCTTTTCTAATTCCTGACTGGGAAAGAACAAGACAAAAGATGATGCCATTATTACAATAATGCTAATTACGTCTTTATTGCCATTGGCAGTGAAGTTTAATCATAAAGCAGGCTCAGAATTCTGCAGAGACCTATTTACATGCCAATATGTGAGTAATTCCATCCAGTTCAGTGTAGTAACTTAGAGATGGTTGCTGCCCAGGGGGTTGAAGAAATCAAAATAAAATATTTGATAACTGGGGTTGATATATGCACATTTTCTCCAGAATATTATTTCTTCTCCCATTAAAAATTTGGAAGACTGAGGAACTGCTTATTTTACCTGGGGTTTCCAGCCCTGTGATACAGCCCTTTGGCATACATGAGCACAATTTTGCAAGTGCCAGATATTCTACCTGGCAGATCTGTACATTCACACTGTACACATATTCACAGGAAGGCTCTTACATTCCTTGTGCACACTCACTGGCACTGTGCAGTGCATGAGCAGTGTGTCCATTACTTTCTGAACTTGCCTTATATTGCTTGAATACTCCACAGTTATCTGGAAAACCTTGGATTCATGTGTTTAAGTAATTCTGCACAAAAAGGGCTTAGAGATTAAGCTCAGTTTGTGTGATTTCCTTTTTCTCTGATGGCTTTGTGTATTTCCCTGTAGCATTCTTAAATTAACAATTTTTCATTTAAAGGTATGCTACAGCACTGGGCACCTTCATGCAGGAGGTGCCTGCAAGACCAAGGTTGGAAGAATTTGGCCTGTGGGATGATCATTGCCTTAGAGGACACAGGCAGCCACCATATGCAGCAGGTGGGAATGCCTCTCCTTTTCTCCTTCTGAGAGGCAGAATGGCTTTAATTACAAAAATCAGCCTGTTGAGATGAAGTTTCTCATTCTCCATTTTAGTGTCCAAATGATTTCTTCTTTAAAATGCAGCCAAAACAGGTTAAAAGCTTTGTTGCATTTGATTATATGTTGCTTAGTGCGTGCTACTCCGAACCTAAAAGAAATCCACGTCCCAAGGAACTCTTTAGTTTGCTCCAGCCACTGCTGGAGGTGCCTAAACCAGCTACCACAATGAGGCAGCTCATGGAAAATCTTTGCCTGAGTTTAAGTGATCTGGCTAGCTCAAGGCTTCAGTTATGAAGGCAACACAAGGGAATAACAGTGAGTCCAGGGAAATTCTAGTGTTGAAGGTAGGAAAACAAAAGGCAAAGAATATTAAGTCTGATTTATTTTGTTTATCTTTTAGGACTTTTATAATTTGACTGTGCACAAGCTTTGCCTAGGTCTTCTTTTATAGCATCCAAATATCTCACTAGTATCAGTGCAATTCCCAGGTGGGAAAGGAACATTATCTTCAGTTTATAGAAGTGAAATTGAGAGATGCAGGTTGGGTAAAATAGCTCCCCAAGGCTGCCTATGAAAACTTGGGCTGGAATTTGGACTGTCATCCCAATTGCTGCAAAAACTACTGAGCCATCTTTTTTGTAGTCTGAATTTTCAGAGTATTTTCTATATAAAAGGAAAGAATACAAAACTTGCTTTAGGATGCCAAAGAGATATTGTCTTCTTAGGCAACAGAAACTTGGTGGCTATAGCATGCCAGTTTTTGTTGAGCAAATTGCCACATATCAATCACTGAGAAACTCTCTGTAGTGGATCTGTGGAATATTGTAGTCCAGGATCAAAACCAAACCTACTACCACTTGAAAGCGTCATATTGAGCATTAGGTTTCTATTATGTGTTACCTAAAATATTAATGAAGTATGTAATAGCTGTTAAACTAAAGCCAACAGAAGCAGTGAAGAAGGAACCCTGATATATTACCCAGAAGAGCAAGGAGGAAAACACTCCAGGGAGAAGTATTTCAGTAAAATATTATAGGTGGTAGTTAAAGGCACTTAGACACAAAATAATTTCATCCAGATAGATGTATGAGGAATGTAGCATTTACCAAAAACTTGCTGATAGTGTCTCCTTCAGTCATCTCTGAACACCTGGAATCTTCTCTCTTAACTAGGAAGGAGAAGAGTAGCAGATGTTTTAATGCTTTAAGAGCTGTTGGAGAAACAAAAAGTACCTGAAAGAGATAATAAGTGTCCATAGATTCACAGAGAGAATGAGCAGGCCTAGAGGGACTAGTCATTTTCATTTGTCAACAGGCCAAAAACTAAAGGGATTTGCCTGCAGCAAATTAGATTAAATATCAAGAAAAAATATGAATTAGTCATGAAGGGAATATTTTAGAATTAGCATCATTGAGACTAAGGCTAAACTTCCTAAAGCACAGCTGGAGATGGTTTAAGGTCAGTTTAAGTCTCCCACCACAAAAAGGGGAGCTTCCTAGGAACAGTGCAGCTTACTAGGAATGGGCTCTTCTCATGTTCTAGCCATGGCCTGTCTTTGGAGCCTCAGTGGGGGTTTCCTTCCTTCTGGAAAGTGACTGTCTTTTGCAGTCATTTTAGCCCATATTAACTGGGCTAAAATATGAAGGAGGAGAGAGGTCGAGTAGCCCTCTCTCCTCCTTCATATTTTAGCCTAGTAGCTGTACACTTCTTAAAGGGCTTTCTCATCAGCATCTGAGGTAAAGCAGACCTCTGGAAATGTGCTGTTCTCCCTGCCTTGCTGGGGAGGAGGTGCGGATGTTCATTCACAAAGGTGTGGCTTTTCCTGCAAGACATGTGAGTAGTCACAACCTGAGCTTCTTTAAGACCAGAGTTTTGAAGACAAAGCCAAAGAAATACTTACTACCCACGAGGAGAGAAACCCAGCACAGTGACAGAGAAGTGCTACACTGACCATTCCTTTGGGAAGAGCCACACTGCTTCTTCCCAAGCTCTGTGCTTCACCCCTGGGGTGACTATTGTTTCTCTCTGCAGCGTCACCTGCTCAGCTCCTCACTGGCAGCAGAACACCCCCCGTTCCCTTTATTCTGAGCAGAGCGAGGCTGCCTTCACCCCCGGCCGTGTGTCCCGGCGGGCGGCAGTGACGGGCGCCCAGCCCGTCCGTGCCCCCGGGCATTGCGGAGCGCTGCGCTCCCTGATCCCGGAGTGCCCTCTAGCGCCCACTGCCCGCAGCGGCTCCCGCCCGCCGGGAACGGCGCCCCAACATGGCACCCACCCTTGGCGTGGCCCAGCGCGCTGGAGCGGCCGTGGCAGTGGGACAGCTCCTGCGGCTTCACTCTGCCTTGCAAACTGCTTCCTCAGGTACCCTCCCCTGCACCAGAGGAGCCTGGACTGGCCACAAGTACTCCTACTTTTGCCACAGGAAATTCCTATTTTACCTTAATTTTCCATAAAGCAGTTCAATATGGAAGACACAAAGTGATGGGCAAGCTGCATTTGCAATAATTCGTGATGAATAAACCCAAACCATTTTAATGTATGGATACAGTTTTATTTAAACTCACTAGACTCTGAAGAGCATATTCACTAATTGTGAACAGGGAAGCTTACTCTTTGCAAGGGTGACGCTGTGCTGCTCAGCAATTTGTGTACCTGCGATGTTTGACCTAAGAGAAAATAATGTAGGTACATGTACCTACATGATGTACATGTGATGCAAACAGATCAAAAATGAAGAAGAAAAATATTTTTAGTTCTTGTCTACCCTCACCTCTTTTGTCTTGTATATTAACGTCCCAGCTGGTGGGAATTTTATTTTTGAAATTACAAATGTGAGGCAGCTTTATAATATTGGTAATTTCCAGGTGACTTTTGATGCTAAATCTCACATTTTCAATATCTAGGTCTCCTAATTCTTATTAGAGTTAAGATGAAATGATCTACTTTGCATTAAGTCTGCTGCTGGAAAAGTATTGACAAACCAGCAAGTTCCATTAGGGACTGCAAGGCAAAAACCCTGTGTGACATGCCACCTGTGAAACATGCCCTATCTACTCTTATCAAGTCACTCACTGTGGGTTTGGGTTTTCTTTTTGAAGGAGATTCTACTTCCTGTTCAGACTATTATGGAGATGGACTTGGGCTGTAGGTGAAGATGCTGTTGTGGTTTGATACACAGGAAGATGGGCTTATAAATAGGCTCAAGAAGCTCAAGAAAGTAAGTGACATGCCTGTCGAACCCAGATGGGATCTTCAGAGAAGAGCCTGGGTGACATCTTTTGAGAAGAGATTTATATCTCTTCTCAAAAGTTTTGCCAGCAATGAAGGCACTCCTCTTTTAATGACTGAGGAAATTATTGACAACATGTCTTCAAGCACTTCACTGGTAGGAATTTCCATTTTGTGTTATCTCCAGAGTTAGTCAATCCACGTAATTCCACTTGTCACATTACTCAGTGTTTTGAGGGAGGTCTGCTTCTGCAGTAGCCATCATTTGCTACTTCAGGTAGTAACTGAGGAACCAAGAAATGTTTATTTAGCAGGGCTACATCAGAGGGAATAAATCACTTATGATTTGGTGAGGACATAATATTTACCCACCCTGAGAACTTGCTCCCATCTGTGTATTCAGTACCAAAGTCTACCTGAAACATTTTTATGGTTTTGTAAGGAAACACTTTCTGGCATTTGAACAACTATTAAAAAACCAAATAAACTGCTTTTGCTATAGTTTTCAAACGTGACATCTCACCACATATTTAATCTCTTTAGCAGCAGAAGATAATAGTCTCAAGAAGATAAGAGCCTCTTGGGGAAGAAGGCCATCAAACTGGTAATAATAATGATGAACATGAACGTGCTATTGCTGAATTAAAATGAATACTCTTTTTCCTATGTTTGAAATAGCTCACCTTAGATTGCTATCTAATCTGTTACTTGGAATAACAGAGGGAAACTACAGCTTTAGTACCTATGCATGACAGCACTTATCTTTGATGGCGGAGGTGTAATTAACCAAGTGATTTATTAAGGGAGGGGACTTCAGAAGAATGACTTGGATTAAGTAATGTGAAATAGTGAAGAAGCTTCTTAAGATATTTTTCTTTGTCTTGCTCTGGAATTTCTTAAACAACTAAAAGTTTTTTTAAGTGTCAAGAAGTCTAGTGGCTTGTGAAACTTGTAGAAAAATGGCAGCTAGGTTGAAGTGACTCAGAAATCAGTTCAGAGATTCCTATTGAACTGAATATTTAATCTACTTAAAAAATTTTATTTGACATTGGTTATTTTAAAAACAAATCCCAAAATAGTGCTCCACTTTGACCTTTTATTTTCATATGCCTTATGATTTTTTGGCATAGCTACTGACAATAAAGCTGAAGAAGAAAGCCAGGGAGGGCTCCAGACTAACTTGGTGTGGAAGAAGGATGCCTTTTACAATTGCTTCACAAATGCTTCTCTTGCAACAGTCTTGTGTATGGGAGATTCTGGAAAAATAGCAAAATGACAAAACCAGAATCTTTTCAAGTATTTCCCTTTATTGAATGATATCTTCATTAACTGAAGTCAAGTGCTTCTGTGGAAAGTATGTCAATCTGTACAGGCATGTAGGAAAGAAAGGCTGAGGTTACTAAATCATTTCTGTGGGCTTTGGGTATGTTCTGTTGATGGCAGTGCTGCAAAAATGTTGATAATTTATAATATTTCCAGAGGAAGAGATTTAAATTGCTCTGTTATCTTTAGCACACAGTGTCCCCAGATTTCTGCTCATAAAGTTTTGCTTATGAGCTGGCCCTAAAGCATGTACAGACCAGGCAAGCTTTCTCTAAAATTTCTAAAATGCTGCTGCAGAACTAGTTTTGTGGATGTTATTTGCTTGTTTTGGAGACATCTGGAGTGCCATGTAAATTTTGTTTTCTTTCTCCAAAATGATGTAGTTCAGAACTTTAAAAATAAGTGGTATGTAAAGTTTTACTTCCAAATATAAAGATTTAAAAATGCTGAGCAGTTTCATTCAGTTTCAGAGAGCTCAGTACTTTGGAAAAATCAAATTATTTTCAACCTAAATTTAGACACTTGCATTAAAAAGCTCTGATGAGTGTTCCAAAGAAATAAGTTAATAGAAATTAATTATCACACTAACATTTAGCTTTAAAGAAAAGTATTTTGAGTAATAAGAAATCTGGTAAAAAATCTCCTACAAATAAAGGTACTTTAAAATATGAAAATTCTTAGAAACCAATGTGAAGACTACCTGGCATCATTTCTTGACAGAAATAAGTACAACAAAAAGCAAGATAGAAAGAGTGAACCCCAGAGGCAGTGGCAAGGCTCAAGTGGTTTTTCCTAAGCAATCTGGAGTTCTTACAAAATTATAGACACAATGAAGTAGAGGATAAAAAGATGAGAATTCAGAAATGTGGAAACCTAGGAAACACAAATAACCAGAGATAAAGAAGACCAAATAAAGCTTAAGTCTTCAATAAAGTGAAATCAGAAAACCTGCATGAAAACCTGTAAGTCTGCTGAGCTGTAGCTGAGGAGAATGAGTACTGCAGTATGGTGAAAGATTTGTCTCAATCTTCACCATGTGAGTTAATAGCAGATATATTTTTCTGTAACCTATTCTTTATATGGAACAAAAGTAAAGGATGTTATGAGATCAGGGTGCTGACGCATAGAGATACTGAAATAAATAATATTCAGATATTTTTAATCCATATTGTGTTTCATATGATAAATCATAACTTCTGTATTAAAAAAAATAACACCTTGAATAAGTTAGCAGAAATCTAGTAAAGAACAGGATGGCATTTAAGTTGGATTTTCCTTTCAGAAAATTCTTCATCTCTCATTAGAGATATGACAGGATAACAGGTTTTCATGGAAGAAGAGCTGAAGTGCTGCACCATCCTGACTGAAAAACAAGAAAACTTCACTAAAGTGGGATTAAATGGTTAAATCTTAGTAAGGGCAAAGGTTAATACTAAAGTGCCTCTGGCTCCCTCTCTGCATACATGTGTTTACATGTATATTTTTCTTGAAAAGTAGGTGAACACTGAGATGAAAAATATGCAGTAGGAAAAATGATCAAGGTTAGCTTGGATGAGAGGTGACTGAGGGACTTGGAGGAACAAAAGCAAGCTAAAGCATGGTAGAGTGAGAGCTGAAAAATATCCCTGAGTAATGCAAAGTAAAGAACATGGAAAGAATAATTGGAAAAAAATTAGCTTCAGCTACTCTGGAGAAAGGAAGAACAAAGTGTTATTGCTATTTTAAGTGGAGGTCAAAGTAAAAACAAATATGTTAGAAATCTTAAAAGAAAAAAAAAAACCTAAACAAAACCAAACCCCAAACTCTAGGGTAAACCAATTCAACAAATTAAAACCAACTCCCAGTCACAGTTATGAGTAATATTTTACTTCTAGAGAAGTAAGTGGAAGAAAATATCCTCCTGACAATGTTAGTGTTATGAATACACTTGTTTTAATTTGTAGTTATTCTTTAATCACAAGGATATTAAAGTTGAAGACCAAGTTCATCACGCACGTGCATGAGAACTGTGGTTATGAATTTCACCCAGTGGACCACTGGTCTGGTCCAGCATTATTATTCTTCTGGGAAAGCAAGCACTTGCTAAAGCTCAATAGAAAAACAGAAAGGGATCCTATCCAAACATGTCATGATTAGAAATGCGTAGGGAAGGTTTATGATAAATATATTGAAATGAGTGGAAAAATGTATTAATCTGTCAGTTATTTTTCATGATGGGATGACATCTTCATTCACTATTTATCTATTTTTGGACTTAAGTGCATGGGTTTAATTGCATTTACCATATCTCTATTGTTTTATAAAACTGCTGTGTTTATAAATAATTGCGTAATTTAATATTTGTAAAGTGTGAGTTTTACAGAAGCACAGCGCCCTAGTAGCTGTCACTAATATTACCTTATAAAGCAGATAATACAAAGTGCTTTAATTTATTTTTAATGTAATACCCACAAAGCTGTAGGTGTGGAGCTGAGTGCAAAGTCAGTGAGTCATTTCAGTTCCCCAGTGATTTTTATCATCTCTCTGTTCAATACTGATCCCTTGCCAGGCTGTTGGCTTTACTTCATGATATGTGGCACAGCAGAGAGCACATAACAGAGCTCTCAGTGAATCAGCTTCTACCAGGGGAAAATGTGGGCACAGTTTTGGCCTTGATCTAGCCAATATCAC
The DNA here is from genome assembly GCF_027887145.1 of Ammospiza caudacuta. NCBI lineage: Eukaryota > Metazoa > Chordata > Aves > Passeriformes > Passerellidae > Ammospiza > Ammospiza caudacuta. Next base: position 38,579,810 of record NC_080595.1, on the reverse strand, counting down.
AGCCTTGGCAAGTAAATGTAGGCACTACCTGGCTTTCCTCTAAGGCAGCCTTCTGAACAAAAAAAAGGAGCATAGCTACCAGGGAGTTTGAGAGAGCAAAAATGTCTATTGCATTTCAGATTAAGCAAGAGAGAGCTCACATCTTCCTCTCTGTCTTGGCATTGCAAGAATAAGAGTTGCAAGTTAAAAAATAGAAAATGTAAGCATATGTTGCCACTCTCAGACTTTGGGAAAGCTGGCAGTGCCCTCTAGAGAACCATTTCCCTTTGGTCCCTTGCATCCCTGTAGGACAGCAGCGTTGGGTGCCAGTCAGCAGGAAAATGATGCTGCTGTGCTTCTTCACCAGGTGAGAGCGCTGCTCTGGGGCAAGGGGTGAAGATCAGCAGAAGAGGAGCTTGTTTATCTTAACATGCACTTCAGGCTGCAAGTTCACCAGCATAGTGGCATCTGCTGGTTTGCATTCCTCTGAAGTTTGTAAGAACTCCCAGTGTGCATTTTTTGGACTGATTTCAATTAGTTGGAAGCTCACTCTGTGGGAAACCCAACTTCTCATGAAGTTGAACAACGCCACTTGCAGAAGTCATGTTTTGCAATAGGTGTTTTGCTTCTAAAATTTTCAGTTTCTGCTTAATATAATATCTAGCACAGTACAAAGGATTTTATTCTTTTTTAGGGCTTAGAGGATAGTCTGTGGGGTATAATGTACTCTTACCTACCAAAACAAACCACCTCACTGGTTCTGAGGAGAAGCTTGTAATAGCACCATTTGTTCAAATACTGAAATAAAAGCAAAGCAGTTAATCCAAGAAGTTCTGACATACAAAAAGCAGTAGCAATAAAAGCTAATTGTCTGTTAGCTCCAGGTATATTTTTATTGAGTGTCTCAATCCTAGCCTAGAAGCATATATTAAGAAAAGGCTCTGCAATTTTCACAGATCAAGCAGCAACCGGAGCAGGCTGCAGTCTCATTTCTCTCTTTACTTTCCTTCCCAGCCCATCCCTCCCTCAGCTGTCTGCTTCCATTTCAAGGAGCTTTTAATGCCTTCGTGTAGCTACTTCTAAAGCCTTTCTCAGTGGCTGACAACCCACAGTAAAAAGGTGATTTCCTGATATCCCCACTTATATCTGGTGAAGGACAGAGTTAAGGAGGAGGTCACTGTAGCTCATATGAAGAAGGAAGGGACAGCTAATTTTCACCAGGGTTTGTTTCTTTTCAGTGACAGAAAGCATATTTTTCTCAAGGTCAGTAGCATAATCAACGCTTTCATTAATTACTTAATGTGCTTTGTGTGTGGCACACTTTAGACATTTCCTTGGTAGGGAGAAGACCTGCAAATTCTCTGATATGCTTTTGTGTCTGATTTTGTTCAACACAGCCTTTCTGTCTGAGCATCAAGAAATTAGATTTTTTTAAGACAAGATGCCCCAAATCATCTTCTATCTTCTGTGACTCCATCCAGTCTGGGTTTTTGTCAATGGAGCCTCCTCAGGTGTTCCAGTAATTTGTTTATTCACCCAACAACAAGAAAAGCCACAGACTTCAGTGACTTTAAGCTCCAATCCCTATCTTGAAATAGCAGGGATTTGGTTTTTCAAGTATATTTATACTAATAATTAATAATAAATCAGTTATTTACTATTGCCCTCCAGTAATGGATCATGACCAGTAAGACTGCTCACAAATGAAAAAAAAAAAGTTATTTTCCTTTTTCAGCCAACCTGTAGTAGACCAAAGATGGGAAATGAGTTTTCCCTTTAAAAGACTCTTTGTCATAACCCACATTGATCAGCACTGTTGTGAACATACTGTATTTAGTTATTTTTATCTAGCACGTGGCAGCAACTTGTGCATCACTACTGAAACCATCAACTGAGCTATTAAGAAGGAAGATACACTTAGCAATCCCTGCAGTTCTCATTGCAACAGTCTAACAGTGACGTTGGTGGCAGCGGCACTGAATTTCACTGCTTTTTATTACATTGGCCTTGTTTCATTAAAATTCAGCATTCTTCAGGCTTCTTACAAATTGTATACTTTGTACTTTGCAAATTCTGTTGGCTGTTGTGGGTGGACTGGTGTGGCCAGAAGACCGAGTGACAGTGGTCACAGAACAGAGGGAAAAATCAATTTAACTTTAAAATGTAAGCACTTACTGAGGCTAGAGATTAAATAAGGGAGGCAGGCTCTTCTGCCTAGCATGACAGGGGGATCTGAAAGCAGAATAAGATACAGAGGAAAAACAGAGTAAGCAGCTGCAGTGAAATGCCATGTTTGTTAGGCAGGAAATCAATAATCTTTGATGGGCAATTCTTATAGAAACCTTTATTCTGGGGCTGCTATGTTTGGAAATTGCAACAAAAGAAACAAAAACTTATTACTTGGAAAAATACAACCTCTGGTTATGCATGTTTACCAAGCTGAACGAGTGCCTGGAATCATTCTTTTGCAGAAGAAAAGCAAGGGAGGAGGATTTTGCTGGTGAAGGCTGAATATATACTCCTCTGGGAACAGAAAACACATGGATTTGATCACACCTCTTTTTCCTTCTTCCAGATATCTGTGCTTGCCTGAAGAACGCTACTCTCCCTGGGTAGTTCAAAAAACCAACTTGGTCATTAACTTTTCCAAAGATAGCAATAGGGAAGCAGAAGCTCAGGCAATGCAGTGGTTCCTTATGTGGCCCTGGGGAGTCCCCTGGTGCATCTCAGAGGAAGGTCATTCCAGGAGATGCAGCCTGGTAGGACCAGTGGGAAGTGGACCCTAGGGAGCAGCTGGATTGTAGGAATATGTTTTCCAACCTGCTTTCTCAGATTATAGCACTGCCAATCCCAGATGTTCACAAATCACAAGAAAAGCCTGAGAAAGGCTTGAGATTGGTTAAAAACTTAAAACTGAGATATTAAAAATAAAATAAGTTAAGGGTGTGGTTTATTACCTTCAGGTTTCTTAGCCTTTAGGGTGCACTTGAGTCATGTTTTTAAGTTTCTCTTTGCTACTATGAGGTCTAGGAAACTTACTTAAAACCATAAGCCAAGATTCTCACCTAATCATTTGGCTGTGGAAGCTGAAAAATACAAACTTATGAGAGGTGCAGCACTGACTGATGGGGCCATGCATACGGCAAATACTTGGGAAAGAGTATTCTCTTGGAGAGGGAGGGGAGGCATCCTGGGAAGGGAGTGCACAAAAAGGTCTGGGAATTCAGTGGGGATAAATGTTGAGAGAAAGGCAGGGGGACATAGGGTTGTGAGGAAAGTGAAGCTGAACATACCAAATTCAAATTTGCAAAGTAGATAGGAAAGTGTTTCCTACAATGAACCCCATCAGTTAACCCCCATGATTTCTGTTTACCAGGTGAATTTGCTTTCCCACAGAGACTATTTGGTTGATTTATAGGGACAATATGCCAGCATAAGAATGTCATCAACTTAAGAGTGGTGATCCTGCCCCTCTGCCAGCCCTGGTGAGGCACATCTGCAGTGCTGTGTGAAGTTCTGGGTTCCTCAGGACAAGAGAGACATGGAGCCCCTGGAGTGGCTCCAGTGAGGGTAACAAAGATGATTGAGGCTCTGGAGCATCTCTCTAATGAGGAAAGGCTGAGGGAGCTGGGCCTGTTCAGCCTGGAGAAGAGGCCCTGAGAGGGGACCTCATCAATGTCTGTGAGCATCTGAAGGGAGGTGCCAGCAGGATGGAGCCAGGCTCTGCTCCGTGGTGCCAAGCAATAGCACAGGAGGCAATGGGCAGGAACTGATGCACAGGAAGCTCCACCTGAACATGAGGAAGAACTTTACTGTGCAGGCGACGGGGGAAGACTACCCAGAGAAGTTGTGGAATCTCCCACACTGGAGATATTCAAGAACCATCTGGACACAATCCCATTCCACACGCTCTAGGATGACCCTGCTTGAGGAACGAGGTTAGTCCAGATGACCCACTATGGTTCCTTCCATCCTTGCCCATTCCAAGGTTCTGTAACTGTTACTCAGAGAAGGGCGTGCTTGGTCTGAGCTGAGGATGATGAGTGACAAGTCCAGATTAAAACTAACTGATAAGAAGGGGACCTGTGGCAGCCCTAACTTAGCTTTTCAGCATTATAATACAGTAAAAACCTATCTCTTTAGGGCCTGAAGAAAGACAAAGAGCAACTGGACTGAAAAGATACACTTTTAAAGTCATAAACATTTACATTTCTCAATCTTTTAAAATACCAAGTCAAGACAGGAGTGCATGGGGGTGTTGAGAGGGTGTGAATTAAGCCTTAGCTGTGGGGTGCTTGCAAATGCAGTGCAGCAGTGTAGACAAGGCTGCCTCGCAGTTCAAGCACAAGGTGAAGATTTCGGGAATTGCAGTCCTGCTGTCAACTCAGTCACCACCAGCACGGTGAGGATACTCTATGTGACCAGTGCCCTGGACTGTGGAGCAAAGAAATGGCACAAAACATTCCATGAGGGGTTTTCCTTACAATTCAGCCATCCCTGCCTCCCACCAGAAACCCCTCGGCTCAACACAGAAATTGCAGTTGCATTTCTGCATGCTTTGTGGGCTGTTTGCTCTACCCAGTGTTAGGCATATAACTTAGCAGACTGGTCTATGACAGGTGGAAGAAATAGGTTCTTGCAAGTGGTGAATGCGAGTGCAGCCTTCAGTCTGCTCTTGCAGTGTGGTGGCACATGGGCTCTAGCTGGACACTTCAGACAGCCACGTCTGGGTGTGCCAACACCCTTTTTCTCTGTCCAGAAGCATCCTCGGGTGGCTCATGGCATACAAGCATGAATGTTCTGTTCTGTCTTGCACATTGTTGAAAAAGATTACTCTTAAAAAAAAAAAGAAAAAAAAATCAAAAGGAAACAGAGCTTTTCCCCTCACCCCCCAATACCTACTGCATTAGATGATGTTTTTGAAATGCTTACAGCTGTACTGAGTAAACTTGCTGCACTGAGAGCTAGTTGGTACTTTGGGATGGCTAGCTCATACTTTCCCGTGTCTTCAAAGACTCTGCAGTGGTGCTTCATACTGAAAAAATTGTGCAGATTAGGCACTTTTGAAAATCCCATTTGAAGGATCAGTTCAATATATTTTGTTAAAAAACTTGAAGTAAAATAGAAGCATGAAATCAAAGCAAATCTGGCATTAATATTCCACGAAAGTAAAAGTGGAGCATTACAGACATCAAATCAAAATCAAGTCAACAAATTGACTGTGGCACCGGATCAGAATGAAACCAAATTGCCAACTTGATGAAAACGCACAATGTTTATGAACTCCGACGATCTATGAAAGCAGAGTCTCTTTAGCCAGGAATTTCAAAAAGCACATTTTCCCAGAGCCAGACAGAAATCTAGCACTGAGCTGGGTTATTTTATGGTGAAACCACCATTTCAGAGCCAATTATCTAGCTTCCTTCTTCATATCCTGGTCCTCAGTAATGAGTAAATCCTACCCCCACCTCCCAAGTGCCATCATATGTAGCACAGTCTCAGAAAAGGACACTCATGACAAGCAGAAGTTTGTCAAAAGTTATTTACCAGAAATTGCAGATGACAATTTCAGGTCTTTCAGGATCAAACAGAAGCCCCAGAAAATACATTAAAGAGCAATTTTATGCAGTGTTATATATAACTTTTAAGCTTCAGGAACTTTCCTTCCCACCTCTTCTCTTTTTCAGAGAAATTTGTGCACATCTGGAAATATAAAGCTACATTTTAGCACTAGGAAACGGAAGAATATAAAAAACTCTGGGTGTCTTCTACCTTACAAAATAAAGAAAAACTAGATGACTAAGACAAAAGAGTGTAACTGCACCTTGAGCTCTCTTACTCCTTCACACTTGCAGAACAGTGGTGAGAACTACAGTTGAAGAGGGAAATGGAAGAAGTCACAACCCTATTTGAAATCAGGGAAAAGACTTTTGCTTTAGGAAAAGACTTGTGAAATGCAGATGCTGCTGGCTGGTGCCATAATTCCAAATAGCCAGAGTTTTTAGAAGACCCTAAATTTCAGTCATTTTCCAGCAATACAACTTTCTCTCCTGAAGTCAAAGCAAGTTTGAATTTTCAGATAGCGTTTTCCATCAATCACATTTGTAATACTTTCTTCCAAGGATGAGCTTTGCAATTTGGTATAACAGGGCCCAAATGCACTCTTACACATCAAGTATCATTTGAAAAAAACCTTTTTAAATCATAAGAATTTTGTGCTTTGAAAGCCGCAGAAATGGATACCTTAATAGACTCAAATGCATCATATGGATACATATCACTAAATAGCAGGAGCACAGCTGACTGCTTTTGAGGGAACTGCCGTTATCTTTGGTGAGGCAGAGGTTTCAAGATTGCATCATGTCATTATTCTATGGAGTGCTCTCAACATTCAAAAGAGGTTTTTAAAAGGAGCTGTTTGGGATAAATAAACTCCAAAACAACTTGGCAATAAGTGGTGCCAATACTGCTTGTCAGCAAAATTAAGAAATGAAAATGTAATGGGTGTCTCATCATCCCAGCTATATTTTAGAAGTTCTTGCTTTATGTCTTAGCCAGACAGCTTCTCAGCAAGAATCTTTGTCTTCATATGCTTTATACAACAATATTTGTCAATATGAAATTTACCATAAAATCTTACATTTTATATGCAATCTGCATATAAACTATTTTTTAAAAACTGTATTTTAATCTCATATTTTCACAGTACCATTTCTGAATTCTTATAATTCTTGATCCTCTTGATTTTTATTGCCAGAGTCACTGCTAGATGTTAAAATGCCAAAGGACCAACACATGACCAAAAGGGCAGTTTCAGGTTCCTCCCAAAACCTCCTGATTTGACATCATGTGTGCCCAATTTTTAAATATAAAGTTATGATTTTTTTGCCCATTTCTATTTGGTATGGTAGACAACAGTCTGTCAGCACTGTGGAAGAAATTGTGCAGCTCAAATTCTCCCCCTTCTAGCCAGCGTGAGTGCACACACACTTGCTTCTCCCTTTGAACAAGTTGTTACACCATTGAACCATGGCTCTTGTCTGTGCAGCTGGGGTGACAATAACAATTTATCTCATAAGAACAACTGATTTAATATTTGAGATTTAAGGCATTGTGTATTTCCCATTTTATTAATAGTAAAATTAATGTTTAGATTTTAACTTCATTTTTTTTCTCCCAGTGGATATATGTATGTGTATTTTTTTTTCAAAACTGTGCAGAACATGAGAGAGGAGGGTGACTGAAGGAGTGTAAAGAGAATTTATGCCCAAGCAAGAGTAGCTGAAGGAGAATAAACTTTGGGTCAGTTCATTTTAATAAAGTTCATTCAGAGTTAGGAAAGTGTGAGGTTTTCTTTATTTCTTTAAGTGAAAACTCAAGATTAAAGTGAGCCAGGAAAAGAGAAGCCTGCCTTGACAGATCTTTTGATTATGATAAGTTTTATCAAAATTTAACTTCCACACTGAAGCTCTTAAGCTGAGTTTACTATGGAATTAAAGTTAGAATGCACTGGAATGTTACAAAATTTTAAATATAAAACCATCTCCAACTTAGGGATCCCACAATCTGGAATTATTTTGAGGGAAAAAGGACAAGATTCTGAGACAACATCTGAGATAATTGGAAGTTAGGATTGCCTCCAACTCCAGAACACCATTTTTATATTTTAATAAAACTTGCGTTAGTCTCTTGCTTTGTAGAGCTTAGCTGAAAAAAAACCCAAAACAAAACACAAAATAGTGCCCATATTGAGTCTTAAGGTTACAAACATGATGCTGTCATTTCTCCTGCATAATATTTTGCAAAGGAAATTGCATAAAATTCTGTGTTTAAAGTGTGTAAAATGCTTGTTCAAAACCAGTTTTCTATAAGGGAACATATTAAGCATAAATACAGAGCAGCAAGTTAAATTGGAGCTTTCAGGTTAGTTTTTTTGGAATGAATTTCCACTATGGCAGAGGCAGCTGAGATGGATGTTAAAGTGACTGGGTGAAAGCTCTCTTCCCAGTTTGTGATCGCAGAGATCACAAACTAAAAAAATAGAATCACATTGCAAGCCCTCAGAGCCTTTTCCTAAATCTGCAGTTATGTTCCATATTTTAATAAATGCAGAATCCCTGTAATATGTACCTCTAATGAATGCAAAGGCTAATTCCAGTGCTTTCTTCCTAACAGAAAATATTTCCTGTCTTTTTAATAGCAGGATTTCAGCAGATATTTACATCAGTTAATGCTGGTGGCTTGTTCCACACTGGCTGCAATGAGGTCTGGGACTGATTTTTGTTGCTTTCAATACTTGTATTTTTATTCAGCAGAAGGCATAGAGATGAGCTTTCTTTTTGATGAGAGAGCTGGGAGTTTCTCTCAGGATTAAACCTCAGGTCTGGTTGTCTCCTGCCTCCTTGTACCTCTATTTGTGTAGGTGTTGCTCACCTCATCCTTCTGATCAGAGAAACAACACTTGCAGGAGTTATTGAGGTTTTAAAATATTTTCTTAAGAGAGTTCTCTACTGCAGATTCACAAGCATTTCTTTAGTTTGGAAGAGGGATGTCAATCAGCAGCATTGCCACTTTATCAACTGCTCCTACCAAAATCACTTCTATTGTTACAGTCTGACAAACTACCCAAAGAGTTTGAAAAATTGCTGGCTGCAGGGGCTAATTAAGCTCCTTTTTGTGGTGTTTCATGCTTTTGCCCTGCCATGATTACTGTCCTATTTTTTTTCCACCGTTGCTAAATCACCAGCTAATTACGTTTTATCGAAGCTGCACATAACAGTGGAGTTTGTCCTGTGGCTGATGTACATAAAAACAAGCCGGGTGAGTGAGTGACTCAGTCCGTGTACAGACGTGCCGCTCCACCTGGTGCCTGTGTTAGCACTTATTCACACCTTCCCTTTGTTCCTCCGGGCTCCTTTTGCTTTTTACTGCACAGCTAGAGTAGGTACTGACTGCTGCATTATGTGTGCTTTAATGGTTTTTTCTTATTACTGTGGGAGAACAAAAACACTCATAAAGGTGTATTTTCTTTCTGGCAAAATTTCTCAGTAATGCAGTAGCTTCTTTGTTGGGGAGCTTGAACCTTGGAGAATGTGACAAAGATTACTAGATGCCCACTTAGTTCCCTAGCTGCTCAGGCAGTTATTTGGAAGAAATGAAAAATCCCTAAGCCTCCTTCCATGCTGGTATGAGTTCAAACAGTCTGCAAATATCAACGTAGAAATTTACATGCTTATCCCTTGAGAAGTCTGTGCACATATGGTATTCTTTTTCAAATTATTTAATTAAAGCTCAAAAAGTACATGAAATCTGGAATGCTCACTTCCAAGAACACCTACCACATTAAATCAAACTCCCCAGGTTGAAATATGGAGGGATTTAAAAAAACATAATTTACTTTTCCTTTTTGTATTCTTCCCCCCTCTCCAATTCCCTTGCTTCTAGTTACAGTGAGAGACCTAAATTCTCTTTGGCAATTTATTCAATTGCACAAGTGAACCTGTGCAGAGATGAACCTCTGCAATACTGAAATATGGAGGTTTCTACCTTACATATTAACTAAATTTTTTTTTAAATACAGAGGTAAAAGTGAAGGTTTTGTTGTCTGCAGTCTTGTTCATGCTGGTAGGCAGAAATTCTAAATTTTCAGGTCTCAATGTGACCTGACAGCATTCCTTCTATGTTTGTTTAGTACTTGGCAGTTGAGGAAATACACAGCAAAGGAAGACAGAGATTACCCACTCTGGGGCAGGAGGTTGGGAATTGCCTACTATATTCAGCTGCCACTACTTGAAAAGAGATAGTGAGCTTGCCAGAGCACACTGCCTATAATTATTAAACCTGTCCATTTGATTTCTGCTTTGAACAAATGAGGAAAAAAAGAAGACAAAATCAAAGAAAAACTCCAGCTCTTGGCAATGAGATCATAACTTTTTCAGAAAAATGTGATTTCCCTTGCCAAGATGCTTACCTTGTTACCTGAGTGCATGGGGAAAAAATCCTGGATTTTCACTGGGCTGTTCTCAAAGGAGATGTCAGCTATTGCTGGCTTTGTAATGAGCACCCCCAGCCTTCTGTGGGAAGGTTGTTCTACCTGAGCCCCTCTCTCTGCATCATGGACATGGGCTGGCAGGTTACTATACAGTCTCCAGCCCTGTCTGTTGTGTGCTCTACCTGGTGGACTACTTCTGTAATAACCAAGCCAGCTCGCAAAGAAATGGGCTCAATTTCTTCCATTTCACATGTGGATTCAAGAACTTCTGCCATGTGCTGTCTTTCATGCATGGTCAGAAAGGATCAATGTTTTTCAGCTTCAGCCTTTATAACTCAAGTGTGTTTTTAAAGAGAAAATATGGAGCCGTGTAGCCACGTGTGCTCTCTTGCCAAAACTGCTCCTGATGTTCATGTGGACACTCCCAACCTGGTTTGAAACAGATGATAATGTAGCTGTGGTAGCCCACAGCCAAGGTCTTGCCAAGCCTTTGGCTCCCTCAAAAAATCTCAAACTACATTTGTAGGGTTATATCCATAAATCCAAGAAAATGCAAGTCATCGCAATCTCGCATTTCTGCAGGATACCTCATTCGCCATGCCTTGTTTTCCCTCTCCAAGTGTCCCTCTGGAAAATATGCAGCTAATTGCTTCTTGTCAAATTACTGGAGAACTTTGGATGGCTTCGGCAATTAACAGAAGTTTCATTTTGATTACTTTGTGCAAGTTTTGTACAGAAACGATGCTCTGAAGACTCGTTTTAGGGAGAACACTATTATATCAATGTAGGTGGCAATTTCTGTCAGATACAGTAACTTTTGGTTTCAGCGAGGAAAACTCCAGGACTGCCTCTTCTAGCAGTGAGATCTGATGATTCCTAAAATGGAGGACCCTTAAAACTGGGATGTGAGAGGTAAATAATTACCTTCATTTATAAACAGTGCTAATTGTAGAAGTAAAGGAGCCATTAAAAGCTGTAACAGAGGGTTCTACCATTTCTTTTCTGATTCTGTGCTCTGTAGCCACAGACCCATATGGTTGAGGGAACCTGGCAGTGAAAAACGCTGTTCTACAACATTCACCTGAAAGTGACAGCCCAGAGAAAAAATAGGTTTGAACTTGCATCAGCAGTCCTTGGATTATTTTCATGTGAATGGCAGAGTGAAATAATTTGTGATTGCAGATAATGCATGAAGCAATTACCAGAAATATGGTATTTTGGCCCAAGGAAATTCGTGTTCAGGCAATAATTTCAAATGTTTTAAATTCTACGCTTCTGTAGTAGGTGACACAAAATCCTTTTTTGGTAATGATTATATCACTAAGTCTGTCCTTGCATGCCCTTCCTTGTTAGCTATTCAAGCATTAAAAAGATTTATTAACCTTGTCTTAGTTCCAGTAGCCTCTTTTTTCTACTTTTTTAGTTTGCAGTATTTGACATGCAAAATGTTATAGTTTTTTAAACTAAGTACTCCAAGTAATGAACTACTGCATTTAAGAATAAATAGGTGGTTTTACCAAGATATTTCAAGGTGAACAGTATAAAGCAATCAATTCTTTAACAATTCACTAAGAATAATATATGGATATTTATTCTGAATTCCTTTTAAACCTATCCAATGACTTTGTGAAAATTTGACAATTTAAATTAATAAATAGACTTTCACCAAGCCTTGAAAGAAATTCTAGTCCAAAGGGGTAGCATCTTTCCCTTTTTTGCACAGCAAAAAGATGTGTTGAATTGCTGTCTCTACAAATCCATTATTAGACATGCCTATTGCAAATAATCTTTTTCATTTCTCTCTGTAAATCTTTGCAGTCTGTCATCTTTTGGACAGTCTTTCAGTTTCTTTATCCTTTCAAAGTATATTTTCAGAACCCTTCCTATATCTACATTTAAAAAAAATAATATGAGGAATACAACATTCCATATACAACACAGAAAGAAAATAGAATAAAAATGTCAGTATTTTTTTCCTCATTCTCTGTGACGTCTGCATTTTGCATCCTTTCATAGCTTCTGGGTTACACAGGTGACTCCCAGGGTTTTTTTCTGAATACTGCTACTTAAATTATGTGCATAATATTTGAGGAAGCTAGAATCAAAATGAAACAAGAACAGAAATTGAAATCAGAGGAAGAAATAAATGGAGCTGCAATAAATGACCAGAGGAAAAAAAAAAAAAAAAGAGATCAACCAACAGAACCCAGGCTTTTCTATTATTAATACCTTCTGGAATAAAAATAAATTGGCTTTCAGGAGACATGCCTCAAAACTTTTGGCTGGTGTAAATCTTTGAGCCATTGCCTACATTGGGAGTGGGGAACCTGTGCAGGGATGTGCACTGGACACAGCCATTTCAGCAGCTTTTTCAGCCTGAAGGATGACATATATGCAGGAGAGAATAAAGCTGCAATTTGTCAGTTTGCAGGGAGAGGAAAGCCAGGAGTAGTGGCCTGTGCCTCAGCCAGGTTTTACATGACCAGAGGTGGCAGCAATCTCTAGCAGTGGGAGGGAAGATGCCAGTGGGAAGCCTGGGTGGCAAGGGCTCATCTTCTCCATCACCATGGGCAGCTTTGGAACACACCCAAATGTGGCTCAGGTACAATTGCAGGGTTTACTCTTGAAGGGAGTAAATGAAAGTTTACATGCCTGAGGCTGTGAAGGTCTAACCAGTGCCCAGAGGGTGCAGCCCCAGGATGTGTCCCCACCACCACCATCCCAGAGGTCACAGCTGTGGGCTCCTTACCTCAGGGCACAGGTGAACCATGCCCACAGCTGCAGTGTGGTGCATGTTGGTGTATGTCTGCACCACAGGGCACTCCTGAGGCATCTCTTCAGTGAGCCTGCGAGTGAAACCTTCCACATTGTCTGGTGTGCTTCCCTTCCTGGAAAGGGGGGCAACCCCACACCCTGGGGTGAGCCTGACAGCCCCTACTTTGCACAGTTCCACACTGATGAACTGGGGAGCACACTGTGATCTGGAGTGTCCTGCAGCTGGCCTTCATCAGGAAAGAAACTCTGATTTGTGGTCAAAATGCAAGGTCACTTATTTCAATTTCAGCATTAGCCTTAGAGAAATGCAGTGAGCTTCCTGAGCAGCACTCAGGGCCTGGCACTTTTCTGCTGCCCTTGAGAGTGGTGGGGGAGCTCTAGGAGTGCCAGGCCTTCTTTTCCCTTACTGTATGGGGCAAGGCTGGCATTGTGGGGTCAAGGGGAAGCCCTGGTCCCTGAGGCAGGAGGCTGCCTTCAGCCTGCAGAAAGGGAGGTACAACAGGTGCCTGCAGCACATGGGAATAGAATTGTGGGAAATCACACACAGAATCACAGAATATCCTGAGCTGGAAGGGACACACAAGGATCATTGAGTCCAGCTCCTGGCCCTGCCCAGGACACCCCAAGAGTCACACCATGTGCCTGACAGCATTGTCCAAATTCTGTCAGGCTTGGTGCTGTGATCACACCCTGGGGAGTCTGTTCCAGTGTCCAACCACCCTCTGGGTGAAGATCTAATGACAACTAAACTGTTGTCATTATACTGCAAAAGTCCTATTGTCGTTACATTACAAGGGTTCCATATTGCTAGAGTCTTGTACCTCCTTGATGTTCCTTGTAGGCAACTCCTCTAGGCACTGACTCTTCCTCATCCTCACAGCAGCCAACTGACTCCAGAGCCCTCAACCAACCAACCCACTCTTTTATAACACTCTTCTTATTGGCTACAGCCGCGGCCTGTTAAAATCAGGCCTGCTCCTAGCCCTTAGTAATTGGCCCAGTTGCAACTCCTTAGGGGGTAAGATTACATTCTATGTTCTATTCCCCTACACTAAACCTCCCATGACACAGCTTCAGGCCATTCCCTTGGTTCCTGGCACTGGCCACCACAGAGGAGAGAATACTGCTACTCTGTGGTGTAATCAGTGCCTGCCCTTCCCGTCGTGAGGGAAGTGCAGTCAGGTTTCCCCTTAGTTTTCTCTTCTCCAAGCTGAACAAGCCAAGTGCTTGGTGCTCTTCATACAGCTTCCCCTCAAGGTCCTTCACCATCTCTGGATGTTCTCTAATTACTTCATGTCTTTCTTATGTTGTGTCCCCCAAAAGTGCCCCAGCACTTGAGATGAGGCTGCCCCAGCTCAGAGCAGAGCAGCACAATCCCCTCCCTTGCCTGGCTGGTGATGCTGTGCCTGATGCCCCCAGGGTTGGCCCTCCTGGCTGCTAGGGCACTGCTGACTCAGGTTCAACTTGCCAGTGACCAGGATCCACAGGTCCTTTTCCATGGAGTTGCTCTCCAACTTCTTGTTCCCCAGTCTGTACCTCAAGGGTTGCCCTGTAGAACAAACACTAAGAATGCTCCTCCTGCCCCAGATGGGACTCTAGCATGAGCTATAACAACACAGGCAGTAATACAGCTGTCTGCCTCAAGCCTGCATGGCATGCCTGAGTAGATGTTATTTCATGACAACCTGATACCATCTGTAAATTTTCTATGGATAACAGGGTCAAGAAGCCATTCTCCCAGCTGTGGATGAAGAGCTGAAAATACATGCACATGTTGCTTATGTGCTATAGATGTGTTAAGTGCTTTTTTCCCTCCCAGGAATGATGTAGTGTGACAGGGTGGGGATGCAATGTTTCTGTTAGTTTTATAATAATGATCTTTTGATATTTGCTCTTTAACTCTGTCACATATTTTTATTCCATCTTCAACAGGTGTTAATCTCTGTGCAGAAACAGCTGAGCATTTGGCTTTGCTCAGCTGTTTCTAATCAGAGCCAAAGGCAGTCCTGAAGCAATCATGGTTATTTTTTCTTTTTAAATTGTCTATGCATATTTAAAAAGAAATACTGCATTTCTGTGTGGCTCTGGCTAAATGAGTGTCTTCCTCTGCCTCCATAATACCTGTTTACAATAATGCAGAGCCAGCTGGAGCCCGGTTCCCCAATTTTGCTCTTTCAATACACACTAAAATGTCCAGGGGACAGACACTAAGGGAAGAGCCAGCCAGTGAGCCTCCCCTTCGTTCTGATTTGCTGCAGGGACCCAGTGGTCCCTGGTGGTTGGGATGGATGTGCAAAGTCCCCGAAAGATGAGATCGTTTATACAGTGTGGTGGTAGTGTCATGCACAGAGCAGGCAGCATCACTGGCTTTAATAACTGAAGGTTAACATTCAGCAAAACACCTCTATTATGCTTATCTGCATATCTTATATGCATATCTGCCACAGAAACACACTCTGAATGGAGCAGCTCAGGTAATGTCTGTGCCTTGCTGAGCTGGCAGCTGACTCTGGGGGTGCCACTGCCCTTGACCATGAGTTCATCAGAGAGAACTTTCTGGGATGCCTTTTAGGCTTTGGCCACTAGAAGAAATTTCATCAGGCTGCACCATGTGTTTATTGTCAGTATGCTGAATGAGTTCTGGCCCTTGAGGTAACTAAGAATTAATGGCTTTTATAAGTCCTGTCAGAAATTCTGGTCCATCATGGGCTCACATATGAAATGTCTGCATTTGAGGACCATGTTGTTACAACAACAGTGCCTGCTCTAGTAGAGGTGTATTTGACTATCTGTGAATCTCAGATTGCTTTACAAAGGAAATTCCAGAACATAAATCCTGGACATTCACAGTGAATGTCAAACCTGGAAGAAATCCAAACACCTACTGGTATTAAAATGTGCATACCTGAGAAACACTATTAATTTGGTTTCCAAAGCAGAGAATGCTGGTAAGCAGTTTGTTAGGCATTCCCTTCTATTGATCAGGAAGTATCCCTATAGAAAAAACCTGGAGCAAGGCTATCTCAATGAAATAGTTTGTGGTCCTGTAACCAAATCCTCACTTCTCACTCTTTCTCTCTGCAGCTGCTCTGTCCCTGCCATTTGAAATGTTTTCTTCTTTCTCTTTCTCTTTCTCTTTCTCTTTCTCTTTCTCTTTCTCTTTCTCTTTCTCTTTCTCTTTTTCTCTTTCTCTTTCTCTTTCCTTCCTTAATGTTGTAATCCAGAGCCAGTCCTGGTGTCTGCAGAGCCCTTGAGCTGTCCACAAGGAGCTGGTTAGAAGGAGAAAGCACTGACCAGGGTGTAGGATGTCTGGCACTCCTGCCAGATCACTGCTGGATCACTCTGCCCTGAGGCCTGAAGGAATCTCCCTGTCATTCCTGCTTACCAGGTGTCCTACATATAAAAAATAGCCTCCAGAAAATCACAATGGGATAAAGTGTTGTATTTATGTTACTTCTCAGTGTGACAGTAGTCCCTCAGGGTGGTGGCCGATGGAGGCACTTACTGCAGCCCTGGAAACATTCTAATGGCTACAACTATTTCTCAACATCTCGGTTCTATATTTTTAAACTTTAATTTGACATAATTTAGAATCATTTCTGTAATCTTTGTGTTCTTTGCTACGTTGTGTTACAGATCTACAGTATTGTTAAAGAAGTCTATTTTAATTTTTGTCACATTCTGTCAAACAGGGGTCTGTTTCATATGAAGTGAAAGAAGGGGGCAGGGGGAGTATAAGATACTCTCAGAAAGCTCAGAGGGGCAACTCAGGTGTGAAGACAAAAGACCAAATGAGTCTTGCAGTTAGAGGAGCAAATTTGGTGGGCTGTGCTGGAAGGGTTGCTCAAGGGCTGGGATTCAGTGCATTCAGTATGCATTCAGCATTGGAGGAGCCTGGGTTGATGCTGAACAAACTGGGAGTTAGCTGCAGGATGACAGGCTCTGTGTGGCAGTGTGGGAAGTACAGACCTTTGGGCAGGGCTTTTTTGCCCTTCATGTGAAAGCTGCCCTCCTCTACTCTCCATGCATTGTCATTTATTAATGAAGATCATATTTAGCGAGTCATTAAGTAAGGTCTTGAAGGAACAGGGAGAGAAACAAAATTGTAAGCTTTTGACAAATGCAGGAAACAAGGAACACAACTGGGAAAGCTTTAAGAACTAAACAATATTTTCTTATTTTCTTCTTTAGAAATTAAACTGGCCAGTCTAATTATTTTACTATATCAGTTTGTGGATATCGAACAAATAGGCAAGAAATGAAAATCAAGGGTTTTTAGCAGCATTAAAACTAATGTTGCCTCTGATCAAGTGCCAAAATAAACATGTTACTTGCTGTCAGAAAGAGAATTTCCCAATTCTTATTTCTGCTCTGATGTTGTACTTGCACATGCTACGAAATGAAATGAAAATTGAACACTGTGGAGAACACATAGGGTTACTATTCTGCAATAGGCAGATCATTGGGCAAATCAATATTGGAATTTCTATTGGCCTTTTTCCTCCTCCCCAGATCAAATACAGCTATTAATTAGTGTTATTTGTGGTGCTGCTGCCCTTTACAAAATATACTCATTAAAAATGCTTCTTGGTTCAAATGGTTCTTCATAAGTTGTTGTCAACTGCAGTTTACAAATGAGAAAGAGTTTGAAGCAAAAGTACATAATGTCCAAGAGGCAATCAGAAAATAATCAATAGAAAAACTTTTATCTGGAGATCACATGTAGCACAGTAACATTATTATACTTCAAGCCTAAACAATAAAATGAAGAAAATCATTAAGTATCTCTTAGGATTTCCTACAGCAGCTCTAGAGAGTTGGATACCTTATTTAAAAAAGTGGCATTATAAAACCACACCAAATTCCCCACTATGGGAAATTCATTTTGGGCCTTATTGCACACACCCATGTGTGAGTTAAAAACAGGCCTTACCACACAGTCCTTTGTGCTGGAGAGTGCTGGTCATGGTCATGCAACACCTCAGAAATGGGGGCGGGGGCAAATTCCCTGAAATCTGTTTCTTTATTGCTTGAACAGCTGTCTCAGGATGGCCAGACACAGTGAAGTGCTGTACATAATTATTTTATCCATGACTGAACGATGGCCAGCTTTGCTGGAAAGCCAGCAGCTGTTTAATGGTGTGTAGTCCCATGCTGTACCAGTCTGTCGAGGGAAGGGATAAATACATCTTCCAGCTGATGTCTTAGGTCATAGTTGAATAACCCAATTTGGAAGTGAGTCAGAACAAAGAAGGCATCCTGATGGGTTCATTTTTACCATAAAGCCTTTAGTAGCACCAGGCATGCCCAGGTGATGCCTTTCATCCAGGTGGCTTCTGAGAAGTGCAGTGTCAGAGCACTCTTGTGCTGAGCATTTGGCATAGGGCTATTTAACAGCTGTGACACTCCTCTGGGTATCCTTTTGAGACTCAAACATTTCATATATAATGTCTTGCACTGTATTTGCATTCTTAGCAAGGCTCATTGCTCCATGTTTTCTTAGTAAAATATGTGTTCCCCGAATCTGGTCAGTGCTATGGGGTTTATTAAACCTTTCCCTGCTGGTGTTCCCAGGAAGTCCTGGAAAGGATGTGTGTGAGTCACATCTACAGTCATCTTACAGGCTGGTCTCTGTGTGAGATGCCAGAAGGGACAGGGCTCAGCCTGTTCCCCAGCTCCTAGAGGCAGGATGGAGAGGATGAGTAGGGCTGTCTGCTGACCCAAGGCTGCCATGGCTCCAAGGCTGGATGCCACCCCATTCCCTGGGCAAGAGGCCAGTGGTGGAGATGGCTACTTGCATGCCCTGCAGCACAGCATGAAGTTTAGGAGCTACCTAAATGTGGGTCTGTTTTGTTCTGATAATACTATTTTTTGCCTTTCCTAAATTCAGTCTTGTATTTATTCATATGTCAAATTCTTTTCTAATGAACTGTAGCATGAATGACATACATGAAAAGCTGCAGTCCTCTGTCCCAAGAACTTGAACTCCATATGGCAGCCAGTGTCCAGTGCTGTCATCCTCCTTCTTCCCTACTCATGGTGTTCAAGCCAAGCATAGAAAGGCAGCCAGGTTTTGAGCCCTTTTAACAATGTCATGGATCCTACTTCTAATAAAACATTACTATGTCAGTAAAACCTAGAGGAAGGAAAAACTTCACTTTCGTCTGTCTCTTTTATTGCTACCTGTCCTGTCTCAAATTTCCTTCCAAAGTCTTGTGGTTTGGACTGTACTTCTGTCCTTCTGTCCCAGAAAGTTCTGGCTTTGAGGAAGGAAACTAATTTTGGGTACCTGTATATGTGTTTCATTTACAAAGTGCAATGAGAGGCCCTGCTATCAGTTTCTGATTCATGCTGTCAGATTGGATCAAGTCCTTAACATGACAGATGAGTAGGGCAAAAGCAGGCTGCTTGAAGCTTATTAATTAATCTTCAACAAATGAATCTTCCTGAATAAAAAAACCTCAAACCTACAATTCATAGAGTAAGAATCATACACACAGAAAGTAGAGAAAAGTCACCTTCCAAAATTGCCATGGATATGTAGCACCTTGTGATACAGACTGTATTTCTCATAAATTGTTTTTTATATTGGAACTAAGAAACTTTATATTAAAGCAACTTTAAGGCTAACATAAAACCTAACCTCATCTGTTCTCAGGAATATCTTTGGAAAATATTGGTATCTTGATAATTTCCGATTTTTCTTATTATCAGCTCCCCTCCTTATATCAGAGTGCTATCAGTGTGAATAAAATGTCTTTCCTTTGAGAGAAATGGTTTAAAAATTATGATTGGTGGTTTAGCATGACAAAAATGGGAGAAGACAATCTTCAGCATTGTCATTAAAGGAAAAAAAATTGTGGCATTAAAAGAATATATTATTCTCCAAGGAAAATGTTAGGACAAATGGGACAAATAGTCCATATTTTGCAAAAGGAACATTTAAGATCTTTCAGTGTTTTACACTAGTTGT
This sequence comes from Ammospiza caudacuta, assembly GCF_027887145.1. Taxonomy (NCBI): domain Eukaryota; kingdom Metazoa; phylum Chordata; class Aves; order Passeriformes; family Passerellidae; genus Ammospiza; species Ammospiza caudacuta. The sequence goes on along the minus strand of NC_080595.1, from coordinate 38,560,092 downwards.
CAAAAATACTTTATCCTCTTTCTTATATTTTGTAGTGTAGGTACGTCCTAGCTCTGTGCTCCTGGTCCAGGATCCTGGATGAGAGGAAATGTGAAAATACAGGTTGTGTTTATCAGTGAACAATGCTGAGAAGTTGTCACCTGAGTAATGAATTACCTAAAAAGAATTGACTAAGATGGTGTAGGACACTGCAAATGTTCATGCTGCTGTAGAGCTTCATGTCAATAGAAGGCTATAGGGCTGTTTTTAATTGGGTGCTGTATTTCTATAAGGGCCTGTGAAGGCAGATCTCGTATTGGGATTGAACTCCTTTACATTAGCATAAAAATGGATGACTTTTGATCTCTTTCATGCAGCATACAGAAGCATTTTCACAAAACCCAGAATCCAGTCACTGAATCACAGTAGCAAATAATTGGAAACGGAAATGCCCTGCTGGGTTATTGAGTTCTTTCCTCTTAAAACGCAAATATATTTCCTATGATACATATTTTTTCTTGTGAAGTTCACTCTTGAATCATGCTTCATGACCATTTCATCATTTTCCTGTGCATATCATCCCACAGATTCAACTATTAAGTGCCTCACTTATGTCTCATTAATCTTGGTTTTATCTCTTGACTGTATCCTTGTTATCATGTTCTCTAAGAATTAAGGAGAGCTGTGGGAAAATCTGTTTGCATGAAATGACATTTAAATTTCTCCAAAACTGCAAATGTAACATTTTTGAGGTTCAAATATGTTTTGCTAACCTTTCACGTTTCTTCATCCTTTGAATTTTTTCGTTTCTGATCAGGACAAGAATCTGAAATAGCAAAATACATGAAGAAAATTATTCCTACGGTATTTTGGGAAAGAAAGAAAGAAAGAAAATTAGCATCTCATAAAGTCTCCCTTCTGTCTAGGTACTTTTTGAGAACCAGAAGGAAAATTAATTAATTTTGTGTTCTTCTGAATACCCATGAAATTATCCCAAGTACTGTTTCGTTTGGTGGGTTGTTTCCCATATGGTGGACATTAAATATGACCTATTCTTCAGAGCAAGCCTGAAAAATAGAAATAAGAAATATACATATTTAATCACAGACATTACAAGTATCCAAAATAAACTTTATCCTCTTAGTTTGGAGATCCTAATTTGACAACATTCTTGGAGAATGATGATCTACTAATATTACTGGATACAACTGAGAGAATAAGGTAGAAAATTACTGGTTCTTGTTAATTTAATAGCTTGTTCTGTGCAGAGTAGCTGTAGCCCTAATAAGTCTGTTACCTTAATAGGGGAGAATGACTGTGCCATGGCTCAGGAAAGGAAGTCCCTAGGGTGCAGACAGGCACAGGAATCACCACCTGGAACTGAAAGAAGGTTCCGACAGACCTTGCCATGGATACCTGGTCCAGTGGCATCCACAAAGACATTGTGACCCCTCACCCAGTCATGCAATTACTAAGAATCTGCAGAAGCAGGGGTTTGCCCTGCAAGAGGATTGCCCACGGGGAGCAGAAGAGGACTCTTTCCTACCCATTATGAAAAATATGACTTTATTTAGAAATCCCAGTGTCTCTTCTGTAGGCAAAACAGCTACTCGCTTCAGTTCTGTGTAGTGACTCCAAATTCAGGTCCTGTCTCTGAATTATTCATCAGTGCTAGCTTCATTTTTCCAGCTCCCTGTGAGCATTTTGTGATCCTGGGAGTGAGTGATTTGATATGCCAAAATCCTACCTAACCCTCTGTGCAGGTGGCCACATTTCATCTCCTCTTGTCCCGAATGCAGCAGCTCACCAAGGAAGTGTTGGGACACCAATTTCTGTCCCTTTGTCCAGCCACCCTTGATAGTGAATTGGATAAAATTTAATGGAGGTGATAATTGCTTTTTCCAGTTTCTGTATTTTTCTTTTTAATTTCATTGTTGGTTAATGATCTGTCTATTTTTTCATCTTGCATGTCTACAGGGCTGAAGAACAGTTCCTCAAATTACTCCCAGCTGAGTACATCAGCAAGTGGCTACTTCCTAGGCATTTTGTTATACTCCACAACTAATTAAATCTATTTCAGGAGATGTAAATCAGAAAGGATTTTTTCTTGTCCAGCACTTTAAAGCTCCATATCTGAAAACTTCCTACAAACAGGAAGGAAATGCCTTTATCCCTTTGTGACCAATGAAGCTTCTTTTTTGATGATTTTTTTTGGTTTGTAGCTCAGGTGTGTGCCTCGTTGACCAGACTGACAATGCTATTCTTGGCCTTGCTCACAAGGACTGTCTTTATTCATGTTTTGGACACTTCTTGCTTGTGGAAAGTCTCTGCAAGCAACAGAGATTTTCATTATTATGTATAATTTGCAGTTGGGAGCACAGAGCTATTGCATGACTCAGAAAATCTGTCAGACAGCTTGAAGTTCTGACTCAGGTGGTGCTTGACCATGACAGCTTTGCCTTTGGTCTGAGCCCTGTTCAGACACAGAAAACACATAAAGCCATAGTAGTTGAAAAGCAATAATCTTGAAATTATACAAAATGGACTTTTACTTGCAGCTTCAAAGATGACAAAATGTTCTCTGGTCCAGTAGTGGCTTTGACAGATTTTCGTGAAGAAAACACCTTGTTAGGGGCCGCTGCCTTCTTTTTTCAGGGTTGTCCTGCCCGAGAGTGGAGAAATGGCAAACAGAACAGGCAGCCTTCATATCTAATATAACAAAACTATTCCTACTTTCCACATTTCCTGTCTTCCCTGTCTTCTGATGGCTGGGATGCCATGCCACTCATTCATCATATATGGTACCTCAGTAAGTTAGCATAACCCCATGTGGATTTTATGGAATCTGGAAGGCTTATGTAAATGTCGAAAAACTTCTCCAAAATCTTGTTAGCCCACATGTCCCAGCATGTCTTCCACCAATATTTGGCATTTATGTACAGATACAGGTCCCTCTTTTGTAACTGATCACTTCAAGCTCAGGCATCTAAATGGGATGGGTGTTCTCATTAGATGATGGATGCTTTTGTGAGTTTGCAGAAACACAGTGGAGGGTTGCATTCTTTTCTTAGTCAATCATTTGAAGATGGAGAAATAAAATGCAAATTATTACTTCCATCTTTTCCGTGTTTGGATGTCTAGAAAAACTAATTGTGGGAGAATTCACCTTGATAATGAGCTATAACCAAATTTTTCTGGTCATTAAAAAGTAAGTAAACTTAGGATATGAGAAGTAGAGAGACCAGACAATGGCAGCCTGACTAGGGAACAGAAAGTGCTGATGTTAAAGCAAGGAAAATTGCCTTTGCCCTCTAACTTAGCCAAGGAGAACCTTTTTCATCAGTATTTGCAAGTAGTAAGTCCATTATGCAAATAGCTTATATTGGTTTACTGCTGTTTTCTTCCAGTTCTTTCCATTCTGACAAAAGCTACCTATATATAAACACAAAGTTGAAAGTCCTGCAGTTATCAAAACTATAATTTGCTTTAAACCTTTTCCTGTGGGGCAGAGACATTTTCTTTCTTCTCAGATTTATTATGCCATTTAGCATCCCCTTGGTTCTGACAGTACAAATGTTAGTGGAATTGTATTGAAGAGTGGATCAATGAGATGAGAAGTCATCAATGGCAAAAGCAGATCAGGACTTCTCCAGTGACCCCCAAATGAGCAGGATTAATTTTTGCAGAATCACCCAATGGGGTGATCCTGCTGAAACTAATGGGGAAGACAGGTTTTAATTATGAAACCATCCAGGAATACAATGAAGCAACAGATTAGGTGGAGACAACCAAAAAGAATTGGTGATTTTTCTTCAGAAGGTACAGACAGCAGAAGAGAGGATCTGGGGTTAATTAAATTCTAACCAGCAGGCTGTGATTGCTAGGAAGAGAGGAAAGCATAGAGCTTCTGACTCCTGTGTAGGAAGGAGAAAAAGCAACAAAACAGAGACCACAGGTGGGCAGAAGGCTGGATTCAGCCAAATCTGAGGCCATCTTGCTCAGGGCACTCAGGAAGCAAATCTGGGTAAAAGGAGCTGAGGTGAGTTGTGTGTTGCTGACAGGAACAGTGTGAGGAGCACAGCTACAAACCCTCCCTGTGCTAGGACAGTGAGGAAGAGTAGTGAGAGACCCGCTGGCTGAATCCTCGTCTTCTCACTTACCCAAGCCCAAGAAACATTTGTACAGAAATTGGAAATGAGGTTGACTTAGATTAGCATGAGTATAAAAAGTTGCTACAGACGTCATAAGAGGGCTCTACTCTATGGTTTGATGGTTACAAAGATTGCTTTGAAAATGAGAAAAATAGGATGCGTAAAAACCACACACAGAAAGAAAATGATTGTATTTACCTCACCCTGTCTCTTGATTATTTTTTCTGTTGTTCTGGAGTATTTACTGAACTTATTTTTCACCTTCTAGTATCCTTGACCCTTTTCAAAATAGGAACATTTCCTGTCATATTACTGTATTATTTTTGGAACAATGGGACAGACTTTGCTACAATGAAGAGGGAAAAAGAATCCAAAAATGAGAAAAACAGTGAGAAAAACACAGAATTCTTAGTTTAAAATCTCAGAGAAAATGGGGTGATTTAAATTAAGAACTACTTGCAAAAGTAGGGCTCCCTTATAATGTACCCTCTGTAGGGGTGAAATGTGCAGTGTGCTCTTATAAAATTTCCAAATTCACCAGAGCAAAGAGAGCACCTGACATGCAGACATACCTGAACATCTTAAAACTCCCTGCTGTAGCAAAATCCTGGGGCAGACAAATGTGCTCCTAAGGTAAATACATGAGAGAAGGGATGGGAAAAATATGCTCCAAGAGAGTTCTGTCTCAGCTGGAGATGACCCTGAGCAAATACCAGGGTTTCTTAACCCTCTTGCCCAGCCATCTGAGTGAACAGCTCCATCACCTAGGCTGTAAAGAAATTCAATTCCACCTGAGCTTAATCTTCCCTAAAAGCAGGTCTTGGGACTTCCTACCTATTATTTGTGACCTCCTTTATAGTTTTCAACTACTCTCTGGTTGTCTTACTTTTGCTTAACCCTCTACTGCATCCTTATCTCTCCAGACTTGCCTTCACCCCTTTTCTGCTGTAATGACTGTCTCTGTGCTGTGCCTGCTCATTTTCTGTCTTTGAATTGCCTGGACTGGTCTCTCCTAGATGCCTCTTTTCTTAGAATTACATATTTTATTCTTTCATCCTTCACCTTAGGTACAGTTTAGTGTTCTTTCTTTCTAAGTAGGTTCTTAACAGGTAAAGTTGAGTAGCTAAAGTTCAGACCTGTGAAGAGAGGATTGATTCCTACCAGGTGTGGCTATGCAGTCAGATTTTTAGTGGGAGAACTTCTGCTGGTTCCTTACATCCTTCACTGTTCAGTAATAGGGCAGGTTCTCACTTCATGCACATGTATTTGAAGTCAGCATAGAGACTTGCATCCTAGTCACTAATGATGCTTCAAAATCTTTCCTGCTATATCCATTACTGAATCTTTTTTTTTTTCAGAGTTCTGGGTGGAATGTGTATTCTATGAAATTTGCAGTCATTTCTTGGTGTCTGTGTAAAACAATCTATTCATGGTATTTGAAGAATTTGGGGACTGAGAAGATTTTAAATTATTGTCACATCAATGGCAATGACAGTGAAGTAAAAGCTGTGATCAAGAGTCCTTATCCTGTTTTTTATTTTAACAAGAGAATTCAAAAAATGCCTGCAAGTGCAAGCTGAGTGTTGCACTTTCCTTTCTTAAATCTTCAGAGTTGCTAATTTTTTCTCTCTAGTAGTATGTGTTAAAACCCTGTCATTTATTTCTTGTTCACTGTTCTACCTATGTGGGGAAGGGAAGAAAAACTCATCAGATGAGTCACACACCCTGAAAACATAACAGTGATTTGAATTAGGGCAAAGGCTTCCCTGAAATGCATCCTCTCCTGCTCCTTCAAACACCTCTTTGCTTGCGCATTATTAGACACCTGCAAGTATGTGAATGTATGTGATATTTGTATAAAGCACAGATGGTTGTGGAGACCTGCAGTCTGCTGCACATTCATTTACACAATTATGATGGTGGTATCCTTATAGCAGCCTTTCAGTACCTGAAGAAGGTCAGAGGGGGGCATTTTACAAGGCCATGTAGTTACAGGACAAAAGGGAATGACTTCAAACTGAAAAAAGGAAGGTTTAGATTAGGTGTTAGGAAGAAATTCTTTATCCTGAGGGTGGTGAGGCACTGGAACAGGTTGTCCAGGGAAGCTATGGGTGCCCCATCCCTGGAAGTTTTCAAGGCCAGGTTGGATGGGGCTTTGGGCAACCTGGTCTAGTGGAAGGTGTCCCTGCCCATGGCAAGGAGATTAAAAATTTCTGATCATTAATGTCTTTTCCAACCCAAACCACTCTATTACTGTATTTATGATGATTCTATTAATGTAATTCTTGTCTGCGGTAGTAAATCTGTCTAAAAAGAAAATTAGAGGGGGGGAAAGTGGACAAGGAGAGTGCTACCTGATGACCCACTGGTGATCTGATTATTCTTGGCTCAGGTCGGAAGATGAAAGGAAAATAAGGAAACTTTTGTTTCTTTTCTCAGGGGCTATGTACCAGGAGGTTATGTGACTTTAGTTCACGCTTGTATTACAGCAACATGACTGCTCTTGAAGGACCCTTGGTACATGGTTTCTTATAACATTTGCATTTATATATTTCTCTGGAAATGTTTATTAAAGTTATGAAACAATAAAACTAATTTAAAAATTTATATTTAAAGGAAAAATTAGTATAAAACATTTAAAAAGTCAGTTTCAATTTCAAGTATTGAGCTTGTTATTCAATTTTTTTCCTTTTAAAAATGTGTTTGTATTTTGATCGGGATGCATTTACTTTTTTTGTCTAAGCCTTTATCAATATTATTGAAAAAGTTATCTACAAATTGCTCCTATAACAATATGAGTAAATTTCTCCCTCTTACTCAGGGCCCAAGTTGTCTTACTAGTGCTTTCCATCAGATGAAAGAAAATAAGTTATATTATTATGCTCATTAAAGTAAGACTAATACTGAATTTGAACTCAATATTAAGTAATACACAATCACTTTTTAAGAAGCAATTTCTGTCTCTAGAGCAGCAAGAGGGGCAAAAAGCAGGAGGTGTGGGTGAGCAAAATTGCAGAAACTCTACATCACAAAGGGTGCTCCTACCCCAAAGCCTTGAGGCTCATTTCTATGTCTCTTAGCACTCAGGATGGTGAAAACATGCCAAAATCCCTTGGTTTGATCTAAAATCTTGCAGCAGTCTCATTTTTCTGCCCTACCTGGTCCTGCTCTGCTCATTAGTTGTCCTAAAATGTATCTGCAGTGTATATTGTTTCTCATCCCTGTCCAAAAATCAGATGCATTTCCTCTATACCTTACCTGGTCTATCCCATTCCACTTTTTGTGCCTGTCTCTGTTGTCTCCCCTCTGACCTCTCAGGTGCTTCTCACTTTCCTCTGTCCTGCTGCTGGCAGGACAGGGTACTTTTGGAAGCATTTCTGGGCTGACTCCTTGTGTAACACCCCACTCCCCAGTGTCTCCAACCTCCAGCACCTCTATTAACCTTTCCTGACAAGATTGGCTTCCTGTGCCCCTCCTTCATGAAATGATTCTTATGGAGGGAAGGGATGAGGAATTTATTTCCCTCTGCTGTCAGGCCTGTTACTGCCTTTGTGAGCCTTTGGGGATTGGAAGGGTAGAATCATCCCCCTCCTCTTTGGGGTGACTGGCTCCCCTTCATATTCTTTCAGTTTATCCACAATCCTTACTCCTTAGGTCCTCTAAGCATTAAAGTAATTTGTGGTGTTTCTTGGGAGATCACAGGATATTGTTCCTAGAATGGAAATACTGAAGATTTTGCACAAAACTTACTCAAAACACCATGGGATTCATTTTATTCTTTGAAAGCTCTCAAGATCCAGCCCCACATTTTCCATATATTTGGGATTAAGTTGTTTGCAATGGGATGCTGTAGCCACTGGAATGCATGTCTTCAGAAAGGTGGCCCATAGTGTTTATGATAGAGTAAAAAGTCTCATTAAAGGATCTTCATTCAGGTTTGTGTGCAAGGGGAAATGCTACTGGAGTCATTGGAAGTCAGCCTAAATGAAGATAATTTCAACATTTTTGTTATTTGTCTTTCTCTTTTCTATACACTTTGCTAATTTCTTGCATCTGCTTTCCCTCCCCCCTAGTGGGGTGTTTGTGAGATCCTCAGGACGAGGTGCGAGATAAAAATCTGACTCCATGTGTGACGGTGGTCACAAGGGTTTTGAGGTGAAGAGAGAGGCGAGAATGTTGATTCCACGTTCAGAAGGCTTGATTTATTATTTTATTATATATATACTACATTATAACTATACTAAAAGAAATAGAAGGAAAAGTTCTCAGAAGGCTAGCTAAGCTAGGAATAGAAAAGAATGAATAACAAAGGTCTGTGTCCCAGCAGAAAGCGAGCTCAGCTCTGCCGTGAGCGGTCAGTAAATCCAAACATCCACAGGAGACCAATCACGGATCCACCTGTTGCATTCCACAGCAGCAGATAACCATTGTTTACATTTTATTGCTGAGGCCACAGCTTCTCAGAAGGGAGAAAAATCCCAAGAAAGGATTTTTCACCAAAGATGTCTGTGACATCCATGTTCTCAGAAGGCTGATTTATTATTTTTTGATATTGTATTATACTAAAGAATGCTGTACTAAAACTATACTAAAGAAAGAGAAAGGACACAGACAGAAGGCTTAACAAGAGTGATAACAAAAACTGTGACTGGCTCCTCAGAGTTCGACACGGCTGATGGTGATTGGTCATTGAGTAAAAACAATTCTCATGAAACCAATCAAACATGCACCTGTTGGTAAACAATGTCCAAGCCACATTCCAAAGCAACAAAACAGGGAGAAGCAATCAGATAATTATTGTTTTCATTTCTCTCTGAGGCTTCTCAGCTCCCCAGGAGAAGAATCCTGGGCAGAGGATTTTTCAGAAAATATCACGGTGACACCCCAGCATTGATAATTCCCTCAAAACTTGGTTAAATGATAATAATTCTATGGGCAATTTAACCTCTTTGTTTTAGATGAAATTAGATTTTACTGTCTAGCCTAATACTGTAGTATTAGACAGAAAAAAGAAATACTTGAGCATCCTGTTAGTAATGGGTGTACTAATTTCATCTCAGCTGCAGGAACATTTTGAAGAATTTCTTTTTCTTTCATGGAATGTAGAACATGGAAAATCAGGATCTAGGTTTCACTTTCTTAAAATGAGACCACTGTAATAACTCAGACACTGTCTGGTGTAATAGAGAGAAGAATCTGATCCTTGTATTTCTGCTGAATTGTGCCCTTGCAAAGGAAAATGGAAATAAATGAGAAAAACAGACTCAATTTACTAACAATCTGCATGACACAATCTCCATAAATTGTGCTAATAGAGCAATTTATAAAAATTGTGATAGTATATTAAAGAGAGCGATTTACAGAATCCTTTTAGAATAATAAGCTAAGAATTGCTGGTAATGCATCTATATTTTCAAATATTGTTTATGTATAAAACAAATTGTCTGTCTGTTCTCGTTTACTCCGTGTTATGTTAATACCAAGAATAGACAAGTGCAAATAATGAAATACTCAGATTTTTTTGTTTATCTACAGATTGCATCGATGGCCAACACTTACTTTAGATGCATCACACTTTTTTTACCAGAAAAAGATTTCTCAGCTGGACCATTGCTGGGATTTTTGTTTATGAATTACTGAAAAATATTTTTCTGAAACTGTTTATCTTGTCACTCTGATATAAAGCTCAGCATATGAAATTAATACATTAGGATTGCAGTAAGCCACTCTCAGCTAAATGAAATGCTTCAAAATCCATTTCGAGTTTAGTTGTCCCTCCCAACATAACAATGGAGATTTAACAGGAGTCGCTGCAGTGAAGTTTTACATGGCTGACACAGTGTAAGGATTTAAGACAAATCCTTAACAGGCAAAACAATGGAATGACTGCAAGATGTGCTGCTTTTTCCCTGATCATGGAGGGATAAATCCTGCCCTGCAGTTGCTCAGCTCCTGGAGGTGGGCTCCTCTGAAGAATGGCTGCATTGTCCAGGTAGTCCTGAAGTCTCGAAGGCAACTGAGTTTGCACCCCAAGTGCAGGGGGCTCCCCTTGGCTGAACACAGAGCCACTTGAAGAGCTGGGTCTGTCCTGCCAACCTTCTGCTGCCTCCTCCTCACTCTCTTTCTTCTCCTGTAGCACCTTGCTGCAGTGTGTGGTGCCCCTCAGCTAAGCAGAACAAGTTGAAACCTTTGGCTAAAGCTGGCCAGATGGGACTGCAAAATGCTGTGCATATCCAGCTACTGATAAAGCCAGGATAAGATGGTGGGAACATCTCTATCTGATACTTTCAAGACACCAGTACATGAAATGATCCCCCAGGGCTTGTGTATAGGGTTTCCCCCTTGCTGAGCTCCGGGATCCCAAAAGCTCACCCCAAGCAAGGAACCACCCCATGGCTTGTGTGAATTAAGGTGAGTCAAGGGTTGAAGACAGGTTTGGACTTGTTTGAAGAAAAATGTGTATGCAGTTGTGGTATTTTCTTTCATGTTATCTGGCAAAGACACATGGCACTGCAGAAGAGCAAAAGTAGGAATTGAGGTGGGTCACTGTGTGCACATATGGAGCTTATAAATATGATGACCTGCTCCAGGGGTGGGGTTGGTGGTTTACTGCTTCCCATCTCCGACACAGCACAGTGGTGGAAACAAGTCTGAAGTGCAAAAAGGCCCTCAGGCAGTGTCTTGCACCTCCCTGCAGGGGAACAGCATGTACAAACTCTCACTGCTTATGGGTACAGCCTAACTTGCTCTTTAACATCCCCTCCTGGAGGGGACTGCTCAGCTCTTCCCATTGTCCTCACATTCTGCTGCCACAAAGACAAATATCTTAGTTAGTGCCCTAAGGCATGGAACAGAGATTCGCTGCATGATTCTTAGTTGCTTGGTGGTGACTTCCCTACCTTTAAGGAACCTTAAATCTGCTTAAAACTGTACAAGGGATTTCTTTTAATAATAGCATACTGCTGAAATACTATGGGAGTAGTATCTTCCTTCTCACACTATTTGAAAGACATCTATACCTAGCTCTGCCACTATTGAACACCTCAATTCTCAGCAAAAAACTTAATTCTCTTTAAAAGGTTTCGTTCAGTTTACTTTAAGGAAGTGGAAGATTAGCCAACTAGTTGCTCAATATTCAGGAGAGTGAAGAAAGATATATTTGCATATTCTTTTAAAGCACTGCTGAGAGTGAATGTTTCATGATAACATTTTTAATAGAAGTTCGAATAATTTGTACGCCAGTGCATATGCCTGAAAAAAATCCTAATAGACAGTGACGAAGAAATACACAGACAGAAAATACAAAATACTTTCAATACATACTATTTGACTCTTTACTTTGTAAAACTTTGAACACCGAACAATTCCAGTTTATCGATTATTTATTTCTATGCATACGAACACATGGCACTCTTACAACATTTATTTTTGTGCCAATAAAGTAGCCATATAGTTTTAATTCCAGTCCTTGCTCTTCCACTGTCTGCAACCTTATGTTATTTTGATTCCTTTGTTCTCTTGCAGTCCAGTTGTTTAAAAGCTTTCTGGGATGTTAGCTTGCCTGCTGTCACTGCCAGCTCCTGACAATAACTGATAAGCGGACATCCCTCCAGTCCCTCCTTTCTTTGTGCTGAGTGGTGCAAGATGGGGGAGCAGGAATCAGAGCACGTGCACACTGCGCACTCAGTGAGGTGGGCTCCAGCCACAAGGCATGACAAAGAATGTAAAGAAAAGATGGAGATGGAGTGGGATTTTCTTATTTACTAAATGTAAGATGTTATCTCAACATAACTTTGAAGAAAGCATAAATATGTGGTTAAAACCATAGTTTTCAAACAAAAAAACCCCTTAGACTTGCCCTGTCTTTGACTGTTAAATGGAAAAAAAACATTGCATACATCACATGTTCAGTCAGTGTATTCATTTGAGAAATATATGGTACTGATACAATGAAGAGTTTATTTTCCCCATGGTGAGAGTTACAGAATAGTCTGACTGTTATGGAAGTTCCTAATATCTGAGCTTTTAAAGCCAGTTAATGGGCAAAGATGTCCAACAGCCTAAGAACCCTAGGCATTACAAACTGGAAATTATAATTAATAATCTGTGTGTCAGATTACCGTAAATTCTGAAGTTGCCATGAAGTTCATATTAAAGTACTTGTCTGAAACAAGCTGTAGCCAAGGGTTGTTGTCTTAGCTTGTCCACAGGCTACAGAAGAAGTAACATGAGGAGAATGCTTCCTTTCTCTCTAATTGTTTGGGGGAAAGGATGGGCGTAAAAATCTGAGGTTCTGGGCTTTGTGTGGAAATGGATATATACTGGCAAAATTCAAGAAAGACAATGCTAACCAGGACTAAACCATTAGATTTTAGGTCCACTGATTTGGTTCATAAAATATGTAGGAAGTTGAGGTGCGTGTGACAAATCTCTTCGTGCTTGAAGGTATTTAATAGAAGCCTTCATGGAGACAGTTTTTGTACCTAAAACCAAATTGCTGATAAAGCTACATCTTTGCATGTAACCTAGAAAATGTATCAGATGGTACTGGAATATCTATTTTTGCCATTTGGGTAGACAGCAGAGTATTGAGCAAACAGGACTCAGCCAGAAGGCAAAGTGCTTATTTCCTATGGATTGCCTAAACTGAAGGAATAGCTGTTTGTAATTTATGGGTTGAGCACAGCTTGTTCTTTCAGTTTGGAATAGATTTTGGTCTCAAGTTATCCTCACAGCACTAGATGTAGAGGCAGATTCTTTCACTGGCATAGCACTACAGTAGTCAGGGCACTCATATTTTCTGGCTAGTTAGCAGGACATCTGTGTCAGCTCAGAATCTCATACTTACTGTGAAAACATCCCAACAATTTGTTGACTCTTTCTACATGAACTATTTACTCATGAAAGAGGCCTGGAAATCAGACAACCACAAGATACTAACCATACCAAAAGTTAATAGTTGCTTCAAGTAGCTCAGTTTTCCCCACTTTTAGTGGGACAATTGTCATTTTTTATAATCTCTTTTAAGGAAAATATTTGATTCAGCTTAATTAATTTTAATGGGTGAGATGGAGAGAACTGGTGGATGGTGTGGCAGTGAGGAGCTATAGGGACAGTGATTGTGGAAGCTTGACCAGGTACATGAGAAATGCAACCTTCAGTCTGGGTGTTCAGAGAGCAGGATAGTGTTACAAAGAGACAAAGAGCATCAAGTGCTCTCTGCATACCAAAGATTAGAAATCAGAGACCTTATACACATTGGCTCATAACTGCTTTCAAACACCTTTAATTAACATTTTTATTGGAGAAGAGATAGAGGCTATGGTGAGGTAGTAACTTCCTTTAGCTAATGGTGATGTAGGCATGCTTTGGAAAAGGGATTGTAGATGGATAGGCTATTTTGTTTTCTAGAGAAAGCATGATTTCTCCTGATTTTCTTCTGCTAAAATGATCATTTAATGGATATTGTGATAATTGGTTCTGGCTCTGTTTGTAACTAGTTTAAAACCTGGGCCAAGCATTTGTAGGAATTTTTGTCTTGTTGAGAGAAATGAAGGACTGCTTTCTGTAGAGTCTGATAGAGTTGAGTTCAGGGGGTGGGGTGGGTGACAATAAACACAGTGGTGTGGGTGGAAGGAATATGAGCAGTCATTAAGCATGTAGCATGGTGTTGTCAGATCAGAGAAACACCCCCCTCCACCCTGTATTTCCTTAAAAGAAGGAAACATTCACAGAGTGTGTATATCCCTAGTTTAGATATAATAAAAAAGAAAATGCAGAAAATCTGCTCTCAGCTCACAGAAACTTCCTGAAATAACTTGAGGAATGCTTTGTTCTGTAGTACTTCAGAAATAGAGATCTGAGACAGGAAAGTGTCATGAACTTCTTATCTGATAGACTGACCAAGGGAAGAAAAAATAGGAAACTTCTGCCAGATCCTTCAACTCATTAGAAGAGCCAATGGCATCAGTTATATTCCTGTAAGCAGGTGCTGAAATAATGGCCAGACCAAAACGGGGTGGGATTAAAGTGGAAGAGCGGTAAATCTTTGGAGCAGGCATGCACACTCAGCTACAGATGGGGACTTTGTAACAAGTGATGAGATAGAGAAGGAAATAGAGCTGTGAAAGCTGAGCACAGAGGGTTCTAAATGAACAGGATATGCTAAAAACGTAGGAGGTTCAGCGAGGAAATCGCTACAGGTATGCCCAAAGTCTCTCAAGGGATTGTTGGCATGTGTGACATCTCCTGGATACCTCAAATTCTTAAATCTGCTCCTTTTCCCTGAGGCTCCCTTTGAATATCCCCTTCATTTTTTTCTGGGATGGGAGCTCCTGTGTGCTTCCCTGAGGACTCTCCTGCTGAGCCGTGCCAGGGGCTGGTGGTGGGATTTCTTTGCAGTGCTAGTGGTGTGCTCTGTGCTGAGGAAGACAAGGGTGCCCCCAGTGCTGTGAGCTATGTGTGCAGTCCTGGGAGATGTGATCACTCATCTCAGCTATATCTGGACAGTGTTGGCTCGTGTTTCCTATTAATGCAAAGTAATAAAAATATTATTATTATGAAAGTAAGGCTCAATGACAGCCTGAAATAATGAGGGAAAATTCTTGGCTGCCTAACAAAGTCCTCTTCTGAATAGCATAAAAGTAATTTTATTTTTGTTACTGTTTTATTTTGAACACAAAATGTGCCCTGAAAGTAAAGGGAATGTATTGTTTTGCAGTGCTTCAATAACACATTAGCTCAGGAATTCTTTTTCATTTCTAGAAGAAAAACGTCAGTTCAGGATTTGAGAAAAAAACCCCAAGTGCAACAACATCAGAAGAACCACTCTGAAATACCACAGAGTCACCTTTGGGATTCCTACGGTGCTTTTGTTGAGTAGTGAGCATCTTGGATTTAATTGACAATCATCAGCCATCTCCCATCCTTTCCCTCATCTATGCATGCTCAGTGTGCTTCACTGAGAAAAGTTTTGGCCTTTTTTTGTTTTTTTTCCTTCTCTTTTCCATGCAGTAAACAAAACCAACCCCAGAATCAGAGGCTGGTGCTGCTGTGGCTGGAGGGGGAGCAGGCACTGCTAGTGGAGATCTTCTACAGAAAGTCCTGACTGTGCACGCTGCTGCTCAGGGTGGTCTGCTAGGGCCACATTAAATGCAGAGGAAAGCTGGATTATTGCTACCCATGGGGCTCTGGAGCTGGAATAATTCCATTGACTTCAATCCCATTTTGGTCATGCTGCTCTGCAGAAAGAGGTACAAGGTACAGGGTAAGCCTAGAGTATGTCCAAGATGCTGCCTCATGCCAGTGCTGGGACCAAACCAACTTTTCTTCTTTGAGGAGGGCTTAGTCTGTCTTGACCAAAAGTCACATTTCACTTAACAATTAAAAAAACAGAAGAAAAAAAATAGACAGAAAGGAAAGGAGGCCCAGCCTGGCTCTTTTTATTTTAGATGCATGTAACAGGATTTTGTCAGAAACTAAATCCATCTGAAGAGGCATTCTCCTCACAATTGCACCTGAAAGTAAGTACCTGCTTCAGGGCTGTAAATGGAAACCTGAGACTGAGGCTCCTGTTCAAGTCAAGATGTCAAAACATGGACCTGTATGAATAGGAAGGGTGCAAAATTATTATTAACCAGTTCTCTCATGTGCTGAACTCAGACAGATTTTTGAACTGACATGTTTCACCCTGGGAAAGAAGAAAAATGAGTTAAACAAAATATCAGGGAGTGGAGAAAAGACAGAAGCAAATTTCCCTTTCTGTGGCAAATCTCCCGAAGTCCCTTCCCATTAGCAGGGTCTCCAACATTCAAGCATGGAGTTACAAGTCCCAGTCTGCCTCTTTGTCCAGTATCATTCATGTAAGAAAATTGCTCAGTCCTGTAGTCCAGCTACCCCACTCTTCCTCTGTCTTCTCCATGCGATTGAGGGTACATTTATCTTCTCAAGACCATTCTTTGGGAGAATGGAAATCTGCGGAAGTTGCTGAATGAACTTAGATAATACTTTTCAAATAATTAACACAATGAAAATGAGCATTACTAAGCATTGGATTGTTATGTTATTTCTGATTGATTTTAGATGCTGAAATTTTGTGCAGAGTTCAGAATAAATCTAAGGCAATTGCCAGGAAATGAAATGAAGCCAAATCACAATATAGCTTCAATAAGTGTTAGAGGCTAAATGAATTAGTTTGTTTCCCATTTTACAGCACCAATCTGTGCCTTAGTGGTTCAGATACCAGAATTCCTTCTGATCTGTCTACGTGTGTCAGGTGTGAGTGGAAGGCCATTACCATGCACTGGGTCAGAAATAAGGAATGATAAATCTTAGGTAGATCAATCCAACACAATGACTTAAATAATCAGAGATTATGTTCTATTTAATTTGTATTTTTTACAGTTAAAAAATACAGAGACCAATTGCAAATGCATGCAACAAAGCCTTTATGTTCACACAAACCTGTCCTTGGGGTTCAGAGCTGACCTCTCAATGCTGTGCTGAGCTGTGTAAAGCTTTAGGTCAAGAGATGGCTTTCCCAAGTATAAAAAGAAAATATATTCATATTATCAGTGTTAAAATTCAAATCTGTTCACCAGTGTACTTGAGTAATTGATTGGCAATATTACTGTCATAAAAGCAATTAATCTAAGGTCATTGTGTTTCCTTAGAGAAGATTTTGTGTCTAAAACCTCTGAACAGGACTTAAAAGACTGGGAAGTTCATCTGCAGAATGGACTGGGGAGCACAGGAGGAAATATAGTAACAAGAAAAAAGGAAAAAAAACAGAGTGAAATTTGCGCCTCAGAATTTATTTTATATTAAAGCATAAAAGCTTGGGAATTGTACACTCAAACAAATTTGCCACAGGACCTGATTAGCATTCTTAGAAGGAATAAAAATAAATCACTTTCTTAGATAATACAGTCAACACATTATAATTAATGCATTTAAATATGTGCATTTCTTAAGGGCAGGTACTATGTTAGCAATTCCAGTTTCAGTAATTTTTGCAAAAGAAGCTGCATCTCATTATAAAATCTTTTAGACCCATGTTATTCTTTCATAAAGGAGCCAGTTATGTTGTTTATGGATTCTTGAGAGAGCAGAGCTGGAAGCATTAAGTATTAATGCAAATGCCTGAAAGTACATCACTGGAAATTCAATCTCTTTCTTTTCCTTTTCATGTTATTTCCTTTTTCTAAAACTGTTTTTGTTGCATTCAGAATGTTACACATGTCTGTGAAAAAACAAGCCAACTTTTCATTTACAGAAGCTACAGACTTGTGCTTTTTACTCAGGCAAAACTTCTGGCATAGAATCGTTCTCTCATAACATGTAAATTTCAATAATTAATATATTAAATCAAATAATTAGTACAAACCAAATTAACTCTTAAAATATTAAGGAAGAGAAAGGGTCCCTCACATTACAGTGTTAAGTTTGTTTTTAGTGTCTCCTGGCAATTCACAGAACAAAGCAGAAGATTATTAACTCTCTTCTCAATTAATTTAATATGGTTTTTCATTTACTTTAAGCAGAAGCAGAGTTAGAATAAAAAAGAATAGGCTTTTACCTGCTTCTTTCAGTGCCCAGAATTCGAATTATACTTGATACACTGATGACAACTTAGAACTGCATCTGAAATGTTGCAAGTAGAAAACGCAGGGGCGGTGAAAGATGTTTATACAGAACAGACACTTTGCAAGTTTACACCAGAGCGGCTTTTATACACTCACAGTCTTTGGATGAGGTTCATGGAACGGTCATGCCCCTGAGCGATTGCTGTGTACCCTTCTTTGCCCTGTGCTGGCCACGCTCACCCTGGCTGCTGCCCATCCGTCCAATCTGCCAGACAGCACCGTTGGGCAGCACTGAAAACACAGAAATGTCCACATGTAGGGACAAGCTGGACACCCCCTGGCACGGGGTTGGGGCACAACTCTGCAATTGCTTGAGATTTCCCAAACGCTGTGACAGGTGCTGGGTGAGGAGCTTGTGTGTGGGGCTTGCATGAGACTGTATAAGGTGCCTTCTGTGTAAAATGAGGTCACTGTGTTTTCTCACCTAGAGTAGGGCAACTCAGAGCTTGCATTTAATACATTTGAATTCATGTAAATAAACACTCCTCTGTTCATCTCCAGAGACCTGTGTAACCCTGAAGATGCACACTAAGATGCTCAGGGTTTCTCAGAAAGGAACTGGAGACCCTTTTCCTTCTCCAGGATATTCTGAAGTCTTCCTCATCACAGATGCAACCGTAGAGACTAAGAATTTTCATGTCCTGATTCGCCCTTGCACCTTGGCGCTACTTTGTAGGAAGTCAAAAAACCAAAACCAACCACCTTTGTGAGCCAGAGGTTCCAGTTCGCTCTTACCTAACTTTAGACGTTAATAAAGTCATCTGAGTCATGCTGTGATCACTTTATAATCAATGGAAAAATAGAGGAGCTCCAGGAGAGAAATTTATTCCATCCTCGTGTAGAAGTCAAAAACTGGTCAGATGAAACACACCCTAAAGTACCTATTTTCTTCCATTGACTATAAAGACAAAGATTTGGCTGAAGTGTAGCTATGTTTGCTTTAACTGTGCAAGGTTAAAAGAGGGCAATACCATCCCAAGTGACTTCAGTGGGCATTGGGTCAGGTCTGCTATGAGCAGTAAGGATGTGCATTTGAAGCCTGTATAATGTGTTCAGGTTTGCCCTTTGAACACAATAGCATTGTGTAGCTTTGGTGCTCATCAGCCTTTTGGAAGGAGGGCAATAAAACTGTGGCTTCTTCACTGATGGTACTGCAAAGCAGACTTGGCTTAACCTAAAGGTCAGGAGGACAGACTGTAATTCACTGGTCTCTACTTTGCTGTCTGCCAGTTCAAAGGTTTCAAGGAGGGAGGAATCGTGCATAGTATCAATTGCAATGTCCAATGACCCTCCTAAAAATGTGGAGTCCAAATTCAATTTTTTAATAATCACCCAAAGATTAAAAATTGTTTTTCTCAAATTGTTTGGTTAATCCTTATGTTCAGATCAAAGTCCTAACATCTTGGACTATTTAAGAGCAAGCACAAATTAGAAATTTTTAAACATCAGTAGATTTGCTTGTGGGCAGGAGAGATAATGTTTGCAGGATCAGGTTTTTAATTTGAAAAAATAATACTATAACTAAGGAAAAAAAAAAGCATTTATACTGATAAAATTATATTCCCTGGTTCACTGGGAAGTAAATTCCATTTTACTTACTCAACAGCTTCACAGGGCACAATGGTTTTCTGAGGTAGCCATCACAGACCAGAGCTTCTCTGGATAAATACATAAATGAGAGCTTATCTTATTTACAGTACAGCAATTTTCATTCTGTATATAATAGAATTTTCCTGTATTCTGTGCCTGTAATTGCCTTTTCTCTTTTATAGTATGTAATCAATTACTTTTTATAGTCAGGTACTTCCATTTACGTGAATTGAAGTTTTATCATTATATTGCAAGTGTTCATCAGAATTTACTTTCCTACAGGTGAAAGTAATTTCTGGCCTTCCCCAAGAGAGGCTGAAAGCTGATGCCTATTGATTTAGGTGTTTCCCTGAATTTAGCCCTTCTTGCATACATCCAAATATTTTTAATCAACCTCCTCCTTTATACCCACAAGCAGTAGTCTTTCACTCTTGGCAGCTGAGTCAGCCCTGGATCCTCTGTTGTGTGGCAGCAACATGCACCAGACTTCAAACATGATTTATTTTAAATATAGTGCTGATAGAATTCGAGAGTTTGTTGTTGATGGATGAAAAATTTCCCTGCCAGTCTGGGACTGTATATTATGCTCTAAATGTGATCTAATAGTGCAACTGTGTGAGTGTATATACACACATATATGTACTTATTGTGTTTCAGAGGGTATGGAAAAATTTCCTCTCAAAGACCAGATTGGTTGGGAGATATGTATTTATATAAATCTGTTATGGAACCTCCTATAAGGATGTATTCATTGGAAGTTCATGCTCTTTTCTGTTATCCCACATTGCTCCAAAAATAGAGGGAAGAAGAGATGCCCTTCATATGTGACTTCTTGTCTACCTGAAGTGAAGCTTTTTCAAAGCATCTGTCGGAGCTGAGGACACAAGGATTTATGGGCAGGATGAGGAGGAAAGGGGCGTCAAAAGGGCTGCAGTTCACCCACCAGCCCTCTGGCAGTGCAGATCCCCAGACATGTGCCATGGTTGTTTTTGCCCAGTCTGCTTGTTCATATTATGGCTGTGTCTTCTCATAAATGATGCCTTACATCTTCTCATAAATGATGTCTTACAAATTAGTATAATCTTATGTGTCAAGGCTCCTGATAGGTCTAATGACCGTCCAGTAGCCTTTATGTAGCTCTGGTTTCTAGGACTTTGCATTTTAAGTTAGTTGTTGCAGTAAGTTAATGCTCCAAACTATTGAAAGGCTGTTTTCCTGTGATTATCTTTTAAATATTCCGTGGGAATGAAAAAGTGAGAGCTTTTGTTAGTGATCTTTATAAATTTCAGGAAGTCTGTTCCTGAAAGTGAGGAGCAGTTTAGTTATAAATGGAGAGCTTATTCCCTCATCATAGCAAAATGAATAAAACCTATGTGAAGCTATAGACTGAGATGTAAACGCTGATAATCCTCTCTTGTTTTGTCAGAAAAACACGATCCTAACCTGACATTTCTGGTCAATACTGAAGAATGAGGATATCTGTTTCCTCTAGAGCTGTCCCGTTCCAGTCTTTCTTAAATGTTCCTTAGCATGCACGAGGAGAAACGTGATGCTTGTGTGTGATTATAACACTCCCTTCTGGCCTGAGAGAGCCGTGAACCCGCTGCGGTGGGACAGTCCAGTCCAGCAGGGCACACCTGCTCTGCTCCCTTGGGAGTCTCCATAATGTGCTGCTCTGGGCAGGGACTGCCACAGGGCACTCTGCCTATAGCAAAGAGATCCTGCCACGTTGCAGCAACCTGTACTGTCAGAGACAGCTCACAGACACGTGACAATGCTAACAAAACATCCACAGGAAGTTCCTGCTGCGAGCGCTATTGTATGGGAGGACGTAGGTCGTGTTTACATTGGAAGGGAATGGATCTTGGTTATTTAAGTGTTTCCTTAATTAAATCCAACTTAAATCTTACCTACATAGTCTACTGCATCCATCTAGCTTTCTCTGAAGAGTGGGAGTTAAAGACAGATCTACTTGAAGGATTACAAACCAAGCTGAACATGGGATCTATTTATATGGTTGAGAGAGTTACATGGTTTTGTTTTATTGGCCAAAAAAAGAAGTTTTTGAAAAGGTAGGAGGGCAATGGACTGTTGCCAGGCTTTGAGACACACTGTGTGCTTGGTGGGCGCTTCTTTTAGATCCCATCTGGAATTTTTACTTCCATTCAAAGCTCAGTAGTCACCAAAATACAGACCTGAAGACCTCTATATTTGGACAAAATAATTGTCAGTTCTGTCTGCTGTTCTTGGACTCTCATGGAGTTTCAGTGACTTTCCCCAAAACTGTTAATTATTTTATATTTGTTTGCCAAATGGTTTTAAACAACCTTCTCTGGTTTGTGGAAATTCTTAAATTGCATGCTAATCAGGTATCCAGATTCAATGAACAGGATAGCTGATTAATCAAGTTATCTGCAGGTTATCCAAGCAGAGTGAAAACTGCTTGAGCTATTCAGCAAAAGAGATGGCTTGCTTAGGGAGCTGCAGATACAGATTTCCTTTGTAAATCTTTCCCTCACTTCATTGTACATTGAAATATTTTTCTTAATACTTACAGGTTTCAGTTGTAAGTGCCTGAGCTTGATTATTGTGGCCATTCCACTGATCCCAAGAGTTGCTTCCTAGTGGGAGAAGCCGTTGCACCGTTTGGGTCATGCTGCATTGACCTTTCTCAGTGAGGTGCATGGAGCTGGTGTGTGTGCGTGTGTGTGTGCGTGTGTGTGTGCGTGTGTGTGATAAACACCTGAGCCTAAATTTAGATATTTGAGGAATATTAAAAATATGCACTTAAATATTGAAAAATCCACTTAAAAACACCTGTACTTTACTTGATAAAGAGAGAATTTGCAGTCAATCTTTGTGCCCACCTACCTGAGTTTATGTCCTGTTTTATTTTGTCACTATCATGCTATTGCAGTAAATAACAATCATTTACTCTGGTTATATTAGGGGATTAGATGCTCTGACACTTATTTAACATGTTCCATGTTAATATGCCAGGGGTCTGGTCACTGGAAATAGGAAACTGCTATGTATTCTGTGTACAATCACGCACATCTGCCACATATGTGGCTTTAAGTCCACAGTCTTTAATGGCACATCCTATCAAAGCCTTTCCCTTTATTGTGCAGCTTATAAAGGGTGTCTCAAGACACTGCTGTGCCTTTTTCATTGATTTCATTGTAATAGAAGCAGTGGACCGTGGGTGAGCCAGCAAGACTTTTGACAGTGTTATTTGCTAGGGGGTGTATCTGAAATGTGCTTTAAAAAAATGTTAGGTGGTTTATTTATGACCAATACATCAGGTAAAATTGAGACTGAATCAAGTAATTATGAAAAGTAGATTTTACTTAGAAATTAAATATTTGCAAACCCTTGGAAATGCTCAGCTGCATGTAGAGCTCTGCTGCTGCCAGGTGAGACTGGTGAGAAAGGAGCTTATCCAGGAGAGATGTGGCTGGATCTCATTCCCATTTTTCCAGCTGCCAGCCCTTGGCCCTGCTTTTGCAAAACCCATAAATTAACACAGGTGCACACTGTTGCTCCAAATAATGTTATTAAATGTATTGTTTACTGGGATCACTAACTACTGCTGTAAACTACAGAAAAAAAATGCAGCCTGGTTGCAATTTATCTTGTGCCTCTTCAGAGAATGAAGGAAAACAGTGATCCTTACATTGACCCTTTCCTTAGCCTCATCAATCACAACTGGAAATGAAAACATTTTAACTGGCTCTTAACAGTGCCAGGGATTCGTTACCTTCTTTTGACTTCCCTTGTCATTCCCTCTCTGCACTCTCTGGGTGATGCTTGTGGGCAGGACCAAAGCTGTCAGGAGCAGAGCTGCATACCTGCCTGCTTTATCACCAGGTTATTGCAGGCTGTAGGCCAGACTAAAGCAGTGTCTGCTTTGTGTGGCTTACTGCCACGTTAAAGATAATCACATCTGGGATCACACAGCCCTGTGAGCTCCAGAAGCCTTTACCAATAGCTTGTCTGTGGTTGTTTAACATCTCTGTGCCTGTGCCAGTGAAACCTTCCGGGTGGGACCCCAGGCTCTTTATCAAGAGCACGCGAGAGACTTTGCTATTAGGTAAGTATATACATTTGTGACCACCAAGAGACAGAATGAAATATGAAAGCACAGGAGAGAGAGCAGAAAGAGTAGACATGGAGGCAGGTTTACTGCCAGATTTGGGTGACTTATGGCTCCTCTGGTGCCTGGGAGCTTCTGGAAAAGGTCAGAAGGTTCCTCCTATTTTGAGACATGAAACCAGCGCTCAGGAAAGGGCTTCTCATAAAGACTGCTGTATAGAGAGCAAGGAAGGTTCTTCAGTGAGGATGTGGGAGATAGTGGGGATGGTTTTAGCCACCAGCAGTAAAAATGTTTCATGGCGTAAAAGGGGTCAGAAACTCTTGTGTATGTCTTACTTCAAGGCAAGGACTGAGCAATGCCATTGGTGGAATACTCAGGGTGAACCTCGAAGCCTAAACACCAATCAGATGCTTCTGAAAGGCAATTTATGCATAGAACTGAGGCATGGGAAATTCCTCTTATGTGGATAAAAGTGGTTAAGGAAATGCAGGTACAAAACTATAGCTTTGCAACAGATTTTTTCAACTGTGTTTCTTTTTATTATTTTTGGTTTGGTGGCACCAGAAACCAGCTCTGACCTGAAGGAATTCAGATGATAGTGAAAATGTATCAATAATTTTGATTATTGCACAATAGGTACAAATTCTTCACACAAAACAATCTCTATTGCACGACTCAATGTACTGTGATGAAAATAAATCTGGTTTATGGGAAATTCTTCTGGATATGAGAAAATATTTTAGGTGATGTGACTGACTGCATTTCTTGCAACAGGCAAAGCCTCACAGTTAACTGGGAAGAGATTTTGAGTAAGTTTTGATATTTGCATATGATCTATTCTTGCTGAAAACACACCTGTGTAAACTTTCTACAACTACTAGTACTATTAGATCTTGGTTTTTATAGATCAACAATGTAAACAAAATTAAACTGAAAAACCCCAAGTTTTTGGTAGGTTTTTCATCACTCCTAGTTTCAAATGTTTATTGCTTGGTTTTGCATGCCCTTATATGCATATACAGATGTTTTGAATACTCTCATAAACAAAAAAATAAACAACTTCCCAGGCAATCTCTTAATAAATTTCATCCAAGCTTTAGGCAGAGTTTTTCATTATTTGCCTGCTATTCAAGTTCTAAATTTTTGGTAAAGAAATGGGATTTGAGGAAGGAGGAAAAGGATCTGCTTGTATATTGCATTATCTCTATACCTGTTGAGGAAGGGACACTTTGTTTCGGGCTAGGAAGAGAGCATATAGCTGGTACTGTAATGGTATGAGAGGAAAAGAAATAATAATAATAACACTGCCACCACTGAAATGGTGCCCTAGCTGTATTTGTTGTACAAAATAGCAGAACTATTTTGCCATGGAGCACACAATTGCCAGAAAGTTTTGGAAACAAAAGGATAGACAATAATTATAGAGCTCGGGTACATCATCTCTAACATATTCAATTGCTACCTGGACTTGCAAAAAAGTTAGAGTGTATCTTTTTGCATCTACTCCCTGTGGAACAGTTAGCTATAGTTAACCAAAACCTCATGAGGTTGCAGGGGACTTTTCATTATTTGCCTCATTTTAAGGGTAAATTTGACACACACACAAGTAAAAGCACTACAATACAATAATAGTTTAAGTGAATCAAAGAAAGAGGAAAAAAAAAAAGAGAGAAAATTAAATTACACTTTCCATATAAAAAATAAAGGAAAAGAAAAGGTTGTAATTTAGGTCAGTTAAGCCAAAGATAGTACAACATAAAGTACTGTACTTCATACAAGTAATTCATTTAAGTAGTATAAAACCCCCCAAAATAAGAACTAACATGTTTTTGTAAAATCATGATCCTAAGAATTTAATGAACAGAAACCTTTCATAAAGCCCTCAGAACTCTCATTTTTAAAGCCTCTTTATGGTTTATTAGTGGGATTTGTTTAGAAATAAAAAAAAATACAGGGAACAAAACTCTACTGATATTTAGAAATGTCCAACCAGTTAAGCACATACTTATCTTTCAGCACACAGGACAGCCATTCATATTTGGTAAAGCACTTTGGTGTGCAGTTACTTTCACATATGTGATATATCAGCTATATTTGTCATATGGGGATACATTCTGAGCTTAAATTTAAAAAGTGCATTGAAAGTTAATCATGTGCCTAATGTTTTGCGGAAGTGAGGCCAGTTCACAAGAGAAGCTTTGTCTGCTGTAATATTAAAATGCTTTTGTTGGATACAAGAAGAAAGTAAAGATATTGGAAAAACCCTCTCACTTGCTGAGAGCTTTTGGAAAGCTTTTGAAAGGGTGGAGTGGAATAGCCACTTGCTGTTTAGATGATATAAAGTTGGGCATGGGGATACATAAATCCTGAAGATTCAAGGTACAGCGAGATATATTTCAGGAAGATTTCCTTCGCATTAAAGCCAAGAATGTTAACACTAACCTTTATTATTTGCTATCCTAAATGAAACTTCCAAATAAGTGCTTAGGTAAAATGAAAACACCATGGCTGAAAAATAACTGCCAGTGGACATAAAATACCTGAATATGCAGATACATAATTGTATTTCCAGTAAAGCCCATTATCTTTCCAAACTTAATACATTTAGTCAGAATGTTTAAATAGTTCTGTTGATTTAAAATACAACAAGGTAAGCGTGTAGTACCAGAAATTCCTGCTTCCGTCTTTTAAAAATTGCCTAGAACTATTGCTTCATTTAAAGGACCCAAACTTTCTAAAATCACCTTATAGTGACTGCAGTTAGGTAAAATGTATATTTGTATATTCTTTTTTTGAAACACTCTTCAGGGACAGAATATCAGTAAATCTTTTTATCTCAAGTAACTTTAACTTACATTTTGGAAATAACTTTTCAAACTTTGCTTTTATAAATATTTCCTATAGCACTGCCTCAGTCTTTCCAAAACCACTACAACTTTTTATATGTTCCATAGTGGTTTACTAAAACAGATAATCAAATGCTTCCTCTGTGGTGCATCAAGTACTGTTATTTAACCAGTTAAATAAAAAATTAAGGAAAAAAAACCTGATTTTGCAAATCAAACTAGAAGTTTGCCTAATAATAATAATCCTCATCATAATCATAGTAAGTAGCATTTTTGCCTGATATCTCTAAATATGCAAGTAAGATTTATAGTGAATGCTATAATGGTTTATATCACTGGTTTAAGGAGTGTGAGACAATCTAAACCTGGTTCACCATCAGAGATTTGATCTCCTGTGGTGACAGTGTGTAGCCTGTCCTGTAATACACTATGTGTGTATTCAGCCATTGTGGTTTCTAAGGCCATAACATAAAAATTTGTACCTTCTTTAGGCACATTGGAGATGGCAGAAGGTTATGAAGAGAGCATATTAGAATCGTGGAGCCATTTTGGTTGGAAAAAGTCTTTAAGATCATCAAGTCTCACCACAAACCCAGCACTGCCAAGTCCACCACAAAACCATGTCCCCAAGTGCCACATCTACATGTCTTTTAAATGCCTCCAGAGATGGTGAGTCAACCACTTCCCTGGGTAGCCTGCTCCAGTGTTTAACAACCCTTTCCATGAAGAAATATTCATAAATACCCAATATTAACGTCCTCTGACACAATTTAAGGCAGGGCTCCCGTCTCGGGTAGTGGGGCCAGTGTGCAACTGCTCCCCTTGCGCTCTGCAGCCGTTTTAGCTCAGAGGGTTTGAGGTCTTTCAGCAGACACGCCTCAACAATACTTAATCTACATTTAGAGAGGCACACAGAGAGGATTTTCTACTTGTCTTCTGATGAACTGTGAGGACATCTGAGAGGCTGAAAAACGCCAGTGTCTGACACTGTGTGAGCTGGCTGCATAAGGCTTTCTGCACTGCCAGACTCCAATGACTTCTCACAGAGTGTTGTGCTCCAAAAGCATACATTTCTCTCTAAATGGACACGGCACTCCCTTCCTGTGTTCATAAAAAGGCTTCCAAAAGACAATTAACAGATTCTTTCCTGTGCTCTGGTGTTCCCAAGAATGTTCCCAGCTACTACCCTGCTGGAATGTGTAGTCCTGCAGGAAGGTAAAGGCAGGAGTTTTCCATGCCCAGCATCACACAGCAGAGTTGTTTGCTGTGATATAAAATGTTTCAGCCCATTTCATTAACTTAAATTTAAAAGACAGATAAGAAAATAATTTGGCTAATAACTTGCCCATTTTTTTTCTTATGTTTCTCCACAGCTACAGATTTTTTTTTCCTTTTCTAATTTTGCATGCATAAAACCTTCATTGACAGTCTGTGAGTAGCCACCTCTATTCAGACTATTGCCTTTCAACATAACACCTGCCTAAGTGCTCAAACCTGATCAAAGTGCTGAAATGAAGTAATATCACAAGTGGCCAAAGATGTGTGCCAGTCTTATGTAGAAGACACCTACTCTGAGGAACAGATTATGTCTTCTCAGGCCATGGTGCAAGAAGAAGGCACAAGAAATGTCTTCATGATATATATGTATGTGCAAAGAAGAGCCCAGATTCCAGTTTCTAAATAGCATTGCTATAAGTCATGCTTTGTATTTGTCTCAGTCAGACAAACTCAATGTAAGGCAAGTGCAAAGTGTGTATCCTAGGTGACTTCTAGATCTACTGGCAAAATTGGTCTCTCCTGAAGGAAATGGTGGGTGTTGGCAGGACCGAAACGTCAACCCTTCTTTATCTGAAACATAATCCTGTTCCTGTTGCCTTGGCAGCAGATGCTGGGTGTGTGTCTGCATCCCAGAGTATCTCATCTTTTTTGTGTCTAGCATGCAAATAGGTCAGGCAAAAGGAGGGCCGTGTCTGAGGGCAGCCCTGAAATAGTTATTGGCTGGGACAAGTGGAGGAAGATTAAAGCCTCCAGAAGATACATTCTGATATTGACGTCTACCCTTCTGCAGAACACTTTCCATAATGAGCTGCAAGAGCTTAAATGCTTTGGTAATTTAAAACTAAATTTAACAAAAAAATAGTGTACAGACTTTTAATTTTATATTAATTTTAGAGCGTCATGTCTATGATAAAGATGACCTAGCTGGTATTTGCTCTTTGTGGTTATCGAACTCTTCAGGATGTTGTAGATAGTTACAGTCTGAACTGTAACATTTGAAACTAAATTATACCAAATTTACCTCTATTTGGTAATAGAAAACCTGCACTGAGCAAACACGGAAAAGTTAGTTTCTCAGCCAAGAGCACCACTGATCAAAAGCATTTTTTAAAGTTTGCATCAGAAAGGAAAACAATAAGAAAAATACAATAGTTTTTTTCTTATACCACTTCTTCAAATAAAAACAAAATATTTGTGCAGACAGAAGTGGCATAAAATGATATAGGATTTCATTTACTTTGTTGAGGATTGAGTGCTATGTAATAGAAAGATTTCCAAATGATGGTTAAAAACATTGAAGTAGAGAAAGTTATTGTAAGACATTGCATTAAAAAACCAATTGATTTTTCATGCCATTTGACAGCAGAC
Organism: Ammospiza caudacuta; assembly: GCF_027887145.1. Classification (NCBI taxonomy): domain Eukaryota; kingdom Metazoa; phylum Chordata; class Aves; order Passeriformes; family Passerellidae; genus Ammospiza; species Ammospiza caudacuta. The sequence continues at coordinate 38,531,141 of NC_080595.1, read as the reverse complement.
TTTAAGCTTCATATACTTCCTTACATAGGGAATATGCAAATGTTATCTGTTCATTAACAGTGTTGAACTGGCAAACTAAAATTGTCAAATTACTTATAATTCAGGCAGCAAAAGAGCAACATAATCGAACACAGAACAACATACCAGTTTAGCTGTTCTACACAATTTAGTGTTAAATATGCACTACTGGGCCTGATTCCATTTTTAGACATGTCTAATGGGACACAAGAGAGCATCTGAAATTTCCATGATAACCTACAGATAATAAAAAGATGAGTTGGCTAGTAGGATTAAGTAACACCTTAGCTTTTACTTCGTACTCAGAAAATAATCTGTTTCAGTTGAAATTAAAGTGGGCCTCATAATTAAAAAGGAAAAATCCTGCAAGGAACCACCCTAAGACCTGTATGTGCTGTTTATGTTGCTAAAAGCAACAGTGGGAAGAAGTACTGCAGCAGCAGACTATTTATTTCTTTTTCTTTGTAAGAGAATGCAATGTATTTAAAGTGCAATCAGTATGTTCTGAAGGGAAGACAGTGTAATGCCCACTTTGAGAGCCATCAAATAATAATTTAAAAGAACTGTTGAAATTGAAATGCATTAATTTTAGAAATATAATCTAGGCTACCTGAGAGCAGCGAGGTGATATTACCCTGCGGACTGTGGTTTGCAGCCTGTCACAGGAGACCTCTGGGGGGTTTTTGGGGCTGGGATGCTCCTTTCCCTGATGCCCAAGCACCAGCCTGGAGGCTGAGGAAGGCTTTCCTGGAGATGAGCTCTGTGGCCTGTCAAGGACCATCCATGCCTGGATGTTCCACACCTCCATCAGCACTTCTTGTGAATCCAGTCTTGAATCTAACATCTAGAAGAACCTTGCAGATAATCCTTGGAGTCCATCTTGTTCCTGGAAAAATGAAAAAATTTTGGCTTAAAATAACATATTCTCCAAATAGTCTGATAAGGAAAGGAAATGGCTTTCACTTAGACTCCTGCAGAAAGTGTAAAGACAGAAGTGACTGGGAGGACAGGACAGAAATGGGAGGGATTGAGTGCATAGGTGTCCCAAACCAAACTTTGCTTAATGCCTAGCTAGCTGTGGTTTTTGGCATCGTTCTCCCTGAGCAACAGCTAGATCAATTCAGCTCCATACAAACAATTTACTCCTAAGCTGGGGACACACTTGCCAAGATTTAGCCTGATGTGAATAAAAACAGCCACATTATAAAACACTCAAATAGGCAGGTCTTAATGGGAGAGCTGAAAGACCCTATGACCATTCAGTGTGACTTCCCAGTTGGGTGCCACTCTCTTAAACAGTGAGAGAAAACAGGCCTTTGGAAAAAATCCCATCTTTATTAAAAAAGTTTATTATAAAGACACATGATGTAACGTTAAGTGCCTTTGGAACACAGAAAGTCAGATTTTCCTTTCTTTTCTGGGGTTTTAAGAAAGGCACCCAAGAGACAGGATTGAACAGAACTCTCTGGAGGTTAAAATAAACAGCACAACTATTACACTGAGACCTAGATTATATGCTTGCATTGCTTATGAGTTTCAGGGAAAGTAGGTTCAATTGTGTGTTATTGTGAAAAAGTTCAGTTTCTGATTGAGGAGAGTAGTGAGATATCAGTCAGCTGCAGCTTTCCAAGTAGCACACCTACAACTGAAATAAGGGTTCCTTTGTTTTACTTTACTAATTAAAATAAAAATTTATGCATTTAGTCCCTGATCAGTGACAGCCACATTTTTAACATAAATGCAAATTTAAATGTTCTATGGCTTTCCTGTGGAAAAAAAAAAATTCTATTGAAATATAAAATTTATGTAGTAAGTCTTACTGTAAAATAGTATCTGAAAAATAAAATGTTTAAATTCTATTGGAAAAAAATTATTTCTCAAAGTGTGAACTTCTATTGGATTATCACAGGTATAAATTGAATTTAGATTCTTCTACAATAATTAATTTGGCAACCTTATGTATAGTTTGTAGTTATCTTGTATGGAGCCTTATCACCAAATGTTCAAAATATGAAAAGGTTTCAGCTATAAACCCTCTTTTCTTAAATTAATAAATTATTAAGAATGATTCATCTGTGCAGATCCTACTTTCTTTTTTTGGCTTCGACCCAAATGCATATTTTTGAAGGCATGAGCAGAAATCTTTTTATCTGGTTTCAATCTGGCTAAGGAGAAAATCAAATATGTCATTGTGCATCTCTGAGCAAAGCAAAGAAGGCAACAAATAATTTTTAAACAAAATCCCTAGTCAACCACTTTGCAACAGGTAACTTGTCTGATATTATATAGATACCTCACTGTGCGTTTCTTGGAAAAATGAAATAAGCATGGCTAAAAAAGAAACTGGGTAACTGTAAATTTTGAGATGCCTTGCAAGAAAAGTTCTACTGGCAAGGTACTGTCAGTTCTTTGTAGACCCTAAAGTCTTATCAGAGCATGGAAAATATAATTTTCGATGGCCTTAATGTGTAAATTAATAGATAGGAGAAAAAAATACTACTAATTGTGCTCAGATATTCAAAGGTATAATAACTAACTGCTCTTCACTAAATAAACACTGAAGCTACAAGAGGCAGTATTTCATTAGACTTGATTTAGGTAAGCAGCAAGTGAAGTTGTAGAATAAATGACATTATAGAAAATAACCGTGGAACCAAGTGAACACGAACTAATCCTATTTGGGACACAAATAGGACAGCTAAGACTAATAAATTGAAAAGCTTAAGTTTGATTAAATGTGGCAGATAATTTTCATGAGACTGGACTGGAGAATATAAAGCCTCAGTGCAGAGGAGGGTCACAAAGCTGTTTATAGCATTAAGAGTTTGTATCAGAAGTGACACAGAAAGATTTTTGAAAAGAAGCACTGGATGTAAACAGATAAATAACTACCTTATTGATACTGAGCCTGTGCAGTCAGACGGAGAGCCTCTAAGAAAGAAAAATTTTGTGGTGGGTGAAGAGAGCTGTGAGTTATAAGTGAAAAATCGTAGTGCTGAGGTGAGAATTGCTAAGTCAAGCTGACTCATAACTCAGAAAGAACACTCAAAAAAAGGCATGAATTTCTTCAGCTGCATATTTTTAAAGAAAATAGTGAAAGAGAAGGTGAAGTGGATGCTGATTCAGAATAGGCAGATATTACTCATAACTCAAATAAATACTGCAACTTCTTTTCAGTAGATGAAATGAGGCTGCATAAGGAGATAAGGACAAGACTGATAGCAGGAATACATCTGGCAATGGATGCTAAAGGCAGAAGTAAAACTGCAAGAGGTTCCTGTAGTCAATAAAGGATAAATACTTTCCCAGGATTTTGGCAGAACATTTGAATGAATTTGCTTGTCCAACTGTATATTTCTTCTAGAAAATTATAAAAATGTGTTATAAAGCTGGCTATTAGCAAAGATAATATGTGTATTTAAGAAGAGGGGAAAGGAGGCAAGGTGTTGATAAACCCATTTTTGTGTGCATGGATGCGACCTTTTGAGGTAAATGTTTAATCTTGCTGATGCCTTTCAGCTCTGCTGGGTAGAGTCAGAGGTAATTCAACTTTGCTGTCTACTGAGGGCATGAAAGAGCTCAAGTATTCTATCTCTTTCCCATAAATAAGCACTCTACAAGATAAAATTTTAATAGTAGTTTAATAAATGTTGAGGGCTTTTGTGGCAGTCAATACTAGTTTAACAAAAACGTGTTGTACAGGTGACCGAAAGAAAAGCCAGGATATCCATAGGGAATGGGAAGGAGGTTTGGCTAAATTTCTCAAAGCTAGGAGAAAATTCACAGAAGACTCAATAAATACAGAAAGGTATCGGTCTGAAAAACACGACTTGAATAAAAAAGTTTTCAGTTTCCCAAAGGAGATGAGAGAGGGTTAATTCCTGTGAGTTTCTTTGACCCCTCCATTTGTATATATTTCTCATGTAGGAATTGAATTTTACATGAATGATGAGATCATCCAAAGTAAAACTAACAGTGGTAATAAAAGGATCCCACAAGGCCTGGAACTTTATGTTTTGGAGTAGAAGGAAATCTCTGATTTGGGAGCAAGGAAGAAGTCTTCCTGTTTGCAGACACAGGTCATTTCGAGGGGCCTCTTGCCCTGTTTCCTACAGCCCTGGCTCCCCTTGAGTAGGAGACATTGCAGTGGGAGGGTTGTGGGGTGATCTGGAGTGTCCGTGAGTTTTGGTTTGCCCCTGGCTCTGCGCCTGCTCTATGCACTCTCTGCATGGCCACGTTTGTCACTGGGTCAGATCCAACCCAACAGGCCAGAGCAGGAGGCAAGGAAAATTTAGGTCACTCTACCCAAGAAAATCTAGATTCTGGACTCCTCTGGTGATTTCTGGAGTAATTCTTTTATTTCTTAGTGTCTTAATGCCATCTGTGCAAGAAAAGGGGCAATAATACCTCCTTTTTTTCCTGCAGATAGATTGTAAACTTTCAGACACAAGGACTTCTCTTTTTCTGTGTAAAAAGCACCTGGAAAAAAGCAATGTTGTTATCTCAGCTGGAGCCTCTTTGTGTTACTGTACTACAAATAAATCATACATGCATATTCGCATTTAGACATCCAGGAAAAGAAGGCCTCTTTCTATGAGAGATCTCCTGCTGTTTATGCAGGAAAATTCACTAAAGTCTAGAGCTTGTTTATGCTGATTATTGGTTGCTACATCACTTTCTTTACCCTAGAGAAACTCAGAAGGATGAGGAAAAATCGCAAATACCCCAAAGTAAGATATTTCAGTAAGAACAAAGGCTGACATTTCTGGTCTGTGGAGTAAAAATGTAATTTCCTAAATGATATCTCAACTACACAGGGGCTTTAGGTTGTACCACCAGCTACCTTTATACAATTGTACAATTCTCAATGTAAAGTCTCTTTTTCTCCTGCGTTTTCCTTTTCCTGTTCAATTTTTTAAAGTGCTTTTTATCCAAACCATCACATGAACAACTCTTCCCTTCCTTTTCATGTTAAGAGTGAGAGGCACCAGGAGAAACCTGGTGAGGAACATCAAGGTGAGAACCTCAGAAGAAATTTTTCCTAAATATTTCCCAACCTTGAGGATTCTGAGGGCCACATCCTACCACATTCTTTCTGAACAGCATCATAGTAGGGAGCAGTAGGGATTTAGGAACTTGCCCATATTGGGTAAAAAGGATTCTATGTTGTGCTGTGAAGGGAAGGCTGAGGTTGATGAGAAGCTTGATGTGTAACTTGACAGTATTCATGGAGACATGAACATTGCAATTGCACATGGAAACATTGCAATTGCACATGGAGACATTGCAAAATGCACAGCCCATCCCTTACAGTATGCAAGCAGCCACCATCACCTTCTGGGTTGTAATGGAGTTTTCAGTGTCTTGTGCTTCATGGAAAACTGGTTATCTTTTGGGAAAAAAACCAAATGCCTTCCATTAGTAACAAGGAAACCTCTGTAAAACAAAAACAATAAATTCCTGCCAAACTGTTCTGTGATGCACTGATAATAATGTTAGCCAATGGTTATTTTGCACTTTGAAAACATGATTTCTTTTGCTTTTCATAATTCCAAAGAACACGACATCCTTAAGTGTTTAACACCTAACTTGATGAGATAACCTTTTTTCATTTTTATATGATATGGAGATAATTCAATATGATGTATTTGTTATTTTATTGTAATTATTTAACAGAAGCTAAATATGTTAGTTTTTATACTCTACTTGAAATTTTGACTTATTGGTCATAAAAGGCTCATTTTGATAGCAAGGCTGGCACAAAAATGTCTTTTGTGAGGTTTTGCATTTTTTTATTATAAAGAAACCCTGCAGCATGGCAGTAACTGAACTTGTAGAAAGGAGGAAGTTTGGTGAAAATTGTATGAAAATCTGTTTGGCAAAGTTAAAATGTGCTAGCAACGTGGTCTTCCTTTAGGGAAAAGATCAGGGAGAAGAGAAATGTTAAAGAGCTTAGCTCAGTCTAAGCTTTGATGAAAGTAAAATTTCTGGGCCAACCTGACATAACCAAGCCCCCTTTCCATGTAAAACTACAGATGACTTTAAAGAAATATTTTCTCGCAGGGAAAAAAATAATCCTTAGGATTTCTCACAGAGTCTTATGTTGAATGTGTTTCTGATTTTACCCACTTTCTCCACAGGCCTTCGGCTCCCTCTCAGCATTTCCATTGAGCAGATTAAAATGTGAAGGGATAAGAAGGTAGGAAAAAAATCAATTCACTAAATGGTTACAAAACCCCTTGACTTTTAATAGGAAAAAGCCATAAATAAGAGAAATTTCAGTGCCTGTTTCTTTCAAAATCCTCTTTCACACCTTCCTGTCAGATGAGGAGACTGTCAGCCAATTAGAATCTGATGCTTCGTAGATGGCCAGGCTACAGCATAAACTGTGGAGAAAACTCAGAACTGGAAGAAAACCTCCATCCTTTTGACAGAGGGCTGCCTTTAGTGGGATCAGCCTCCCCTTAGGTGGAGTCAAGCCCTGATTAGTGGCTCTCCTTTGGCCCAAAGTGCCACAAAATCGCCTAGCCTTTTGCCTGGTGGGTCTTCTCTGGATTGACAGGAACACCGACTTGGACAGATACTTTACAGAAACTACAGAATCCACCAAAGCTCCATGTGCCCAGGTTTTGCACAGGGCCTCTGCCAGTGTGTGAGGTGGGTCTGGATGAGAAGGTGGGTGCCGTATGCTCCTGTTGCTCAGCTGCAGAACAAGATCCAGTTGAGGCAAATTAGATGATGTGTTCATTTTCTGCATGTTTTCTGAATGTTTTCTTGGTTCTGTGAGCATTACAGATGGCACGTCCTGAGAGTTTAATTTCACTCAGATGCATTGCTCAGCAGAAGATGACTTTCAGCGAGAAGCTGGCTGCCAGTGTTTTGTAGGAGGCCCCTTGGGAAGCCCACCTGGCTCCTTTTCAGCCCCACACACCCATTAATACTTAAGCACTTTCAAATGCCACACAGATTTCAGTATCAGTCTGCTAAAAGCTGCCTTTTAGCCTAGAAGTACTTGCTGAAGAGTAAAGATGAATTGCAGCTGCTGTAGTCAGTTTTCAGCGTCTGCATCTGCATGGCCTGAAGGGTTAATAGTTGGGGGATTACAGTCATCATCGTGAGAAAAATGGTATGAAATGAGTGAAAATACAGGTGAATTGCAGCCTTTCCCCTCCCCTTCACTGTTATCTCTTATTGCCAGGGTCCCTACTGAATCCTCTGGACGACTTCTGTGTTTGGTGGCAGCTATTTCAGATGCCTTGGGGTATCAGCTATCTTTACATGTATTCATAGACACAGACTGATGTGTTGGTAGCTGCCTACTGCTGAATGTATATGGGAAGGGACAGCAGGCAGTATTTTTAGAGTGTCCAAGTTTCTCTCTGGCTAAGATTAATTCACACTTTTTATCTTCCTTTCCTTCTGGCTCTGTTCAAAGTTTGCCACATTTCCTTAGCACTCAGATTGTTCTTGGGCTTTCTATTTAATATTATTACAATTCTAGTTTCCAGGACTCTGGTACTCAAGGTAAAGCTAGAGAGGGCAGCTAATCATTTGATTGATAATACCACCATTAAATTAAACTTTGGTTTTTTTTAATCCAATAAGTTGTTCTTAGGCTCATGACTGAACCTCTCTTAGATGGAAAATGGTCCTGTAATTTAATAGAGACATTAAAATCACGAAAATAGTGTCAAAGAGCTAAGCAAGGGAGTCTGCTTATCTACTGAAGGAATTTAATAACTCATAAATCTACATAACTGACATTGGTTCTAATTGTAATTAAATCACACTCCAAAACTGAGCAAATATTTCCTGTTCATGCCTCAGTTATGTCTGAAGTGGATAGGGGAGGGTTCACTAAGCATTCAGATGTAAAGGCTCCAACATTTCTTGTAAGGGAGATGAAAGCTGTCCCCTGGCTGCTGGCCTCACTTTTCTGCCAGAGCTACTGACCCAGCACAGCGGCCAAAGAGCATCCCAAGGACCTGCCCTCTGCTGTGGGAGTTTGCTGTTCACTGCATTAGGTTAGAGCACTATTTAGGTTCATAATGAGTTCCACAAAGTGTGTGGGAATCTATGGACAGTACTTTTAATTGTTATTTTTTGAAAAAGAAGAGTAAAAGTTTTGCACAAAAAGTCAGAACAAGGTCCTGATTTTACTGACTCGAATAAGTATTGATTTGTTGGAGTCCTCAGTGCTACAGCTGAGGATTATCTATACATCTATACAATGGTGGATACAGTGGCTGTGTTTGAGGTCTTTCAGCTGCCCTAGTGAAGGTCTGGAGTGACACAGGGTGCCAAAGAATAAGTACAAGAACAGTTATGCCTCATGTATTGTTCAGCTACTTAATAAAATGACAAAGGGGTTTCCACACACTCAGAAGACAAAATGTCTGATGAAAATTTATACCTGTGAGGACTGAAATATGAACTTCACCAGTGCATCAGTGGAAGTGGAAGCTGTGTTTCCTCTAAATGCATTCAAGACAGGGTTGCTTTAAATAAAAAGTAACATTGTGTGTGACAGAGGTGAAATAATGGTCAATCAAAAGATAATGAAGCTGGAGTCTGACAACAAGAATTAAATGTAAGGATGAAAAGCTGATATGGCAAAGCAATGTGGTGCATACATATGAACAAAATGGCACTGGATTTGTTTGGACAGGATGTTAAGAAGAAAAAATAACTGAGGGCTCTGATAATGCAGCAAGGTATTTGTTAAAAATTGAAAAAGAAAGAGTAGTGCCATGCTGCATTTACCTGGAGGATTATTTGGAAGTTAACCTCTTAATCAACATATGAGGAGGCAAGAGATTTGCAGTCTCTCTTGACATCACTTTTGATACAAGATTAAAGGGTGTATTAAAGATCTGCCTCTCTAAAATTCTCCTTAACACAACAATAGTTCTCCCTGTGGAGCACACATCTCTTTCTTTGGTCCATTGCTCTAAGCAGCCCTTGACAGAGGTGTTGCCAACACCTGTACTCTCTGTGTTACGGGCAGTGGCCACAAACAGCTTCTGCACAGTCACATTGTGAAACTTCTTGACTGCCACTGGCTAAAAAGACATTCACTCTTTCTCCCTGAGTTTCATTCCTAGGAGAAATCACCTCATAATATAAGAGTGAATGCTGCAAGTGGTATAAGAGAGGGGAGAAAGAGAAATGTGTTCAAGAAAACATGCATTTGCATGGTGAGAAGGAACAGTGTCCCAGCCTGAGCCTTGGCTTTTACCCTGTGCTGGGCTCCTGTTGCAGAACTGTGCAAAGACATAGGAGATTTGCCCAGACACATTTTAGCTTAATAGCTGTTATTTGGGAATGAAAGAAAAATATTTGGCTGTCAGCTGTAGCTAGAAAATTATAATCAGTAATCAAATAACTACCACCTCCTTCCCCCCAAAGTTAAGCAAGCATTAATAATTAGCTGTAGTACACGGGTGTAATTCATTACAATGACTGATTATTTGTAAATGTCTGTAACATTTTGCCACAGCAATTAGTCATTCTTGTTTTACTTATCTGAATTCTTACACGACAACCATGAAATCGTAAAACATAAGTATTGACAGCATTGATAGTTGGCTTAAGCTACTATGTTTTTGAAGGCAGGTTTTAGAAAGATCACTATTTATTAAGTACAATGTTAGCTTACCACCCAAGTAAAAAATAATAAGTTCACAGAAGAAAATTATAAACACAGATTTTTTTTTTCCTTTCAGGAAGAAATATGAATTGTAGCCCTTCACGAAACAACAAAGCTTGTTCTTTGAAAGAAAAACAAACAGGCTGTTTTGTCTGCATGCAATTCAGACATCAAGTCAACAGTGACCAAAACACCCCCTCACATGTTGAACTGATTAATTCTTTGCCAGGAGGGATCATGAGAAACCTGGGTCTAAAAGGCTTTTTAAAACCTCATTTGTCTACAAAGCCTGCAGTTGGTTTGGTCGGTCAGAAGCCTGATATCTATTCTCTAGTAAATACTAGAGAAGAAGAAAAGCTGTATGTTTCATTACAATATGTGGTCCACCCTGATTTGTTCCTCCTGCTCATGTTTCCTATCTCATGTGTATTTGTTTTCAGATGGAAGACAGGTAGGAAAGAACAGGCTTCATGGTATAGAGTGGATTGGTGAAAGGGAACCTCTGTGAAAACCTGCTGAGCTGGGTACAGATCTGCTCCTTCAGGTGTCTCAGACCCTGTGCTCATCTCTCTGAGGAACTGAGGAAATGAAATAAAAACATAGTAGGAGTGCTTCAAATAAAACACATAAAGAACTTGTTCCTTGGGACAAGTAATTAGGATTTGTAGGAATTTGTCACATAATTCCCACACTGGGCTAATTTATTCTGAGGAAAATTTCACAAGAACCTAAGCAAACCATGACTTCAACTCCAGTTTTTAAATTTGTCTTGTAATTGTACACAGATTCTGAAATGCCTAACGATAATAACATTGTTAAAAACAATTTGGCATTGCAGAAAGAACCTCACTGTAAAATGGGAACTTAATACTTTCCAATGCCACTCAACGGTCCTGAGTTTTGAAAGTTTGGTGCAAGGACACCATCAACACCTGGAAGGAGCCATGTGGCTGGTACCCAGGTAGCTGCCTGTGGTGGGATGGTTTGCCTTGCTGTCTACTCTGTGCTGCCACAGAGACACGGTCCAACATCTTCTCTTGTGACATCCCACTCACCAGGGCTGGACTGGAACTGCTTGTAAGGATATTTCAGCTATCTTGAAATTGCCTCTGCCAGCTTGGACAGTGGCCCCCTGCACTCCTGCCTCACACCCATTTTCACCATCTCCCAAGTACACAGATGTCTTAGAGGGAAGATGGCCTGGTGCCTATCTGCTATTGGGATTTTTCTGTCTGTTGCTTGTGGCATGCCATAACACTTTTCTGGGTAAATTATGGAAACTCTTGTGCAAAACAAGATAGTGAATGCCTGGAATATTTTGTGGAGTAAACAGCTGCACTGAATTTCCAAGACTTGAAAGGACATTTAGAGTGCAGCCTAGGCACCTGAATGCCTCTTGAATATTGCGTATCATGAAGCTACAAATTAGGGTAGTCTATGCCTGTGGAAGGAAAATTCAAATGAATTCTTATTAGAGTTTTTTATCCATCTTTAGTTACAAGACTAATAAAGCAAAAGCAGACTAAGCTAAAAGAAAAAAATTGTATCCTCTCATGTGAGGATAACATCTAAACCCCAGTGCACATGAATATAACACCTATGATTTAGTTTGGGCCTGTATTTTAGGCTTCACATTTCACTTTTAGGTCAACATTTTCTCAGCACATTGCACTCCTAACAATTGCCTGGAACTTTTGCAAAAATACACAGAGTACATGCAAAAGTGAAAAATAATGAGTCTGCTCCCAGATGCCTTTTATCAGCCTGTTTTTCCTGACACTTTGGATGTGATGCTCAGCCAGCTTCTCTAACAGTGGGCTGAGAGCTCCCACACTTGATAGGGCTTTCACAACTCCTGGGCAAAGTCCTAACATTACTAAACTCCATTCCTTGTTTTTTCCCATAAAGCCATGATTTTCTCCTCCAGAATATGTTATTTCAGTTCATTAGCAAAACAAAAGTTTTCCTTATGAAATGTTCAAATTTAAGCCTCATTATAAATGAAAATTGTATTTATAGATCTTATGACTTCATTTTGATAATAAAAGTGCAGAGTCCTTACTGTTCTTTTTCTCTGTCACAATCACAAAAGGGCAAAGAGAATTTTCACTTACTTATTTCAGGCTAGATTTTGTGTAGGCTTAAGGACCTTCTAATGGGGTTGATTGTAGAAAATTACCTTGCATTGTATGAGCAGAAGTTAAGATTAATTTTAAAATAAATAGAGTCATTTCAGGGAGGCAAAGTTTGTGAAGTTGAATGAAGTGGCTAGTAAAGTCAAGTGGACTGAAGAGTTCAGGGGTTTGATTACAGGCTTGAACTCTCCTCTAATCAAAATCAAAAAATCTAGAAAGAATTTGCCAAACAAGCAGAGCGAGAAAATTATAAGAAAATATTCCCAAAGCCATTTGAGACAAAAGCTGTCTATGAATGATGGTAGGAATGAGCATATTCAGCAAACAAAAATTATTACAGAGACATATCAAGAAAGAAGTCAGTTCCTACAGATCAGAAAGCACAGGAAAAAGTGAAACCCACCAAATATTAGGGTGAAATAAGCCTTCTAAGAATAAGTTAAAATATATTGAGAAAATTATTTAGCCTTTAAGTGATGGTCTTGAAAAAAGTAGCAGAGGGGAATACATTCAATATGGGATAGATGTTCAAGTTGACTAAGAGTAGCTCAAATTCAAAAGTATTTTTTTACTCAGAAAGAGAAGGAAAATGGCTCCTAGGAATCAGGAGTGGCAGCAGAAGGCATTAGAAGAGAGAGAAAAAAAATCAGCTAGCAGTAGGAATTTTTTCCATATTTCTGAAAAATCCCTGAAGTAGCACATCTGCTCCTTTAGACGTGAAGGGAACAGAGCATGTGTCCCTGAGCTCTCTGGGGTGTCTTAGTTGAGCAGCTGGAAGCTCAGCCTAGGAACCTTCAATCTCAGGCCCTTTCCCAGACCATGGAGCATCAAGGAGGAGCCTCCTGTGGAGCTGCTCTGTGCTTGTGTTTGCAGCAGCAGCAGAATCCCCCGGTCCTGGAAGGAGGTGGAGGGGGAGAGATGGAGCTGTGCACTCCCCAGCCCCAGGTGAGTGAGGCTGAGGCTCTCACTGTAGGGCTCTGGTTTCTGGAAATAGATTGCGGGCCAAGGGTTGAGTGAAGGGTGATGGAGCCAAAGCTGAGAGAGAGGATGCAGTGCAAAGGTTGGGCACACACCACGGGCAAGAACAAAGAATTTGGCACAGGAGGCCCTTGGAGGGCAATCCTGGAGTTCCTTCAGCTCTCTCAACATATCCCATGATTTCTCTGTGTAAGAGCAGCACCAAAAAACAAATACAGGATTTGAAATTTGCCAGTAAAAGCCAATCTTTTAGTCTCACTCAACAGAGAGAAAGAAAGTAGCAGTGCTGAATTTCTTGTATTTTAACTACCTACATTTAAGGTGTAGCCTACCCAGTGTTGGAGTACAAAATGATGGCACCACAGATGAATAGTTAGCTTTTCAGGCTAATGGCTCATTTAGTAGCCTTCCATAAACAAAACTTAAGGAGCATTCAGTAGAGGAGGAAAGGATTTTGAAAGAAATGATAATGAAAAATAGAGGTGAATGGAACACAGGACAGAATTCAACAAAACCTGGCAAAGAGCGGTTCACACCAGACTAATCCAATATTTAAATATTGATAAGGCTAGTGATTTTCTGGGGAAGTGATGAACAGAACATGTGCAAGATCAAGGAGTGAGATCCAGAATGTGTACAGATAACATGATGCCTAAATATTAGACTGGGAATTGAATTAACTTTCAGGTGTCAGGCTTTGTAGCCTCCTATTGTGTGTTTGTACAGTGAAGTGGCACTATTGACATTTATGATCAATTATATAGTTGTATATCTAAGAAGAAACTGCATAGAAGCCATGATGTTCATCAGGGGAGCACAAAAAGCTAATTAGTAGAAGGTACAACAGATGTGTCCAAAACACTCTTTTTTGCCTCCTTTTGGTACATCTGTAAGCTGGGCTTCATGGTAAAAATCCTTTCTCAAGGCTTACACACCAAAACTGTCTCTTTTGGAACCAAACAAGGGAACAATAATTTTAGGTAATTTTGCTGAAAGAAAACCTCTGGGTCTTGTAGGGAGTGTTGTTTCTTCTCCCCCTCCTCAGTTAGCTAGAATGTTTTCTTCCTGATTGTGGCAGTTTTCTGATGCCCCGTGTTTCGAGTTTTTATACCCAGGCATAGATGACTTCTGTTCTTCTTGTTTGCATTCTTTTACTGTACAGGGGAGGGTGAGGCAGCCTGTGGGCAGGAAGAATAATGTGGTCTTCTCCCATCCAGGAAGAACTTTCTTATCCCATTTGCAGCATGCTGTGGTGGTCTCCTAACTGAGTTTTCAAATTAGGCTACTTCTTACAGCAATTTCTTCTCCCTGGAAAATTGCAGGATTCTCCTAGTCAAAATCCCAGAGGCAGTCCCTAATGGCTGGGAGAAACAACCACGCTAATTAAGATCTGCTCCTCTCTTTCAACACCTCTTGAAAACACAAAGGAGAGAGCAGCATTTACCCAGGCAGTGAAACTAGCAGAGAAACAATCTGTCCCATTTCCTTCTGAAGGCTGCTTCAGCTCCTGCTCACTGGCACTCTGCTGCACAGAGAGTATCCTGCTTTTCAATTCATGTCTGAAGACCCTCTGGCTGTTATGGTCAAAGTTCATATTTCAGTCTTTTGAATCTGTGATTGCTTAGATTAGAGAGAAGGACAGATGATAGAGATGAGACAGGTGAGTGCAGTATGGCAAAGACTTGGATAAGCCCTTAGAAACAGGTCAGAGCTCTGACCAGCTCTTGCAGTCTGTCCTCTAGTCTTGTAAAAAAAGAGGAAGGCTCACACCAAAGGCCCTGCACAGCGACAAATTTGTTAGAAATGCCAGAATATCTTGAGCTGATTCTCTGTGAAAAGGCCCTGTGCAGTGCTGGGGCCGCATTACTGACCAGGGTCCTTGAGGAAGAAGGAAGCTCCTCAGAGGAGTGCTGTGCCCAGAGGGGTGCTGTGCCCAGAGGGGTGCTGTGCCCAGAGGGGTGCTGTGCCCAGAGGAATGCTGTGCCCAGAGGAATGCTGTGCCCAGAGGAGTGCTGTGCCCAGAGGGGTGCTGTGCCCAGAGGAATGCTGTGCCCAGAGGAATGCTATGGCCCAGAGGAATGCTATGGCCCAGAGGAGTGCTGTACTCAGAGGAACACTGTGCCCAGAGGAGTGCTGTGCCCAGAGGAATGCTATGGCCCAGAGGAGTGCTAAGTAAGGAGCTGTGGCCTTCAGCTGTTGACCTATCCCTTCAGGACTAGGTATCTTGCATGGCTCATCTGGTTTCCTTGCAAGGCCATCTCAGAGTCTGGGCACCAGACACGTCTGGACATCAGTTACTGTCTCTTCCTATTCCCAAGAGGTGACAATATAACAGAACCAGATGCACTGATCTTCCCGACCCTTCTGTGAGTTTAACACCCACAATGGAAGCTCCTCATATGGCAAATGCTGATAGTAATTGCTTCATAGACTCAATTTTTATTTTTTTAATTTTCTTCTCTGTGTAACCAGACTTCGATTCTGAAAAGGCTTTTAGCTGTTTTAAAACTGCATGTCTTCTGGCTAAATATTTAACAGAAAAATGTCTTATACAATCTCTCTGTAACTGTGAAAGAGTGACTTCCTTCAATGATGGTGTTTCATTTGCTCTAGGTCAATGTTCTTATCAAAGCCCATCTGCCATGTCTCCTTCGCCTTCTGCTGTCCTTATCTGTAAAAATTATGCTGTTCATATCAACAAACAGAGAAACCATCAAAAGAGGCCAGGATACAACAATTAAGTGGAGGAAGCAATTTATGCATGGGCAATATAATCATACATGTCTTTGTCAACTAACATTGTTTCAAAAAAGGCATTTTTCAAAGTGGCTCCTAGGTGTTTTTTGCTCACCCCAGCTGCTATGGGTTTTCATTCCCTGTCAGCATCCCAGAATATGTATGTCATGAGGAGGAATTTGAAGAAGGAGATAAGAAGCATCTTTCTGGATTGATTTAGGGAGCGTGTGCAAAGGGATCAGTGAGGGAAATTTGCCTGAAGCTTTAGAGATACACCGGCAAAAAAGAGAGAAATATGCATTCAAGATTGGCAAACCTGGAGTGGGAGAGCCAGAAATTATGTGACAGGATACGTGATAGATGTAACTATTATGGTAATGCTGCTCTGGTCTGCTACAAGAAAATTTAAAGCTGTACATATTTTTGTAGCCCATTCACTTCACCTCAACTTTTTCAGCTCTGCCTTGATGTAGGGCAGGATGTTCTGCATAGTGCTACTGAGAAATTCTGTTTGCCTACAGCTTTCCAAAGCTGCTTGTAGATAATTTCTTAATCCATTACCAGGATGGATATTTGACACATTCACTTGCATTAATTAAGCAGAAATAGGCATAGAGGGGTCATTTTTCAACAACCCTTCAGGACTTGTTGAAGAATCCGATGGAACAGTTTTGTATTTTTTTCCTCAGGAAATAATAGGAAATGAATGTTGCACAGATTATTTGCATATTTAGCTAGTTGTCCATTTAAAAACATTTGCTCACAACAATTTTTCCTCTTATTCCTGCTGATCAAAACATCAGCTGTTCACTGGTTAAAAAAATGTCCTTTTGAAGGGGGAAGTCCCTATTAAAAGCAAATACTTTTATTGTTATTATGAAATTAAAATTACTGTACTATTTATATTTTCTAATATTATGCAAATGCTTTATCAAAATTATTTCCTAACATCTTGACAGAAACTTTGCATTTCCTGAAATTTATTTCTAAATAAAGAAAATGCTTTCTTTATTCAGAAAGGAAACCTTTCTTTCTTGTACATTCTGAAAACAGATTTATTATATTGAGCACTACTTTCCAAAGCATACAATGCAAATGATTGTCACACGTCTGTGCTATAGCCTCAAAATCATGAAAGTGTAGTACGGATCTGATGCCTGTGTTAATACGGATTTGAATACAAATGTGGTTAAGATAGCACAGCTAATTTCTGAGGTGCTCAGGGCTCCTTTGATAATGCCTTTGTTTAGAGTGCTACTTACTTCCAGGAGGGCTTCAGGATGTACAAGGCTTTCTACATGCTCTCCTTTCAGTTGTTCCCAAAGAAAACCTTTGTCTTGAAAAATACCCTCCCTCTTGGTTTTTTATCAGTAACGTTTTCTATTTTAAAACTGTTTATCAAACTGTGCTACAAAATGCTCCTGTGAATGCAAATAAATCTGGGGCGTGACATGTTTTTCAAATGCGACGCTGGCTCTGCCTTGAGGAAGTAGAAGGTACCTAAGCTCACAATGAACCGTGAAGAAAACAAACCTTGCTTTGCTTGTTGGACTTTCTTAGTAGTTTAATTTGAGAACACATTGAGGTTATGATAACTGGAGCAGAATTTCTGGCAGATATCTGCTACAAACACACTTATCTCCTTCTTTCTGTGCTCTAACAGGTTTTTTGATGGTGTCTTTTTTTCACTGTAGATGCTTTCAAAGAAAGAAAAATCCCCCTGAACTTAGGAATCACAATCATCTCTCATAGGGCAATACGTACTAAAGAGGAGATTTTTAATAGGTACAGCCAGATTCTAGATTCATGCTACAGGGTATGAGCAAATGTTGCTCCTCTCCAGCTTTGCAATGTTTTTCAGTTAGGCCTCTTGCTTTTAGAGATAATTTATTAGCAGGGGACAGAGTATTTTTTTCAGCACTTGGATCTTTTCAGTATTTTCCAAGGGCTTACCACCTGATTAATGAACACATTTTCAAGTCTAAAGACCTCAAAGTGTTTGTTTGAAGAAACCCCTAACTATTACTTTTCCCTATCTTTTTAAATTTTTTTAAATTATTATTAACAGAAAGGATTTGTAAACAAATTAAGTAAGCTCAGTTACTCATCTCGGCCTAATTATTTTTAGAGATTTTTCCCATACGAGAGTTGGTAAAAATCAGGCAAATATTTTGCAATTTGGTCTGTGAAGGTGAGGGGGCATCTCCGGAGCCTTGCCCGGGGCTGGGATAGCTCTTTTTCCATGGAAGCACAGTAGGATATATCCACCAACCGCTGCAGTAACGTTGTAGTGTGTGCTCTGCATCTTACAGCCCCATTCTGCTTTGTCACTAGTGGACATTTTATTGGATGGGATTGGAGGCGCAGATGTAGGAGGACAGTTTGGTTCACACTGTTGGAGCTCATTTTGGCTTTCAACAGCTGGGCTGCATTTGGGGGACCTCACAGCTGCACTGATGTAAGCAGAGCCCTTGGCTGGAGGAAGGACAGCCTCCCCCACAGCTGCAGACCGCAGGACAATCCGTGCCCTGCTCAGCAGAGGAAGCAGCAGCAGCAGCAGCAGCAGCAGCAGCTTCATTTCCCGAGTGCTGCGAGCAGATGGGCTCTGCTGGCGGGCCGGGAGAATGGAGAGCCCAGCCCAGCTTCCGTGGGCATGGCTCTGGGAGCCAGCTGTGCCCGGCAGGCTCTGGGATGCTGGAGCAGCTCCGGGAGCCGTGGGAGGAGGAGAGGGCTGTGCTCCTCCTGCTCCTCAGCGGCTCCGCAGAGGAAATCTTTAATGCCTTCATCCCCGCTCCCTGCAAGCTCGTGCGATGGCCAGAGACAAACAACCTAGCCATTATTGTATTACCCAATGCAGGAAAAAACCACCCCAGCTAATCTTGTTTTGTGTCAAGGGAAAATAAAGCTGTTTTTGTTTTTTTAAACCCCAAATGAAATCATGGTGCTTTATGGATATTTGTGTCATCCTAAGAGAATGATTCCATTAAGATTAAAACAAAGGCTTCTTTTTGCTAATAACCTTTGAAATGAAATTTGTTTTCTCAAGAGTTCTTCTTTTAAATAGGAGTCTTTCTCTTAACCCCAGGGAAGAAAAACTGGTGTTGTTTTTCAAAATTAATCAAGAGAAATCTGCATTACAGTAAATATGTGGCTATGTTTCTCACAATGAGCAATGACTAATGTTACTTACCTAAGAGATATGCACTTTAAAGCTAGTCAACTCTTTCTCTTTAAAAGCTTAAAAAAAGATTATTATTTAAATTTAGAATTATTATCCTAAATGCACTGTAGCTAGGTAGCGTCAATGTGTTAAATTCAATGTAATCTTAAAAATGGTAAATTATTTATTTAAGACAGTGGAAAAAATAATTCCTATATGCAACAAAGGCGATCATAGATGAAATTAAAAATCACAGCTGAAATTTTGAAATTTGCTTACTAAATAGGTTACAGCCACATAGATGCAAAGAATATAGGAGCTGCATAGCTTTTAATCATCTTTCCTTGTGCTGTTGTCAGTGCAGATGTTTGCAGTGGGAACAACTGCTCCTTGTGTTGAGGGACTTGATACTACAGCTTACTTCCTGGAAAATTTGGCACAGGGTGGTTCAGAGAGAAGTTTGCAGATTTTGGTTTTGCACTGGCAAGTGGGAGAGAATGAGAAAACAAATTGTGCAGTAAGTGAAACAAAAACACAGAGAACTTACACATCCCTTGCCAGCTTTTAGGGGAATGAAAACACTTGAGATTTTGCAGTCTTACCGGAATAATTAGAACTACATAATATTTGGAATACTTAAGCCCAAGAAAGTCTTGGGAATATTAAAAGGGTGATGTTAAATCCCCTGTCAAGGAAGGAAGAGCCAAGCCAGGCTTTGAAAGGATGCACAAAAGGGAAGATATGTGGCCTGTGCTGGATGTGCTGTCTCACTGCTAACAAATTCACGCAGATGTGAGAAATACAGCATGAATGAAAGCTAAAAGAAGATCCATCTGGAAGAATAAAAAATAAAGTGATGCATTTATTTTTTTTTTCCAACTTCCTACAGGTCTGGCGATGCAGGCTTCC
The DNA here is from genome assembly GCF_027887145.1 of Ammospiza caudacuta. Taxonomy (NCBI): domain Eukaryota; kingdom Metazoa; phylum Chordata; class Aves; order Passeriformes; family Passerellidae; genus Ammospiza; species Ammospiza caudacuta. Next base: position 38,511,556 of record NC_080595.1, on the reverse strand, counting down.
CAGTTTCCACTTTTGTCAAACCAATTTTATCACCTGGAGCTGTACAGTGTCAGATAAGGACAGTGTGTTGGCATTTATAGGGGAGGTTGTTTGCAGTGTCCCACCTGTCTGGTTCTGCTGCCAAGGGGTCAGTGGCTGTTTAATGACAGGAACTCTCATTTTGAAAAGAGGTGTGACAAGTGTGATACCAGGCCAGTTTCTAATAGCTTTGTCATATGCTGTGGGACTGCTCACAAACTCTCCTCATGCCTTTATGTACAACACACCATGAAAGCAGCTAAACTGGACAGCAGGAAAATAGTCAGATCCATGGTGGCAACAGTGTGAGTGACCCCAGTCTTAATCCCTGAGCTCAAAGACGGGGATGGAAAGGCTGCTGGCACCGACCCACAGCTCAGGAACAAATGCATGTAAGGAGGATTGCATTCAAGATTAGACAGGCATTTTTGTTGCCTTTGATCTTGGTTTCATAGATGACAGCAGGTTGCTAAAATCTTCAAGGCTTCAGAGAACAGAGAGGGTATTTCATAAAAGGTGGGAGTTACACCAGAAAAATGCAGAAGGGATGAGTGAGGTTACCAGTGGTGGGTTTCAGCTGGCTGGCACTGACAGTGAGTCACATGTGGTGAGGGCTGTGCTCAAGCTCTGCTCAGATTTCAGCATCCCTTCTTTCTTACGACTGGATGAAACTGAATATTTTCTTCTAGAAAGTCACACTTTGAGCATGAATTCGTGATAGGTGTAATTCCAGCAGGTTGGAGGGAAAAATCTCTGCTCTTTTCTTTCATCCAGGGTATCTGCCTTGATTTATAGAAAATCTGTCTCTCTTCTTACATCAGCTGCTGTCATCAACAGTTGCACAGTAGAAGTATCAAGTAGAAGCCCATGAGATGCTGATGTCAGACTGATCCCTGTGTCTGCAGTCATGGATCAGGCTCTCAACAAGCAGACCCAGACCATAACTGTGATCTGAGTAAGATAAAGCAAGGATAAGATATCCTGCTTGCTGTCCTCATATCACTGTGGGGGCAAACACCTCTCTGTCTCTTAACTTAGAAACGTTCTTTGGACTAAAGTGTCAGTTTGTACAAATTCATATTTTCCAATAAAGGAACTAGCCAGAAAATTCCTGGCCAGTTCCACTCACAGTGTCAAGTCCTGTTTGCCAACATTTAGCTGAGACTAGAAAATGTTTACTTTAGTCCTAGCAGACTTAGCAAGGCTTAAGCAAGGCATCAGTGGCGATAGAAGAAATACTCTGATGCCAATTACCAGCTGTCACCTTGGTTTGTGGGGAAATGGTCTTCAGGGTCCTCCTTCTTTTGATGAGGGAAGCATGCCTGTGTTTGACCTACCAATAATCATTTTGGCTTCTCTAAGACACATTCACACTGACTGTCTTGATCTGTTTAATGCCAAAACTTAACAAGACCACTGGAAATATGAGCCATACTTTCCAATTTAAACAAAGGGAGTAGTAATTCCTAGTGTCCTAGCTTAGGCCATAAGATATGAAAAATTTCCTTACTGCCCCCACAGAAGACAGCAAACTTAATTTCTCTCCATTTCTGCTCCACTGTGTTGCTTGATGCAAACCTTTCCCATCTAACTGCCCTGCATTGCCCTGAGGACCTATTTCCTTCAGCACAAAAGCTTTCCTGAGAGCTTCTGTGCTTCCCTCTGCCAGTGATCAGAACTAGGAGGCATATTTTGGCTCTTGCTATCTGTTTGGGCTGGTGTCTTCCCTGCAACACACGTTGAACATGTGCTGGGTGAGCATTTTCCCTTCTAACATAAGTCACATTCCTGGTACTGCCACATCAGCAGCATCTGGCTGGCTGGGAGCAAGAAAGGAAGCAGTGAATGCATTTGAAAAATCACTGATGGCCAGGCAGCTGAAGGACATGACATATAAACTTTTCAGAAAATGCTTTAAGGGGCAGACATTCACTTAACCCCATCCGGAGCACGTAGCAAGCTGTTTGATTTTGTTCATTCTTCTGGACACTTCCAGTGACGACAGCACCAGATACTATTTTTACGAAGAATACCACGTTGTGAGCCCCTGCATGAATAATGCTCTCAGTCCACAGCATTTTGTCTTACATGCTCTTTGTAGTCTCAGTTTCTGTGCTGATTTGCACAGTTTTTCCAGTTTGAAAATGCAGAATTGGTATTTTTTTCACAGAGTCTGCAGGACAGGTAAAACCAGCCAAAGTATATCAAAAAATCTGAGTGCTGAGAGCAAATGGATTCTTGAAAAACGTCAGATGAAAATGACTTTGATCCTGACAAATTCATTATGTTGTCCTGCAGAGGCATGGGAAGGAAGAAAGCTGTGATGAGAATAGAAAACATTTGTTGTTTGCAATGAGTGAGGTTAAAATGTGCTAATCAGTTATCAGGTACAGAGACAATATTGTGCCAGATGCACAGATTGATGGGTTATAAAATGATTTGAAAACTGAAGGTCATATAGACGGCATACTGCAAATTAGACATTTAAGCAGATGGCATGGGTATTCACTAGTCCACCTGGCTGGAAGAGGGAATTTTCCAATGCTGTACAAAAATGTCAGCAGATAAATAATAAAAACCAGATAAGTGGGCTAAACTGTTCTAATTACTTAGTTGTCATTTTCCACATTTCTGATGTCGGTAATTTTTCACTTGTAACTGTTTTTCTATATGATAATAACCAGCCTAGTCCCACACTCTACAAGATACCAAAAGAATGGAGGGGAAAAATTCTGAGTGAACTTTCATGTTCAATTAGTATGGTACCTACCTTTAAAACTTTTCCTCTGGGAGTGCACAAGTAATTAGTAAAAAGAAAAGTAAACCTAGATAGCCACTCTTGTACCTTGTCACTGTCATAAGCAGAAAAGAGGACATGGAAAAGTGAACAGGAAGGGGGAAATAAGCCCTGTGAGAAGGTCAGGATAAGCAAGAGACAAAATAATGAGATAGAAAATGTGAGGCTCTAACTTCAAGCCCTCACAAAATTCCCTGTGTAGAGACATGATGTGGTTGATTTAGCACAAAGGCAGCATCCTGCCAACTATCTGGAAAGTGGAAATAAATGTAATTTTGGTTTTGAGGCAGAGCTAGGAAATTTCTGGCACCTGGTCCTCCCAACAGACCCCGTGGCACCTATTGCTTGTCCATGTCACATGTGACCCTCTCACTGAGAGAAAGTCACCTTCCTTCCACCATCAGTTATTGAAGCAGACACAGCTGCAATAGAGAGGGAGGGAGGTTTCATTAGCATCACTAAGCAGTGGCCCATGCCCTTTCTGGATGGGATTCATTGGCATTAAAATTCAATGGCAAAGAGCCACACTTACACAGGAGAGATGCTGGATTGATGGGAATGGTTTATATTCTTCTGCTGTTTTGTTGGGGTTTTTTTTTGTTTTTTTTTGGGTTTTTTTGGGTTTTTTTTTTTTTGTTTTTTTTTTGGTATCAAATAAGAGGCTCAAGAGGAAGTGAATGCTGAAGAGAGACAGTACAGTGTCAGATGACTGATCCTACCAAGCAACACATTACTCAGGCAAAAACAGAGCCTCTTTCTCTGCTCCTTGAATAGTCTTAGTCAAATCCTGAGAGGGGAAAGGTCAGAATAATTAGACAGAAGCACTCAGCTTCCTATTCAGTGCTGAGAGAAGGGAACTTTGAGAGTGTTGTTTTGTGCTGAGGGAGGATACATTGCTATGTGTTCTTGTTAAAAGCAGTTCAAAATAAATCTCAGCTACAGAAGGGCATGTCATGGCCTCAAGATACCTTTTCTTTCTTGAAAGAATATGCAGCTATGTTAGAGATGAAGGCATTGCCTTGAAAATGAGAGGTCCTGCTGCAGAAAGGACATGACAGTCCACAGCACTATGCAACAGAGCTGTTTTCCACCACGCCCTTCTGTTCGAGAGAGAGGTCTTATTGCAATGTTTGCTTTTTTTTTCCCCAGCTGACATAGTATTACTTCAAGAAGCATTCTCAGAACAGCAATAGAGAAGTATTCTCAGAACACTGAGTTGGCAGTGGCCTTGTTTTGAAGATAAGCATTGACTTCCACCAGGAAACAAAAGGCTGTATTTTCAGGATCATGCTGAATATTGAAAGAAGAGTGAGACCCTAAATATTTTGTGATATTTTTTAAAAAAGTTTTCGTGCAAAAATACATTGACATTCAAGAACTTAATTGATTAAATGCTTGCCAGCTAGTATAATGACCTTGTTTCTAGTCAGCAATCTGATTGAATGCACAGGTCCTACCTGCAGGTAGATGGTGTTCATGTGATTCTGAGATGTTCATTGTTAGCTGTCAGGGTAAAATTTATCCTCTGCCTTCCCACCGTGGTGGGATCTTAGGAGAGAAAGGAAAAAAGTTGGTTGTCCTGGGGCAGGGTAACATTTAAGCTAGTCCAGTGCCTTGTGTCCTGGAGGAATGACAGTGGATGCCTTGAAGACAACATGAAGCAAGGGCTAGGCAGTACTTCCCTAGACCTCTCTCCAGCTCCCAACAGCTTCTATTCCAGGTGCCCTAAACTAGAAATGTCCTTGCATTTAATGTCCTTATGGGTGCTCTGCACAGCACTGCATAAAAGAATGGGGAAAAGTTGCCTCTTTTAGCAGCAACCTGCCTGCAGGTAAGTGGGAGAAAGCAGGAGCAGCAGGAGCATCTCCTCTCAATTACACAGCCTGCAGGAAGCTGAACTTGTGCTGACACACCCCAAACCTACATGTTTTGACATTCTCCAGGGCCTGTGGGTTTCATGGGCTGCCATGGACTCCTGGAATGGTAAAGCCAATATCCTCCTGCCTGCCTTTGAGGACACTTGTGGGGAAGGGTGGGTTCAGAAGCACATGAGGAAATGTGTCCATGCAGGACTGCCTGCCACATACCTGGCTCTGGGGGCAAGTCCTTGCCCCAGATCTCTGCAGCTCAGCCCTGCATCCACAGGTTCTGTGCTCTTCAGAAACCAGAGTTTTTCCTCATTAAAAAATGGCATTAAATGTGTCTTTGAGCTTTGTGCTTATTTTTAAAAGGAATATCTGCCACCAAGTGGAAAATGTTATCACTTCACCAATATTTATAGATTATTACCAGTAATAATCTTAGTATTAATCTTGCTTATTACTGTAAAAGAGTTCAAAACAAGCTGGCAGATGGAAAAATGTGGTACTGGAACAGAACATCAGTCATCTTGCTGGTTCCTTTTCAGCACAGATTAGAGACCTTGCTAAAGCACAGCCTGCTGTGTGCCTAAACACAGAAAAATGACAGAGGGGCTGTGTTGTGGAGACAGCCTTTCATTCTTCAGCTCTACAGCTGGGCCTTTTGACATCAGAGATAATTCTCCTGAAATACATGAGCAGCAGAAATTCACACTCAAATTTGAAACTTCTGGATCATTGGTTTCTAATTCTTGTACCAAACTTCATCTGTTGCTTTGACTTAAGCAATTTTCAACTAACTTTAGCTACATCAACTATTAATGTGTTTAGTTGTAGAAATCTCAAGAGGAGTTCCCTGATGTATCAGTGACTGATGAGAACAACTGTTTTGTTTTTTCCTTTCCCATCCATCATATTTTCTACAAGAGCTTCAGCAGGGACCAAAGAGACCTCTGAAAAAGAGACCTCTGAGAAACCAAAAAGAATTTATCCCCCTGACCTGTGGATGTGTTGTCAGCAGTTCCTGGCTGCTCATGGCCAGAACCTCAAATGGCTGAAAGTCAGCTCTTACATTTCTGCTCTAGGCTTTTAACATATTTCCACACAGAGCAAAGGTGACATAAGGGGGGAAAAAACCCCATGACACAATGGCAAAGAAAGGATAGCATAGAAGAAAAACTGAAAGGAAAAAAAATCAGCAACATTTGGGTTTGGCTCTTCAAAGAGGGCCAGTACTCCCCTGTGTTTTCTGCAATGCCCAGGTACTAGAGGAGACGGTCCCAGTACTCCAGCCCAAACTTAAGAACAGGCAAGAGAAGGAGAAGATGGACTTGGGGAAGGTCTGGTGCTGATGGAGACCTGAAACATTACAGAACACAAGGCCAAAAGAATTCCATGTAAGTGCTCTTTGAGCCTGTATTTAGGAAACCACACAGGGGTAACTCAGTGGGCAGCTGCTGGCATCTTGACCAGATAGACACAACCATCTTCCCAGCCTACTGCAGAGCTCCAAAATGAAGCTGGAGTCCTGGGCATTCACCCAGTGCCTCCCATAAAGGGGTTGGACAGACTTCCTGGGAACCTCTTCCATGAGTAAGAAGTAATTTTGTCAAAGCTTCTGCACTGAAACAAACACGATGGTAAAACAAGTTTTATTTGCTACTGCTGAGGCAGGAAAAACAAAGATGCAGTGACATTTTCTTTTGCCACTGGCTGGACCAGCAGCTCCACAAAATGACTTTCTTCTACTTGGGAAGCCAGGCAAAATGTATAAGTACTTAATGACCTTTTAAAAATGTCTAGATAAGACACATTTCATTCAGCTTTGGGTATTCTAAGATAAGGTTAGAGGTCTCTGCCCATAGAAAAATGCCATAAAATGCAGAAAAAATTACTATGTAGTAGGGAATGTTTACAAGATGGCTTTTGTATAAAACAAGATCACTTTTTGTGTTTGCCTGTAGACAATGCAGCTTGTAATCTTATGAGCTCAAGCCTGAACAGCAAATATTTTTTTGGGAGGAAGAGATGGATTTTTAAAGTAAATAGTTTTCTTTAGTTATGTTTTCTTATCTGATCAGCTCTCCAGCATGGAAGACATTAAACCAGTTTTTAGATAGAGGCTGTACAGGGATGCTGTTGATTCTGGTTCTTTTAGACATTGATGGCTTGCTCCAAGGAGCAAGTTCACATTTTCCAACTTACATTAGTATGAAGCAACCTTTGACTCATACTATAAGCTCATCCTGGAGTAGCAGTGGTGACCCTTAGCAAAAATGTTTGGGCTTTTGAATGGTAAATCCTGGACCAGGTCTCAGCTGTGCAATGGAGGAGGCAGAAGATGGGTGAAATGATAATACTGGAAATACTTTATCTCAATTGTAGAAAGAGAAATCTAGCCAAGGCTAGTGATGTTCAATTTCATATTAGTTTGAAATTGGAACACAGGAAGAATTATATGCACTGTAAATAGATATGAATTTTGATTCTGTGTATATACTGGTTGAAATAAATTTATTCATAACTCATATATTTGAACATCCTCATGAACTATTGAAACTGCATGTCTCTGGGATAGGTGAAAAGCATAAAGTCGTTTATGTCTCTACCTATGCAGTCACCAGAATTATTGGCACAAACACCTTGTGGTGCCCTGTGTGGACCATTTGCCATGAAAACTCAGTCCACCTTGGGCTTTCATTATGTTTACATAGTAGTCTATAATGTTATCAACCATAGGGAAGGTTCTAAGTAAACTACCTGTATTTTTTCTTCCCCAGCATATCATATTAGCAAACTCAATTTTACAGCCTTCAGGAGAAACAGAGTTCCTGATCTTTTACCCAAAACGCTTGCACTTTCCTGCCTCGAGGGAACATGTAGCCTCCCTCTTCTTCCCTACCTCCCTCCCCTCTGCTGGTCTCCAAGCAGAGCCCAGACAGCTCAGTTTCTGTGCCAGGATCTCCTTTGCCATAAGTCAGCTGGAACTGACTCCTACCTTGTTGCTGCAAACTCTCTGTCCCTCAAATCTTGGATTCTAAGCATGTCCACCTGTGTGAAACACAGTTTTGGGAACACCTTCCCAGTGTGTCAGTCTCAACAGCAGCAATGATCTCAGTCTGCTGCTCCTTGTGGGAGGAATGGTTTGTCCACCCTGGCTACAGGTATGGCTCTGGCAGCCTGCGCAGTGCTGCTTTGCTGCTATGAAACCATCCCCAGGTGCTGCTTTTCCTTGCTCTGTCCCCTTATTTCTGTGGCCCTTCTCAGGGCTGCCCACACATGCAGCTTTAATTGCTTTGCTGACACTCTGCAGCCTGAGTACTTGCTGTGGGACAGTTTTGTTCTGGTTCATCCTTTTCCACAAGTGCCAGACACACTTAAATCAGAGTCTTAAAATCTTTAAGGATATCTCTAAAATATTTAAGGATAAGAAAGACTGGAACCAAGTAAAAATGGAGAAAAATGCAGTTTGACTTAGACTCAGCTAACAGGTACCTTATTATGTTCATCCAGTCAAAGCATATCCTGGCTGCCAGATGCCAGTCCTGGTCTCCACTGCCCACAGCAGCAATCCTAGCCCCAGACAACATCCCCAGACAGCTGGAGTCTGCAGTGACACACTTTTTTAGACAGTCTTACATGAGGTTTATACACAAATCCTGAGGACTGATGGCTCTGTCTGGAATTGGACATTAGTAGGATGCTTAATAGTGATAATTTCCTCCTTGCCCTGGGTAGGCATGAGAATTCCACCTGGATGTGTTTCTGAAGCATTAAAGATATTTTTTTAAAATTTTTCATATGCTCTACTGAGTGAATGATGTAAGCTGTTGTGTCCATAATGAAGTTACAAGTAGCATTTATTAGGGTTTATACCAGTAAAAGGCTTTGTACTCGAGGAAGCCCGTGGTCTCTAGTACATGGTTATCTGTGTTTGGAGAACACACATGGCATGTTACAGATCTCATTAGAAGTGATATGTGACAGTCTCATTAGAAGTTGCTTTGCTGGACACTTCTGAAGGAACAAGCTTTTCTTGAACTTGGAGGTCGCATCACAGCATTCCATCACTCTGCTGCTACCATCTCAGCTACTTCTTAGCTTCAAGATCTGGTTCCTCCACACCTTCAGGGACTTCAGCTGCTGTTGCCTTCCACAGCTGTCCTACCTCCCATTCCCTCTCTCCCTGATTACTTCAGCCTCTTTGTACCTTTCCAACAGCTGCCTATTGGTTTTTAGCTATCCTCTGTCCATCCTGGATACAGGATATATCCTCCAAGGCACTACTCCCCTATCAGTCAAGCTCTTACCAGCAGCAAACAGCTGTGGTATTTATTCTACATAAACAGCTGAATAAATTTGGCTGAACAATCTCATTGCTTCAGTGATAATTTGTAATCCCTTGCTTCACTTTCTTGGACCTTATAATTATGACATATTTGATGCAAAATTTCCAAGGAAGTGATTGTAGCTGATCTGCATTGGTAGCTCCCTAAAACTCTATGGGGTGGTACACAATAAGCCTAAAAGGACCCATTAAATTGGGTCTTGAAGCTGGGAATATAGCAGCATTTTTAAATGTTCAAGAGATATATTGTCCTTATCACAAATCTCAGCATTATAAAAGTGAAAAAATCCAGATTTCAGATTGTTAAAAGGCTATCAAAATGTGTTATCTGAGAGGATGCCTAAAACAACCATATAGATTTAACTCAGTCTGGCCATAGGAGCAACCAAAGGAATGCCATTAGGAATTACAGTGAGAAACTGGGGAGAGCTAAAGAAATAGGAAGGGAAGGAGGGAGAAGTAGAAACTGTTGAAACTGGTTCAATGTATCCAATATCTAAACTCACACATTTACTTTAGCAGCTGTAGCTAACATGAGATGGTTTAAATAACAGCTTATTTTAGTTTGTGAGATGACTGGGATGTTATTATTTTATTCCAAGTGGTCTTATAGTAGTTTTAGCTTCTTCAGGACATTGATGAAAATGAAGGCTTCCATTTGTCACAGAACAGATGAAAACATAAAGAGGGAGTTTTGTTGCGTATACAAGCAACATTAAAAATGGGAACAATTTCAGTGAGTAAAATACAGAGGTTGGAAGGTAGATTTATCTGCTTTAGAAAATATTTCAACATTTCAACAAAATATTTCAAAAGTGAGGTAAGCTGATTTCAAGGATTTGAATTCAGCTCATCAGTCACATACTTATTTAAAATATTGCAAACCAATATTTCACTATTTGTAACAAAATAATTTGATGTCTCGAAAGGCCTTTTAAAATTATCTATGACATATTTATAAGGAGTTATTAATTGAGTATGGATAGACATTGTTTACAATATATTTCTGCCAGATTTTGTTTTCTCTAAATGTTTAAAAGATTTAGTGAGCTCTATATTGTAGATAACAATATGTAGTGGGTAACCTGAAAAAAAAACCACCTTTTTTCTTATTGCATATATGCAGAACTATGGGTCAGTTTATTTAAATAAATTCAGAAAATGCTTTTAAAGATTATATAATAATTCCTATGTTCTCGTCAGTAACCCAGAATTGCCGTGCTACATAGTATTGGGAATGATGCAGTTCTATAAGAGAAAAGATAAGAAGGTGTTACCATGCCAACTGCATGTGATTAGTGATGGCAGCCTACTGTCAACCACTCTTAGCTATGGCCTTGCTTAATTTGAGGTAACTGTATATGGGCATTGTCCCAAAGGCACCTCTATTCTCTCTTCCTTCGGATCAGCATCCTTTAAAATAAAAGCCTGTAATTGTCTTTATGAGTATTTGTTGTATTGTGTCTCATTATTTTAACTTTCATATTGAGGAGCTGAGCCCTCATTAATGTAGAAACATCCAGTACAGAGTCTGGAGAAGATGTTCCAATCATCTTTGTGTGACCCATGGGTCTATAAGGTGTTTGCCAGAGCTGGAGGTTTGAACAAGGTCTCTTATGCCAACAAAGAGTGTGAATCCTTCAAAAAACCCATCCAAGACTGTGGATTTTTTGGGGGACCTTTATGGTTGTTCCTGTTTTTGAAATCCAGCAGAGAAGATTCTAACATTTCTGGGAAAACCATAACGAGGCAGCTGGGTGATTTATTTCTCATTGTTACAGGTTGGCAGCTGGGTGACCTGGAAGCCAACACAGCCTGGCTGGAGGAAAAAAAATACAGGCTTCTAGTTAATAATACAGTGATAAGGGATTTTCTCTACATTTCTACAAAATTCTTCTTGCTTTCATCTTCAAAAAAGGAAAAGTAAGAAATTAGAACCAGAAATTGTGTTCTGCTGTGGTTTAAAATGTGACAGTGCATGATGATCAAAATATGACTATAAATATAGATCTAAATTGCAATAAATTTGTTGTCATGGCCTTTGTAAAAGGCAGCAGTAACAAAATGAGGGGATAGAAGATGATAGAGAGGAGCTGCCTTTGCTTTACTGTTAATTGATTTTAATCTTGCTGCCTTCTCCTGGTGATCAATTGATGTCTGAGTTTTGTGTATCCTTCCAAATGCTAAATCTGTGCATGACAGAGATAGACAGTATTCATGTTACAGACTTTGATAGCATCTCTGTATTCTTGCCAGTGTGAATTCACATCAGTATTCAGTACAGGAATAATTCATTTGATGTATCATTATTTCTTGTAAAGAGGATTTAGACATGATTTTATGGCACTGAATTAGTATTACTTAAAGAATACCTTCTTGGGACAAATAATTTTAGAAAATTGTGTGGAAGAAGCTTTTTGTGTGTCTCATACAAAATATTTGTTTGCATGTGCCAGCACAATGTTTACACTTTTTGCAACAATATGAGATTGGTAACTTACATTCAACCTTTGACTGTCTACAGGTTTCAGAGTTCCTTTCCTGAAGATTTGATGCCAAGTGAATATTTCTACATAACATTTTTTCAGTTTGCTAAGATCTTTTTAAATTCTTATCCATTTTCTAATTTACTGTGTCATATGAAGATATAGTAACCATACATTCTGCACTGTTTCCAGGCCATTAATAAAGACTAGTGTGAGCTGAGGATATATCTGTGGTGAAATTCTGATTGAACTGCCTTCCTTTTTGACTATAAACCTTCCTCTTCACATCTGAGCACCTTTCCTCTCCACCTGGACCAAGTTTCTCTAGTTCCTTTGCTATTTCACTTGAGACAATGTCAAGAACCTTAATAAATGAAGACTTTTGACATGTTTTCCTCTGTCCACAAAGCCTGTTCCCTGTCAAAGAGGGAAATTGTACAGGTTCAGATTGATACGTGCTTGACAGACCAACCTGGCCTCCTCCTTGCTTCTTTGGAGCCTTAGTTTTTACAAATAGTTTGTCTAATTTTCTGGCATTTTTTGGGAGCTGATGTTAACTGAAGTCTCCACTCTCTGGTCTACAGCTTTTGAAACAGGTGGCTTGTTTGATCTTTTTCAGTTTTCCAGACCAGACCTTTATGAAGGCAATCAATAATGAGTCTGATACTTCCTTACCAAATTTCAGCACCTAAGGTGAATTCTACTAGGCCAAGGAATTTGGAAAAAATAGAAAAACGGACCCCAAACTAAAGTGCTCAGTAGCTTGTCTCTCCCTTAAGTAACCTAGACTGTTTTTCCTCATGTGAGATAGCTTTTCTTTGCATGTGGATTTTAATAATATCTTCCTTAATCAAAGGAATATACCAAGCATTTCAGTCATTTAGCTTCCTCTGTCCTTTTTTCAGAACTTTCTATCTCTCTCTCTCTCTCTTTCTTTCTCTCTGTTTAACCTGCTGTTTCAGACTCCTGGATTGTTTTGTCATCCCTATGACTTGTTTTGAGTCATATCTCGTTTCACACACAGATCTCTCTGACTGTAGGAATTAATTCTGAGTAGTTAAACTTTATTTCCACTTCTGTGTACCTCTTTCTTCTCTCAGACATCCTCATGCTTTATCAAACTGCATTCCTCGTACATTTCCTACCCATTTCCTCCCCAGCTGATGAGAATATTCCACAATTTTGCTTTTATTATCTCTTCAGGGTCAACAATTCTGCACTACCTTTCCCTGTTTCCCATGGGATCTTATTTATTAGGTCTTCAAGTTCCTCTTTGCAGTCCAATGTCTTGTCTTTGCTTTTTTTCACTTGTGGAGGCTCTTTAACTCTCATTTCCTCAGCTCAGCTTTCCTCCTATTTTCCCTTCCACTCTGACATTTTCAAATAACTTTTCCCTACAGACTACACTGAGATTCAGACCTACTTCCCTTCTGGTTGTTTGCACAGTTTTCTGCATAAAAAAAACCTATCAAAATTCCTTTTGGGGAAGTTTCTGGAGAGCCTGCTCTCCTCTTTCCCAAGAGATATTTGGAGCTTTCAAGCTTCTTACTGTGAAGCCCTGTACCTTGGGGACTTTCTGTTAATTTCTCACAGAAGTGTCTTCCACTTGATCCTCTTGGTTTGATGGCTGACATTTGCCAGGATAATAACATCTTTGCTTTTTTCCTCATTATTATCAAGACGTTTCTGTAGTTTCTCTATAGATCTTTTCACATTCTGCCACTCAGCAGTACCTCTTCCCTGCCTTTCCCTGGCTGAATAAGCCGGTAAGTATTCCAGCCATGTGAGTATTCCCACCAGGTCCTATGAGTCTAGTTGACTCATAATTTTGTTCTTGTTTGAGGACATCCAGCTCTGCCAGAGAGCTTCTCATTCTTTTTGTATTATTATTATTTTGTGTTATTATACAGGCATCTGAGATGTTCAGAAATGCAGTCTGTTCTCTGCCTTTTCTGTTCTTCCTATGATGTTGTTTTCCTCTGCTCTGTTACTCTTGTCCCTCATCCAAGTCAGCACTGCTTACACTTACTTCTCTCACTTGTTCCCAGCTATCAAGCTTTTGTCCCAAGATGCTGTTTTTCTTTGGAGTGAGACAGATCACTTTTCTTCTCAGACATTCTTCTGAGACCCTCTTGACAAAGTTAGCTGTGCATGAAATTATTCTGAGGATGTCTCTGTCTATGTTGCCATTTAAAAACCGAAGAAAATGTTATTAACCTTTTGATATAAAATGGAAGTTTTGGCAATGGTGCTGAAACTATGTTTTTGTATTGTATCACTTCCTGCTACTGCTTACAATACCTCTTCTATTGTTATTATTTCAGATATTTCCTGGGAATGTTTTAGCATCTTGGAATGAAAACCTGGGCTGATTGCATATCTGGAAGAGAGAGATAACTACTACTGACTGTTCTTTGGAGCATATATCATCACAGCACATCACTCACTCACCTGCTCACATAGCTTTTTTCCCTAGGCTTACTCTGCAATAATGCATCATGATTTTATCATCTTTATCCATTTTCTTCTCTTCATGGTTCTTTGCACTCCCACCTTGTGCCTGGGAATTTTTCTGAGACAGTTTTGATGTCTTCTATGCTGACATAATTTCATACCTACCTAGGAAAGTTGAATGTTTTGGGTTTTTTCTGCATTTTAGGTTCGCCTTCCCCTTCATGGGGAAAAGATCTCTGCATTTCTGGTATGAAATGCAATATTTTTCTGTATTTCTGTACCTTTTTCTATTATCTTTTATCTTATCTGATTGCAGCATAAGTGATTCTTATCATACCTTGACATGATTAATATATTTTCAAATTTCTGGTTTTGTTGTATGAAATGCTGTTGGATCAGAAGGCTTGCTAACTTTCTCAAGGCAACTGTGTCTTATTATGACAAAGTATGCATTTATATGGCCTGAAGATTTTCTGGAGGTCTACAAAAGAAAAAATAATCTATTTAATTTTTAACTTACTGCAATTTAAAACCAATTCTGTTTGTTTGTTTATTTTCTTTTAAAACAAGAATGTCTTTCTAAAGCTGAGAATAGCTCCAGGGAATGAATACTGGAGAAAGATATTCAAAAGATCACTTAAAACTTGATGTAGGTAATATACAGACCTATAGTAAGAACAATTTTACTAAAGAGGGGAAAGAAAGTCCTGTTAAGGTAATGCATTACGTTGTTATGCTGCAGAAAGAAATGTGGGGGTTTTTTCTATCTAACCTAGGAGAGTATGTGAATAATCATTTAAATCAAGCACTGACATCTGCATGTGCTTTACTTGGCTTGCTTTTAATCAACAAACTGTCAGCCTATGATATTACTGTAAGTACACAGTTCAGGTGCCAAGAAATTACAGGCCATTTTAAGTCCTGGGTCTGTGTTGGTTAGTGAGTTAATACAAGTGCATCTAAGATGTATGCCTCATGCCTGAACAGATACAAAGTATGCTTATTTTGGCTGGTGGAAGTACATCCTGGAACGTGTTTTTCAACTTTGAACAGCTTGATGAAAAAAAAAGAAAAAAGAAAAGGAAAAGTAAAAAAAAAAAATACAGGAAAAAAAGACAAGAAGTTTCTAAATGCTAGTTTGTCTGGTTTAAGGGTTATTAACTCACCAAGAATTTAAAGGTACAATAGTTGCCGGTCTGTGATGGGAAAATATGTATAATGAATACAGGGACAACAACCAGGGGGGAAAAAAGAGCAATCAGGAGGAGACATTTACTGCAGTGTTAGTATTTCATTATTCTCTGTTTGCTCTCACTTGCCATGAACCCACTGAAGCTGCTCTTCCTTTGATGTGACCGCAGCAGCTCCGTCGACCCTTTCAGCAGCAGCTGTGCAAGGCAAGCTCTGCTCCAGGCCCTGGGACCTGCTTTACAGAGGCAGGCAGAGGCCGGTTGGCATGGTGGAATTTGGTTCATTGGCTGTAACATGATGGAAAACATTCCCATTCACCCGAAATTTGTGAATGTGAAACCCTGCCATACCCATCCTTTTTCCTTCTTTTTCTCTCATTTTCCCTTTCTTTCTCTCCCAGAACAGGGAGTTAGCAGGGCTCCAGAGATTAACCCTCAGCGCTGCTTCTCCAGTCTTCTCTAACATGAGGAAACAATGCCACAGAGAAAGAGAGGCTGGTGTTAGCCTCATTTGGTGCTGATCTCAGAGATGCCACAGCCTTCAAAGAGAGTCTGGCAGCCCTTGTGTTAGCAGTGCTCTTGGAGGAAACCCTGCTGCTAAGATCACTGCAAGCAAGGTGTCAAGTCTTCAAGGCAAAGCTGCCTTCCTTTTGTGCTGGGTCTCTTCAGACACTTGATCAGCTGGGCACAGTGAGACAAGCAGCACTGGAAGGCCAGGATGATACCATGACCTGTAGTAACTCTTGCACCCGCAGAAGAAACTGTCAGCTGAGAACCAGAGGGCAAATAAAAGTACTGCTTTGCCATGCTCATCCTCCAGGGTGTAAAAAAACCCGTCATTCTCAGCATGAAATCATGTTCTGAGCAAAATTTGAGGATGTGAATGTGATATTATATTGATAGGTACATATATGCAAATGCCAAGTTGCAGCAAGGGAAAAAAGAGATGCAGCCACATTTCCCATTTAGAGAGGAAACACTAAAGCCTCTTAAAACCCTGCTTCCTATAATCCCAATGCATGATTGAACAGATGCATTTTCTTTCTCACTTCCCTGGCTTCTGAGATATCAGATACTATCTGTTGTTAGATGCAGGATGCTGGGTTAGGTATGGCAATTCTTGTGTTCCCAAGGGATTACTCTGCCGGGGTTGCCACTGTTCATCTGTATTCAAAGATGGATTTAAACTGAACTGATAAAGAAAGAAAACTTGTATAAAGCATACAGTAACTCATTCTGTTAAGGATTTGGCATGGCATTCAAGGGAAACCAATTATGATTTATGTCAATACAGCACAGATAATTTCCCATTGATTGACTGCCAGATCCTTCATAAAATAATGAGTTAGGCCTGATGCCAGTGATTCTTGAGCACCATCAGACCAGTGTTTCTATTTCATATGCCCTTGACAAGGTTTCTCTCAAAAATTTGTGAGTTAAATGTTTATAAGTTCTCTTTAAATATGCAGACTCAAACAAACATAGGCTGTGATTCCCTAATGTGTTAGTGGGGTTTTGAAATGCATGCTCTTGTCTAGGCATTTGGCTACATGTCTAGCAAAACTGAGTTTTCATTCATTACTTAAAACAAAACAAACAATAGCATTTTCTCTGTTTACTAAGGATTCCTCTTAGAAGATTAGTGCATGCCCATATTCCAAGTAGCTCTCAGAGAAAAATAACTCATGTTCAAGCCTGAGGTTATCTGGAAGCAAGTGGTATGTCCTGAGGACTAACTGGTGTGAAGAAAATCCTCTGTGCTTATCTGGAAGAGTCATTTACAAATTTTCTATTGCTGCAGGCCTAACCAATCCCAGTCACTGTGTGTGTGTTCATTGTTCAAGAGACACAAAACTGAATTTTCCTGCCTGAAGGATGAGGAGATGGGGGCTGGCCATGTCTGAACTTCATCTGGTGTGGGATGGGTAAGTGGCTGAATCTCCCTTTTCAAAGGTGGGAGTGAAGTGAAGGCAGCAGCTGGTGCTTCTGGAGAGGACGTATACCCAGTGTCTCAGGAGAGTTTGCCATCCCAAACACAAAACTTCTCCCTTGAAAGTGTCTGCAGCTATTCTGTTTTTCTGCTCCCCTGCAATAAACCGTCAGATCACAGACATGTGGTGAGAGCAGTGCAGTCCTTTTTGTGCTGATTTTGGCTATGGTGGAGTTAAATTTCTTCCTAGTAGCTGGTAAGGGGCTGAGTTTTGCATTTCTGCTGAAGACAGTGTCGATAACGCAGGGATGTTTTGGTTATTGCTGCACACTGTTTACACAGAGCCAAGGCCTTTCCTGCTCCTCACCCCGTGCCACCAGTGAATGAGCTGGTGATGCACAAGAAGTTGGGAGGGGACACAGCCAGGACAGCTGACCCCAACTGACCTGAGGGATGTCCCATACAATGATGTCATGCTCAGTACATAAAGCTGTGGGAAGAAGGAGGGAGGCAGGGATATTCAGAGTGATGGCATTTTCCTTCCCGAGTAACCATTTCCCATGACAAAGCCTGGGTTCCCTGGGGATGGCTGAACACCTGCCTGCCCACGGGAAGTAGCGAGTGAATTCCTTGTTTTGTTTGCTTGAGTGTACATGTTTTGCTTTACCTATTAAACTGTCTTTATCAAGCCCATGAATTTTCTCACTATTATCCTTGCAATTCTCTTCCCAGTCCAAGGCAAAACGAGTGAGAGGCTGTGAGGTGCTTTGTTTCCATACATTTTCCTATTGCTGACAGTCTTGTGTCTTAGGATGCTGCCTGTCTTGCCTATGCGCAGCAACATCCACATATGTTCCCATGAATGCTGCATATCTAACTATTTAAAGAACTCTGCAAACTTGAAGTTATTTATTTCCAGGCAGAAAATCTAGAAAACCTCTTAAAAACAGTGTTCATCTCCCCTTCTGAGAGAAGAGAAAACCAGTTTGGTGAGGTTCACCTGGAGGTTCATAGCCTCCAGGGAATTTGAGTAGGAGCACAAAAGAAATAAAACCTAGATATGGTGAGGAAGAATTTTAAAGGAGAAAGCAAAAAAAAATCAGCTGGAGGAGACAAAATTTCAAGAAATGAACTGAGTCCTACCAAGCTTGGCATTTTTTAGGGGATGGGTGAAGTGAGGCAGCTGAAGTTGGAATTAATAGATATATGGAAGGTAATGGAAATGTGCAGTGTTTTAAATGTTCATGTGCATTTTTAAGTCTTTTCCTAATGGCCGTATGCTTTTTGGTTAACAAATACTGCACTCTTTTCAATGGAAGAAGTTTCTTGTGTGCACTTAAATCAAAAGTAGTCTCCCAAATGGAAACCTATTGACAATGGCAGTTATATCCATAGTTAATTACAGATGGAAGAGCAGAGGAGCTACAGACTCAGATGCTATTTAATAGTAGGTGAGTTATAGATATTTTTTCTGTGAGAGGAAAA
Source organism: Ammospiza caudacuta (assembly GCF_027887145.1). Classification (NCBI taxonomy): domain Eukaryota; kingdom Metazoa; phylum Chordata; class Aves; order Passeriformes; family Passerellidae; genus Ammospiza; species Ammospiza caudacuta. Next base: position 38,492,989 of record NC_080595.1, on the reverse strand, counting down.
CTGAAAAACTCCAGTTTTAGTGCCACAAGCCTAAAAGCACTGCTCACCCTGTGACTGTAGGAGAGGTGAATGAGAACATCCATAAAATACAGACCCTTCCAGCTCTCCTTTCCTTACACACACAGAGGCCAGAGCCAAACAGGCTCCCCAGGTGTCCCAGCTCCCAACCAGAGTTTCACATGATGCTTATCCCAGCTGCCCTTCCTGCTGACCCTGGCAGGAAGGGTGAGAACTGGCTGTGTTAACTTCAGCAAGAACATGGCTTAGTCCTAAGGAAACTTTAATGTTTGCCAGAATTTTAGCCATTAACAGATTGAATCCTTGTGAAACTGCCTGCTCTCTACTTCAGCTGGTACAAAAGAAGCAAGTAAATTCACGCACAATTCATAGGGGCAGCAATTTCTTCTTTGCTGCATAAAGCAGTGAGAAGGGGTCAGATAGACTAGGAAATGCGGTGCAATTCACCATCTTCTGTGTACAAAGATTTCTGATAGATCACCGTTAGTCACCCTGGCAGCCTTCTTGAATTGTTCAGTGTTATTCAGGAAAACATACAAGGTGCTCCCTTTGCATGATAATTTTTCTGCTGAGCGCTGAGGCATATTGATTTTTTACTTCATTGAGGTTTCCACAGAGGTTATGACATTTAATGTTCAGCTTTAGCTGCTCATTGCTATGTGGGATATGAACTGACTGTGGCCCTGAAAAGTTGTCTCTCTTCATGGCACTTCAGCAGATGTAAATAACAATCTGTTGCTCCAAATTGTCCATGCATGAACAGTAAGAAATAAATGAAAATTCAGTTGCATCAGACTCATATGCAGACTCAGTTCCCATATGCAGACTGCAGCAATTCTCTAGAATAATACATTTTCTCTTCTGTCCCCAATCCCAAACAAGAATCCTATGGGAACACCCTGAGCAGGATGATAAGCTTTGTGCATGCCTAGATGGCCAGCACATCTGGTTTCTGCTGGAAGAAGAGGCAGGCTGGCTTCCTTCAATGAATGGTCTTTAAACAAGGACTTGCTTTCACCAAGCCACCCAGTGCCTTAGCTGCGGAACTGCTCTTTCAGAGTTGCAGCCTGTCCCATTTGGTGCACTCTGCAAGGAGGGAGGAGGTTTCTGAAGTACCCCCAGCTTATACCATAAATGATTATGTGATTTAAATCCAATATTTTTGACCTGGTAACCAATGTGCGCTGTTGAAGATGTCTTTCTGTAGGAGACACCTCATGGGTTGGGTGCAGATGCAGATCAAAGTGAAATGCTTCATCTGAACTCAAATGCAATGCCCAGCATGCAGCAGAATAGTGCTTGGAGCAGAATAAGCTGAAACATCTAATGTCAAAAGGTCACAGCTGGCTAGGAGAGAGGTCTTCCTAAGGGGGAGGTTTCTACTCAAAGGCCAAACTCAGAGGAGGTGTCCAAGCAGCCCTGCATTTGTGCAAGCTCTGTTAAAGGCTGCAGGACATCAAGAGAAGCTGAACATGGCTCTAACTCTGGCTGTGATAGGTTTGGCTCAAAAATTCAGCAAACAAGAACCAGTTAATGCAGCTCTTCCTCTCTCTCTTTCTCAGGTACAGGAGAGGATCAGCCTCAGTTACCTCACTGACATAATGTGGGAAATAGGAGTTCTGGAAATTGGCATTAAAAAGAAGTGGACATATGCTGTTTTTCCATTTTTAAATTTTAAATGGCTCATAGAAAAATAATTCCTATTTTGATTTTATTAAACACTGTATGTTTAGCAACAGCCTAATTTTCATCAAGTATACTGCCTAGGTGCTCTGGGAGTGCCTAGGCAGCCTAGTTTGGAAGCCAAGCATGTTGTGTGAAGGCCAGTTTTCTCCTCTTGCATTAGAATGACTGTCTAGCTCAGTTTTCCACTGCCAATTCATACATCAAGGACTACAATTCACTAAATGAATGACCAGCCAGCTCATTAAGAAGTAGTTATTCCATATTTTTGTTCAGACTGTCAGCAAAATCTATGCAAAGGATCCAAGTGATGGCACCCCTGTAGGAAAGCACCTGTACCACCACAAACTCTTTGTTTGGATGAATTAAGGGCAAACTTTTAGATGTCTTAATTGTTTTTGAAAATTAAGTTAGGTAATATTAAAATACCTTCAAAAGGTATTCATAGGTCCTACAGCATCAAAACCACAGTGAATTCTTTTGTCTGAATGGGAGTCAGTCCATAAATATATTAGCTTATTTTTTCCTTGCAATAAGGTATAATTTTAAAAATTTATCTTGATTTTTGTATCATCTGTATTAACATTGAAGAAATCATTGTCTAAGATATCATGTTTTAGGTCAATTGCAAATGAAACATTTAATATTAACTGTGTGTGCCGCAATAAACTGTGTTTTGTTTTTTAGTATCACCAAAATGTTTGACAATCTTGCCCATTCTCTTTTGCTTGCAATTTTTATTAGTATTTGAGAGCCAAGATGCTTTTGTACTCATGAAAAACAAGCAAATATACTGCTTCATATTTTTGAACCACCTTTTTTTCCTTATAGGACACACAGTACATCTGTGGTTTTGCTAATTGTTGTTTCCTCCCCTCACCCTCATTGATATCTGCTTTCAATGGTTCATTTAGTTGTACTAAAAAGTTTGTACACAGCCTTTGGTTTTATTCCATGTAATTTAAGGCTAAAGAGAGTGAATATTCTAGATACCTTCTTTGCTGAAGTGTACAGGTTATGATAGTTTTAGTTCCAGCTGTAGTATTTTGCCACCTAAGCTGTTGCTAGTTGTGGATTTAACACTGGAAGAGCCTCATCTGGTGATGAAGGGGAGTGCCACTGTTCTGGATTTTTTGGAGCCCTTTGAATACACATAGAGAAGACAGTCTCTGAACAAGAGGATGAGAACTATAAATAAGAAAAAAATTTATTCAGATAGAGGAGAAGACTGAGCAGTTCCTCTTGTCGTTGCAAGATCATTGCTTATGGTAGGTTTGCTTATATTTGTCGGAATCTATTTTTAAAGTTCCAGACAATGCAACTTCCACCTCATCCCTTGGGAAGTTATTCACCAACTAATACATCTTGCCATCTGGAAGTTTTTTACTGATACTCTCTGTTAATTTTTCCTTTGTTAATACCTTTTCTATCATAAAAAACTTATTAAATCACTTACAAAATTACAGCTTCTCTGTGAGTTGTTTGAATCATCAGGATAAACTGAGCAATTGTACCTCTTGTACCAAATTCTATATGATAGAATTAATTCCCCACCAAATTTATGGAATAAAATAAGCTGAGTTGGTAGGGATCCATCAGGATTATAGTATAGAATCATAGCATAGCACAGTATAGCAGTGAAACAGTATATCCTGATTTAGATTGAACCCACAGGGATCATCAAGTCCAATTCCTCGTCCTGCACAGGACATTCCAAAAATCCTATCACGTGCCTGACAGTGCTGTCCATATGCTGCAATGTTGTTTGGTGCTGCAACCACATCTCTGGGGAGCCTGTTCCAGTGCCCAACCACCCTCTGTACGAAGAACTTTTTCCTGCTATCCAAACTAAACCTACTGTGACTCAGCTTCATGCTGCTTTCTCAAACCCTGTTGCTGGTTATGAGAGTGAAGGGATCAGTGTCTGCCCCTCTGCTTTCTCTTGTGACAATGCTGAAGAGCACAATGAGGTTTCCCCTCAGTCTCATCCCCTTCAGGCTGAAGGATGGTCCAAACCAAAGGACCTCAGCAGCTCCTCATAAGGTAGTTCTGTATTACATCCATCACAATTGATCTGAAATACAGCTTGGGAACAAATGCAAGAAAAAAAGAGCCCAACACCCTGCTGGCAAGCTGTACAGAACTCAGTGTCCGGCCTGCTGTGCTGTGCTCTTTTTCATGTGTGTCATACTTTATACACTATTCTATTACCTTAGGAGAAACCAAACTTTCAGCTGCTGGTTTTAGTAAGGGGAAAAACTGCTCTTTATCAAAAAACTTATCCTATGCTTTTTTCTATCTGAGGACATAGCTAATCATTCTGGGCTGTTTTAACCCTGGATAATGTAAACTACCATCATCTTTCTGCCTGAGTTTTAATGTGCTCTTCCCTTGGATTTGGAGGAGATGAGCAAGGCATGCAGCTCTTCCCTGGACACACTGCTTCATGTCCCAGAGTACTAACATAAACTGAAACTGAATTATTGGACATGATCTAACTGGAATTAAAGGTGCAATGTGTGTCTTATTGCAGGGTGAGTCCATGGAGAGCTCTGCTGCATGCATGAGGCTGAGATCTTTGAAATATGAGGCTGGAGGGAATTATGTGATTGTCACAATTATCTTATTTATTAAATCCTTCCTGCCATTTCTCAGGGAAGATGGGATTCCAGTGTCAAAAAAATGGCTTTGCAATAGATAAACTGAAGATTGAAGGGATGTGTGCTCTGAACAAATTCAAGCATAGAAGAGTTTTGCCAAACAATAGCCAACCTATATCTCTGTTTGATAAATGTCAACCTGTGGTGCTTAATAAATTATAATATACTGTCAAAAAGAAGGTGGGTAATGAAATTTGAGTTGCCATAATATGATAAATACTTTAAGGACCTAAGATGTTTAATCAACGGGTCTTAATTGGCAATCAGCAGTACACATTTCCAGAAAAAAAAAAAAGGAAGTAGACTGATAAAAATAGAAATTATCCACAAAAAAGATGAGCCTAATGTGTGAATCAAATTGTTTGAGAGTCTAAAAAAAGAGGCAAAGAAGAAAAAGATAGTTGCTTTGCTTTTGGTGAGAACCTAAAAAGTGGGATGAGCAGATTTGCAAAGGACCATTACAATTTACTTCCAAGACATGACAGAGGTTCAGAGTATTTAGCAAATCAGATTCTACTGCATTTTGGCAAAGTCATCTGGGCATAAATTAATGCCAAGATGTGCACATTTCCCATGCCCTTTTGGGAGCTACAGGTCCTGAAGAGTGTGCTCAGAAAGAGTATGGCAGGAGAGCATTCCAGTGTGTGCATGCTGCCTTCTGACCACCTTGATGGTCACCAAAGTCAGGGAGAGGAGCACAGTGGTGAACCAGGGCTTTGAGGACAAGACAACAGGGAGAAAAATGCCTGGGTTATTCCTCTGTTTGTTTTATGTAGGTTTAAAGGACTTTTAATGTCATTTTATCTGGTAAGCCCTGCAGACAAAACTTCTGATAGGGCAAAACAATTGTTCTTTCATAGGAAACCCATTTTTTCCCACTGATGAAGCAGTATTTTTCTGTTATTCCTCTTCAGAGAATTACAGAGACTTCTCTGCCTTTCACAGGCACAAATCATAATCATATCCTTTGTGTCTAGTACCCAAATTAACACCAGTGTACTTGGGACTGGAATTTGATGTGCTGTCTTGATTTGGCAATGGCCTGGAGAGACTCATGATTTAGGAGCTGTTGTACAAAATAGCTTGACGAAAACAAGAATACTTGTTCCAAAAGAAGGATGGTTATTCCTGAGAGAAATTATGGTATTTTATTAAGCTAAATCAAAAACTAGAGAAATGTGTGTCAAAAATGTCCAGGCCTATAAGTAAAGTTGAAGCATATTCTTGCAAGGCTATTTGGTACATTTATCCACAAGCTTGGCTGACACTAAAAACAGTCTAAAAACCCAACACATGCAACATGATGTTTATCATAATTCAAAGTACTCAATATTCTTGTGTCAAGTTACCACTAGAAATGTCAACATGTCTCAAAGGCTGAATCAGGAGATTTTTGACCACAATTGAGTGGTGAAGATTAGAGATGTATTATTGAAGTGTGTTGAAACGACACATTACATCATGGATCTGCATATTATTGCAACAAAGATGTTTTCTTTGAATATTCTCTTAAAAAAGCATCTGAGATAAGTGAATCTGTAACATAAACTGTCTGGTTGGCTAGATAAATTGTGTTCCTTGTCTGTTTGATTCTGTTTGTTTTGTGCAGCTCTTTTTATAGCTTCAGGTTCACGCTTTCTCTCAGCCCCTTAGCTGTTGTTGAAGGGGGAATGAACAGGCTGCCTCACAGCAGCTAGAACTATCACAAGGCTGCTCTGACCTGGGCTCTGTACCCAGGTCCTCAAAATGCAACTTCAGGGGAGGGAGAAGACTCTATAAAACCTTGCCCTTTTGACTTACAACGCAGAGAAGGGAAAGCAGGAAAAACAGGGTAAAAATAGGAATACTTACCTCTGTGCATTTTATCCAGTATGATTTTTTTTTTTTCCAAAGGATTCCCTATCATTTAGGAAACTCTGGTGTCTATGTCAGAGAGCATCAGATGTACACTCAGTTCTGCTGTACAGCTGTCTAACCCAAGCTAACTCCTTATCCATCCTCATTATCCCCATATCCACATACAGAAACAACCAATGGCCCTCAACCTTCAAAAAAACCACCAAATCCTTAAAATCATCAGTGACGCCCTAATTGACCTCCCAGAGCCATCAAATACAGAGAGGATCAGCAGTCAAGTGGTGTAGATGGAGATGATCCTGGGGAGAGGAGGGTGCAAAATGCTGCCTTCCTGTGTCTGTGGATATATTCAATGTCAGAGAGGAACACTGAATGTGGCAACTGAACGTGTGTGAGCCACAGGTGGGGACAGCAGTCTGTCATTGCCAGAGATAGTTGGGTTCTGTTCAGTGGAGAAAATCATATGATTTTATTCTGGGAATCATTTAGGACATGTTATGCAAAAAAACCAATGTTCCCTTAAAGCTGATCTTTCCATAAGTACACCCAGCTTTGTCCTTGGTATTGCCCATGCCAGGGGCTGCACTGATCACTCAATCCACTCTTCACATTGCCTATGGTTCTGTGTCTCAAGTTATTCCCTCTGGTGTATCAGCCCTTCCTCAGCCTTTCAGCCTGTTGTTCTGGAGGATTAACTCCTGAGAGGAGATTCTCAATCTTGAAGAATGCTGTGGAGCATAGCTAGATACCTGGTGGGCCTCTCCAACACGGCTCATACTCTTCACACAATGCCATTGTTACTCTCAACTAATAGCTGGTGAGTACAACCCTTGACAGGCTTTGTCTGTGCTCATACTTGGATAATTCTGTTTTTTCAGTGCCAAAAATATGTTCCACAAAGGGGAAAACATGAGCAAGTTAGGAAAAAACCAGAAAATGTCTAATGAAGAAGGATGATCCTGTTGTGCACTTCTTTTGACATTTTTCCAAAATGTAGAGACTGTAGAAGTACCCAAAAAGGAAAAATAAACTTATTCCCCAGCAAATGTCTTTCTTCACAAGGGGTTCAGAGTTGATTACAAGCATATGCACATGCATGCACACACAACTATTCCACCTGTGGAAGGAGACCATTCCCAACAAAGTCGTTGCTCAGAAGCCAAAAGTGGGAGATTAGAGTCCAGTTGTGGTGCAGGTGGTTGCTGCCAGGAGGAAGCTGATCCTGGGGCAGTGGGCTGTCCTAGAGGTAATCCCTGTCCAGGTCCTGGGGTGGGCATTTCAACAAACAGGAATAAATGTGCAGACCAGCTTTCAGTTCAGACCCACTGGAAAAGCACTCCTCTAGAAGATATTCATGGCTTCAGCATCTGAATGTGGTCTTAAAATAAGGGCCTGTTGTTGAAGGTGTATTTGGGGACCCTGGACTTTTCTTTGTCAGAAACTGGGCTATCAAGCTTGGCATCATTAGACTTTTCCCAGTTGTATTGGATGAGCCATTACAGCACAACACATACAGCTTTTTCTTGTAAACTTGCTTATGGATCTGTTAAAACTTCTCAGAAAACACCATCCATCTCTATACGTACCATCACAAACCGGGATCCAAAAAATGTGTCAAGAGAACAATAACCACATATCATGGCCTGATAGTCAATAACATTTTGCGTGCTGTTGAAGAGGCACATAGCAGATGCCTGCTTTAGCATGACAAAGGATGTGCTGAATGCAAGGGCTTTCCAGATGTGTGGGTGTTTTACGATAGAATAAAACTCATCTACATACACAAATTTTCCTTAACCCGCTAAGAAATCAGAAATGAATGCAAACGAGCAGCAAACTGCACCATCAGAATATTCTGTATCAGATTGTTTCCTTCTATCTGAAACTTTTGCACAGGATTTTAGGCAAGCATTCTGCTTCACTATGGGTTTGAAATGAAGGTGGGAAGGGGAGCTTTGCCCGGCAGAAATACTCAAATGCTTTTCAATCACTCCTTTTTGATTAAAGCATTTTGTTTTAAACAATGGTTACTGCTCACAGGAAAGACTTCCCAAAGTTTGGGAAGCAGATATCCTGAAATAATTTTTCCAATGCAGAGTAGATATTTTCGTGCTTCCCAATTACACAAACTGTTAATGGGTAATTGGAGGCAGGCTAAGTGCTAAAATCTGGTACTATTACACTGAATGACACTCTATAAAATAACATCTGTCTGTGTGTAACATGGCCTTAATTCTCAGCACACTGGCAATCTGTAATGAAAACAGCATGCTGTAAGCACTGAACATATATAAATATATATATCTAAAAAGAAGTACAAGTAGAGTGCTTTTCTGATAGAATTCAAGTAGGAAAAAGGCAGGCTTATTTATTATCTTCCTGCAGTTTATAATACAAGTTTATTTTGTAAAGTGCATTTATAAATTTGTCTTTTTATTCCTCTATTGCATGCATATATATATATATATATATATATATATATATATATAAATGTAGGAAAGCATAAATATTAATGTGTGTATATGCCTATATATATAAACAAAAATATGTTTAAATGGAGTTTCATCAAAAAATTAAATACTAATCAGATATTAAAGTCAGTGCAAAGATTCCAATTGGATTTACAGCTGGAGTCAAGATGAGGCTGTAACAAGCTCTAAATCTGCATACCTCTCTTTTGTAATGCTGGCCCAGATCACAATATAACCTTTGTATTTGCTTTGCTACACTCTCCTCCCAAGAGTCACTTGAAGGTTCTTGATGTTAGATGGGCCACAGGTAAGGTAAAAATAATTTCATGTGAGTATGCCATTACAGAGTATTTTGTTTTTACAGAAAATGTCACAAAATGCTTGCAGTTAAACTGATTTCAGACAGGGAAATCCAGCCTCTAGAGTGTGAAACAGCAGCTTCCATAGCCAACTGAGACAGTACATTCAGAGGTGGGGGTTTTAGGTCTCAAGAGCTGAAACTAAAGAACTGATGAACCAGTGATGAATTTTTATCTTGATCAGACCATTTTCAATCTTGAAGTTTAGCTTTGTGTCTTTCTTTTTTATCACATTTCATTTGATGTAAGATTAACTTACTAAAAATGTTAGTACATAGACATAATAATAGCTATCGTTTTTGATTTCATGTCAAGGACAAGAGTACTGTATCAGTATATTCCCATATGATGTATCTTCATTTTTCTAGGCTATGGCTTGATAATTAGTACAGCATTATCTTATCAATTAGTAAAACTTTATCCAATAATGAGATCAGCTCTGACACATTCAGGTAACATTTGAATAGATATATATTTGCAATTACAATCACCTTTACCACAAAGTCATGGTTTTTGGCATGAACAAGAAATGGAAATATTGATATGTGCTCAATGTTAAGAAAATGCTTTAACAATGTATAAGATTACTTGCTGCTGAGAAAAGCTCATTATGCAGAACTATTATATTAGTCCTGGAATAACAAACAAATTATAATGGAAAAACAATCCCAAAACTAAACATAACACCCCTCCATTAAAAAATAGAAGAATGAAAAAATAATGGAAAGAAAAATATGCTGTCATGACAGTTCTGTGTTTTCTGTAAGAACTGTAATTTCTTAACTTAAAATGGTTTCAAGTGGGATTTTTCCCTCCTAGTGTGTTTTGGAAAAGTCTCATTTTTCCTGGTAAGGGTGCTGAAACTTCTTATTCGGTATAATTTTATACAGAATGTTTGACACCTTCTGTATGTATCTGTTCTAGGGAAGGAAAATGTATTTTGTCAGGTAACAAGTTTTTCCTAGTTGAGGAAGTTCTATGAAAACATGAGCATTAGGTAGCAGCATCCCAGTCTCAGTGACAAAATTGTATTTTTTCTATGTCCTTGCACATATGAGTCACATGGCAGCCATTAATCCAGTGATTATATGTTATTTTTCTCCATGGGTTTCCTATTCTTCAGGACTTGGCTGCATTTCTAAAGCACATGCTAACATAAGGGCAAGGTAGCATCTCCTTCTGGCATTTTGGGTGAGGCAGGGATTTCTGCATGTGCCCTTGTTTGGATGGGAGGTTTTTGTGCATTTGTTTTTGGGAACAAGCACAATCGTACTCCCCTCACTTTTAGATTTCCAAATTGTTTTGTAATGCAGGAACTGGTGAAGGGAATGTTTCTGTTTTGCAGTCACTGGCACAGCCCAGGCATTAAGTGGTCCTCCTCAAGGAAAACTTTAGCAGTCTTTATGGGAAAGGAATATGCAGGCTGTGTAAGTGACCAGAGCAGGGAATGTGAGTGTCTGTGCTCTACCACAAGCACTGCAGGTCCTATTGAGATTTTATATTTTTTATATTTCTGAGTCCTCAGAGACTATAAAGTCTTTGCTTGTTTATGATGGTTGGTTTGGAAGGTACCTCATGTTGCTGTGCAGACTACTATAGGACAGCAAAGGAAAATTCTCCATCAGGTCACGTTCACCCACATATTCCAAATTACTCTTGTAAAAAAAAGTGAACCACAACAAATCCTTCAGTAATCCCTAATGTGATTCTGCTTCATCTTTGCACTGGAAAACCCTGTTTACTTCTTATTTGCAAGTTATAAAAGTGATATGATATAATCTATTTGCTCAGATTCCTGATACACATTAGTTATTTTTCCCTATATATTACAAAAAAAACTCCTTTGATTGAAAGTTGCATGCCCTGCTTTTCATTTTCTTTAACCCGTTTTTTCTACTCTCATCATGTTTTTCAGGAAAATAAAATTAATTTTATCAGCTCCCAGATAGTCCATTAAAGTTGTCTGGATTTATATCCTATCACTCCTTAAGTCCTAATGCCTGAGCCTGGAGAAAGGATGGAGATAAAATTGGAAAATCCAAGCCAGACCGTTGTCTAGGCTCAGATGCTTTGAGCACTTCAGATATTTAGGATTATAGGAAAGAAAGAAAAGAAGAAAAAAGGCAGTTTCACATTGACAAGGCAAACCCCAGCAAATTTAGCAATAAATTGGCAGGGTAGTGCCTTGTTGCTAGATGTGTTGTTAAATAGGTGTCCAAGAACAATTTGTCTGCAACACACAAATAGGCTCGTGTGGCTCTAGCTGGTGCCAAGATTACCCTGGGGAATGATGTGCCTATTAGCTGGAGGCAGAATATCACAAATGTGAAGGCATTTCTCCCAGTGATGTGGAATGATCAGGGTGAGACCCCTGGAGACCCTGGAGCATGGATGTGGAAGGAGGAGGAGGAGAAGGAAGAAGAAGAAGAACTCTGGGGAAGAATGCAGGCAGTGATAAATAAAACCTATCTGTATTTATCTCCCAAGTGGGCATGTGTGTTTCTGTGTGACAAAGAGAGTAGGGAAGCCAAGATCTCTTCCTTAATGTGTTAGGGAAGATGCACTGAAGTTTTGAGACACATGGGGGAATCACAAAAGAAAGGAAAGTGTTATTTAATTACTCAGAGCTCAGTGGAAGAGCTAAATTACTCTGAGACTCAGGGACAAGTAAATGACTGAGGGCTCAGAGGATGTGCCAGTGAGCACCATACAAATGATCAGGGAGACAGAGAGGATTTCTTTGAGGTTTCAGAAACCAGGGCCTTCTCCTGCTGGCCTGGGGTGCTGAGCAGAGCCAACACCTCTCACATCCTGAGGTCTGAAGCACAGCATCAGCAGGGACCCTGCTGTGGCTGACAATCCAGGCTAACACCCACATGTCAACACCCTCATGTGCTTTTGAGCTTCAGTGGTGAAGCTCAACTGCCTGAAAGACTGTGCAGAGCAATGTGTTATGGCTCTATTAGTTAGATGTTGTGTGCAGTCTTCAGGGAAAGGGATAGTGCCTTTCTTCACTCATTTATGTTGCATGGAGGAAAACATATACTTAAAGCATGTTTGTGTTCTACCTGTTACTCTAGAAATGGCAGAAATGTCAAGTCTGATCTTCCATATTTTCAGGGCAGGGGATGACTTAGTTGTGACATGTGCAGCACTTATGTTTTTAAAGTGTTGAAAGAACAGTTTGTAGCAAAACTTATAGTTTCCCAAATATTAAAAAAAATCCCAATCAACCAACCAAAATAAATCCCTACCACAAAACCAAAACAAAGAATTTTGGAATATGCATTTCCTATCACAATAAAATTTCATTTCTTCAGTTTCATCACTACTGTTATTCAAGTAGAAATTGAGACTTTCAGGATACACTGAGAGTGAATTTTGAAAAGGGAAACCAGTGAAAAAAGAGTTTTTTGCATCTGTAAAGGAGTTAAACATTATTTTTGGTGGCTGTAAAGCACCACAAGTTCACATGTTTTCCCCTTTTTTTATTAGTTCATATCAAAATGAAATTCCAGAACTTCTGCCTTCCTTATAGAGTTGTCCAGATTTGACAGTCGTATGTTAAGACTTTCCACATTATTTTCATAATACCTTGATTTGAGTTTTGAATTCTCTTTAAAGCAGTCATTTTGTTGCCTGCAAGGCTGGATTTGCTTTCTTGGTCATAATACTTCAACCTAATTTTGCTTAGCAGATAATTTGTCTTCATGATGTCAAATATGTCTTCTTCTGATTGGCTGGTTTTAAAACCATTGCTTTGAATCTTGGTAATGTGTTTCCTGGTTATTCTCAGATTTTTGCTTTTTAAAAATCAATTCCTAGCTGCAAAGTGAGAAACTTAAAGACTCTTATATTTCCCCAGCCACAGCTCCTCCTTGGAAATTGATTAGATGGAATAATGTCTACCATTAATAGGCCTACAGCAAATTGTCCCTTTAACTCTATTTAGTGGCCTATCAACAATCCCTGTTTTGCTCATTAAGCAATGGGGTGTCCTTAACTGACATGAAACCTTGTCCCTGGGATCCTGTAACAGCACAGTCTTCCTGCTTGGAAGGAGCACTTCCCTTCTTCTCTTTGTCTAGCATGTAGCATGAATGGATGTGTGCCTACAATGCCACAGTAGGCAAGGCAACTGCCGGTTTGATACACACAGGAAAAGCAGGAGATACAGAAATCCAGGGCTCATAGAGCTGCATTTAGCACAGACACCCTGGTCCGGCTGGCACAGGACCGAAGTTGCTAAGAAAGAGAACACTCCAGGTATTTCATGATCTTAGAAAGAAATTTCCTTATTTTGAAAGAGCATAATATCTTTTTCAGGAGACCAGCTAAGCTGAGCACCCATGTACAGAAGGTGAAGCCGATTTTGACTGGCAAAGCCCTGCATCTTGAACTCCCTTAGAACATTTCCAGGGAAAGCCTGATGTACAGTCTTATGATTGTGGACAAAGCTCAAGAATCCTCCCTCTTCTCCCTTCCTGTCTCTGTGCTGCTGTCCTTTCCCTGCAGCAGCAGCCTTCACTCCCCCAGATGGAGCTTTGCTGGTCCTTCCAGCAGGGGACACAAATGGTTTATGGAGAAGTGGTGGCTTTGGTGGGTTTTAGCAATGGCCACATCTGGAAATCCTAAAAAGCTGATGAATGTTGGAGTAAATTACCATTTGCTTAGAAAACTAACTTAAATAATGTAAGGAATGGGTCAGTTGGGTGGGTTATTGTTATAAAGGGCTGAGTGTATCACATGTGTGTGACAACGACTACCACACACTGCATGTGCAGGGCTGTCAGGTGCAACCCTGAGCAGAACATCCTGTTCTGGCCTGTAACTCACTCTGAATGAGAATGATGGGGCCCAATCCTCAGTGGTGACCAAAAAGGGCATGGTACCTGGTCTTCTGATCACCAGTGTGCCCAGGGCTGTGCTGGAGAGCACTGGCACAGCCCATGCCTGGAGCAGGTGGTGTGTGCTGCAGTCTCCTGCTGGGAGTCTGCACACACTCCCTTTAGCTGGGGATCTTGCCCCATGGAACCTGAAATGGCAACACTGCAATGCCTCCAGTGCTTCTTTGAAGTTGGATGAATTAAGTTTTAAGTCTGTTTTAGGTTGATGGAGCAGTGTAAAATGACTGTGCCATGGGCCAGGATCAAGGGCAAGGTTTTACTTCTGGCTGGGAGATGGCCGTGTAACCTGCCCCACTTGAGTGCATAAAAATAGCACTTTCTTATTCACAATGCATTACTTTTCTTCTGCAAATTTCTATGCCAGGAAAGTACATTAATGGATGCTGAGTAATCTTGTGTCAAATAATATTTTTAATAGGTATAATTAAACAAAAAAGCAAACAAAAAAAAAGAGGGCAGAAGAAACTCCAGGTTCCCCATCTTCTATTATTCAAAGCTAAAACCTATCTGTTAAAAACTTTCATCTGAATGATCCTAGGTAGTATGTTGGGATATTTCCAGATCCTTGTCCATTTTCACAGCTCCAATACACTTCTGTATTTTGCTCCATTTGGGCAAAAAGGAATAGCAGTTTTTTTAGGTGTTTGCAGATCAGACCCCACTATTGGTGATTAATTACAAAAGATTATAAACTTCTTACAAGACAGCTTAGCTACTCTATTCCTTAATCTCTGTCCTCTTTGCTTGTCACTTTGTCTCTAACCTCTAGAAGGACAAGCGGCAGGAGGCTGATTTATGCTCTTAAAGTGATTTACTCTCTTTTGCCCTGTCACACAGGTTTTATCTGATTTGTTACTTACTCTTCTAAACAAGTCCAGGCACGGCTTTCTGAGGTAAACATGAATGGCATGCTCGTAGAAATGAGGGCCAAACACTTGCTACCAAAAATCTCCTAGTCACATAAAATACAAGATGAGGGGGAAGTTAAAACCTTGAATAACTTCAGGGCAGACTGCAAGAGAGAGCATGCAGCCATTCTGATGAAGGAAAAGTTGCTGGTGTTCCATCTAAGAGTAAGATGCCTATGACAAATCCCACATTACACTGGATGCCATATCTGTGTCTAGACTGCTGCAAACCCCTGTTCCACCAGACTCCGAGATTACTTTGCAGGCATCTATGAAGTGAAGGATCAGCTGTGGATGGAAGGGAAGGGCTTTCTAGCATCATTGCCCCAGGACTCCTTCAAGCTCCCCAGGAATTGTGGGAAGCTTCAAGGCAGGGTAGGGCTGGGCTGCAGTGCCATTAAAAATAAGGTCCCCTAACAGAGACTGCAAGTGAGTTTGAGCAGAACAACTCATCCAGGTCATCCAACCTGGCCAACATTGGGTCAAAGTCTGGGCTCAGGCCTGAGCTGGATGGGCAGTGAGACAGAACACAGGCCCTGAGCTGTGTGGTGAGAATGGAATTGTTTCCTTCTGAGAAGAAACATGTTTGTCTACTATAACCTCAGTAGAATAAATTCTACTTTGTACTCCAACAAGAGCAAGATCTAATGTGCCTGCGTTTTTCCCTGTTAGAGTTTGCAAGTGTAGAGAAAGATGACTTTGTATCCTGTTGCTCAGCAGACCTCAGGGCTGCCACAGGAAGGTGGAGAGCAACACATATTAGGAATCCATTGAGGTATAAAGTGCTTTATAACATTGTGTGAGATGAGAAAGAATTCAGGAACTTTGGTAATGGTTCTTTAAGAGTTAGGAAGACTTGGATGTGGAGGAGACCTTGAAAACATGCAACCCATTACCTGGATATATGGAACCTCGTTTTTCAGCTCTCGGAGTGGGATTAATGGGGTATAGTGGCAGTGAAAAACAAAGACTGTCATTAAAGGAAATATAGGAGTATTACCTTTCTGCCATGGTACTATTTCACAGGCATTTAGTTATCCATTGACCTGCACAGAGAAGCAGAATCACTTAGGGCTGGCTCCAAATGAGACTGGTCTTACAGCAGAATGTCACTAGCAAAATGTGAAATGGACATCAGGTTGGCTCCCTTGGCTACCTGAATGACATGGTTTCCAGGAGCTATGGAGGGCTTTTCTGAGAACCTGAAATATCCATCTTGAGGGATGAGTGTTTAAAAAAAAATCTGATCCCTACAGAAAAGACAGATCATAGGAACGTAAAGTTGGACAAGAAAAAATAATTATGACACAAAGCTGAAGTGCTAAGTAGGCTTGACTTTTCATTTCTATAGTGACAGCGAGATCTTCAAGCATATTTCTTCAGATATTCACAGCCAATTTCCATTACATTAACCGGAATCTCCAGTGCTGTGTCTGTAGATTTTGATCTGTTGAGTTCTAAATACAAATTTTTGAATGCTGACTAAAACCCCTTGAAATATGAAATTGATTTAAGGAAATCCTACTTCTCGGAAGAATAGTAATAATAGGTGCTGAGGTTCCTTGTCTATTAAGCAGTCTTTGCCTTTGCTGCTGCATTTACCACAGTTATCTGGAGAAATTCTGCGGTACTGTCATCACCTACTCAGAACAAAACCTGTCCTTTAAAAGCTCTTCAAATGCAATTAAATGACATAGTGGTCTCTCTCACTGAAAAGACAAGATTTTTTTTTTCTAACGTTCTTGTATTGCTGCTAGTCAAAACAGCTCTGGAAATTAGTAGTGTTTCTAATCTTACCAGGGGTGAGTTGCTCTGCTGAGTCTTCCATAAGTATGACTGATACTATTGTGCAGATGCTGAGCTGGCTGTCAATAAGCAGCAAATTATGCATTTCATTGTAGTGCTGTGTGAGTGAATCATATTTTTGCAAAAGAACTTAATTCAGACAGATTTTTCAAGGCTTGTCTTACACATAAGTTCTCTTGCCTTGAAAAATGAAGGTAAGCAGTATTTGAACAAATCAATGGTTAAAATTTTAAACTTACAATATATTTAGTAATTTTAGGGAGACAGACAAAGGTAAGGCAGTGAAAACGTTGCTTTTCATTAAATTAAGCCTTTGACATACTTCAGCAGTGTCTGCTACATGGCAGAACATGAAGATTGCACAGAGGCCTTTAGTGGCATTTACTCTTTTCATCCCTGCAAACTGATTTGCATGTGTATAAGTCAGAAATATTACATAAGACGACCTAATGAAAAGGATCCTGGATTCTAGCATTGCAGATACTTCTGGGTTTAAAATTCCCCAAGTATTTTTGTTAAAGGCTTTGACATAATCCTGTCTGGCTGTGCTGTGTGGAAAGTGGATCAAAGGTACAGACATATTAGCCTCCTCTGAATTTCAGGCCTCCTGGGGATTAGTTTCCTAGGGATGTCCTAAAAGTTTTCCTCTAATACAAACATAATATCTGAGGAGCTGTTCACATGGACAGAGAGTTTAAATTCTCAGTTTATACAAGCACACTTTAAGGAGTCAGTTCTTTTGAGTGCAGTGTGCAGTACCTTAGGTCAAACATTATTATCATTACCAAATGCACATTACACTAAACAAATTATCATGCTAGACAGAAAGGGTGTTTGAGTTTCTTTAAGAGATAAAATGAAGATAAATCACATTCAAACATCTGTGATGCCTCCATTCGTCCTTCAATGCACACCAAAAAGTGTTTCTATGAAATTTTGCATGGGCTGCTGGTTTTACTGTACAGATCAGCCATTACCATTGTTATGCACCAGTGGGGAAAGCAAACATGCATAATATATGGTAAAAAATGCACAGCAGATGAAAATTATAGAAAAATTATCAGAAAATAATGCTGTGTACTTTCACAGTGACATTTCTGCTCCAAAGGTATATTCTAATGATACCATAAAAACTGTGCAAATGGTTATGAGACAATTTCTCCTGGATTTTTTTTTTTTTTTTGTTTTTAATAACACCATGCCAAGGAACTGTACAGACAATTCACAGGCTGCACAGTAGGTTTCTGAAGTTAGGGTAGCAACCCATTTTTCCGAGTGTTCTCTTGTTAGGTGTGGGTTTTTTCCCCCATGACTAGTCAATTTACACTATGCTATATGGTTTACTCTTTGTGACAGGTTTTTCACACTCTGTTGCACTTTTAGGATTTTGTTATAAGGAAGTGTTAAAGAACCTGTTTCAGGTACATCAAGAGATACCTGAGTACTCCTTGAGCTGGGAGGGCTGATCCTGGGAGACATGAGTGCCTCTAATGCTGCTGAAACCCTTCTGCTCCTGCTGAACCTGGTAAGCAGAGAAGGGGCCCCACATATCAGGCTTTTCCAAATCACTAGGGAGATGTGGCCCAGATGTGAGCATCATTTCTCCCCTTGTCACATTGACTTCATGGTGCTAGTTCTGTGAATAATTACTTGACAGGATAAATGAGGTTTTAACAGGCTATTAAGAAACTATCCTTGAAAATGTTTTTCTTAGGGAAAAAGCTTTGATTATCACACAAGCTGTCAATACAACTCAGGCAGAAGATATTTTGAGCCTGAAAAGAAGATGGTAAATCATTATTATATATATTATATCATTATATCATGATATTATGATATCATTATAGATAAAGCTTTCTGATAATTTAACTGTAAAATAAACATAAGAGGTTATCTATCATATGCCATGCAGTGTGCACCCACTATTGATGTTGCAAAACTGTATAAAATCAATGTAAACATGAAAAGAAACCAGAAATTTTTCTGGAAGTGATGAAAGAAACTTGAGATAATTTGAAATGGAAATCTATAATACACTGGTATTATTTCTGTAATTCACTTCAGTTTGGGTTTTTTTTTGCGAAGTATTACCATTTCCAATAAATACAAAGCCCTGAGTTTTGACTAGCTCTGTTTTCAAGCTGGTCAACAAGGGTTTTTGTGATACTGTAAAGTGGGCAGTCCTTGGCTAGTGATGCTGTTAAAAAAACTTAACACTGGCATGAGATGAGGAGATTTATCAGGAGGTGGGGAGCTATCAGCACTGGGCCAAGTGATGAATGGACATTGGGAGACAGAGGTTAGAAGAGCAGGGTCAGAAGGACAGCTGTGACCTTGCCATGTCCCTGAGATTTCACCACCAGCACAGGGTGCTGGGGCAAGAGGCTGGAGAACCACATGGACCCTGTCGCAGTCTGCCTCTCCACAGCAACAGGAGTGGGAGCTGGGGATTAACTCTGTCTTGGTAAAAGTTTCTTTTATTAATCTCTTCTTCCTCCTGAAGCAGATGGGAAGCCTGTTGTTGACATTATTGAATACAAACACTTTGTCTAAAGGATGTCCTGGTAAGATTTTTCCTTATATTCCCTTTTCTGTGCCTCTGAAATGTTAGAGGGTCTCACCAATGACCAAGGTTTTGTCTCCTCAAGGAAGTGTAATTACCTCGGGGTTTTTGAGGTGACATTTAGGAGACTTCTTCCATATCTTTCACTGCAGAGTAAATGTGTGAGAGAGTCAGAAATGTCACCAGTTTTATGTGGTGAAATACAAAGGAGAAGAAAACACTTAGGTCTATGGCAATATTGCCTCTGTATTCACTTTTTTAGCAGAGTGTATTTATGATTCCAGTACTCAGTCCTTCATTACAGTTTAAGATCATCTGAGCTTTTCTAATTATTTTTTTCTGCTTAAAATGCTATTATAATTTTTCTTCTTACAGTTTCTTACAGATTCTTACAGAATCATGGATTTCATTACAGGCCAATGTAATGGTATAAATGATCTTATTTGCCACATCCTGTACTATTAAAACCTCTTTCTAAAAATGATGCACTATTTCTCCATGTATGTCTCCATATTTGTAATTTGTCATACAACTATTTTAACACAAGTGGTTTTTTTAACATTTGCAATTTTCTTTAGTATTTGCAATTTCCCACTTTTGCCTGTTTGCCTAATATTTTATTTAGTTTGATTTCATTATTAGGCTGCTTTCTCAGAAATTAATATATTTTTCTAATACATTTGATGCTATTTTAATTCTTCTTTCTTGAAGATTAATACCTTGTTCGGATTCATTGGTTTGATGGGAGCTCATACATACTGAAGTTAAAAAGAGACCTCTGAAGTGCCAGAAATTTGTTATTCTTGCCTGTGCTGCTTAATATACTTTTGTTCTTCCATAATTGCCATTTGTAATTACCTAACCCTCAACTTACAGAAATTGTCAATTAACTTAATAATTTCACAGTTCAATTATTTTTAAATACAGTAGGTGGCCTATAAATCTAGTGGTATGTAATTAATTCACTCAGTGCAACGTTTTCAATCCCATTCCATGCGGATTGCCAGCGGACCATAAATCAGAAGTAAATAGCAGAGCAGTGAGTGAGGTGAGTGTCTGTGTGCGTGAGGGCAGTGCATCAGCTGCTGGATGTGGCAGCACTCATTATATACAGTTGTACCCAGCAAATAAATGTATGACCTGGCTGCCAGGAAGAGCAAAGGTGCCAGATAAGAAGAGCAGTTATCCCTCTGTGAGTCCCACTGCTGCCTTCCTAGTGTGTAAGCAAATATCTCCTGCAATCTACGTCTCAGGCTTACACAACAACATGAAAGTTATTGTTATCAGAGAACTACCAGGTCTATAGAATGCCTCTGAGTTATCCTGGCAAGAGGGTGATACACAAGGGATTGCTGGCCTATACTGTCCAGGATAACAAAGGGTTGATTAAGCACCAGTAATGAGCTAGTAGGAGATGCAGGTGCAGAGGATGCTGAATGAACAGGTGCAAAACATATATTCCCAACTCTTGATCCTAGGCCAGCAGTGAGTGCCTTGGTTCATCCCCCAGAGGATGCTGCAGAACTTTGCAGGCTAAGCCAGCACCAGCCAGGGATCTCAGCCCACCCACTGAGGATCTGAGGACTAGCCAGACCCAAGGCCAGTCTGTGCTGGTTGCCAAATGTGGCTATTCCTTTTCTGGCAGCCAAGTGGCAGTGACATGGAAATTATGGCATGAGTCTTGTAGCATGTACTGGAACATTGCAGTGGACACACTTGCAGTGCAGGGTGCTACCCACTGTTAATTCAGATTGGTTTTTTCTTCCTTTAATCCAAGATATTGATGTTGTTGTGCTTGTTGCTGTATTATGAATCACCTGATCCTCCATCTGATAGACTTAGATGTGTTTTGTGGCTTTCCTGGTGATGCTTGTAGGAAGCAATTCCACAGAGCCTCACTATATCTTTCCCAGCCATCACACATGGCTATAGAATAACCCAAACTGTTGTTGTGACCTAGCCAGTCAAACAAGATAAATCTTGTGTCACTCTTCATTGGCACATAATTTTTTTCTGTGAGAACCTCAGCAAGAGAAAGGTACCAAGAGGTCAAATCACAAATTACAGAGCATCCTGCAAGCCTTAGGACACTGAGTGTACAAGCTATGATCGATCGCCTCATTTCTCTGTTGTCTCTTGCTGTAAAAGAGAAAGTCAAAAGGGTGGAAAATTTCCACTGGTTTTTGATTGATACACATTTCTACATACATTTCTAATATATGTGCTATGTGATTTCATCTGTCACTAGGAAGTCAAGTAGGTGGGACCTTTTCAATTAGAAATGTTAATATAGTGGATTCAAGAAGTTTATCTGCCTGCTGCTATCTTCTCCAGAAACACCCAAACTTTTGAGCAGGTTCAAACTGATGTCTTTTTTGCTCTTTGTCCCAGTCTAACCTTCCAGACATTTATTTCCTTTCCTGAGCAAATACCTATATTTCTCCTTAAAGATGTAGTAGTCCTAGTGCCAGAAGACCAAGCAAGAGTCCTGGAAATCTGTCAAATTCCATTTATATAAGAGTTGCATAATCTGTAGGTCTCAAGAAAAGGAAGAAGATATTTCCTATGAGGGGAAGGGGATAATATCAAAGATACTCAGGATTTATTTCTAACCCTAGAAGGGCCTGACACAGAGTTTTGTGGCTGTGAGACTGATATTCAAGCTGAAGTTTAGAAGCATATGCACCTAAAAAGCTCTTTTATATAGCATGGCCTATTTTTGTGGCTTTCAGCACTGCTCTCTGTCTCTACAGATGTGCCCAAGACATGATAAATATGGAGAGGATTGCTGTCACCCCGCTGTGGTTCCTCAGCATAAGGGACCTAGTGACAGGGGATGTGCAATCTCTGCCAGCACCTGGTGGAGTAAGAGGAGAGAGGTGTCCATCCTGTGCTCTGGAGGCAAATCAGAGCAGAAACCTGACAAGAAACCCAATTTCTCCAATGCTCTCCAGGTTGTTCAAGTAGGAAACATATGTTCTGGCTATTTGTTTTTTCAGATATATTTCTCAATATATTAGTACATTTATTTCCTTTTTTCAGTGCAGACATGTCTGTAGACACACACACATATATATATATCTGCCTGTCTAAACACAGATGCATATTTATAGAGAATATAAAGAAAACATGGATGCATTGCTTTTTCATAACTCACTTGGATGTAACAGTAATGGTCTCAAATCTTTATTGACAAATATGATACACCAGACTCTTTCTATTTGTAAATAATTTTTTATATTGCAACAACAAAAAAAGATAATTTCTTGCTTTTTTTCTTATTAATTAAGAGTGTTAATGTTACCTCTTCAAGAAAACCCTACTCCAATCATTTAGGTCTTGTTATGTGGTGTTTAGCATATTATCATAGTAGTTCAGGAAGACTTTCCTTCCTAAGTGTACCTAACTTTCAGGACATACATTAAAGTTCATAATGCAGGGATTTTTGAGGACTGGTGTACCTGAAACACGTACAATGTTTCATTTATGAGATAAATCTCTTCAGTGCAGTTAACCTGCTTTCTTGTTTTTTATCAAAAACTAGGTTAGATTGACAACTGTGTTTTTCCATGGAATCTGAACTATTAGAAAATCTTGTTTTTAAAGAAAGTCATTTATCCAAACTTAAAATGAAGAAATAAAAACCCTCAAAATTCTTCCCAGGTTTCTTCCTATGTAACGTTTTAACAAATGGCGATCTTTAACCAAGAATGATTGTAGCAAATAGTGTAAGAAGTGCATTTTTCTTTTACATAAGAAAATAACATGTTTGTTATTATTTTCCACTTTACAACCCATATCAAGAAGTTATACTGAAAATCGGACATAGCATTAGTGTGAACAAACCCAACACACTCAACTGTGTCCAACAGACATCTTTTTTCAAAGCTGCATTTTGGCAAAATCACCTTGTATAGTTTGCAGCTTCATGTTTAAAGGAATGTAGAAAGCAATCTAGTTTGGAAAGGGGAAGACCAGTAATCTACCTTGTCCCACCTTTGGCTTTTATGCTGTATATTTATTTGTTTCTTCTCACAGTAGATTTTCTATCAGTGCTTTCAATTAAAACTGTGGTATTGAATTTTTTCTTTCTTCTTGACAAAGGATATGTTCTCAATAGGACATTTTTTCCCACTAGGTCTGGTGTATTCCTGGGGTCACATGTGAGCCTTCTAGTTTGCCTGTAATGAGTCCCTATTTGGCTGATCACTAGCACTCCTCTTAGGGGAGTCTAATTCAGTTCCTATTTTGCATCTTCCTAGCTCTTTTTGTACAGACAGGCAGGACATCAGGATTATTTTTGTGTTAGTTATAACACATGAAATATGGTTATAACAGATCAGATGAGTTGTCCACTGATCTGCGGCCACTTTCAGACATTTCAGAGATGAGTGTAAATATTTACATTCACATGTGATGGGTGCATGCAAAGTTCACCTGGAGCCATCTTGACCCCAACAGAGACACAGATCCTGAAATATTTCAGTGCCTTACCCAATGCTGAATATTCTTTAAGAACATGGATGAAGTGGAGAACGGTTGGAGTGAGAGCCCCATCTGGTACCAATGCACTGACATAAACACATAAGTGTGTGCTGTTGTAGCAGAGGATGAGCATCCCCTATCCCCTAGGACACATTTTTTCCATCAAAGCATATGCAGGGATAAACTCAGAGTGACATGTGCTTGACTTTCTTCAATGCCCTGGGTGGCTGGTGATGGAGTCATCAAGCATCCAGAGCACATCAGGCTCGGGTCACCCTTTCACCCCAGTGAGCAGTGAAGGAGAGCTCAGCCTTTTGTGGGCAGCTCAAATTGCGGCTGCCCCTGTCTGGAAAGCCCAGATACCTAGCCCTAATTTGGGAGTGAACTAGCACCCTGTAATCTATTTATTCTTTTTTTTTTTTTCCTTCCATTCCCTGTCTGTTATGTCAAGATCCTACTTCCAGAAGCCAAACTCTTCCCAAAACAGCTTCAATACGACCCAAAAGTTAACTGTCCCCTAAATGAGAGCTAGAAGACTCCTCCATAAACCAATTTAGTCTCTGGGAGCAGGCATCCAGAAAAACATCCACCCTTCCTCCTAGATATCACATACAAGTATATTTATCCTCCCAGACAGAGATACCCAGTTAATCTGCTCATCCATGCAGATAATAATGAAGCACTAAAAAAGACAGATATGCACAATAAATAAGGGTCCAAATCCTCCTTGTGTATAATCTGGGCTCATTCTTTTGAGATCAAGGTGGTGAAAAATTTTTATGCTAACCGAGAGATTGATCTGGAAGGACATGTAGCAATATACTTCCTGTGGGATTACAGTCAGAGAATTGCAATTGTATGTTAGCAGCATCTTCCCATTTGGACTTGGCTGGATTTATTATAATAAAGTATCTCTTGGGCAGTGTAAAAAAGTGAAACAGTAGTAGTGTGCATCTATTAAAAAACCATATTCTATTATTGTTGTAATATTGTCTGAATATTGTCTGTTATGAATGTGTCCACAAGCTTTTTGCTTGTTTGAAGTAGTTACTTTTATCAAAAGGCTTTATATTGACTCTGGAAATGTATTTTTTGCGCATGTTTTTCCCCTAAGAAGTGAGATCTCCATTAAATACAGCATGAAAATTGTATTTTTGAGTTGTATAAAAGCCATTTTCATTGGGAAGAGACATTTCCTTCTAATGACATGCCACAATCAGATTCACCCTTTGCTTTTGTAGTTTCAGCAACAAAAGACTCTTCTGAATAGTTTTTTCTTTTTTTTTTTTTTTATGTGGTTTTCCTCCCTTTTTCTATTTGCACTGGTTAAGTATGATTTCTTAAATTGTGCCTTGTAGGTGCATAATTTTCAGAATACCTTAGTATTTTGAGTTCAGCTTTGCCTTTTGTTTCAGGTTTTGAATTTCTCTTATTGTTGTTACTGCTATTATTGTCACTGAGAGTGTGTGGGATGCTCAACACCCAAGAATGAAAAAAGTTAAATATCTTACAACCTGAAGATCAGATTTTCCTGGCTTTTTCTATGAACTGCTATATATTTCACCCCTCTTGGGATAATGTGTTTTCAAAGTGAATGTAATATTTTACTGGTATATTTTACACGGTGTTTAGTAGGTGAGCACCATCTCTCTGTGCTCGTGCTCTGGGCCAGCTGGATGCTGCTCAGCTGTGAAGGGGAAGCCATGCACTCGTGCTGAGCACAGCCCTTGGCCTGAGCTGGCCACCATCCAGCTGGGAGGTGGGATATGGGCTCCTGCCCAGCAGGCACAGCCTTGGGTGTCTGTGTGGATGTGGGCTAAGGCTCAGCACACAAAGCTGTGCTCACCTGAGCCTGGCCCTGGCCGCATGAATGTACCCACAGCCAGACTGTCCCCAGCCTGGGCAATAGGCTCAGTTCTACTTAAATGAAAACCCTGTTTTTGCAACTGGTTTTGGAAGGCAGAGCCCACAAGGTAATTCAAGTTGAAAGGCTGGGTCCCTCTTGGCTTCTGGAGCGACCTGGAGGGATGTATGAGGCAGGAGTCCTCACTTCACTTCACTGCAGAGGGCCCAGGCCTCCAGAGCACATACTGCACTACTGCTGGTGAAGGCTTGTGAGGGAGAAGAGGAAAATGAGCTACTCTGCTTCTGGGTTGTCCTGTCCCAGCTTTTCCCTGCAGTTTAAGTATGATTCATTGCATATATGAATGAGAACCAGGGATCTGGAGTTTTTATGCTTTCTCTGTTTGTCAAATATGTTGAAGACTGTTGGATTCCCAGCAAAGTGAATGCCTTAACGCCGTAAGAGAAAAACCAGTGTCTTAAAGCACTGAAAAACACTCTGATCTTTGCGGTTTTTTTAAGGTAACTACAGACTAAGCAGGTGGACTTAATTTCAACTTTTTTAACAGATTTCTACAATGAACACCATGCTAATTATACAGTAGTTATCCAGCATTAATGAAGTTATACAGACAATGAGATTTGCAACATTAACTTTTAATCTTGTTTTCTGTAATGATTTTTCTTCCCTAATGGAAACACATGCTTACCTAAGCAGGTTTTTTTGTCCATCATTTTATAATTAAACTATGAATTCCACTTGTCGTAATTGCAGCCTAAGCAGGCATTAATATATCTGGAATGAGTGGATGTATTCTTAAAGCTCTTTTAAATTTCTAACTTTGAATAATTTGTCTCTCATGCTTTTCTTAATTATAATCCATTCAGAATAAAAGAGGATGAATTTTCCCTTTGAGCAAAGCCAGGATAAATTCTAACATATCTGCTCTATATGAAGATTTCTTTTTCATTCTGCCAAAGTGAATACTGCATCCTAAACTACTTCATTGTTCATTAGTGTACAATTAGGCCCATATCTACTGGTATGTGCTGCTTGCTTTGGGTCATTCTGGTGATGCAGAGCAGCTGTAAACTCAATTTAACAGCCTGGTTAATCCAGGTTTACAGCTGTTTTGTGTTGCTGTTGAGGAGTGTTGTGTCTGGGGTGTACTAGTAAATTTGGCCTGTTGAAAAAGAAAGAACTTGCATTATTATTTTATCACTTCTCAAACTGTCTCTGTCATAAAGCAGCCTTTGCAAGTTTTCATTTGATAGGACCTTGTTCTTCACTTCACTGAATAGCTTTATCACATTTTCTAATTAAAACAGGGGAAGAAACCATCATTAAAGTAGAGTTTAAACAAGCAAGATAGTAGAGAAATATATTTAGTAGAGAGCATGGGTTAGGATGTATTACTCATTAAAGCAGAGAGATTATATATGACAGAGTGACTATATTGTAGCACAAAAAAAGAAGGACACCACCCTCCACACCCCCAGGTTTCCCCACTTAGCAGCAATTTCCTTGCCAGAGAACCACAGAAAGCCTGTACTTCACCCTGGCAGCCTCAGCCCCCAGGGACTAGCTCACCTAGGAGGTGCAGACCCATGGAGATCACCAGATGGTCACTATATACCAGTCACCTTCACAGACATGGCTTGTTGTACCTTTTCTGCCAGAAAGGGGTGTCACCATAGCTCCTGAAAGGGATGGTGACTTTTCACCCCAAGTCCCCTTCCTTGTCCATTGTGAGCCCTTAAGAAGGGCCACCTTAGGAGCGGGTGAAAGAGGATTTCAGTAGCTGTCTCTGTTCTTTCAGGAAATCTCACTGTGCTGGTGTCAAAAATATGAGTGTGAGAAGCTTTCCCTCTTCCATGGCAACATCAGGCAGGACAGTGGTGCACAATACAGTTTCAAAGACAATCAATGCAAACTTCTGCTGAAATCAACCAAGTTTTGTCCTTCCATGTTTTCCCTTTAATTTTTTATCCTTCTGTGCTTGATCAGTGCTTTGTCATGCTGTGCTCCTTGCACTACTTGCCATACCATTTACAGAAATTATTCTGCCTCGCACTTTTTTGTTGGTTCTTTTGTTAGCAGTCAAATACGTCTGAGCAAAATATAAATATACAAACTTAAATCCAAACCTGATTCAGAGCAAGCAATCAAAAATTTAAGAGCTTTTTCAGAATTAAACTACTGAAAATCAAAGGGAACTGGCAATATCAGCTCATCTAGCTCAGCTTGAATTTGTTACCACCATGCCTTAGCTTCTTTAATGCCTATTTGTAATGTAGTTCTTGGTTTTCCTTCCCTTACATTCCCATTTCTGAGTTCAGTTGAAACTCTGGGAATTCGTCAGAGCAAATCATGATCATTGCAAAACTCTGGTGCATGAGGGAGATGCAGATCAAACAAAAATCTTGGCTCATTGGGGAGAATAAGGAAGAGTATTTTCTGGTTGCAAGTGCTATCAGGCAGAGTGTTGGTCTAACTGGAAGCAGAAATTAATGTAAACATAAAGTATTTAATTTATATTATTGTGATTGTTAAATTGCATAAAAATTGATATTTCCCCGGAGATATATTGATTTGCAGACCCTCTGTTTTCCCAACAGAAAATCTTTCCCTAACAGTAGTTACCATCAGCCATTTTCATGCCTTTTACAAAGAACAAACATCTCTAAAACAAAAAGGTCTTTTATTTCACATTAAGTTAAAATAGTGAACTAAACCATGAAAATATTCAATGTTTTCTCTCTCCTACTATCCCTTTGTGTCCAAGCTTATATAGCAATGGTGTGAGCTGGGATAAAATCTATGGAATTCCATGCTTTATCCATGATGCCAGTTTTAGTAGAAAGGACACTTCAGTAGGTTATCTTAAGTGATGAAGAGCTGTAAAGTCAGATTAGACTGAAATCAGGCTCTCCTCCTGTTTCTCAGTGTGCAAACAGATGGAGAGGAAGAGAACCACTGCCTGTAGAAGGGATCTGTCTGCACACACCAGCAGGCCAGCAGCAGAGAGGACAGCAGGCACTGAGGAAAGAGGAGCTTTGTTCCCAGCAGATCAGACCCAAGCTGATGTTTGGTGAGAGATGGGACACTGTCCCCCTGAGCACCATCCACACTGCCAGAGGCACGGGCCACTGCATTCCTGGCTGTTTCTGATTCCATCACAGCCAGGGACCATGAATGGCTAAGGGAAGTAGAGGAGAACAGGGAGCAAAATATCCTCATTAGCGTTTACAGGGTAAAAACCTAAAATGAATGCTTCGGTGCCTACCACCTTTTCCAGAGCTGATGGGCTGAAGGGCCAAGTAAAGCATCCTGTATGGAAGTCTGAAAAGCATCCCCACTGGAACTGATGGTCTCATGGCTGCCAAGGAGGTGATTTGGCACCACTTCATGTTTTTATTCTTCAGCTGCCTTTTGAGATTCACCAGCTGCAGTACTATTACCACGTAGTTCTTCTAGAGGCCAATAAAAATCATAACCATTTTCATTTCCAGAAATTACACTGCAATCAGTGTTGCTTCCAATGCCTTTTAACCTTGCCTACCCATTTTCTTTTGGTAGCAAAGGGACCATTATCTCTCTCTGTACCTCTACCAAATGCATAACTACCTCTACTATTTTCTCTATCCTGCATTTTTTTCCAATTTCCTTTTCTATTTTTTTTTTAGGTGCCATCAAAACTCTCAGATCCAGGCATAAAATAAGTGACAAAAGAAAATCTTCTCTGGACACATATGTAAGTTTCATTGACAGCCACGTATTGGTCTAAAACAAGGTGCTCTTTAAATTCAGTTTGAAATAAATAGCCACACATTTTTTCTTACACTGAGGAAACACTTCTCTAGTAGTTCTTAAGTGTGGCTAGTTCCTATCCCGCTCTGTAATGCAAAGGATACATTCTTGGTGAAAAATGTTGTAAAAGAAAAGGAATTCAAACAATGCTTTTACACTACGTAACAAGCATTTGCTTCTTACATCAAGCCGTCCTGTCCTGTTACAGACAAATCAGTCACTCACTGAAAAGCAGAGAGGAATTCTCTCTGTGGCCACTCCAAGCTGAGACACATACATTTCCCCATCAGAAAATCCTTCCTTCTTTCCCTTTGTTCCTGAATTCTCTGCAAAACACTATGAACAAAAGAAAAGCATCTAGACACCTGGCTGGAGAGCCTAGGTCCTTTTTCATCTTCATTTTATTTTTTGAAGTCTTTCTTCAGATCTGATTTGAAATGGATCTGGTGGAGAAAGATGTGACTGCATCTGTCATACTACCAAATAAATAGTCTCCCCAGACAGATTGAAAGAAGGATGTTATATTCCCAATAGTACTTTTAACAGTGGGGCAGGTTTGATGTTTGGTCTCAAAAGAAGCCCACTGCTTAGCCACACCTTTCCCTCTGGAATGGAAAATGTGACATTATGCTGTGTCAGTCCTTAAATGTGTGCACAAGTTCCAGTAACAGAGTGACAACAGAGTGGAGTGCAGATGCACACTTGCAGGCATCATACTGTCTGTCTGTCCTGACTAGGACAATTTGAGGGGTGGTGTATGTCCTTCGCATGGCAGTTCAGACATCTGAAACATCCTCCCTGTGCTTTCCCATATTCACAAAGGAGTGGTTATTTTCTAGACCTTATGAAGACACTTTCTTCCAGGAAGAATTTTTCATAGAGGTGTCTCATCCACGTCCTTTCCTCCTTCCTTCCTTTCCCTGACTCCAGCTACTGTCTCTTACATCATATATCTTACATCTTACCCACTCTGTATTTTGCTTCAAAGCTTATTGAGCAAGTTGAGACCCAGCCCTGTGTCTGGAGAGTGGGACAGCCTTGCCCCAGTGATGCTGGCAGGCAGACTGGTTTGTTCTCACAGAAGCAGTATAAACCATTTGCTTTCCTCTAGGCAATTATTCAAGAGAAGTGATGACAGGCCCAGGAAAAATGTTTCTGTGTCAGGAAGGTAAACATTACATGCTTCCCAGGCAGCTCCCACTGCCTTCCCCCTTGGCACATGCCAAGGCTGTGTCACAGCCTGTTAAAACACAAGACATCTTTAAAGGTTTTTGCCCTTCTTTTTGTTGCTCATTGCAGCCATTTCATAGGCTGGGGTGTACTCACTGTGTTTCCAAAAGACAGAAATAATCAAGGGCTTGCCTCTATCATGCAGCAGTAAATGCAGAGAGAATTGTGTTGATTTTTTGAAGCTCTGGTAGCAGTTTTGCTGATCCTAAGGGAAAAGGAAGAGCATGCCCTGCAGAGGGAAGGATAATCTGTTGAGTTGTTTAAGGATTGACAATCAAAGGTGTTTGGTAATATTAAAAAAATGTTATATGTTAAAATAAAAGAAGGAAGTTTCCACAGTATTGTTTTGTCTCTGATGTGCTTTGTCTTGCTCTTTAAGCCTTAGTGAGGGATAAGATTTCCCAAAGTCATGATGACCAACAAGACCTTCAAAAAAGGCTTGCTTTCTTTGTTACCCAATTACAAAATTTAATTGTGTAGAGTATTAGAGACTCCAAAACCTCTGGATGCCACCATAGGAAGTACCAAGGACTGCACATGGTAGGAAGATTGGATTGACTGAAAATCACATTGCAGTCAACAAGTGTGTGGTTGGTGGCATTGGGATCATGATTCTTTCCAATACAGCATGACAGGTTCTGAAGAAGGATGAAAGGCACTAATTAATTTCTAGGGGGTTCTCATAGTTTGTTTTGCTACATTCCAGAGTTTTTCATAGCTATAGAGAACAATACAATTTCTCCAAGCTAATTTATAGGGGTTATAGGTGGAAACACAGGCTAAGTGAAAGTTTCAGTAAAGAATTTCTATTTCCAAAAAGCATTAAATTTCCACCCTAAGTTTACATAGGGGTGGTGTTTTTCACCCCCTCTAACTATTTTTTGTATCATTAAGAAAAATGTTGTTAGACAATTTTGGCATTTGCGCCCTTTTAATGTCTCATTTGGCATCATTCTCCCCCACAGCAATATCCAAACATATCTCTATATGTTAATGACTACTAACCCCCAGCCACATTTGTCATTCTATTCTAATTTCCTTTGTAATTATGGTTATCTTATGATATTAAGAAGCAGAAATATGTATTCAGATTTCAGTGTGGATTCAGATTCTTCATTTACTTCCCAGATAACATCTACAGCTTGATCCAAAGTCCTTGTCTGTGTGCCATCACCAGTCATACACACACACCTTGCTTGGAGCCTGGCCCAAGGCCTGCTGATGTCAGTAGAAATCTTTCTAATTATCCTGTTGATGACCTGTGGTATGATTCAGGAATTAGCAGCAGGACATGCTACAGCCCCATGGCTATTAAATGTTACCTCATGCGTGCTCAGAGCTTTGCCTTGTGTAGGGCTGCCATTTCACTTTGCAGAAGTTCTTTCTCAGTGGAGATTGGCAGATGCTCTAAAGCCCTGAGCAAACAAAATCTTTCTTGTCTGTTCCTCTCCTTGTTCATACAGCCTGCTAAAGCTCCCCTGGCACGGGTACCACCCAGAGATGTTCCCTTTCTTGAGATGCTGATTTTAATTCCTATTACCAGTCTCCAGATAACATGATTAATTAATTTGAAGTTTTGGTTGGCCAAATCTAATGGTGGGGTTTTAAATTTTATTTTTTATTATTTACATTTTTGGCTGTTTTCAGTATTCCTTGGGGAAAACTTTGCTTTGCCCTCACAGGAGTCCAGGCAAGTAAGAATAGCTTTTGTAATTCCTATTAATGAATTTTACCAACATGCATCCTGTAAGGGAGTAATGAAAGAAAAACATATGACATATAATCCTAACTTTAATCTAGACAGAGTAGAGAGACAACTGTGTCATAGCCAATATTTAAGACTGAAAAATATCTTTAATGATCTGGAAAACTGCCAGGCTAAACCAAATGAGCTAGACACCACTTTAGCAGAAGAAAGTGATATTATCTATTATCTTAAAGAAGGGAGAAAAAATTAATGTAAAAGGAAAAGAACAAAATTATTTCCAGAGATAATTAAATGAAATACTAAAACCGTTGTCATGGTTGAATTTTTGGAATAATTTACACTATTAAAATGTACAGCATTTGGTAGAGTCCACAAAAAAGGCAGTCTTCAGTGTTGAAGGATTTTTTCTTCTACAGGCCACAGAGTTTTCCACAGGCACAGTGGAATGCTCGGTCTTGTGCAGGAACAGTAAATATAGTGATCATCAATACAGTCATTACATGAGCAATGTGTCACCCTAATGGCCCTTCTGCAGTCTGGAAAACAAAAATGTTAAGACAGGGCCCAGGGACAGCAGGTGAAGATTTCTCTCGTTCCTATAAGATTTCAGAGAGTATCATTACGCATGATTTGCTTCTTGTCTTTTAGGAATTTATAAATTGTTAGTACCTAAATTTATTTATGTACATATTTACAGATGTGGGTAAGGTGAGATTACTCTTTATGGTAGCTCTCTGTGGGACAGAATTGCTGTGTGACCCGGTAATGTCACTTTCTCTCATGCAAAACATTTGAAGAGCAAGGTCTTCCATTATCTTTCTGTTTCACTTATATTGATCATCTTCCTACCAGTGCAGGCAAAGGACAGCTGAAAGGACAGAAGGGGAAAACACTGCCTTTGATTTTGAGATTGTTTGTTAGATGGAGTAATAATATGGGGAGCCAGATTTTGGCCATCATGCTCAGTTGTTAAAGTCTTACATAAAGCCTCAGTGTCAGTGAGAATCATTTCATTGATGCAGATGAAGCCTGAATCAGAGGGAGTGGGTGTGTGGCTCACACCATTTTTACATAATTGTCTAATTTTGTTCCCAGTTCTGTATGTAAAAGGAAGTGACCAATCCATCCTTCAGCTATGGAAGTCTGCAACTGAACCAGGTGCACAGCTACATAGAGTAAATGTTGCCTTTTCCCCAGGGCAAGTGACCCTGTTCACACTAGGCATGAAAAAAATGGAGCAGGGAAGATAATGAGAGCAGAGACCAACAGAAATGTTACCTAAGGATTTAAACATGTTTAAAAGTTTGAGGTTTCTGACATGGGGAGAATACAAAGTATCAAAGCTTACTCATTTGATGAATCTACATAAATAATTTCAACAATAATTATTTTGTAAATTTTGAGGCAGAATTTCAAATGACAGTTCCCAATCTAACACCTGCAGTTACAATCACTTGCATATGCAGGTATCTGATTACATCTGTAAATCAAATAGTTAGATGTTCAAGTAACTTCAGTTGTGCCTGAAAAATTGCAGAGGCAAAAATGCAGTCCTTGCTGAGGCCAAAGATGCTGTGTGTTGGGCCCGGCATTTCTCTTAGATGCTTCTAGTGAGGAAAAAAACTGCTCAATGCTATAAAAATTTATAAATTCTTTCTTTCAGGACAAAGTAACATGAACTCAAAAAAAGAGGTTACAAATGACAAATAATAATATATATTTTAATATTTTTTAGCAAATCTTTGTCATATCTAGTAGCTGTGAGTTTCAGAGTGAAAGAGAGCATGCAGAAAATCTATGTA
Source organism: Ammospiza caudacuta (assembly GCF_027887145.1). Taxonomy (NCBI): domain Eukaryota; kingdom Metazoa; phylum Chordata; class Aves; order Passeriformes; family Passerellidae; genus Ammospiza; species Ammospiza caudacuta. The sequence continues at coordinate 38,458,879 of NC_080595.1, read as the reverse complement.
GACGGTATCATAACCTTTAGATTTTTGTATTAATTTTTATAATTATATTTTTTCTACACATCTTCATCTGGTTTGCCAACCTAGTAAAGCTTAAATTTTCACTGTCAAAGTTCAGAATTTGTTGAACAAGTACTATTAACTTACATAATGTGTTCTGGAGAATATACTGAAATTTCAATTTAGATTGTTTGGGGATTGTTTAGATTGCTTGGAAGGGACCTTAAAGATCAGATAATTCCAAAACTGAAAAGAATTGTTCTTAAAATACCTTTTCATATCTTACCTTATTTTATTTATTCACTTTTTTCCCCCAGAAAATGAAATTTTATTTTTCTGTTTCTTTATTTTAAATTAAAGGCACTGGGATTGGGCATCCTTGCCAATGCAGGCATTTCCCTTATATTTCATCTTATGCTTGAATGGATTTCAAAACATAAGATGATCTTCAATTAGAAGAAACTATGACTATCAAAGTTGAAAACAGGGTTTCAGGTAAACAATTTGATGGGAAAATTTTCACTTTGAAATGCAATTATCAGCAATTAAATTCATGAGTGTTTTCATGGAAAATTGATAACTTGAGTTACACATAATTAATCTTCACAATTTTCAAGAAACTTATAAGAAATAAAAAAATGTTACAACAGCGTGAACTTTGTGTAGGTGATTCAGAGTCAAGGTAGTAAGATTCAAATTTTATGCTAATATTATAGTTTCAAAAGTCATTTCTGACTGATATGTAAGGATACCCTCTGACTGGTATGAGAGGATATTTTCCTATGGAGTGCTAGGATAGATGAGTTTATATAACTGATATTCCTTCCCTTAAGGAAACTACTGCAGAATTACTGACCTGCATGCCTTCTTTAAACGTCACAACAAATAATTTTTATCCATATATTGGAAAGATCTCGCTGTCAACATACTCTGGGCTTTGCACTCTGATGGAGATCTGTAATTACAGGAACCTTTCAGCATTTAATGGTGATACATTCTTTGTTTATTTTTTATACCTTTTGTCTACAACAGCTGCTATAAAACTGTCATCTGCAGATCATTAGGAAACATATGGCAAAATGTGATTAATTTTGTCAGGAGCAATTGTGGCTAGTGACGTTTTGGCTAAGAGGACAAAAAATAAGCATTAGCACCGACTGCTCCAACATGCTAGAAAGCAACAGCAATAATTTCACAGTCTTATGGGGTTCTGTGTGACTGCATTGTATAATGCCTCATCCCCCATCTTCTCTTTCCAAGATCACTGTACATCTGTAAAGTAAATATATGGGAGAATATTGCCAATCCATATGCTGTGGGACTGTATAATTATATAACATTACTGAAAGTTTAAATTAGAAATGAAAATATTGTTTGTCAATTACATATTCTTAGCTGCAGCATGGGTCTTTTTTTCACCAGGCATAAGGCAAAATAAAAGGAACCATTTATTTAAAGTATTTGCCTTGCATTTAAATACTAGTGAAAACAAGAATATAGTGAGGAGTAGCAGATGCAATGGCAAGTTATCTCAGCCAATGCATTTTGGAAGAGGGAACTATACCAGGGTATTTCACAGATATTCTCTTCAGTCATTTTGGTGGAAGTTCACCTTGAAATTGTGATCTAAGCACTTGCAATGCAATACTCTGTTGACAAACCTACAGAAAATCTGAAACATTAACTCTGCAAACCATAACCAGCTCCATCCATTCACTGGGCTGTTAAGCTTGAGACATAAAGATGAACATCTGAATGTCATAATTATATCACCAGTGATTATTTTACCAGGGAAATCCAGGTACTTTAGATGTCCAATAAGTTTCCATGCTTTCTGTGCCCTAAAATAATCTCTCCATCCTGATAACTTCTATAACATTGTGAATTATTTGGTGTGGCCAAAATACAGATTAATGAAACAATTATAAAGCTAGTTGTAAGATAGAAAAAACTGCTGGATCTGCTTATACAATACGTATTCCACAGATGCTAAAATTTCACCTTGTTACCTTGTTGTTTGTTGCAGCCAGTCAGCTGGACTAAAGTATGTTGCTCATTAAAAGGAAAAAAATGCAACAATAGAAACAAAAAAGGATTCTGACAGACAAGACAGGTAGTACCAGAACATAACTGAAGGGCCAAAGGTGGTCCCATCTCATTGAGGCACCTGTTTTCTGCAGTGTTGTCTGCCAGAGACAGAGCAATTCCTAAAACATTGCCCTGCTTATCTGGTTGTGTTAAGAGAGGCTGAGATCACAGAAAAAAGGCCAGTGGGAAAAGCAAACTCCTTGGCAGACTTCTTCATGTAACCTTCCCACATATCAGCTGTGATGTTGCTGAATAGCAGTTGTGTGTTTTTCTTTCAAAGGTGACCTGTCAGTGGCATGCAAGAAACAAGAGTATTTTCAAAGTCTGATATCTGTGGGACAAAGTATTGATTCTTGGCAGTAACAACTTTAGAGCCACCCTCCAGCCAGTTCTCTGGATCTACCAGACAATTCTTAACCCATTTGAAGACACCTTATTGTTACCACACCTAACAGTACATATTGTGAACTCCCTATTGTTGAACACCTTATTGTAATATTCATCACATACCTAGACTTCCACAGGGTCTACAACCACACAAAGTTGCTTTAGGCACCTGTATTCACAGCTGCAGGTGTCTTTACCATGTGTGTGGAACAGAAGACGAGGACAGACTGATAGCACACAGCATTGTGATATTTTTTGTCTCATAAACTTCATGTAAATGTTATGAAAATTATCTATATATGTTTCTGTATGTGTGTGCATGTGCAGCAAGTCCCTTCTTTGTTTTCTAGGCAGAGCATTAAAGTTGTCAAAGTATGTTCATATACAGTGCTATGTCATGCAATTGTTTAGTGCCAAAGCACTTCAGTCAAGAAGTTTAGAGTTTCAGGTAACTATGAAGAAAATTTTAATGCTATCCCCCTGCCCCCCTCTTTATTTCATGCAAGACTATCTTGAAAATTTGTTGACTGTAGTGCTTGAACCCTTAAGGCAATTGCTGTGTAACTCAAATATGGGCAACAGCATAATGCAGCAATTTTGATTTAACTGTACATCAGTAATGATGATGTCTGCTACTAAAAGCTACATTCTGAAAACTCACCAAATTAATAACAGTTTTTATGCATATATGGAAGATTCTTACAGTTTCTTTTTTCACCTTTTCAGTGGACTTTTTGAGTAGTTAATACATATCTACTTCTACAAACACTGTAGAAGCTGGATTTCACATTACAAGCCATTTCCAAGGGTGGGTGGCACTTCTGATCCTGGTGTAAGGGTTGGAACAAACAATGACATTGATATTGTCTTTAAAGAAACCCCAAAAAACTATGTAAGTGGAGAATATTAATTATGAAATTTATCTTCCTACCCTCACTCGCTTTACAGTTATATTTTTTTCTATCTGCTTGAAAGATCTGGGTTTTTTTCCTGTTCCCAGTATGAAGTAGCATCCTAATCTTTCAAAGCCAACAGAGTGTTGTAAGTACTTCCTCACGTTAAATGGGCTGTCTGTTCATGTGGGAGCTTCACAAACAGCACAGGCCTCTCCTTTTTTTTTTTTTTTTTTTTTTTTTTTTTTTCCCTGAAAGGGTAAAATGCTTTGGGCTGACACAAATACTAAGGGACACAACTGGCCCCTGCAATTCAGGACACATCAGTGCAGGTGCCTCTCCTGCCTAAGGAGCCTGAACTCACATCTTGGTACTGTGCCTGCTTACCAAGGCTCTGGCTGCTGCAGTGCAGGTTTCCCTTATTCCTTGCCCTCAAAGCTCTTCCTAGCTGCATGCAGTAGCAATTCATGAGGCCAGGGAGGGGCTGAGCAGGACCTGAGCTGGGGAGTTCAGGCACAGTGCCAGGATGCACAGTGCCAGCTCCCACACTCTGCTCCCGTGGTGGGCTGCTTATTTTCTTGTTTATTTACCCAATGCAAAGCTGGTTCAGTAAGAAAAAACGGAGCCAGGCTGCTTGTGTGATCACACTCATATGAGTGAGACTAGTGTGTATTTTGGAAAAAAGACATGAGTATTATGTATTTAGGTCCTGATGTGATAATGCTAGGTTTAAATATCTGTTGTCTTTGAAAGACAGATGAGATAAAAGGCATCTGAAAGATACTAAAAACCTTGCCAAGCAAATAATACTATTTTTATGCTGCTGAAATTACTGGACATTCACCTTGACTGCAGACTTCTCTGAAAATTATTTGTTGATGCCAAAATCCACATAGTTATTTTTAAATCCTAGTCGATGATTTCTTACAAAAGTGATAGTAGGTTTCATATTTATGTCATATGTGTGTCATATTTCCTAAACTGCTGTGCATTCCTCTCTTGGAAAGGGTTCAGCTGTTATTGAGCAACTGGAATAAATTATTTGAAAGTTACAGAAGGACTATATCCTACTTCTGTGTAAACTCAGATCAATTATAAGAGTTGGTGCAGAAGCAACAGATAAAACGTTCAGAGCAAAGAAGGTTTAGAGCAAAAGCCGATTTGTGACATCAGTAAAGGTGAAACTTTAGGCCTTCCCTGTACAGAGCTGAATCAATTGGATTGTGCTCAGAGGAAAACTCTACAACAGGGACCTGCCTTCAGATAGCTCTGATGCTACCTGGCTGTAATAGCTTCAGTCCATTCCTGTCCCAGTACAAAATCTGTTCAAAACTCGATTTGGGTGATTGCCTGAACTAAAGTCCTCTCTTAGCCTACTCCACCAAATAACATTCATTTGTTAGTTATGTGAGAAGAAGGGCTGTTTATGCTACCTTTCATTAATACCCATATTCAGTGCCTCAATCAAAAGTGCAATGCCCTGAGATTACCCTATATTCAGTGGAGTTATTCCTGAACAGATCACAGTTTACTGTGTCCAGAACAAGAGAGATAGGAAGAGTCCACCAAAGGGCCACTAGGATATCTAACAGACTGGGACACCTCTCCTGTAATGAAAGTTCAGGAGAGCTGGGACTCCTCAGCCTGGAGATGGGAAGGCTTAGGGGGTAACTCATCCATGTATGCAAATATCTGAAGGAAGCTGTGTAGAAGACAAAGCCAGGCTGTGTTCAGTGGTGCCCACTTACAAGAGGCAATGACACACTCTGAAACATAGGACATCAGGACATCAGGAAACACCTTTCCACTGTGACAGATGTTTTTTTTCACCAAAACAATGGCACAGGTTGCCCATAGAGGTGGTGGCTATTCCCTCCATGGAGATCTTGATTCCAACCTAGTGATTCTGTGTTTCTGTGATTTAAAAGTTGTGCGGATGTGGTCTTGGGAAGCCTGCTCTAAATGACCCTGATCGAGCAGGGGTTTGCATCAGATGACCTCCAGAGGCCCCTTCCAACCTCCAAAAAGTGTGAACCTGTGATCCTATGCTACTGTGAAAAATTGAAAATAAACATTCATCTATTATTAACGCATATGTCAAGAATCTCTGTCAAGTGTCAGTTCAACTCTTCTCTTGAATTCCGATAAGCATTTGGCTTTGCTAATAGAAGAGATAATCTGTTACAAGGGTCAACATTGGAGCAGAAGTGAAAGCCAAATGAGTTTTCCTGCTGATAAAATTCTCCCTAAATTTCCCAAATTTAATAACATTCCAGTATATTTATTAAAAGTCTTTATATAAGCACTTATAGATGAAGTTACCCTGTGGCAAGTGGGGTCCATTGGGAATTAGAAATGGAACATGATATTGGCACCTAAGAGGAAGCTACATCTAAATTATTTGCTTGATTTATTTCTCTGTGATATTAGAGCAACCTAATCAAGGAGAAAAATTCTTATATCCCATAATACCACTGGAATGATAACCCCATATGGGATTTATCATTGCTGGGTGCAAGACAAGTGTACTACATGGAATTTACTGCAATTTAATTAATTAGCTCAATTTTTAGGAATAACATAAAATATTAACTGCTCTTCCCTGTAGTTCTGATACACTAATGTTTTTTAAGATCTTTTACCAAGGAATATCTGGTGATCAATACAAACGTTGTAAGAAAACAAATCCTGTATGTCTCTTCAGAGAACTTGTAGACAAAAATATTTGACTTTCACAGTGGTCTCATTAAAAAAAGCTGAGCACCAAAACAGCATATTGAAAAGGTTTAGCAACACTAAACTTTTACTAATGTCTGGTATTATTGAGCCAAATCATATTGTCCAGTTACCAATGAAGAGTAGGGTCAATATACAATGGGTTATGGATATGAGTTTCATGCTCCTTCAATGTGATTAACAAATTCTTTCAACTTTTCTGCATGATTTTTTCATATGGAACAAGATCTTTGGACCCACTGAGGACTGACTGTTGGCCTAGAAAACTTTGTGACTTGTAATTCATAAGGATAAACATTTGATTTACAGGTGAATAAAATAAATATGTCTGTTGAGGACTGAACTGTTTGCCCTTTCTCAGTCTGTGCTGTTCAGAGCATCTTGGACTGCTGCCATTGCCTGTGACAGAGAAAAACCTGTCTGTGTAACTGATGTGAAGGATAAAATATTTAGAAAAATTGAATAACCAAGGTATTTTAAGATCATATCTCACAGGTAGCCTCCTGCTGAGACAACACATCCTGGAAATAGAACAGCGGCATTGGCATAGCACTTTGTTTTTATGAGATGAAAGATGAATAAAAGAATGTTACTGCCCATTCATCCCAAAAATCTATCTTGAGAGAAGGCGAGATCCAGTGGGTCAGAAACCATAAATTTCAAGCTCAGAACTTAGCAAAAGTGTTTCAAACTAAGAAAACTCCCATTCCAAAATAATTATGTGCATATCATCCTTTGAGATCTTTCCAGAATAATATTTAAACTGCCTACAATTTTCATGTTCCCTATTTTTTACTTTATCATAAAAGAGATTAGTAAAAACCAGAATGATTTTAAAATGCATATTTTACCCTTTATTTTATTTTTATGCAAGATTAACAAAAAAACTATTAACACAACCCAATTACAATAGGTACAAAAATAATTAATTTTTTGTGAATTCCTATAGAAATCTTCCTCTACTTCAGGTCTGTGATTGGGATCTGATATCCACATAGCATTAATCTACGGGTGGCTCCAATGTCCTGCTGTCACACAGCAAACTTTGATTGATTTTAATGGGACCAGTGTTTCTCTTTTGCAAATCTTTCAAAGAAATCAAAGGCTAATTTTGGACAAAGTCTAGAAATGTTAATAATTTTTTTTGACATTAAAAAAAAAGAATTAAAAAGAAGTATTTTATAATACTGGTTATGAGAAAGCAATTGTATCACAGGGTTTGTTTGGATTTTTCTTTGCAAATCTGAATTACACAAACTGTTTTCAGCCTGTGCAAACAGAGGAAAATGTTTTTCCTTCCATGAGTTACGAGGAACTTTCCTTTCTAGTTACAAGGAACAAGACTTAAAAAATACAAGCAAAACAAATAATTAGAAATTTTGAGGAAGTGAAATTGTAAAAACAGAGGTATTGTATCACAGCGGTATTTCCAGAAACATATATGATAAATCACATACATGATCCAGCTGATATAACTAAGTACTGAGTACTTTTGTCCCTGAGAATATTGAACTGGTTGTAAAGAGTTTTAGCTGCTTGGAAAATATGTATAAGAACTATGTGACCAGAAAGCTTTTCATACAAAATAGACATTTCAAACTTACAGCTAATATTTGCAGAAGTACTCAAGTTTAGAGTTGAGCGATATTTCAAGAGGTTTAAGAAAGGCCTTCTATTTTTAAGTTTCTTTTAGAGGGCCAATAAAGTATTCTTTTTTATACATACTTACAGAAAAAAATGTGCCGTTATAAACAGAGTTGGCTACAGGCAGAGTTAATTCTACATTCTCTCCAATTCACAAATCAATATTTCTGACCTAGAGGCTACTCAAAAGACATAAAAGTGAGATTAGATACACAGGCTGCCCCTTCAGAGTTTTTCTCACACATGCACACATAGGTAGAAATAGCTTTTTTGGACAGAGCTGTTCTGGAGGAGAAGGAAAAGCACTTACTCCATGTGCTGGATGGTAAAGCTGCAGCGTGCAGGATATGCAGCCTATTCATCCAGAGGGAGTGTGCACCTTGTTTGGAGTAGCAGCTCCTGTGCAGTTTGACTGCACCCAGTGCTCTGAATGTCCAAGCCACTTTTCCCTTGAGAGAGGGAGATCTCTCCCTCTCTCAAGGGAGAGATCTCTCTAACTCTGTATGTCAGCTTATACTGTCTTAGAACTTAAACACCACTACCAGTAGACATCCAGGAGCCACCCGCTTCACCCAGCTTCCAAAAATTCTGGCAGCGTCTGTTAATAATGTATTGTATTACTTGAAACCTTGGCCACAGATGAAACATGATGATGGGTACCTGATCACAATAAAATGGATTTTCCATCTGCATGATTCCATATTTCCCAAATTCTCCATTCTCTTGGGAGTTTGGACTGTACAGGACTATCTGAGATATTGTCCAGTCTTTGTATTTAAACTGCCAGAATATTTTCTCAATGCTGTGTGTACCTCCTTTTGGAAAAGCACCTGCTGCCTTGTTCAGTGTCACCTCACCTTGAGTTCCCACTAGTACTGTTGTTCTCACTCATGTCTAATGGCACCCCCTCATGCAATCAGTGCCTTCCTTCCTGAAAACACGGCATGGGGATTTAAATCAGCCATCTGGTACTGCCCCCACACAGCACAAGGTGGGGGCAGACAATCAGACATTAGGGGAACCTGTGGGGAGCAGAGACATCATGTTTGTCTTCTCCACACCAAACTTCTGGGGTTTGGAGGATGAGTCTCCTGACCCAGGAATACTCTGCCCATCAGAGACTTCTGGATGTGACAGGAGATCATTGTTACAATTTTGGAATTTGCAATCCCTTTGCCTCATTCCTCTACATGTTATTTACAATTAAAGTTTTGGAAAAGGTCAAAGTTAATAAAAATATACAAAAATATTGGGGTTTAATTATTTTTTCCCTTCATTAATTTGTTTGTTCTTTGTTTATTGTCACTTGGGAAAGTCCCTCACAACACAAGGCTGAAGCCCACAATGCCCTCACAAAATAAGGCAGGCAATAAACCTCCTGCCCAGTTACCAGCATCCAGTTGCAGCCTCAGACTATGCTTGCAACAACCATCTGATCACTGTTTTCTCCAATACATTCCAGATAATTTCAAGTCTGCCATTTGTGGTGTGCCACAGAGGCTGAAGGTTGTGTTACGTTTTTAGTTAAGTACATACCTTTCCAAGGACTAGAATTGAACTTACATGTATTTTCTTTGGACTGAAAAATGCCTTTAGTTCCCCTGTACAATTAGCAAGGGGAATGGCAGGAGTCTGCCACAGAGAGAAGTTTTTATAAGGTTTATGGCAATTACCATGCTTACTTGGCTCATCTTCCTTAATTAATCGCCTTGAAAGAAAATTACCTGGGAAACATTATGGGATACCAGATAATACAGTGATGCCACATGCTATAGAGACAGTATCTTTTAAAATTACTTAATTAGGCATTTGTGGAGAATCCAAGTCTTCTAAAAAAATAAATTAGGTAATTACTTTTTTCACTGACCAATTTTTTAACTGACTCAATACTGAGATTCAATGCCTTTAGTGGGACAGAGAAGTGAGACATAGGTGTGAAATAGGGAGACAAGAGCAGTTGATAGGACTGAGTTGCTAAAGACAGAGAAATCAGAGTTAGGTGAAGGTAGAATAGATCACCCACTGGGTGTTTTCTCTTAGGGAGCAGTCAGAACATGTAAAACTAAAATGAGTGCAGTTTAAAAAATAACTTAAATTGCTGGTAACTGCAGTAGGAGTTCTGTAGCCCAGGAAAGTGAGAGATGGAGAGAGATCTTGGTATACTTGCAGAAAGTGGTGAGTAAAGCCAGTGGGTCTGGCCTGTGTGGATGCTGTGGTTTTCCCTTTACACCAGTTATACAGTGTCTTATGTCACCAGGCAAATATGAACAGGCCTGTTCTGAAAATGTCTGGTCTTTGTCACTGAAAACACACAACCCTGTCAGTAGTCTGAGTTCTAAATTTGGTAAGCCTCCAGAAGAATACTTATGACTTCCTGGAACCATTTGAAAGAAACACGGTGAGAAATTAAGGTGTGGAAGCAAGTGATAATCTTGGAGCTCTGGACTGCACTGCTTTAAAAATGCACTGTGGGTAGTATTGCCAGCAGCCCAGTATTTCATCCCCCTCTCAGGGTGAGCACATAAACCTTGAAGGCACTGCATGGCCCATGGAGTTGTGATGGTGCTGTCACCTCTAGTGGGAAAGATACCTGATTTTACATTATATAAAATATCTAATTTTCCAAAGTTATACTGTGTGAAAAAAGTTTACATTATGTAGGATTTTGAAAAGTGGTTGGTAAAGCTGTCTGATGATGAAAATAGGACTGTTAATAATTTTAAATGAAAAATATGCAGGGCAATGCTGGCTACCTCCAAATTGCTTATTGCACAGCTGGAGGCTGATTGTGCATGACAGGCGACAAAACCCGGTCTAATTCAGTTGCATGCTATACTCTGGCATTTTTGACATACTCCTGCTTAAAAGTTGTAATTTCTTCCACATAAACACAGGATTGCATTTCTTGACCTAATAATGCAGAGAGCAGGGACAGAAAACAGCAGAAACCTTCATAGCCAACATATTGGAATTTAAAGTAATGCAAAAGATAGCTCTGAAGGCTTCAGGGAGTACAGCTGAGATCATGCTGAATTTTAAATTATACACTCTACACAAATAGCTTGGGGCCACACAATAATTAATAACTACTGTACTTAAGTAGTTGGGAACCCAGTTTCATTTATTATTAATTACAGCTTTGTTTAGCAAATGCTCTCCATGGTAATTGCCTGTTTATCTTGTCTGTATATGATGTTAGCAGATAGCTTGGATGAACAAACTGATTAGCAGGAGTCTTAATTACATTGCAACAGTTGTCCTTATTGTAGAAGGTAATAGGAAAAAAAATCCTGTAAAAAAGATGAGAAAAGCTAAGCTGCACATATCCAACACTGGTATCCATCACTGGGGTGTCTGCTAGAGCAGTAAGGTCTTGTGAATGAGTAAGAGAAAAGAGTAAATTTTAGAAAAAACAATCCAACTACTCATGAACTACCCAGTGATCAGTGGGGACTAACTGTGATTATATAGGAGAGGCAATACTGAATTTTTGTAATGCAGTTCTAACAGTGACTCATGATCACATCTATAAATCCAGAAGGAATTCTATGAAAGAGAGCAAACAAAAGAAAGAGCATTGGTAAGCAATTATTTTCTGGTTTGCCATCTCTGCAAATGACTATGTCTGTACTCACAGATAAACTAATTTCTTTCTGCAGTGGCAATAATGAAAACTGGCTGTATGAGCAAACAGAAGGAATACATTAAAAGTGGTTTACAGCTAATCTGGAAAAGTAAGAATTTTTATAACCAGCTATCAAACATCCACTGCTTGGTGCAGGCTTAAAAGACTGATAAAGGGCTGCAAGAGGGTTTGGATAATGAGTAGTCCACTCTGAATCAGGTCTGCTTTTTCCTACTCAAAACCTCCCAAAAATTTATTTTCTCACTGTCCAGTATTTACTGCCTTGGGGATTTTCTTTTTCTCTGGGTGGGGATGTTTCCGAAAAAAACTAACAATGGCAGGAAAAATAATAATCCCAAATTTACTGTATACCTAGTCAACTAATAACCCATAATTAGATCCAAACAGAAATAAAAATAGCAGATTTACCAGAAACTGTAACACCTTATATGTGCAAAGGCTGAAATGTTGCTAAATGATAAAAATGCTCTCCCCTGGGATGCTTATAACGCAATATAGTGGTGATTGAGCTGAGAAATTGGGCTTGAGCAAAACCAGCAAGAAGACATCAGTCTGCTGCATTAATCACTAAAAGAAGTGAACTTTCTGTATTTATTATCCAAACTATTTTCCAGTCCCTTTTTTTTAACATGCCCTAAGGGTGGGGTTTTTTTCTTTCTCTATGCAGGTTTTTCTTTTTCAGTGTTAATAATGGCTTTGTACTTGCTTCTGAGCACTTTTGGTCTCTCCAGCTATTTCTCTTGATCCCAATTCTACAAACATATAGACAACATGTACCCAAATTTAAGCACATGATGAATCTGGCTTGGGGAGGGCACTGTGCTGGGTTAGTGTAAATTTAGGCTGCAAGAATAAATGCTTTGATTGAATCAGTGCTCTGAGACCTCAGGCCACAAATGGGCAACTAATTGCTACTTTCACCACCGTATTTAGGCACCACAGAGAATCTCAAACCCCTTCTCTTATCAGCTACCTGTATTTGTGAGAAGTCATTTTTCTGGTTGCTGTGCCAAGATACTGATATCACCATTGCTAGCTAATATTTAAAACTTTGTGAGAGGCTCAAAGTTGGCATCCCTTTAGCATCAGGAGGCCCTCTGAGAGAGTGTCTGTGTGGCACAGGGGATAACAGCAATAAAATGATAGTGCTGGGGATGGCACTGCTGCACGGCCCCACTGGCCCTTCACCTCTCAGGGTGATTCATGTTATGGTTCTAGTTTGGAGCAAAGATCCACAAAAGGCAAAAGAGATTATTGCCTCAAGGGTAGTAGTCCAGATGCCTGGGCAGAAAGGGGAAGGTGACTATTTCCCTTTGAAAAGATTACACTGTTCTGCAAAAAGAAACAGGAAAAGGCCAAATAAAGGTTTAAGTCTACTGCAAAGGTGGTGGGCCACTGGTGGTAAAGAAAGGAGGGCCATGTTGTACCTGTCCACAGAAGAGTTTCAACCACAGAGGAATTCCAACAAGGCAAAATCAGGCAAGACCCATTTTGGAGAAGTGATAGCTGGATGGACGGGATATTGCTTTGGGGTGCAGGGGGCCAAGTTCCAGGCCCCATTATGAACCTGAAGGGCTTTGGTGTATTCCCAGTCAGCTCTGGCTGAAGCATGGCACCATTGCTCTTCAAAAAATCCCTGGGGAGTGTGGCGTACAAATCTTAGGGCTGCACAGCCCATTGGAGCAGGGGATGTACACTTTATGGCACCAAGCTTTCCAAGCAACATTTCCAAGTCAGAAAATGTTGTCACTTGGTTTTGTGACAGATGTTGCTGACTTTGAATGGGGTGCACTTTTATGTCCATAAAATTAGGATGGAGCATAAGCTTTCCCTGAGTCTTCTTCTGAGAAGTATTTTGCACTTTAATCTTCTGCAACAAAATCCAATCCCAAGCCAAAATTAAAACCACTGCAATGGACTGGGTTTGGATCTGGATGTTTATCTCAGAGCCTGAGGTCCAAGAAGATTTTTAACTGAGATTTCTGATTTGGTTGATGGCAGAATAAAGATGTCTGGGTCTGCAGCTAGAGACACAGCACAAGGGTGAGTCTGAGCAGACATACAGCAAAAAGTAAGATTAAGCCTTTAGTGTTGGCTGAGTGAAGCTCAGTGCAGTTTGTGCTATCAACATTGCACCATGACTGCTCACACTCATCCAAGTACCACAAAGCTGAACACAGTCTGTTCAAACTGAAACATGCACCAGCTAGAACGCAGTGAAAGACTTCAGAATTTGCCTTTGTCTCTTCTCTCTAATCTTGCAATCTCTTCCCTTGAGCTTTCTACAGAATAGCCATTAAAGCACTGGAATTGGAGTGAAGCGCATCGCTATGACTTGATCATATGCCCTTGGTAGAACAGGAAGGAACACCTTGTCTGTTTCAGTAGTTTTCATGTATCTCTGAAATTAGGGACTGGATGACTGTAATTGTAAAGGAGCCTGAAATCACAAAATGGTCTTGACTGAGACTGCAAAGACATAAGTTGATTTTCAATCACAGTTCAATAGTGGCAGAAAAAAGAAGACAATAGCAGGTGTAGAGGTGATGTATGTACCTCAGGACATTAAGCCTCTGCATTTTACCTTGCTCATTAGCATCAAAGTACATTCTCCCCGAATGTCCATTGTGTGTTTGCATTTAGCAACTTCACACACAATTTATTTTGTGTAGACTTTAAAATATTGTTATTTTCTAAGCTTGTTAGGCTTTTGGTCACACTTTCATGTTAAACTTTTGTCTGACTGTTACTGGGAGATTCTATTCATTTTTCAGAATCTAGAATGAACATGTTTCTGTGTAGCTGGGACCAGCCTAGTGTAAATTCCTTTGTAGTGTACTCCAGCTGTTTGAGGTATCAGCCATTTCCTATATCACTTTATTTTTTTCCTGTCAATTTTAAAGAAGAAAAATGAATCATGACACTTCTCCACTGCAAGTTCAGGCACTTTCTACCTTGCCTGAGCAGAGAATCATTGCAGATGTCGCATTTATAGCTGGTGTCTCAGAAATCCTTCATACCTAGTGAATTGATCTGACACTTCTTAAATCTATCTGGCGGAAGAGCTGCCATCACCTTCCAAAAATGAACACAGAATAAGGTGCTGGAGGAAGGTGGTGGGGAATTGTGTTCATGGAAAGCAGGAAGTGGAAGATATCCTCTGCATGACCACTGCTCTCCACTTGGCTCTTCTCATACAGAGGCTGGGCCAGTTGAAGAGGTTATAAGTAGCTGGGTTAGGCAGCTCAAAGCTTTACATACTGGTGAAGCTTAAGCTGTGCAGGGAATATGTAGGTGTTGTGGCCCTAGCTGGCAAAAGCTGCTCTGTTTCCGTATCTTGGTCACATTATTGATTCCCAGCTGCAGGAGGCCGCCTTTGAGGCACTGACTGCAACGCTGACGTTGATTTCTGGGACACATTTTCTCTCCATAAGTCTTTGAACAGAAAGCCAGTAGAAGCATGAAAATGAAAGTCAAGTCTTCAGCTAGAGTCAAGGAGTTTTTAATTCAAGCAATCAGCAAGAAAACACTAAGTTCCTACAGCTACTCAATTTTCACAGTAATTTCTGCTTTAGTGTTTATATTATAGTATCATCCAGAGTCTTACCTAGAATTACAGCTCTGTTATGTTGACAATTTTCAAAGTACCATGGAGCACACTCTGATTTGGTGTATCTGCAGGATCAGAAGTAAGTTAACTAAGTGTATCCAAAAGCAAAGGCATTTAAGCAATCATCATTTACTGAGCAGTGACTGATACTCTCAGTGAAATATTGGCACTATTAAAACACAGTTTGACTGAAGATCCAGATTTGAGGGACTAGTAAAATCTATTCTAAATTACTAAAGAAAATAACTCTGATAAACTTGAAAATTTCATAGATCTTGAAATGTATAAATGGGAGGCCTTAATATTCTCTCATGGCACTGCTATTTTTTGCTTCTTTATTCCTGATTTTTACTCTTAGAGATAGTGGAGTGATATAACCATACAAGGGCTGAGTTTACTGACTTTTGTTTTAAATGAGATTATTGGAAAAAAAGTTATGTATGAAAAAGTAAATGTTTCAAGCAACATTAAAAAGAGCTTTTTCCAGAAATTGTATTTACAATTCCAATGTTTATTGCACCATAAAATTATACCACTTGTGAAATGATGCTTCATAAAGTTCCAGGGAGACAGACTTTGGGTAAAATAGCTGATTCCAGTAATCAAATTCTGCCTGTCAGTATGTACCACAGTTGTTGCTATATTGTTAATGTGTTTGGAGAAAAGCTCATATGCCAGATTTTCTACTCTTGTAATTAGAAAATTGTGTTTTAATTACACAAAGAAAATTTGTGATTGTAAATCTGGACAATATGGCTGTTTTTATTTGTCTGTAATAAAATTTAGATTCCATAATCTGTGCCTTTATAGACTCAAAACCTCACCCACTTTTTACATGGCTGATTTACTGGGTGCACTGCTTCAGCAGCCATCACTAAGATAATCATCATTGTCCTCTAATAAATGCGAAAGCAAAACATGTCGTGATATGATGCAGTGAATCACAGAGCTTGGGAAACACCTATAAATATTCTAGGTGTTCAACCTGCATCCCTCCCATTGCTGTGGTTTACTGGTGCAGCAGACTCAGGGCTCACACTGCTGACATCTTTAGCATCTCCTTGATAGCCTTGTTGTAAGGTCTAGAAAGCAGAGTCAGATCACAGCAGATTTTACTGAGTTGTTATTTATTTCACACAAGATGTTGATGCTCTATGACTTACGGTCCCAGAACCAGACTTGCAACTGCCTCTTGTGTTGCCCTGGATGCAATAATTTTATCTTGAAGTGGGGCTTTCTGTAAGACATCTATTCAAGTTTTGGCAGCGAGAGGCAGGATGACTGTCAGTCTGTCTCTGCCCTAGCATGCTATTGATGTATAGCACTGGAGCTTAGGAGACTCAGTAGAGCAATGCCATTTTAAGAATATTAAAAAAAAAAAATAAAAGAACCAACAGAACCCTCTCTTTGCAAAAAGGTGTTTTCCCTTTCTTGAACAACTGCACATGCAAAGACAAACCCTCTAGTTGATTCTGTGGAGACATATAGTTAATTTATGTATTTGTAGGAGTATTAAGAGAACAGATAAAAATAGACATTTCTGTTAAAATGAATAGACTTAAAGGAAATAAAATTGTGAGTGCACCTGAGTGTTTCAGGATTTAAAAATAAATTGTGTAATAAACCCAAATTAAGTAATTTCATGCTATCCTATAAAATGGTTTCTCTATCTGACTTCAAGTGAGGAATGCATGATGCTTTGGGGAGAGGCAGGATAGTTAAGATTTGCTAAAGTGGAAGAAATAGCTGAAGGAAATTAATGACTGTATAATCACTAGGTTATTTTATAACACCATGTATTCTGAACTGAAAAGAATTTTGCAATGCTTTCAATTATTCTGAGACACAGGCCATGTAAGCCATCCCTAGACAATTAGTAGGCTTAAGGTGTATTTGTTGTTGGTCGATTACAGATGACCATGGGATCAGCAGTATGCTCATAGAAAACTCAAGTATTCAGGGCTGACTTGTGGCTGTGGTAAATCCCAAGATGTAAAGTTTTGTCCTCCCCGTGGTGCTATACATCTAGGGGTTAGGATAACTGTTAACTCTTTCTTGGCAATCTTCCTGCTTATGTTGCATATTTGTAGCCTGTATTGCATGTTTTTACCACTTCATTCAAGAAAGCACTCAAGTACTTGAATTTTTTTAGAAGCTGCTGGAATATAGCAACCAAATCCATCAAAACAATGTGATTAAAGATACATAAGCATGTGCTTAAGTAACTTGCTGAATGCGTGATGAGAAGGTGGATAAATCAACTTCTTCTGTAGAAATTGGTTTATGGAACATTCACGAGGCAAAGAATATAAGAAAATTCATGTTCATCCCTGTAATTTATCCTCGGTACGAAATTTAGGAAACATAGAGAGTGATTAGGATAGCTATACAGATTTAAGTTCTTTGTTATGGGTTCTATTTTTTTCCAAACAATCTTTCTATCATAGCTTCAGAGTAATTTATCTTGTATCAGGAGTTTCTTGTCCTTTCTCCTCTAGGTCATCTGTAAAAATTAAGAAAAGAAACCAAAAAACCTATCCAAACTCAAACAGACAAAAACCTCATTACCAAATCAGTGGTAAATAACAAAGACATTAAAACCACCGGGCCCATTTCTAATGTTCTAATAAAATATCTTCAAATAAAAAGAAATCATAAATGTTCAAAGATGCTTTCAGTGTTTTATGGCATAATAAATGGCTTATATGATCTCATTAATGCCATTAGGCATTTCTTTCTTCTATCTTTTTCGAGGACAAGAAGGAAAAGAAAGATGCAAACTCTGAGCATGGACTGTGTCAGAGCAAATATACAAGAAAAAGGGATGCTGAGTGAGAAGTAGCAGCAGCAAGTTTGTTGATAAAGCAATGATTTCAGGCTTTGCCTGCAGTTACCATGGTTTGGAACTATTTCATTTTTTCCCCCTGTAATTTATTTATACCTTTGAAACTTTCATAACTTCCCTGTCTTCAGAGTCTGTAACAACCTCCATGAATCACTACAAGCCATAGTGTTTTCTGTTCCTTGCTATCCCAAGCTTCAAGACTCTTCTCATGCAACCTCACAGGGTACCAGCCATTACTGATGCCTCTTCCTAAGTAACCCTTTTGGGAAGCAGCAACAATCTTGTTTTAAACTTCAACTTTTCAAAAGCCCCAAATACAAATTAACCAAGATCTGAAATGTCATAAAGTTTGGTATAAAAAGAAATAAATGTAATTGCAAGGATATTTTTGGTTCTTTCCATGATTCTGTTTCCCAGATTTTCTTTGTAACTGCTCAGAGATGGAAAATCTATTAATTTTAAATCTAAATCAAACCTAGGAAGCTGACAGTAGTATAAGAACCATTAGCTGGACTAACCTTTTTTCAACAGTACTGATTGTGGAAAAGAGACAGGGTTAACTGAGATTAAGGTAATGTCATTTCTTGTTGCTCCAGCACATGTTGTTAATTCAATGTGCAGTTTAGATCTTCACCTGTCAGTCACATAAATCTATGTATTGGAAACCAGCACACAAGACTGTGGCCACCACAACAGCAAGTGAAGTGCTTTACATATGGCAGGTTCATATATATGCCTCAATTCTTTGATAGTTATACCTTTTCCTCCTGTAAAAAATTTCTTACACTCTTTTAGAAAATAGGTATGGTATCTGAAATTAATGACAAAAAACCTCAGTGGAATCCCAATTTTTTTGCTTATGATTGAAGATTTTTTTGTTACAAGTAATGATAATAAAAACTGCAATACCAATACATCTACAATTCTCAAAATTCCTGGAAACTGCTTTTTTAGGGATTGAATTGTAATTTAATATTCCATTTGCATGTAGATACTTTTTAGGCCTTCAATTATGTGACCATGATAAATACTCCTGGCTCCAGATAGCCTGTACGGTGCTTGCCAAATTCCCATCTTCTCTTCCAGCCAGCTCCCTGGCCTGCTTGAAATACTTTGCAATGTACAGTGAAGCTACATAATCCTGAATTGCCTTTCCCAAAGTACTGTTTATAGAGAGACATTTGTTTGGCCTATGAATATATAGCCACATTTTTACTTTGTTCCAGGAGCAGCTTCTGTCTTTTAAACTCTATTTTTTTTAGTAGTTCCAGAAAGCTGTAGAGGTCATCTCATTGCAGAATGTTTTGCTGGAAAATGACTACCAAGAAGCACTTTTCCGGAGACCTCCTGCTGCAGAGGATATACTGATTATTATTGTTTCAATTGGCTTAGTATTGGGTGATTTACTATGACAAATATGACAACTGCCAGTTTTGTTATCAAAATCCATGTCACTGTTTGCACTGAAGTCTAAATTTTTTGGACAGTCCAACTAATGGAAGTGCTATCAGTCCTCTGTGGGTGATCTGCATAAACAGAAGAACTGATGCATGATACTTGAGTCTTGTAGAACCTATAGAAATGATTGTAGATACACTAGGTTCCTTCCAGTAGCTCTTTATGTCAGTTCTTCAGAGCTGCTACCAGCTGAGAAACCTGTTTCCTTCAATCAAACTGTGGAGTTGGTGCTCTTTGCATTTAAAATCCTAAGTTCTACTCCTTATCATGGACTGGGCGTGGTCTTGTTACACCATCTTTAGGGTGTTATCTGCTGATACTGGTTAGGTAGAAGGAACCCCAGGAAATGGCACCAGGGTGCTCAGCAGGAGCCATGAGTATGGAAGCTTTTCACTCAGCTCTTGCAATACAAAGCTTGTATGAATTGTTGCTTGAAATACTTTGTTTCATGTCTGATTGGTTGCCATCCTCCATGTTTATTTCCCTCAAGTTAATAGTTATATCCTCAATAATTTTTACAAGGTGTAAACTGCAGGAAGATTTAATACAGCCTGGGCAGAGAAGTTGAGAGCTTCAGTCCAAGACAAAAAATTAGGTGGATAATTTGGGAATGACAATAAGTTCAGACATGGCTGAAAATTTCAGGAAAATCTTTTTCTCTAGGTTTTTGACTACTAGCCCCTAAACATTAAAGCTTCCTCCAGCACAGGAACATGTTTGTCACAGCTCTGATGTCCATAAAAGCAATGTACCCCAGCCAGCAGTTGTGCTCTGAAACACTTCTCTCTTTGCCAAAATAACATGGGATATTTTCCCACTTAAGCAGCAAATTCTTCATCCCTCTGATATCTACAGACCTGGACTAAGGAAACATTGAGGAGTTTGTACAAAACTTTAATATGGTCAGTAACTAAAAGCCCACAACCAGGAGACAAAGTTACTAGAGGATTGATCCTCTTTTTCAACAGTCTGTCTATAATGCAAAATGTTAAAATATTTGTCTTCTTTTTTCCCCCCATATTTGGGAGGACAGACTCATGTCTTGTATCTTTAATTAGTAGTTGAGCACCTGACTGTCACTGATTTCTCAGTGAAATAACTGCCTCTGTCCATTTACAGTTGGAGTCAATGACCTTAATGGTCTTTTCCAACCTACATGATTCCATGATTCAGAATGAAGATTTTTGTTTCAAGAAACAATGTGAAATGAGAACATTCTGTAGTATTTCTCTAACAGCATCTGCCTTTCTGGTACATATCTCCTCTGAGTGGAAGTGGCAGGTATCAGAGGAAAAAATTCTTTGGAAATAATAAGGACATACACAGTAAAAAGACTAAAAAGTATTTCCCAATTCACAAATGAATTACTCTTTTCACATAGCTTTTCATCTTCTTGTGACAGATGGCCTAATTACAGGACCTAATTATCAAATTATAAAACTCTATTAATGAGCCTCTTGTTTAGGGAGTTTCAAGCACATGCTTGATATCACATATGTTTTCATGGCATGGAAGGTGATTTTTTGGAAAGAAAACCAATGAACAGACTTTTGTCTAAACAATAAGTAGAAATATGAAATACATATAAAATTTTTTTTTCTAAAAATCAAATATTCTGAAAGCAAAAAGAAAAAAAGGTCCTTCCTGAAGGTGAAATTCTAAGGTTTTCATCTTCCTTCTTTCCTGCTTTCCTTCTTTCCTGAAAGTTAATTAACGATCCATATTTTCTTAGTTTTTTTTTTTTAAAGTCATAATTCTGAAATTTTTTATTTAAAGGAACCACATCAAAGCATTGAATCTTATCAGAAATAGAACATTTATAGCAAAATAGCCCAAAGCTTGTTTTCAGAATGATATGTTTATGTATCAAACTATGATATGTTAAAAAAACAATGAAGGAAAGAAAAGGAAACAGCAGTGGAAATAGAGGCAATTGGCAAATGTAGCCATAATGACTTTTGATCCCAGCAAAATGTAAATAGAACATGAAGAACATGCTCTACCTAAGGTGAAGGTGAAGGATTCACCTTTGAATTATATTTTAATTACTTGCACAATTTTAACAAAACATGATAATTAAATTAATCAGGTACAAATATATGTAAATTTTTAGGTAGTTGATGTTTTTTGAGTATTTTTTTACTTACTAATGGAAGCCATTAATAGTTGTAAACATTTAATTTAAGAATTAAAAAATTAAAATATAGGATGCTCTTATCATGAGTTAGAAATACATTTTCATTTCAGTTTTATTTTTGGGCTTGTTTTCGCTCTTTGGATTGTGGGCCATTAATAAATTACAGACTGGCAGGCCTGAAAAAAAATAAAAGAAGAATGATTGAATAAAACTCCAGCAGTACAACCAAAACATTTAAAAAACATCTAAAAGCTGCTAATATTTTTTCCAGATCTGCCTTGGTTTGAAAGACAGGTATCTGTAAGGAAGTCAGTATTTTTCCCTCAGTATTTTTTGCAGCTCTGTCTTCGTTTGAAAGACAGGTATCTGCTAAGGAATGGAAGATGTCAACCGCCTCCCTCCAAATGATTATTATAATTCTGAAATTAAGGGGCTCTCAGGCAAAGATATGAGGATAGGAGTAACAGTATGCATGATAAAGCAAACAGACAACAGCTACAGCATTAAAAATAAACAGAACCCGGAGCCCAGTCCCGGCCCGCTCAGCCGCGGCACTTCCCCTGTTGGTGCAGTCCCAGTTGCAACCAGCAGGGGCGCTGCTGGCTCCCGGCAAGCAGTGCGGGTGTGGTGATTCCTCCGCGGCTGCAGGGGGCACTGTGGGGTGAGCTCGGCGAGCACGTGGTGATGGTGGCTTTGTCCCAGCCGGCAAAAGGAGGGAATAGAGTCTTTGCTTCACAAACCCTGGGGCAGCCCGTCCCGGTGCCCAGCAGGACTCTCAGAAGCAGCAAGCTGGGATGGCAGGATGCCTTGGCAGGCAGGGGCTACAGTGCAGCAAAAGCTCAGAGCAGTGCCACAGAAACGGTGGGGATGGGACAGTCGCAGCCCAGCTCCTAGCAGGGCAGGGAGAGGCGAGCTCATGATCCAGGGAACCTGAGCAGATGGGGACAGGTCCCTCTTTTAGTGAGGTGGGTGTTAATAAGGTCCCAGCTCAGTGGCTGTGCTCACAAGCAAAGGCTCACCCCATGGCAGAGGAAGCAGCTCTGGGCTGGGCTCTGGTGGTGGCGACAGCGAATTCCCTTCCTTAAGCAGTCCTCCTCAGAAGCCAAGAGAGAGACAGAAAGAGCTACAGCTGCCCCAGCCCCATCTTTTATCAGCCCAATTCTTGTGGTATCTCTGCCCCTTGGAGAGAAACTCACAAATAACAGAAGTGCGACCAGATGCCCTCCTCCCCAAGCTTGGCCACTTCTTTTGTTTTCCTTAAGTACCTGGTTGTTAGTGTTTCCTAGCAACATTTGGGAAAAAAATTATATAAGTAAAAAGGACCAAAAGGAAAGAAACCTAACCCTCAAGATCATACTTGTTTATAATTATTTTCCCAAGAGAAATACTTTGTTTTATGTGTTATCATGCTTTTTTTTCCCCTGGGATTCATAAAAGAGGACAAAGTAGAGAGCAGAAATCAGAAACATAACACAGTAATTCTCATTTACAATTTGCTTTGTATTCTTCAGCAGATTTTCCGTGAGAAGGGAGGGCAGTTCAGAAGCTGTAGATCTTCTGCTGTTGCTGCATCACAAGTAGGAGAAGTTGGGGGAGATTAAGTGTGCCTAATTACTTACAAAATATTCTATCTTAGGCTAAAAGGATGATTGGGTCACAAACCTCTAAGTAATAAGTAGAGAGAGAAATAAAATAATATGACATGCAGTCTTAAAAATAAAGGCATAACAACCTTCAGTGTAGGGAACTTGGAAGCAGAAAAACTGAGATCAGAATTGCTCTGCCTCAGATAGAAATTAATGCCTTTGTGATGTGTCAACACTTCTGACACTTGCTCCAAGCTGGCTGATATCACACTCAGAGGGCAAATACTCTTCAACCTTCCTTTTCCTCTTCTGATAATTGCTGGCTGTCACTATGTGCACACAGTTTCTTTATAAATTGTAGTTTGACTCCTGTAGAAGTAATTTCATAGCACATAAGACACCCTTACTGTAGCAGTAAGGGAACTAATGGTCAAGTTTTCTGGCTTATGAAGTGCCAAGTGCCTTTTTGGTTTGGACATACACAGGAACAGAAGATGGAGTTTGTTTACACATAGAGGGAAATCATCAAAGTGTTGTGTTCTTCACATCATGATCCATTAGGGCACAGGAGGTTTACTACTCCGTTTACAGATTTTGCCTGCAAGTTACATTTTGAAGAGGTGGAGATCAGGAAACTGCACCAGATGTCCATCCTGCTGCCTTTTTTTCCTGTTTACTCCCACTAATTAGGGTTGCTTCTAGCAATTAAGCATCCTTGGAGGGCACTAGTGTTTCAGTCCTCTCTGCGCAGGTAGATGTCCTACTTTCTGGAAACCCATTCACTCCATTCTAAATTCAAATCATGGAGGCAAGTCTAATTGTTAAAATTTTCAGGTAGATTATTGAGCAAGGACAGAGCACAGGTGCTGCAAAATGTATTGGGTGGAGTATTAGAAAGCTGCCAGCCTACATTACCTTTCACACAGTTTACCCAAGAAGGTTAGGAGAGTATGAAAAATGGATCCCACAAACTAGAACAGAAAACAAAGTCATTCACAGAGCCAAAATTTAAAGCACGTACTGACTTCTGAAAATCACAAGGGAATTGTGATGGAAAGTTGATATCCATTGGGAAGGATTGTTCATAACTTGGCATGAGTTTTTAGCAGGCTGTTCTCATAACACACAGTACTGAAATTCCTCTGTTAAAGCCCTTGTAGGATAAGCTCTGAGCCTTCAGAGATTTATAACCATTCATGTTGTAAGTACTTTAAACAAGAATAATAAACAAAAGGAATCAGAGTACTGAGTACTTGTCAGGTAAAATATTATAGTTTCAAAATAAGAAAAAATCAAATACAAGTTTATTTTCCAGATTTATTAGAAATGTTTAGATTTATTATAATCTAAATATTAAGGTGGCATTAAAACCTAAATCTTAGCATTAATTTTGATTTTAAGTTGTTTTCCTAATTTCCTTTCAAATCTAAGTAGCAGCAGAAAAATACATAAAATATATATAGATCTCACAATATACAAATTGAATTATGAATTACTTCAAATAATACATTTTCAGTCAGTATTGCTGTCTTTGTTTTAAATTTACATTCTGCATATTATTTGTTACTAAGTCCTGTAGCTATATTTTTCCCTGGCTTTTTAACATTTAGCTAAATCAAAACACAACCTATACCAAACAGTACAAGTTTTAGTGTATCAAGTCTGTGATAATATTAAGATAACAACTTTCACTGAAACACTTGAAAATGCATTGTAATGTGATTTTCACTTCCCTTTAGCAATTTTTGTTATGGACATCTTTGTGCCATATTTACTACCTGCCACCATGTAGTTCCATACAATCCCACTTTGCCTTGGTGCAAAAATGGCTGAAGTAATTTCTCAAATCCTCTTTAGACTTTTATTTCTCTAAATTGCTTTCGTGTTACTTGAGGGGAGAGATCATAAGAATCTCTCCCAAAAATTGCATTCTGTAATACCCCTACACAATAATTCTTGTAAAGATACCATGGTATTACTTTCTAAAGGCATCCTACTTCTTGTAAATCAAGAAATGTGAAAAGAAAGAAATGGACCAGAGTGGTTCCCTTTATGATATCACCACTGTCAAACTCTGGGCTCATTTTAGCTGAGACAGCTGTTATTTGTTGTGGAAGAAAATAAATATATTTGATGAAGTCTTTACTCTGGTAAAATCAAGTTTGTGGGTCTAGACAGCTGAGAGAATTGGGAAAAAGACCTGGAAGGTTTCCCTGTTACCTTGTTAACTAAAATGGGTCCCATGGTGACAGCAGCAAAGAATTGTATCTTTTTTTCTCATATGTCTCTGAGAAGTTGATTGGTGGTCCCAGTAAAAAGTCCATGGGGATATAAAGGTATAGCAAAATAAATCTTCAAGCATTTGTTAGATAGTTGTTCTCTCTACAAATACATTTGGGAGACAAATATTATTTTGTTCATCAGAAAGTACAATTATTTCACTTCTAATGCACAGTTGAAGAGTGACTAGAGCAGTTCAGGACACGAGTATGAGAGGCAGCATCCCATCAGCAGTGAGAATGACTGTGCTAACAAAGTGATGCTCCTAACAATACAACTACATGCCAACAGCTGCTTAAACCTTGGTGGCACCTGCTGTGGAGGCCAGCGAGCTTCTCAGACATCTGAGAAATGGCCAGTGTCACAGTGCTCACAGTCATGCTCCTGGTCACCCCCGGGGTCTGAGGCATCTCTGGTGGTGCCAAAGGGGTCAGGCTGTGCTGAGCCAGCACTTGCTCCTGGGGTGGTGAGGCTCTTGCTCCACTGCTGGCATCTGGGCAGCACCATGACCCTCACTCAGTGCAGAAATCAATGGGTGGCTCGAGGGACTCTGATAAGTGCAAAGGCTCTGTGGTTGGAGGAATGGGAAAGGCAAGTCCAGAGCTGTGCATTCTGTATGTCTCCCCTAGGATAACAAAGGAAAAATTTGATGTATTTCAAAACTGCCACTTAGAGAGAGGCTGTGCTGTTTTGTGCATTGCTGCAGTGCTGGGCTGCCTCTGCTGCTGTGCCTAGAGCAGCTGCATCCAGTGAGCACTGGGAGCCTGAGCAGACTTTTAATGTGATTCTTTTCTCTAGGAGTGGTGAAACAAGGAGAAAGTGTCACCATGTTCTGTTTATAGAGGAATATGCACAAATATGAAAATAAGTTTTTGCTTGGGGATGAAAAAAATGCATATTTATATTGACTATGTTGCTTTATTTCCCCCTATGTTGCTTTATTTTCAGGGATGGAAATAAGCAACTTTACAACAATAACAGACAAATGACAGCACCTGAGCTCTGAGGTGATGTTCACTGAAATCAAAGTCATCAGCTTTTCAAGGCAGGATCAGCTATACCTGTCACAGAGAAACACGAGTTCACAGGGAGCATTCCCATATAGTACACAACACAGACAATAAGAGAGGTAATGAAAAAACCTACAAGCCTTCTTGGCTCCCACAGGCCACAATGCTTTTTAAAAATATGGACCTGGAAAGAGTATGTTATAAGTGGATTTTTTCACGTTCCCTATTCATCTCTGTTCGAGTTCTGTTCTATCTCTTATAAATTTCCAAATTAGAAAAGAACAAAACCACAAGAAGCAATCAGTCTCCTCTGTTTTAGAGAGACCTGTCTCATTGTTTGTGTAGCATGGCAGCCTATTCTGTAAGTGATTTATATGACCAGTCATCTTTTGAACAGAAAACGTTGTGAATTGCTTATTTTGGGTATCTCATTTGTCACCCATAGCTTTTGTCACAAAATTACTGGTAAGAAAAAAATTGATGAAAAAAATTACATTTTTATTCATGAACAAGCTTTGCATGGAAAAGAAGCTCAGCTTCTTTATTCTTGGAATATAGTACTTGTCTTTAGCATTACTGTGAGCTAAATAATACTTTGTATCTTGTTCACCTTTGTGACCTTTAGAAGTGTTTATCTACACAGAGAGACAGGTAATTTGATCTATTTAATTTCTAAAATTTTAACACATGCCTTCTCAACCTCACCTAAAGTCAAGACAATCTAATTGATAAGATATCCTTTCAAGAGTCCTTAACGCAGTAGGGTCAGATATTCATATATTTCAAATGGCTTGAAAGAAGTATCTCCATTTTCTCAGAAAGGCAAAAATTCTCCTTCTATGTTAGAAGATAGTCATGCACACAGATGCACAGTCAAGTTAGATTTGGTTTCTGCATCCTCCTTAAGGGGATAGGAACCCAAATCTAACTTGACTGAGTATCCTTCTAATCATCTCTACACTTGTATCTTAATATGGTAAAAGTGGTAATTTAGGTATAGCTTTTATCTCTGCTGATAAATTACAGCAGCAACAGGCTCCACTAAGGCTTCATTTTATCTCTGAGAAAGTGACTTCAGACAATTTTTGTGAATTAACTCAGGACTCCAATGTCCAAGTCTATCATCTTGTTAATTTTTGCTGGCTACAAATTTTCTTTAAAACGGGTTGCAACAAAATGAAAACCAGATGACTGAATCTTCCTGAACCCTAAAATCTATAGGTTTAAGGGAAAAAAATGTGGAGGAAGGAAAGCTTTGTGAGTGAAGTTTGAAGACAGCTGACATTCAACAAAAGCAACCCACCAAAAAAATAAAATTCTGTCTTCTGCGTTACTATCTCCTGTTTCCATGGAAACCAAGGCTGGATTGGCAAAAATGGGTTAAGTGCTTTACAGTGACACAGACTAACCACTGTTATTTTATAACATTACTATTGCCACTGGAAGGGAGGGCTGTGTTCTAAGAGACATAGGTTTGCAATGAGTCTTCTCCTTGCTGAAACTATCGGACAGCAAAAATACCTGATATGAGAAATTTTGATTAAATATACAGGAAATCAATACAGACTATATGTAAGTCATAAGAACCTGAGAAATACTGTATATGAGAAATCAGTTAATCCCAAAGTCAATGACTAGCAAAATCCAACCATATAGCTACTTGACTTTTCAAAATACTGAGCAAACACTAAATTACTTGGTAAATGCAGAAAAATTATTCTTTCAGTCCTCCTTTCCAGTGTGTGCCTCATTCTCAGAGGAATTTACCTTAGAGAATTTCCAGCAACAAAAATCTTTAGCATGCATTGTTGTCCTGAAAACAAGTTTCTTTGTGGTTGAGAATCTAGACTTCTATAGGGTGGAAAAGTTCAGTACCAGTGTCAATTTTCCAGAGCTTTACTTATAGCATTAAAACACTTTCAACACTTATTTTCTTTTGAGCAAGTTAGACCAGAGGTAAAAATAAAATCTCAGTTCCATCAGAGGCATCGCTTTCTGAAAACAACAACATTCTCATATTTTAGGTGGGTGTTCACAATTGCTCAGAAAAAAACAGTCACAGTATCAGAATTGGCACTCATTGAACAGAAAGCAGCAGGCTTGTGTTCTGGGAACACAACAAAATGTTAATTGTTCCAAATCCTATTTAAAACTGCCGATGACCATGCCAGAAATGTTTTTACTTTGAGAGTCTTGTTGTGTATATCAGGCCAAGATGAGGATGCTTAAGTCATGCTTTGTCAAGTAGCCTTTAGCATCCTGGAAAACAGGCCATTTTTGTGAAATATTCCACATACAGGATGCCTGTACCTACATGCCAGCTTAGATTCCTAAGAGCAACCCTTGAGCACCATCAGGCTCTTTTTCAGCCCGTGTGCACCTCCACAGATGCCTGGAGGCCCTGGCCCTGAGGTTTGGTGTGCGAGCCCACCCTGCGAGGTGCCCCAAAGCCCAGAGCTGTGCTGTGCTGCTCTGGTCCTGGCTTGCCCGTGGGATTTCAGCTGGTGGGAGGGAAAACAAACAGGGCAGGATGAATGGGGCCAGGTTAAGTTCAGGCATTTCTGCTTCAGCAAAAACCTCAGGGAGTGGCTGCTTAGGCTGATGTTTAGAAGATCCCATCTGATTTATTATAGGTATCTGGAATGATGTATTTACCTGGGTTTTCCAAAAAACGAGGCTGCAGGATGCTCCATAGTGAGGCTGCCTCTTTGAAGTTTTTTGCTATGCTTAAAGTGTTTAACTGCTGCTTGGGCTGGAGTGAGAAGAGCCTTGGCATTAAGAGGAATCATTTCCATACTTGGGATCTTAGTTTCAGATCATGGTGTCACTGGCTGGGCCTGGGAAATGACCATCCCTTCTGCCAGGCTCAAGGCAAAGGTTTCTCTGAGAATATGAGAAAATTAAACAAAACAGTGACAAATATGAAGACTCTGTGTCTTCTGTGGGGGCTTAGGGACAAGTGAAATACATTTAACTTTTCATTCAGCCTCAAGTCTAACAATTCCAGGGGAATCTTTAGAGCTTTGCTTAAAAAAATCCCAAAGTAGAATA
Source organism: Ammospiza caudacuta (assembly GCF_027887145.1). Taxonomy (NCBI): domain Eukaryota; kingdom Metazoa; phylum Chordata; class Aves; order Passeriformes; family Passerellidae; genus Ammospiza; species Ammospiza caudacuta. The sequence continues at coordinate 38,429,511 of NC_080595.1, read as the reverse complement.
AATCTGCTTTTCCTCAGTGACTATTGTCAAATCATAATCCTGGGAACCTGAATGACTGAAGTACTCTTGTCATAATAAATAGAAAGGATATCTCAAAATGTCATTTTGCCTTATATCAAATTTATTCTGCCTCATGCACATGTTCACTGTTAATTGAATTTTATTTATACTTAAATAGAAAATGTTTTTCATCTCATAATTACTTGATTAAAATATTTTAAGAGGTGATGCAAAAATAAAGATGTTCAGAACTGGTATTAGAACTTGTAATTTTGGTAACTCGTATACGAAGGCAATATTTTTTGCATAAATGAGAAAATGGGGGTGAAAGAGGGTAAAGCAAAGTTTGTAAAAGCAATAATAATTATGTTCAATAAGAAGCATAGGGTAGGACTGCACAACTGAGTGAAAACGGGTCAAAAGTATAGCACGTCAGGAAAGATTTGAAGTGGAGAAGGGCACCTTTTAACTTATCCCCTGTTTTAGTTCAGCACAAATGCAAAAAATAGGGTGATGTAGAGCAAAGGATAGACATGATCAGGGATTTTTGGGGCAGTGAAAGCATAGGAGAAAAGGAACAGTCTAATTTCATGAAAAGCAAAGAGAAAAAAGAAAGAAAAAGAGTATTGCAACACTGAACATCGAAGAAAAATTATGAGAGACTCTGGACTCTAAAATCACAGTTCTTGCAAATGACATTTACTATGGGAATGAGCAAAAGATATCAAAGTCAAAGGAAACGAGCTGAAACAGTGATCTGGTATGCAATCTAAATAAAGAAAAAGAAGGCGATAGTTATAAAAGCAGAGAACAGCAAAATAGGTCAAAGGGAAAGCACTGAAGAAAGAGAATGGGATTTTCTTTAGAGAATTTTTAGATGGGCTCTGAGAATAGAGCTATAGCAAAAGGATGAAATCATCACTATAAAAGAGTTGAAAAAATAAAGACCCTCTCAATTGGAACATAAAGAGGAGGGACTTTTTAACTAGTCTGTACTTGGAGTGAGGACTAGAGCAGTAAATTATCTGAGCAAAACAGGTCAAACTGGTGAAGGATCGTGATGCCACCTGCCTGTGTGGTCCCAGACAAGTCCTGGTTTGCCTAGAGCAAGCAACCCCCAGCAGCCAGACTGCTGTCTGGTTTCAGCCACTGACCCTGATCCCTCTGATGTCCCTGTGTGATGAAGAGAAGAATGTTGGTGGGGGATACACACTAAACACCATGAACCCAGAGCTGCCCCCATGAGGGCCTTGACTCAGCCATCACTGACCACCTCCTCCCAACAAACAACCTTTCTCAGCTCACCACCTCCACTGCATCGCTCAGGCACACAAATGCAGCCACCTTCATTTTTTGACTCCCAGTGGGCCTTTCCCTTTGGATTTTAAAACACTTAGTGCATTATACCACTAATTCCTTCCACTTCCTTTCCAGGATGCTTTCAGTCCTTGCACCTCCAGTGATCCAGATGTTTATGCCATACTCTAACCAGTTCAGTGAGGCTGTCCTGATGTCACAAGCTATACAAGAGTGGCTTTACTGGAAAAGAAATTTTAAAAACTGCTGATGAGCTGAACATTCCTGGTTTTAGGGCAGATTTTGTACTGCCCTGCATCTGTGTAGTCCTTTATGCTGGCACAATGTGAAACATATATGCTTTCCAATTAAGCCTGGTGTAAATGACAACACAGATTAATGGAGAATAATTGTGGCTTTTTTGTCAAGTTTTTTGTTCCTTTGTCACGTCTGTGAGAAAAACTAGCAATAAGCAAAAAAACCAAAAACATAAACAAAAACAAAAAACAAACCAACAAACCCAAAAAACACCAAAACCAAACCAAAACTAAATACCCCAAAACAAAATAAAACGCCAAAACCTGAAGAAACCTCAATATTAACAGACACAGGAAGGATGTAATTGATGGTATCATTTTTTGAGTCAGGATTACAAGAGCACTTTAATCAGATGTTCTTGTAAAACTTATGTTAGGAATGTGGAATACAAGAACTCCTAAGACACACCTCTAAACAGAGGACACAGCAAAGTGGCTTGAGAGGCACCTTTATTCAAGTAAAACTTTTGCAATAACTCCATGACATTCAGGTTAAGCACTTGTGGTTAACAGAACTTTTCAGGTGCTATGAAGTCAAGGTAATCCATACTGACCTTTAAATGCACTGCAGACACTGCATAAATAAATAAATACATGAAAGTTTGTATTTGGTGGAAGGCTTAGGACACCTGGCCCTGTGTCAGCTTGTTTGTTTACACACACAGAGGCCTCACTCCAGCAGAGGGAAAAAGTGGCACTGCACTCCAGATTAATACTTCCCAGGGCATCACATGGTGCCTTTCCTGTGATAATGCCCAGCCACAGCACCAGAGGGAATTCTTCTTTCCTTCCTTCTGCTGCTGGCATGGAGATCAGAGCTGCTTCCATCCATCACCAACCTCCACAGACCTATCCAACTTGGAAATGGAAATTTCACAGCTTTGTTGGGTTTTATTGTACCAAATGTGTAGATAAATTCTCTTTTAGAGATCAGGGCCCTGTAGCTCAGCCAGGACACCTCAGCTCATTGACTTAGGAGAGCTTAGCTGATTGATGCTGGCTTTGGGACTTCCCTGTCTGGTCAGATTTCATTCTGGTTGTTTCATCTGCATGAATGCAGACTGGAGGGAAGGGCTAGGAAAAATTTTAAGTACAAAAGGTGAAATTGTTTTGTGCACATTCCTGTGTGGACCACCTTCCGCACTGACTGTTTACAGCTCCCAAAATCTATGGCTCTCCAAGAAAATATGTTACTGCAGTTTCTAAACAAATTTTGGAGGAGAAGTTTTGTGAAAGTAGAAAATCCAGGATCAATGTTTTATTCTTCCTTTTCTAAAATAGTTGAATGGGCATGCCAATTACACATATTTTAGATAAGAATTATTTTTTATTATAAAATAATTCTCAGTAAAACTGAACTCCCATGGTGGGAGATATCAATTACCACATCCCACTGCAATATGGAGATGTTGAATTCTAATTTCTTTTTTTATTTTTATGGTGAATGTAGAAGATAAAGTAAATTAGTGAAAAACTGGTTGTTGCCCATAGAAACTGACTGAAGTCTTACAAATACTGTTAAAATGTTGATTGAATGGGTACCCCACGTTGAGATCAAATGAAAAGTTCTTTTGGAGCTCTGTTTCTCATTATATTCTGATTCAGGAACAGTAAAGAATCTTTTTTACACTTAGTTAATGTAGAAGTATTGTTTTCATGGTTAAAAAATAATAGAAAAAGTAATGGTAAATTTTCAACAATTTTAACTACTTCGATCCACTGACTTTCAAGATGCTTCAACAATTTGGAAAAGTGGAAAATGCTGGTTCTTCACCTCTTCTTTCTAACTGAATTTCTGCATCCTAAATTGAAAGAGAGCAATGCATTTTAAAGAATTAGCTGCATCACAACAGTTAATTCTGCCACTCCCCCCATTAGTTAGCATATTTGTACTTTATGACAAGTCTCTATACCTGTAGCAGTAGCTGGCATTTTTAAAAGCCACTATGTTTTTTGTCTCGCCATTTAAAATTAAGAAGACCACAAAGGTAAATCCAATGTAATGTCTAAAAGCAGTTATAGTCACAGAAGTATCATTAGTAAGTGGTCTTTTGCTACTATGGTAGTACAAACAATTTCTGTTCTAAGTGTCCTGATATATTCTACTAATACTAGGATATTATGGAAGAGTAAATAAAAATGAGATAAGTTGGGGGTGGGATTTTTTTTGCTATAAAGTTAAATAAAACAAGAACTATTCCCTTTAAATATTGTGGGTTGTTCTGTCTCATTCTTCCTTGTTTTTTTTAATTTTCCTGTAGTACTACACTTTTTTTTTGTTTCTGAGTTTTGAATTCTTACAACATATGTAGGGACCTGCTGGTCAAACTAATGGGAAAGAAGCAAATGCAGAGGCAATTGAAGCTAGGACAGTAGAAGACCTAGGAAGAGTATAGGGATGAAGGGCAGCAGAGTACAGATAGGGTGAGGCCAAGGCAAAGCTGGAACTGAAGCTGGCAAGGGACGCAAAGAATAACAGGAAGGGCTCCTACAGGTAGGTTAACCAGAAAGGAAAGGTCAAAGAAGATGTACACCTTCCCGCCCATAAACAATGCTGGAAAACTGGTAACACTGGAAGAGGAGAAGGCTGGCATACCTAAATTTTTTTCCTTCAGTCTTCAATGGCAGCCTCTCTTCCCACACCTCTCAAATGGATGGGCAGCAGGATGGAGACTGGGAGAGCAAAGTCGCTCCCACTGAAAAGGAAGGTCACGTTCATGACCACCTGAGGACCCTGAATGTACATAAATCTGTGGGGTCTGAGGAGAGGAATCCTAGAGTACTGAGGGAATTGGCTGACCTAGTTGCCAAGCCTCTTGCCATGATATTTGAAAAATGGCATTTAGATGAAGTCCCAAGTGTCTGGAAAAGAGGAAATATTGTACACATCTTTAAAAAGGGGAGAACGGAGGACTTTGTGAACTACCCACCTGTCAGCCTCACATCTCTCTTCCAACCCAGACCACTCTATGATTCTATTTTAATTATAAGGCATAGAGTTTTGTTATTGTTTCATGTCTATTTTATGCTCTGTCCCTTGTGTTGAATGTTAAAAATTTTGGAACAAAACCAGTACAAAAATATTGTTCATTTTTGTCTCCAATTTTTCTTTTCATGACTAAATATAATTTCTGTGGTGAGTTTTTCTTGACCAGATGGGTAACATTATTTACTTCCAAAGCCACTGTATTGTTTTTAAGGACATGAATTCTTATCTGGTGTATTGTGTAAGATTCCTAGACTTTTGAGAAAAAAGCCACACCTGAATGTAAACCTTTTCCCCATTTTTTAAAATATCTGTTGAAAAAGAAACTAGAATCCACTAAGCCTTCATGAATCTATGAATTTTGGTAAGGAAAGCATCCTTCCAAAGCATTTTATTACCTCAGATGTTTCTTCTGCTACAATAGGAAAATTATTAGCATTATTCTGTATTGTTTTGCATAGAGAAGGGATTTTTGACATTTAAAAATATGAATTACAGTTTTTTCAATTATAACAAATAATTCAGATTCTAAGACAGTAATTAACTAATAATCTAAGAGAAAAAATTATCTGTTCGGGTTTTTTTGTTTGGTTTGTTTTGGGGGTTGGTTGGTTGGTTTTTATGCTTTTCCTGACATTATTCCTCTAAATGATCTGCATGGTGAGTTAAGAGATTGCACTTCTTTTGTATCTGTGCTACCAACCAGGGCAGGCTGCAGCTGTTATGATGGAGAGAAATTGTGGGCTCTTCCTCATCCAGCAGTGCAGGTGGAGGTACTGGGACCTGTGGGACTGCAGGCAACTTGTGCCCCATGAGCCCTTTCCAGTAACATTTCCAGGTTTCTACCTTCACTTATTTTTTCGTGAACATTGAGCAGAGTGTAAGCTAGAGTGAGTAAGCTAAAATGCAGCTTTCATTTTGCACCCCTGCAAAGAAAAGAGAAGAAAGAGGAATTCTTCCTGGGAGTGGTGTCGGTGTGAGCTGACATAAATTAATGCTGTGAACCTTCTTTTTTTGCCTCCCTTGTTCCATAGCAATAGGAATGGAGATATGAGGGCAGATCAATACACTAAATAGGGCAGCTGAGTTAGGCAAGAAATATTGATATTTGCTGTTTGTTTGGGCCTGCAACAAATGACCAGCTCTTTCCTTGAAGCCTGAAAAAGTAGGGAGGGTCTCATGCTCTGGAGGTAAGTTGTCTCTTGGTATTTCTGCAGAAATGAGGTAGCTTATGCAGTCCTAAAGGATATAATCCCCTGATATGTTCTGCCTGTGTCTGGTAAGGCTGTCTTTCATAAACTGCTCTGGACACCTGGAAGGATTAGCCTGGAGGCACTCTCCTGAGGGAAGTCTCTTTCTTTAAAAGGGTTTAGAGTAATTGCTCTGAGAATTTCCTCACCATTCAGCATGGGTCAGGATTTAAGTATTTCCTTAGTGCAGGGTTCCTCTGTGCAAAACAACTTCTCACATTGCTCATTCCTTAGAGTGAGGAATGGCAAACCTGGCCAGGGAGAGCTTGGGGCATGGCGGGAACCAGCAATAATCTTGTGAAAAGAAGGCACACCAAATATCATACAGCTGGAAACACTTTTTTTCTGGCACAAGAATACAGGATGTTGCTGAAGAGACTAGGGAATTTAGACACCTCTGAATTAGGGGGACAATAAGGGAGTTATAAATTTGTGTACGCGTGTGGTTAGAAATGCAAAAGACCCTCTCTGGATTTCACTTTGGCAGCAAACATTCAAAAGATTTGTTTCCTTCTCTAAAGAAAGGAGGATTGGTAAATTTCTATTTCCTGTTGATTAAATTGCCCCTAAAATAAGCATTAATTATACATTTTTTTTTTTTACTGTATTGACAAATAGTTCTGTGCAATTAATACAAGCATGTGAAAGGGAGACAAAGTATGAAGAGTGAAGTATAAGTAGCAGTGACAGAAATGTTTAAAATTTCTAGGTCTTAGGAGACTTATGTGGCCAAACTTTTCCTATTTTTAGAGGTTAACCCATAATTTCTGTGAATGTTAATCACCCATGATCCCATGAAGTCAGTGGGAGTTTTGCCACCAAGTTTAGCAGGAAGAGGACTGACCGAGCTGTGTAACTTTTATTTAATGCCACTGCATATAGGAAAACTGAACACATTTATTTTGATTGGAAACAACATTATATAATAATTCCCAAAAATTCTGAGGTTATGGCATGTAGGAAATATAGTTCTTGGGGGAAAAAGTTGCTCCAACAGATGTCATTTGCAATATATCACAATGTCAACATTAATTCTAGTTAATGTGAAAGGAAAATGTCCAAAATAATTTAAGATGCAAAGAATAGCATTTGATGGAAGGAAACTTAAACATGAGATTATGATATGCCAACAGGCCTATGTAAAAAAAAAAAAAAAAAATTGGTTTGCCAGGGAGCTGTTGACATGAGGCTATATCATGCCATGGGTAATGTCTTAAATTAAGACTACATTGAAAAGTACCCAAAACACTGAGCCTTGGAGGACAGCGTGTCCTTACTGCTCACAGAAGGAGCAGGAAGTAATTTGTGGTACTTCAATTCAGTGGTAAAGCATCCTTTCATCTCACAATGCATAGGCTTTCACTCCTTTCACCAGTGTATGATGGTGGCAGGGCAGAGTCTACCAGTTTTTCACTGGGTCTCACCCTGGCTGGTCCATTGGGGTACCGTGCAGCCATTCTGGAACAGGGTCTGTGACCTCCTCACAACACCTGGAGATGCCTTTCCCTCTCCTAGTTTCCAATACAGATGCAAAATGTAAAAATGTCACTTACAGCAAGCTTTTACCTTGAATATATCCTCAATGAGAGTACACATCCTTATGCACAGTATGTAAAAAAAATCCACAAAGAGAAATCAGAGATGACTCAAAAATCTGAATGAAGCAGGTATTGTTGTAAAGCAATATGCATTACATCTTTGACTAAAGTTGAAAAAATTTATTTAAAACTGGGACAACTGTGCAGTGGTACAATTGTAAAATTTCTCTTTGTGTCCAAAGATAAGAATCTGAATGAAAGCTATCAAAATTTCAAGAGCTCTCAATCACAGACATAATAATACTGTGCTTACTTGTGTGATGAAAATTGCTGTTGGGAGCCTTATAAATCTCTGTAGATGTTATCCAGGGTAATAACCTTGACCAGTTTACTTCTTTCTAACATAGTGCATTCATATTTAGATGTGGTATATCCAGGATATCATTTAGACTATAATTCTTCACATGCTGGGAAATAAAAGAACAGCCTTCACAAATACTCTTTATCTCTTAAGAACTTCATTTTTAAAACAGAACTGATTGCTACAAGCATCTAAGTAGATCTCTTTTTTCTTTCTGACTGTTTCAGGCCAATAAGGCCAGCTGCCCACCAAGGCACAGTGGTTTTTGGTACATTCATGGAAGAGATATTTTGCACATATATGAACAGCTATCGTGGTACTTTTCCCAGCCTGAGGAACAGTGGTGCTTAAACAGCACGGATGCTGGGCTGGAGTTCTGACAGGAGATGGAGCCCTACATGCCCCCTTTTCTGAAACTGCAGTACCTGTCAGTGTGAAACACCCCTTTTATAACACAGGGAGGGGAATGCATTCAGTGCAGGTGTGCAAGCCACAGTGTAAGCTGCAGATGGAGCTCTGGGTGACAGAAACTCCAGGTGAGAGGTGGGGAACTGCCAACCCTTTCTTTGCACAACAAAGGGCTCAAGGACCTGTGTCACAGCCAGGTGACTGCCACTGAGAGATGCAGCAGAAACCAAGGACCCCAGGGTGGTGCAGCTGCAAAGGGGCTCCGGTGCCAGCTCAGGTGGTGTAAGTGTGACTGTCAGATTGGCTCCTGGGTGGGTGGACAGGGAAGTTTCCTTAACATATACCTCCTGTGCTGATCTGAACGGGCTTGATTCAGAGAGGGAATAAAAAGATGCATGTGGGGTGATTGGTGACTAAAGAATGGGCCATAGGGCAAATACCAATTAGTCTTGTCTTCCTTGCCCACACTTGAGGACAGGTGCCATCACAGTTGGTGTTCACTGTGGCTGTAAGTGGGATCCCAGACAAATCCAACCTTGGGCAGAATCCTGTCTTGCTGCTCCTGAGAGCTGTTCAGTAAGGGCTGTCCAGGAAGCAGAAGGCTTTAAAGACTTTTTTTTGCTTCTAAGGTGTTCCCATTCTTTCCTTTTAGGCCAGAAGGGCTTATCTTTAGTAGCCAGCAGTCTTGGCAGGAAAAATGAATACTTATATTCACATATGAATACTTTCATTTGCACAAGAATATCAGTATCACTGTGAAGGGCTGGAACTACACAATACCAATGATATCCAAAATCTCCTTGCATGAATAATAACAGGAAGATGATCAAGACAGAGAGATGATCTTGCCAAACTGAAACACAAGGCAGAACATACTGAAGCATTTGTGAGTAAATTGCTCCTTTCCTTATATAGCACAGCTGCACAGCATTTTCTGTCATGAGTTTGCTATTTATAAACTTTTGTAGAGAATTCCAGTTTGTTATACTGACTCCTATGTAGTCTCAGTAATAATTTATAACAGCATAAAGGCTGTCTGTATTTTAAGAAAGAGGCAGAGCCAGAGTAAAGGTTGAGCCTACAGCCTGACTTCTGCATTTCATGACATTTGAGAATTTGATTCATAATCCTTAATGTTTCATTAACATAAGCACATAATTTCCTAGGAACTTGGCATCAAATTTAAGGGGAAAAAAAAAAGAAATGAAGAAGGTCTGAGTGTAAAATTATTGTAAAGTCTTTCCTCTGTATCTTGCATTGCTTCCACAAAGAAAACCAGATTGTGCTTTGTAGCTCTATTGTCCTATGACTTTGAAAGGCAGAAAAGATCTGTTCAGCAAAAGGCAATTGCTGCTCAGAAGAATACATTGCTTTTTCCTCGGTGCATACTGACATCTGCAAGGGATGAAGGAAGGAGCAATCCATACTCCTCGCAGTTAATCAGAGGAGGTGGACAGGCACTTAGCAGCAAGGATTTAAAGTGTAGGGTGAGGCAGGCTTCCATGCTGGAAGGTGTATGTAAACTTTCTCAGCCACACTGGTCAGACAGACTTGCTCTTAACTGTGGTGACAATTCCTTAACTGTGGTGGTACCTGCATTATTTACTCTAATAACTACTGTGGTTTCTCATATGGAGAAAAAATTTACATTCAAACACTGATTCATGGATGTTGTAACCCTCTGTGATTTTGCTTGGATATTACCACATTTCTCCTTTGGGAATAAAACAAAACCACTAAACACACAGAAAAAAAAAAAAAAACAACCCTGAATGTTTTATTCTGCGATTTCCTAGATTTTGATTTCTAAGTTCAAATTACCTTTTTTTTTAAAAAAAGGTAAATTAATAATACTAATACTACTACTAATATAATAATAATAATAATAATAATAATAATAATAGTAGTAGTAGTAGTAGTAGTAGTAGAAGAAGAAGATCAGTTAATTATCAAATAAGTATAATTTCCTCCACAATTAATGAATCATGTAAGCATGTCTTCTGGGCTACTGATTTTCCTTTAGAAGAAACTGACCATTTTAGTCTCTCAGATAAATAGCATTGCAGGAGGTTAAACAGGCCACAGGAGTCTCCATGCTCAGTTCAAGTTTCAACTGGTAAAACTAAGAAGAAAAATCTTTGCCAACTTTTTTGCAAGGTTTAATACACTTAATTGCTAGTTATTTCACAGCCACTGCTTCCTTACTTCCTATTGATTCACTGAGTGTTTGAATTTTTCCCTCTTCTTTCCTGTGGATGTGTTACTGGAGTTTGAATGCTCCGAAGAAAGGAAGCCATAAATTTTTGGTAAGTACTCAGATCCCTGACTACAGACTCTTCAAGGTAAATCTGTCTACTTTACATTTGCTTTATGAAATTTGGCTTATGAAAAGCATACTTTTTTATATGCTGAATTTCTTAATAATGGTTCAGAGAGGAACCTCATAACAGTTTAGGCTAGATACAGTCCTACAAACCAGAAAATACAAAAGTGCAAAGATACTGCATTTCTGTTTTATCGTTTATGTATTTCCTCCCTTTTCTTTTCTCTTCCAAAATATTTTTAGCCAACTCCTCTGTAGCAGTACTAGGCACTAATTATAAATATCATGCTTTGCCAGTTGCAAGAAAAGCCCTCTCAAATCCTCCTGACCTCAGCAGAAGTAGACTGAGGCCAGCTAGGCAGCACTTCTGTCTGAGGCAAGCCAAGGTGGCCAAGAAGTTCTGTTGCAGTTCTTTTGCTTTGGAAATGGCTGGTTATGCTTGACATTTGTGCAACCTAAGGTCAAAATAAATATGCTGCTGTGAGCTCAAAAACCTTATTAGCCCCCAGTCGAATTTGCTGCAGTCAAGGTAGACCATCTGTAAGGGCAGAAGAGATCTGTTGCTGGCAATAACTAGTTTTGTTTTAGGGAAATAGCATTGTTTAACCTACTGATGCTGCTGGAGATTGATTTGAGCCCCCCAAGGAAGCTAACTAATAATATACACACATTTTCATTCTCGTCCAGTAGATTGACACAGCAAATGTGTCAATACCTTTAGGAGTCTTTAAAATGCCAGAGGGACAGTGTTGCAATTACATTCCAGAATATTTCTACACTGTACATCTTTTAGTAATTGCTTCCATTATTTCTGCCAGCATTCCCCAAAATGTTTCCTACCTTCTCCACACCAACTATACAAAATTTTTCAAATTGCTTCACTAATTCTGTGAAATATTAAATAATTTTCTTTCTGTCCACTGAGGAAGGAACAGGAAGTTTCTCACATAACACACATTCTCAACAACATGCATAACCACAGAAAATAGGTGTTATTACTATTGTATAGAGTAACCCAGAGTGTTATTCTCTCATTTGGTATATCATAGCTGCTTCCCCATCTATAATCACTTCACCTATTTTTTATTATCTTCTTTACCAGGTTGAGAAAATATTTCAACAGCTTCAGCAAAACATCACAGGCTGGCCCTAACTTCTATTTTCACTGAGCACTGCTATAGGGTCTTTATGAGGTGTATGGTGAAGGCTGCAAGAGGAAGCGATGGGTATAGAAATAGAGCTCCCAGTGCTGCAGATGCTGTGCCTGAAATAACTTAAGAGTTAAAAATTATAGATGCTTCATTTTAAGTGCATATTGCTTTATCACAAAATTCTTTTCAGGAACTGAGGCAAAAAGATTTTTGTAGAATGGTTACCAAGAATGCAAAGCAAGAATTAAGGGCTGAAAACACTTAGTAATTAAGTCTATATAATTATTTTAGACTTTGCCTGTCTTCTGCTATAGTGGCTTCTTCCTTTCAAGATGACCTATCAGACCTTCTGCTCTGTGTTAACCTGTATTTTCCCATCCATTTTATAACAAATAGGACAGAAACTTCCTTTCTGGAAGAGAGAATTAAAATTCACCATCATGGAAGTACAAAAGGCAATTCCATTATCAAGGGATTCCTATGAACTTTTGCAACCCATTTTGGGATGTGTGGCACCTCCAAGTCACCGTCTCTTAATATAGCTAGTAGGAAACTATGACCTTCTTAAACTTCCTCTACCCTTGCATGCAGAAAAGCTATTAACTTGTAGAGAAAGCAAGTATTTATATCCACAATTGAGGATTCTAATACAGGCTTATTTTTATAGAGATGAATTAAACGACTTGATTTTGAACTGAAAGCAGCCGTATTATGCAACGCTTATTAGCCTTCAAATTTGTGTTGGAAAGGAATTCATGAGAGTTATCCCCCTTTTCCATGCTCTGACTTATTCCAGCATTGGTGTCTCAGAAATCAGCTGTAAATGTCCTTGGAAGCAATGCAAACAAAGCTTGCTGCTGCAGCCTAAATCATATGAGTTGCTGGGCAATGCTGGAGAGAGGCAGAACACCTTCTGCTGCCATTGTCTTCAACATAAATTGACAATGACACATTACCCCTTGCATAGCTCACTGGGCTGCAGGGCTGGGTTTATAATTAATTCACAGAGTTTTTTATATGCCTTGTTCCAGACCATCAATAAGAAAAATATGCTAAAATTTGGTGAGAGGGAAAAAAAAAGCGACAGCAGTATCACAGGTTAAGTCCAGAGCCTGTGTGAATCAGCACAGCACAGCTGATTCCAGTGGTGCTGCATCAATCTGTCCCTGCTGAGGTTCTGCTTAAAAAATTTTAATGGCTATTAATTCAGAAGAAATATTTCAGATATACTGCTAAATAATGTCTTAGATGCCACAGCAAGAAACAATATCATGCCACTTATTATGCCATTTTAAAACAATATAAGCCATGTGTGAGAAATTAAATCTGTCACCCTGGGAAAGAGTTCAGGCTGTCAAAATGGTAATAGAAATGAAATTCAATTACCTACTTTCTATGTTGTGCATGGTAATTCCCCAGCAAATACTAAAGGAAATTGAAGAGGAGATTATCTTGTAAAGTGTTTCTATAATACAATTATTATTTTAATTATTATAAGGAAAATCCATACAATTCTGCAGAAAACCAGATGAATTTTTTAAGGATTGCAGCTGTTTGTCAGGCTAAGATTAGCTGCCATTGACCATGATCATCACACTCTGAAGGCAGTCACAGATCCTGTGACTTCTTAGATTTTCCTCATGCTCAGCCTTTCTGTGGCAATAGTCTGGGAGGGATGAGACTGATGTCGAGCTCTCAGTATCTCTAGAAGAAGGAAGCCACCAGGGAATTAACTGTAGTCCCTTTGTCTCATTCATCTCTGCACTCTTTCTTGGCTGGAGCTGTTCGGCAGCACCCTAAGTGTCAGGATCCCTTGAGTGGCAAACACTATTGAAGGGCCAGTGTCTCCCAGACTAGGAAGGAACTGGCCTTTCTTTTCTTGTGTGACTTCCCCAGCTGTGAAGAGTGGAGTTAAGCTGTGAAGAGTGGAGCTCAGAGACTATCCTTGGCCCAATTTCACTCTGCCATGAGGAGTGGAATGATGCAGCCGGAGGTACTCGGAGATCCCATTTCATAATGCAGCTTGACAGTGAGCTGTAGGCCATGGGCTAACACTGCAACCTGCAGTCATGAGGACCCAGACCTCAACGTGTTTGCTAATCATCAAGATATTGCATGAGGGAAAAGAGGAGCTCAATATAATATGCAGAATGAAGAGCTTTGATTTAGGCTCCTTTGTGGATTTAGTCCTAAAGTAATACATACATAGGCTGTATGTAAAAGTCAAAGACAAACTGCACTGACTCGACAATGAAACTAGGATTCCTCAAGGCAGAAATTTTTAAAAGTGATGATGATGTCAAGTGTCTGTGTTATGGAAGTTTGGGGGTTTTTTTTCAGGTCAAGTTTGTACAAGAAAAAAAAGAAAACACAATCAAAAGGAAAAAATAAGATAAAAAAGAGGACATAACCTGCTGATACTCTCAAAGATTGGTGTTTCCTATCCTATCACAACTGCATAAGAGCCAACACAGAAAACTGATTATATTTTACATGTCAAGAAAATACTGAGAACAACGGATGTCTCACCAAGTGTGGGATGAAACAGTAGGGTTTTGAGTTCAGGGTTATGTATTCCCAATCTCCTTAATCCACTTCAACATCTTCTGTTACCTTCCCAGTTTCTTAAAAGGAAAAAATTGGAAGTTGTGCCAGAGATTTTAAGACTAGGTTGTGATTTGTGTGTGCAGTTCACATGGTGGAGAGGCAGCATTGCTGGGTACAGAGCAGTGCAGGGGAGACAAGTAGCTCATGTGTGTGAACCCAGTTTGCCTTTCACTATGGACAGCAGAGTGCCTGACCTCTAAGTGAGCCAGTCCTGAGATCTGTAGTGCTTGATGAGACTATTTCTGATGCTTGAGCTAAACTGTTTACAGCTTCCTTTCTAATTTCTCTACTCCTCTGAAGCCTCTAGCACAGAGATGCCCTGATTGTTAATTGCTTTCTTGTCACCATCGAGAGGTCTTGGTGGTACTCAAAATAAAATGGATAGTGTTCAGGGGACCTAAGTCCTCATCAAACCTAACTGTGAATTACAGGGGGAGTTTATACCATGACATGGAGTCAGACCCATTCTGAGCAGGCCAGTCTCAGTAGCAGAAGCAGTCAAGCCACAGCACAGGTTCTTAGCAAACTAGCCCCACAGACTGGCTGTGCTTATAAGCCTGAGCATCACTCTGAAAAGGCTGATTTTGTGTTCACAGTATTTCTGTATGTGTAGATGTGCTGTTAGCCTAGGGCTAGCTTGGGGCAATAGACATGAGACTGCACTGCAGTAGGCAAGTGCGTCCTCTTTCTCAGTATCATCTGATACTTCTCTGTATCCCAGTCACTTCACGGAGGCTCTTGAAAAAGGGTTTAATTTTATCTTCTTTTGGCTCTTTCTCTAAGCACATTTTGCAGGTCCTGGTTATTTGGTCACATGGGAGCACAGTCACCATTTGGGGCTGAGTTAGAGTGGCCAGTCAGGATAAGGAAAGTTGCATGTCAATAACATAGCTATAAAGAAATAATATATAGAGCTAGATCATGCCCTCAAGGGCATGCCATGTGTTTGGAAGAGTTTTCACAGTGTGAACGGAATGTACTCTTACTTGGCATGCACAGCAACATGGAAGCTGTTACAAAAGCTGATGCATCATGCCTCCGGCTAACCCTGGTGGACCACCATGACTTCCCAGAAGAGCAATTAGGTGTGGTGCTCGTGTTCCTCCAGTCATCCTGGCCATGAGTCCACCCGACCCATGTGCCACAGGGGAAACCTCCTTATTCCCTCCCCTTTTGCTCTGGCTGTGGAGACAAACCAGTGCATAACTAGTCCTGCTGTGATCAAACAGTTGTGTTGTGCTGAGAAGATCCAGAGGAAAGAACAAAGGATAGTAATTTCCATTCCAAATAGAGAAGAAAACTCAAGATCTTACTGATTTATATCACTTTATGTAGATAAAGCTATGGGGTTGCAACTCCCTTGTTATTTAAGCCCTCATAGCAATGAAGTATTTAAGAACAGGAGAAAAACAAGTACTGCAACCAAGTAAATCAAAAGCAAATCCTCACAGCTGTGATGTGGTCCACACAATACAAGAAACATTTAGCTTTTAGCTTGGTATTCAAAATGTCTTTGTTTGTTTGTTTGTTTGTTTTATATATTGAAAGACAATAATGGCAAGGCTCTTTGAAGAACTAGGGGGAGGTTTTAAGTGTGGCCAAGGAATTTGCTCTTTTTAAAGCAAGAGTAGGAAGTATTGAAAATTGATTCTATTCTCTTAATATAAAGTTTGTACAGCTTTGAGTGAACAAACAATGCTGAAAGGCAGTTATTTAATGGAGCATCACAAAGAAACAGAAATGGAGAAATACATTAATTAGAAGTTAAATAAGTCAAAGTTCATATTCTAGTTTATATTTTAATGATGAATTTCACATAGGAGTTTCATTAATTTCATTTTGCTGATTTTCTTATGACCTTGGAAGGGACTTGGAACTAGACAAGTTTAAATTAGATTTAAAAAAATAATTTTAGAAATTCTCCAACATTACAGATGTAGGGGATATTATTAATTGTATGTGCTTTTATAGTTATATCTGTTTTATTTGGTTTTGGTCATGTTTACATAGGGTTTCCTGTTAATGATTGTATTTCTTAGATGCCTACCCCTCAGTTACTTTTATGGGGATGTTATATGATCTCTAAGATCATTTTCAAATAGAGATTTAAATGATCTGTTTTTAGATGGCATAATTATAATGAGACAACTGCCAAGACATTGCAGCCTGTGTCATGCAGGCAACCTTCTATGAATTCAGAACAATCAACTTTACATCTTACACCTGTGAATAACAAAAAGTGCCAGCAAAGCAGCATCACATTCTATCTTGATGGTATTTTCAAAGCAAGAAAATCAACAATGTTTCCATTTGGTAAGTCCTCTCTCAGCCCACTTCTGAATATTCTCAACGTTTCTTTCTTGTGTAGGTGCAAATTTGCCACGTGATAGCACACCCATCAAAATACAGAGAAGGTAACAAGACAGGCAGCACAGCAAACTCTGTAGGAGGTTAAGGGTGTGTATTAGCACAGCCATTTTCTTTGTCAGCAATAGCACAATCCACCCTTTCATTAACACTCTTTATTCCTCTTTAGAGGACTTCCCATCTGCTTTTGTTCTTTGCAATTTCAGTGTTGCTACATGGGTCCTTGAGCACCCTTGTCTAGTGGAAGGTTCCCCAGTCCGTGGCAGGAGTGGGGAACTACATGATGATCTTCAAGGGCCCTTCTAACACATTCTATGATTACCGTATTTAGTTATTCATGGAAACACATGTACACATTCTAGAGCAATTCAATAAGTGAATGCCTTCTAACACAAAGAAATTACTAAAGTAAATTCCAGAAATCTCAGCATATAAGAGTCACATGGACAGAAAAGACAGAAGGTGGAAACTGATAAAGAAGACTTGCAGGCAGGACACCACGTTTAAAGACCTTAATGACGTCTTGGTGCATGGAGTAAGACAAATAGATTTTGGAGGCTAAGACCAGAGAAAATACATCAGAAGTAGTAGACAGCCATGATCAAAGACATGACTTTGGGAGTGGGAAAGTGCATCATTAGTTCTTTATGAAATCCTGCCTCACAATAAAAGCAAGATATCCTGCTAAAATGCCATTTATACTTTTTGATAATTATTCTGCCAGTTCTTAAAAGTAAGGCTAGCACTGAAATTTCAACACATAGAATAAAAAAGGAAAGGAAGGAAAGAAATTGAAGTTAAATCTGTAAGCAAGTTTTGCCATCTGTAACCCAGCCAGACTTTCTACCCTATTGCTTGTCATTGAACAAATCTGTACAAATCTGAAGTGAAAAAGGAACTAGGGCTTTACTGATATTTATTAAAGATATTTTTGTGTTGTGTACAGGGATACAGATTTCCAAAGATTTGTCAGCATTGAAATTATCTTGCATATTACTACTAAATGAGTTGATATTTTACCACAGAAATATGTTTGCAAGCAGAAATAATTAATTTGGATACCCTCATTTGTTTCAGTTTATTAATGAAAACCTGTTTATTTCTTTATTCACATTTGGAAGTAGCAGGGGAAATAACCCACAATGAGTAATTTATTTAACAAATTTTGCCAGTCTTTCTCTGCTGCCCATGAATTGACACAAATATATGAATTCTAAAAAGCACTCATTATTTGAAACTATTAGCATATTTCAACAGAATTTATGAATAATTCTTGCCATGTGTATCAGTAAAAAAATAGCATTACAGATTATAACTGGCATCTGTAAACAGGAGTGAATGAAAATGTATTAGATAACTCTTCTTTAGTACTTGCAAATTATTTCTTGACTAATGGCAAGATATACTTGCAAATTATATCTTGACTAATAATGGAAAATATTAAATGTAATCCATCTTACCTGAAACCAGTTCAGATACTTCTCCTGTGGATGTGACTGTCATGGAGCCAATGCCAACAAAGGCCAACAGCCCAAGTGGCCACAGAGAGGTCTGGGCAGGGTTTCTGAGCTTTATTACCTGTATTACCTTGCCCTTGGCAGTCAGGCTAGCCAGGGCATGGCTAGTTCAGATAAACAAGGGGTACCCTTTGTCTGCACCAGTTCATATAAAGTCACTCTGGGCTAAATTTGAGCTCCACCAACAAGAATGAAATGCCCTGATGTGCTCTGTCCCAGAAGGGACCCTGGGTCAAAGACAAAGTTTGCTTTTTGTGCTAAACTTTCAATATTCTCTTAGGAATATTGAAAATTGAGGTATTACTGAAAATCATAAGCGTTCTTAGAAAGAAATCAAGAAGTGCAGGGAATATTTTTGTTGTTAAAACTGCTATTTACTCTTGCACAGCCTGGCAAAGTAGGGTATTGCAGCATCTGGAATATCCCTGAGGGAAGTAATCTGAAGAGCCACTTTCTTGAGCATGTTTTCTACACCTCTTGTTTAACTACTTCACATACTCATTTTCCAATCATCATAGCCACATTAGTTAATAAATTAAAACACTGGCAGCATAAAAGAATACTATCAAGTTTGTACAGACAGTTATTAGCATATTTACTGTGGCCAAATTGTTTCACTTGATTTATTTCTAAGTCAGAAACAGTTTCAGCAAATACATTATCATTCCACCTCAACAAAAAGTATTTATTTCCTCCTTAGCAAAGAATCAAGTTGATAATATTCTGAATAATATATTATCTATATCCATCCATCCATTCACCCAGAACTCAATTCTCTAAGGCTGAGCAATGTTTTAGGTTTAAATTTCTCTGTTTGCATTTCTCTAAGGGTAAAAAAGATCTTTACGAAACACCGAGTCAAAAGGGCTTATTTTCATCCAGTATTGGGAAGGGATTTCTCATTCCCTTAAGAAGGCAAATTTGTATATATTAATTTACCACTTAGATCTGTGTCCCCTAAGCTCTTGTCTTCTTGCAGTTACTCCAGCACCTATTTCAGTATTAATCCTGCCACTTGCATTTTGCCCGCTAGGCCTCCTACTGCTTTGCTTTAACAACATTTCATATTTTTCATATGCACATTCAGAATTTCTACTGCCCCTCAGTGCATTCAAGGCTTTGTGCTTCATTTGACTTATGGGCCCTTTTTGAGAAGGTGATATTGTTCAATTTTTAGCCTTGTCTATTGTAGGGACATATGGCACACTATTTCTCACCCTTGTTAGTAAAAGTATATGCAATGAAGGGGCTTTTTGGTTTTTTAAAAATGAACATAGTTTACTGAGTCTCCCATTGCTTTTGAGATTACACTTGATCTCTGAAAAGCAAATGCAGCAATCTGTGTAACAGCTGCAGCTGAAAATAACAGTGGGGTGTAGGAAGAAAAAAAAAACCAACAAAACCCATAGGGCAGTCAAGACCTTGAGAAAAAAATCAGTGGGCAAATAGGAGAGATGAAAATAGGGGGGATAAAAGAGAGTAGCCTGAAATAAAGGAAGCTGAATTGAACCTCCTTACAAGGTGAGATAGTTGCTTTACCACAAACTAAGGCTGGTCCTCTGACTACCTTCAGCATATTCTCCATTGTGCGAAGAGATTGCTCCTCCATTAGAAACACACTGAACTGCAGTTCTTGTTCAGACTGGGAATATCCCTTGTGTTTTCAGAGACTTTTTCCATGCTGCTGGAGAATAAGGGCATGAGTAATAGCTTTGAGGCCTGAATTTTGAAAGGAGCAACACTTTTTATATGCAGGTAAGCTTGAAAACTCAGGACAGAGCTACAATCTAGCTTAGGTACCCAGAGAGAGTCAGTGCCTGAACTCCTCACATGGCTGCTAGAGGGATTCCTCTCCGTTGCTTAGGAAGGCCAAAGTGCAGATAAACCACATGTAGGAGGCATGTGTAGAGACACAGCTATTGCTTTCTATATTTTCCTTTTTATTCATAGGAGTCTGGCTTTTCCTTGTACTTCATGTGTTTACACTGTTCTTTGGATGGCAAAAGTGTATGTGGGTGGCAGAGACAGCTTCAAGATGGCCTTCTCTGCCCAGACCATGTGAGGGACAGTATGTCCTGCTAAGGTGACTGTGCATGTAGCACAGGTAGGTGATGAATCTATGTGGCATTGCCATTCTCTGAACAGAGAGAGACATAATTCTCTCTCACAGGATTTTCCTGGAGAAGCACAGAGAGAAGAAGAGAAAACAATTCTTACCTCCATTCTCTGCACCTGTTGTTTTGCACACGTGGAATGTGTTAGGAAGACTGTTTACCTGAAGGGAGTTCTTAAATGGATTCTGGTGATGGTTGTTTATATTAATTGGCCTGTTGGGTCAAAGGTGTGTCCTGGCTGTCTGCAGACAGTCACAGGTTTTTCTTTAGTATTCTTTAGAATCTTCTAATATCTCTTTAGTATAATATACTATAATGTAAAATAATATAGTTTTAATAAAGCAATTGTTTAGCATTCTGAATCATGGAGTCAGATGCCAATCATTCTCTGCATACTATAAGTCTAGGCTTGGCAACAGTCTTGGAACAGTCAGGCAGAATAGGCAAAGCCAGAAGGGCCACTAACCTTGCCCAGTCATGGGGGAGCTGCAGATGGAGAAGAAACAAAGCTGAGATCTTCCAGATCTCCAGACTCTGTGACTCTTGGATTATCCTTCCTTACTGAAACAGGAGAAGAACCAGGATCTAAGACTCAGAGAGTGAAAGAGAGAAGGCATTCAGAAAGTCCACATTCTTAAAGTATGCGTGTATGCATAGACACATCTTTCAAAATTTACAGAGGTGTGCATAAATTCCTGTGTTTTGATAAGAACATTTCCTCATAGAAGTGTGGAACGTAAATTTAAAAATCTATTTTCCTTTTGCTTTTCTGAAGCCAAATGAAAGCAAGTTAGAATGTAACCATGCTGAAAACTGTCACTGTCATATTTTCTGAAAAAATCCCTTCACTGGGATTTTTCTCCTGGGAAGCTGAGAAGCCTCAGAGAAAAATGAAAATAATAATTATCAAATTGCTTTTCCTGTGTTTTGCTGCTTTGGAATGTGTTTGTAGACTGTTTATCCAACAGGTGGTTTGATTGGTTTCATGTGAATTGTTTTGACTTAATAACCAATCACCATCCAGCTGTGTCAGGACTCTGGAAGCAGTCATGAGTTTTCATCATCATTCTTTGTAACCTCCTGTCTGTATCCTTTCTCTATTCTTTAGTATAGTTTTAGTATAGCATTCTTTAATAAAATATCATATATCAATAAATTAGCCTTCTAAGAACATGGAGTCAGATTCTCAATTCCTCCTTCATCCTGGGGACCCAGAAAATACCACAGAAAATAAAGAATTTACATCCAAGGAATGCATTAGAAAGTGAATACAGTTTCCATGTGATTGCAGTCATGAAGAAGAACAATGTACTGTGTCCCTATTATAGTTTACTTCTGCAATAAATTGCAGGTTTTCAATCTTTATTTATTTCCTGGACATTGAGGTTCCTTAATTTTTGAGAACATTTATAGATATAGCTATCAAGGTGTAAAATATATCTACATTTACCAACATATCTTTGGAAAGCTTTACTTTTCAATAAAAATCTGATCATTTATGGAAATTAATGAAAACTTAGTTCTTGTAGAATGTGTGAGTCATGGTCCTGAGATGCTTATGAATAATATTACTACTCTCTCATAGCTTTACTAAAATACTTTACTGTCTTCACTTGTGCTCAATTCTGCAAATTGCAGCCAACCTCAAATTTTATAGTTTTTATATTTACCAGCCTTCTGTTTATTTAATTGTGTCTTTTTATTAAATCTCATTGTGCCTAGTTTGTGAATTACTGTTGAAGCTCAACAAACTCCTCTTGTTCAGTTACTACTCTTGTTGGATCGGGGACTCTTGTTGTTAATGGTTAGATTCCCTGCACTGTTATTCATACAGTCTTTTTTGATTCTGTGAAAGAAGAGAAAGTACCTACTGACTGCAGACAGAATGGAAAAATTCTAAAATTCCATAATTTAAATAAAAAACCCAACCCTAACAAAAAAGAAACCTTAAAAAACTTTAAAAAAAGAAAAAAAAAGAAGAAAATAAGAAGACATATGCTAAATTTTAATGTGGTTGTAAGCCTAGTAAAAACAGCACCTTAGCAGTGCTAAATGGTCTCTCTGGACTGCTAATTGTAGCTCTGGAGGCAGTTTGAATGAACAGGACGTTTCCAATGCAATGAAAAAGTACCAGTCTCCTTCCAGGTTTAAATAAAAAGGGAGAGGTTGGCATTAGCAAATGAGGTGGACTTCATCTTTATTGTTTTCAAAATAATGAACTTATTTGTATTAGCTTTCCATACCAAGACTAGTGCTTCACTTCAAACATGCCCTACTGAAATCTGAGGAACTACTGACTATAGTGTATAGTTAAAGTAAAGGCAAGTAGAAAAATATTCTAAGAAAAGAGATTGTTAATCCAAAACAATTTTAAACTAAGGAAAATAAATTAATTTTCACAGGTAGAAGCATTGAAACATTAATCTATTTATCCATTCATGAATTTCTTTTGAATATCAAAACAATCACAATTAATTTATGAGACACAAAAGGCAAAATATTTTTTTGTAAAACCTGCAAACTCTGAGCACACACCAACTTGTGTGTATGAAGCTAGAAGATCTTGTGCACTCATGCAAGTATGCAAAACAAGCACTGGCATCCTTCACTTGCCATTTCTATTAACAAATGCTCAGAAGCTGAGTCTGGGAGGTCTTTGAAGATTCAGTCTGGCCAAACAGCAAACAAGTAAGAAGTGACATTAATTTCTAAGAACATTAAAAGCTTCCCTCTGCCTCATCCCTTTTTGAGATATGAAGAAAAGAGTTTCAAGGCTTTAAAATGAATGTTTAAAATGTCAGGGAGACTGGACTGTTGTATATTTTAGTCCAATAGGAGTATAGAGTTATTTATGAAAAAAGGAATGTAATCAGAGGAGAGTCCTTTTATGTGTTTGCATATATACATAGAAGGGAACTCTTAGAAACTCACCGTGTTGCACTCAGAATGGGTCAGGTTGGAAGGGACCACACTGGGCCATGTGGTCCAACCTCTCTGCTCCAGCAGGGCCACCACAGAGCACATGGCACAGGATTGACACCAGATGGTTCTGGAATATCTGGAGATCCCACAGTCTCTCTAGACAATCTATTCCAGTGTGTGGTCACCTGAAATGGTAAAGAAATTTCTCATGTTCAGGTGAAGCTTCCTGTGCATCAGTTCCTGCCCATTGCCTCCTGTGCTATTGCTTGGCACCACGGAGCAGAGCCTGGCTCCATCCTGCTGGCACCTCCCTTCAGATGCCTCTTCTCCAGGCTGAACGGGCCCAGCTCCCTCAGCCTTTCCTCATTAGAGAGATGCTCCAGAGCCTCAATCATCTTTGTTACCCTCACCGGAGCCACTCCGGGGGCTCCATGTCTCTCCTGTCCTGAGGAGCCAGGACTGGACTCAGCACTGCAGCTGTGCCTCACCAGGGCTGGGCAGAGGGGCAGGATCAGCTCCCTTGACCTGCTGGCAAAGCCCTTCCTAATGCACCCCAGAGTACCGTTTTCCTTGCTAGCTCCTTTCATTCTCTCTCCTCTAGTTTCTCAGTCTTTGAAATAGCGTCACATCTCAGCTGTCCTTCATGAGGTCTGTCTGCTTTTCCAATAAAAATATATCCACAAAAGCTTTCTTTCTGCTGTTTTTCAAACCTCCATCTTTTTCCCGAGGCAAAGAAGCAAGGATACAACATGTAATCCACTACATCAAACTGTACAACTGTCTTCACAAAAGCCTCTCAATAATGATAAGAGTCCTTTTACTATTTAAAACTTAAAACTTAAGAATATACCATTGCAGAAGGTAGAATTATATATATATATATAATTATATATATATAGTGGAATTAGTTAAAATATTCATTTATTTCATCTTTTTTTTCTAGACATCAGTTTTGTTTCTCCTCTGTGCTTCCCCAGACACCAGAGAGCATCCTGACTCACTCTATCTGTACATCTACTCTCTAATACAAATAGTTCAGCAATGAGCTTGGCCTCTCTACTAAGCCTATGGGGAGGAAGGATTGGCTAGTATAAAGGAAGTATAGTTTGAATCATAGCTCTGCATTTTGTTCAATAAAACATCACAGGATATGAGGCTGAAAAATGAACAGCCCCTTCTTTGTGTAGTGAGCATAAAAGGTTGTGCAAACAGGAGTCATCTGTTTCCCATTTGTCACCCTTTCACCCAGCATGGGACTCTGACTTGTTGCACATCTTTAGGAATCAAGCTGTACACATGTAAGCTAAGACACTCCAAATGCAGGGCTATTCCTCTGATGAGGAACTTCTGCTGGTCCCTTCTTTCCCCTCTCCCAGCAGAAGTCCTGTGTGAGCAAGCGAATACCCACTGCTTGTGTCCCATCTCTCTGCCCATCTCAGTTCCCACACAGCACCAGCCAGGCACCCAGCCAGGGGATCAGCATCCCTGCAGGCATCTCTGATTGCCGGGCTGCCACCACCAAGCATGTTTGGGAAGCTGCTTCCAGGTCCCTGCCTTCTGACAGCTGATTCTCACCAGCTGGGTTATGTCTCAGCGCTAATCTGCTGCTTGATCTATTCCTTTGTCCTTTTGTTGACTCATCTCTCTTCCCATTGTACCTGATGGATTAAATAGCTCAGCTAACTCTTTCACTGATAGGCTCTATCCATGACTTATCTGCTGAATCCATAGGCTGCTGTTTGCTTTTCTGTTCCTCTAGGTAGCTAACCTAGATGGTAACTGATTCCCTTCCTTTTGAACAGGCACTGCTGCTGACTCTGCTTCCTTAGCTAATAATTTCATTTAATCAGCAAGATTCCTTCTGTTACCTGCTAAAATATGCTTTTGACTCCTTGGGTCCTTCCCTGTAAACTCATGACGCTGTACATTTCTCTCTCATCATCTCTTTGGCAGTACTCCCCTCTACATACTCTCTTTT
The DNA here is from genome assembly GCF_027887145.1 of Ammospiza caudacuta. Taxonomy (NCBI): domain Eukaryota; kingdom Metazoa; phylum Chordata; class Aves; order Passeriformes; family Passerellidae; genus Ammospiza; species Ammospiza caudacuta. Next base: position 38,404,376 of record NC_080595.1, on the reverse strand, counting down.
CTTCTTCTTGGCACTTCCTTTCTCACATTTGCTTTCATGTAATTTGTCATTCATACTGTCCTTCCATATTGTCCCTTTGACTGCCACATCACACTCTTGACTGCCCTTCTGACACCCAAAGCAGTCCTTTCCTTCCTTTATCATTCCATTATTTGTCAGCATGATATATAAAGTAAACCTCATTCCATAAATTATCCTTGTAATTACACTTCAAATGTGGGTTTTTGATACTTGTAATGGTCATGAATACACAGGTTGGAAAGTCTGCAATCTGACCAGCAGCAACTGTACAATACAGCTTAATTATTGAACCTGCAGGGGAACAGCATTTGTATGAAGCAGAAGACCTGAAAGATAATATAATAACTCAAAAAAAGTACATGAATCTTTAGTAATAATACACAGAAAAGCAAAGCAAAAGCTAATTACCAGAACTGATGAATAGATAATTTTAAACTTGTTAAAATAGCCTGAAGCACAGGCTGCAAAACCAGCAGCTTTTCCTTTTGCAATAAAGTAGAAAATTGAAAGCAGTTATATTTTTCCTGTCGCTCTTCTTTTTTAAAATTTTGTATTTTCTTTCATTTCTCAATGTAAATAAGGGACTAATCAGGTTTATACCTCTCTTTCCAGCCTCTGAATAATTTTGCAAAATGCATACAAGTTTTAAAAGTTACCCAGAGGAAAAATAAAGTTGGTGACCTTTCTACTTGGCAACTTTTCAAAAAGTGGTTGACAAGTTTCAAAGTCAGGAACCCAAGGTCTGATAGATTCTGAAGAAAATAAAATTCTTGGTAAATTGCTTTTACTTAAAATAAATTCACCATCTTAAAAAAAAGAAAACAATGACAAAGCAATAAAAAGGTTTTTAGAAATTACTATCCCTTTAATTTTTTTAAATTCTAAACTGCAATGCAGTATGGAGAAAGCTGAAGTCAGAATTCAGATACTCTTTCAAAATATAAAAATATTGAGTAATTTACTCCAGTGCCATTTAAATTTTAATGCTGGAGATTTTAAAAGAGACAAGATTTCCTTTTTTTCTAGTGCTAAGGCAGCTTATGAAATCTCAATAACCTTTCCATAACACATTCTTTATCCAGATCTAGTGATGCATAAGCACTGCCGGTCATCCTTTCTGCCTTCTGTTTTTCCAGATAGAAACTTATCTTAGCCGAAACAAATCCCTATTTTTCTTGCAAAAATAAATGTACTTGTTGTTACTTAACTTCCTATGCAGATTTGAAATTTCAATTTTCTCTACTTTCTGAATTTCAATTTCTGGATTGAAAGCAAAATGAAAAGAGTTGAAGATGTCCTGATTAGTATTTATTTTCAGTTTGGTTACTTCATGAACATATAAATGGGGCAGTAAGGTGGTGGGACTGTTAAATCACTCACTGCCTTTTGGAATTCATTATATTTTTACTCTCAGTCCATATCCTTTTTCCTTGACAACTCTAATTTATTTTAATGCTAATTTTTACTGGATGCCCCAGCTACAAACACTTTCAGGAAAAATGGTTTTGATTTTTTCTTCCTAATTATTTTCAAGACTGATAAATATGGTTGATAGCTGAGAGGAGGTGAAGTTCCAGGGAACCAATATTTTTCCACAGAATCAATAGCTTTTTAACAGAGCACAAGTATTGCTCTTTCATTTATAACATATTGGCAAGTCACAGAATAAGCTGAGCTGGAAGGCACCCATAAGGATCACGGAGCCCAGCTGCTGCCCTGCACAGCACCATGCCCAGGATCACACCACACCTTCCAGGGAGCTAACGCCTCCTCCTCCCAGACACTTTTCTGTCTGTGAAGATCAGCTTCTCTAAATATCTTGTCATTATTCTTTTGGGTTTTTTTGCATTCTTTAAAAAGGCCCACTCTTAAATAACAAAGAAAATATGCTAACACTCTAGGAAAACACTTTGTTTTATTTCCCACTAAATTTCAGAGTGCCTAATGAGGGCACTATGTGTTGGTAAAACACATAAATGTCTGGTTTGGTGCTGATTTTAGCTGTGAAAGTAAATTGAAGAAAAGCTCTTGTCATGTGAGGATATCCAGCAGAGCAACCATTAATATCGATAAGAAAATCTATTTTTACACAAGGGTAAACAAAAAAAAAAAGTGTGATTGAAATATAAATAACAATGTCTGAGCCATAACTAGTGAGATAAAGTTAATTCTCACAATACATTTATGGATATGTGTATTGCAATTTGGTCGAAGATGCCTCACTCCAGGATACTAAATTTTGACTCACTTATACTAGCGCCATACGAAATAAGTCTATCAAATGAACATTTCCAGATTTGTACTTGGGGAGAGAGACTGAAAACTCTCAGTCTAAACAGAGAACCTGGGGATAACAAGCCAGTTCTACAAAGCAAGCTGAACACTTGTAGTGATGCACCAAATCCTATGTAAACCACAGGAGCTGACCTGGAGTCCTACTGTTTGTAATCAATAACTTATAGGGTGCAGTGCAGTGTTTTGGAAAGGATGATTCAGAAAAGAACAGGGGGTAGGGGGTGGGACCTGAACACGGCTTCATTGTGTCTCAGAGCAGAAAAGGTGCCTGAGCATGCTCAAACAGAACTGTGAGTAGAGTGGAAAAGGCACTGTCATTGTAGCAAGCAGAACATTGCACTTGGTGATGTACACTGTACCCTTTGGAAAACTAGTAAATAGGAGCATGTATCGATATTACCCAGAAGAGGCTTTACAAGTAGTTTTCTGGTTTGGAAGATGTGTCTCCCAGCTAGATGCTACGGAAGTTTTATATGTTCAGCTTAATACAGGGATGGTTAAGTGAAAAATTTGATCTAATTCGCTCAGAACCCTTAAATCAAGATAGGATATCTTCTCAAAAAAATCACTGATTTTGTTCATCCAAATCATATGAGCTCAGTGGAAGAGCTTCTTGGGGAAATTTTGTGTCCTTTGTTATAAATAACAGATATAAGAGGAAAATATAGAAGCTAACAGGCATAACTCCATTTTTGCACCATTTATTAGCATCAAATGTTATGTCTATATTTAGTATTATTGTCAAAGCAGATATACCAGCCTCCTGTGTTCCTGAAGTCTCTACCACCTTGTGTACTGCCTCCTCTCTGGCTTTCTCATTCTTCTCTAGAAAAGAACCTTCATGATGCTTTGGAATGAGATTGTCAGGGATATGAGCAGAATCTTCACGTAGAACTGCACAGAGCTGCCAGGGGAGTATGGACAGACAGAGATGTGCTGTCAGGGATGCCTGTGGCTGAGCTGTAATAGCTGCTATCAGTGACTTTGAGATCTGAAGATAAACGCTTCAGAAAATCTGGAAATTATTATAGTTTTAGCTCAGTGAAGAAATGTGCGTTGTCAAGCAGTGATGGTGTGATTGTAATTGGTCTGTAATTTAAACACTCGTTCCAGTGAGCACACACATCCTCCAAATGCCTGTTTCCTTCTTTCTGCAGTTTTCTGGCATGCTTGTATGTAGCTGTGTAGCAAAACCCACTTTTTTACAAGTATTGTAAATTCTCAAAATAGGTTAGGAAAAAAACCCAAGAAATAAAGTTTTATTTTTGTTGCTGTCTTTAAAAGCATCTTCCTTGCTAAATTTTTCTGATCTCTGAGCACACTCGTCACATTTTTCCTTCTAGTCACTACTGGAAACAGTTCATGTGCCTATTGTATTGCGTTGATTTTGGCTGGGATAGAGTTAATTTTCATCACAGTATCTGGTATAGGGATGTGTTTTGGATTTGTGCTGAAGGCAATGTTGATAACAGGGATGTTTTAGTTACTGCTGAGCAGCACCTACACAGAGCCAAGGCCTTTCCTGCTTCTCACACCATGCCAGCAGTGAATGGGCTGGGGGTGCACAAGGAGATGGGAGGGGACACAGCCAGGACAGCTGGCCCCAACTGTCCAAACGGATATCCCAGACAATGAGACATCATGCTTAGCATAGAAAGCTACAGAAAGAAGGAGAAAGGTAGGGACATTTGCAGGGATGGTGTTAGTCTTCCCAAGTCACTGTTATGCACAATAGAGTCCTGCTGTCTTGGAGATGGGTGAACATCTGCCTGCAGATGGGAAGCAGTGAATGAATTCCTTGTTTCCCATTGCTTGCATGTGTAGCTTTTGCTTTATCTATCAAACGATTCCATCTCATGAGTTTTCTCACTTTTAATATTCCAATTCTCTTTCCGTTCTGCTTGTGGGGGACTGAAAGAGTGTGGTTCTTGGTTGCTGGCTGGGGTTAAACCATGTCATGTATTTTCCTTTTGATTTTTGAGTTTTAATTAGAAAAAATTATTCTCTTTTTTTACCCCCTTGAGTCTTTGCTGCCGTGTAATCCTATATGCAGTGTTACAGTTCTTGAAAGGATAGATTTTCTTATGCACTGAAAGAAAATCTTTAGGACACAATTTTCAAAAACATCTGGCATTTACTCAAGTCTGCCTTCTCTAATGTTTATATCAGAGAATACTTTTATCATTGATAAAAATAGGTAAATATTCCTCCCCTTGGATTTATTTTGAATGTGTTTGTTCAGTACTACTACCTTGCAATTTTTTTTTCTTTTCAGTCTACATAACCTGGAACAAAGGAAAACACTTGGTAATGAAATAATCAAGCAGTATATTCTCATTTTTGGCATCTCTAAGTATCAAGATGTTCTGAGTATATTCAAAACCAAGTGCGCTTGTTACTTGCAAAGCTGAACTCCACTAATGATTTCAGGAATGAGATGTGGTTATTTCATTTGGTGTGTCATACAGACAAATGTCAGTCACATTCTACAACATCAGGCTGCTTGCACATGGCCAAAAAGAGATGATGTTTGCTTGTGAATCATCCTTCAAGGATGGTCCATGTTTGCCTATACCAGAAGGTGCCACATTGACTTGCACTTATTTCAGGACAGCCAAGATAATTGCTGGTAGCACACCCTCCTACCATATGCCAAAACCAAGGAGATACTATATCCAGTGAACATTTCACAGAGTGATGTCCAAGGCAACATACGCCAAATAATTTTTACAGAGCTTCCATGTATCACAATAGCAGCCTCTGAAAGGGTATCCCTGTATCACTTTGTAATAGGGGAAGGCATTCCACAAATATCCAAGAGTGTCACTAGAACCTGCTTACAGATACAGCTGCAAGCAGAGACTCCCAGTTGGGCCAGATACAGCACCCACTGGCAGAAAATGACACTTTTCTGCAGAGAAACACACACCTTCCCATGCCCACCTCTGATTTGATTGTTCTATGAGAAATCTTGCTCAGGTGTGACTGGCCTTTTGAAGGAGCCCCTGAGACAGATGGAGGCAGACGAGTAATGATCACAAGCTGAATACACATTGCTCTTCTTGGCTCTGGCAGGAGCTTCACCACAAACCCATTGCCACACTGCTGCACATGCAGTGAGCTGGACAAAGCCCTGACTGCAGCTGATCAGTATCTACTCAGGCCATGAGATTACTATGGATGCTCAGAACCAGAAGGTGAGGAAGTGTGAGCATTGCTGTGGGTGAACAGATATAGCAGATAGAAGCCTGGTGGAATGTAAGTTTCTCTGTGGCCTTTCTGGGTCATTGTTTTTGTGACCTGTGGGTTTGTGGCATCCCTCAGCACTAGAAAAAGCATGGATGTGAGCAGGTCCTTCTAGAGCTGTTTTATGGGCTGGTGGTGAGAGTGCAACAGGGCATTGCAGTGTCTCAGCACAGACCTTCAAATATGCTTGAATACTTGTGTAATATATTCTTCTCAAACAGTGGTGTAATATATCAGCTGGCTTTTTGACTCTGCTAAAGCTGTGCAAAATGATTTTTACATGTGTGTAATATTTACTTTAATCCTAAATCTCACAGTGGTGATAACATGTCTCCTTCTGGAATACTACACCTGAAGTAAGCCATAAAATGGTGACAATATTGAGTGTTTAATAATCTTATGAGTAACATTATGACCCCACACAATTTAGAAATAATCCTCAAGAAGGTGGTGTTGGGAGTCAGGGGACACTATCACACTGATTTCTAATAACTTGGGAATTCATTTTGTAAAACAAGAAGAAACAGTAAAGAAAAGACAAGGAACACAGGTTGCAGCTTGGAAGACTCGGTCTGGATAGAAGGAAAATCACAGTTCAAAAAATGCCCTGCTTTGAGCCAGGTCAGCAGGGAAGCCACAGACTCTGCACAGTGGATGTTTTCACACACAGCTAGGTAAACCTTATGTGGCTTGGGCTCTTGACAGGCTAGAATTTTTGTTCAAAGGTCCAATTAGATGAGCTCCAGCGGTCTCTTACAATTCCTAGAATCTCCTGTCATTTTGAAAAGACCATGCAAAAAGATACCATTAATTCACTTAATCTGAAATATTATTAATTAACTTACTGTTAATTTGTGGTTCATCTTTGCTGACGGTTAATGAAAAACACATAATTCTGAAAATCTCCAAAACTTTGGACTCAGTGCCTGTTGCCATAAAAGGTCTATGAGGAATCTGCAACACATATTTTATTGTAAATGCAGTCTTGTTCTTATCGCTCCATGTTTCTAGATTCCTCAAAATATTCAGCTGCATATGGCCCATCTTTTTTCTTTCTACACCTGTAATTTATTGAACAATCTGAGGAAGCATTCAGAAGAGAGATGGAAAGCACCATGTCACCTTTCCCTCTGAACAGCTTTGAATTACTTTCCTGTAATCATTACTGCAGATTAATGCCATCAAAGAGCAGTTCTGCAGGAGATAAAATGAACAGCCTCTGATAAATTTATCATTATAGCAAATCACACCAAGTAGGATTTCTTTCCTCAGCTTGAAGAATGTACAAATGATTTTTTTTCCTTTTAATTTTAAAGGTTTTCCTAGCAGTCAAGGGCAACCTGAAAGTCAATATGAGAGTCCTGAAGGCATGCTATTCTGGCCACGCTGGGGGAAACATAATGAAATATATCTGCTTAAAATTTGTAGTACTACACTGTATCATTGTATTGAAAAGGAACTCATATAAGTTTAACCTTCTTTAATGAAAAGTTTATTGCCTAAGTGATGATACATTTGAGAGCAGAGGCCACTGGGGAATTATGTATGATTTCTCGGTTTTATTTTCCTTTATCCTAAGTCATCATCACTTGCATTAAGTAGGATTTAGCAGGCTTCCTGGTTGCACCGTGAGAAAAAAACCTGAGACACAGTCAGGGTCACCAGGTTTCTCTGCAGAGCCAAATCTGCTGCGCATGCTTCTCTGTCTTTTATCTCTCACCCGTTCCTTTGGCCATTAAACATTAACAACTATTGAGTGACTCAGAAGAAGGGCAGCAGGCACTTCTGGAAGAAGTTCAAGTACTCTGTTGATGAGAGCAGTGCTAGCACCTGAACAGCACAGAAGATATGCTAAGCTGCATACTAAGTCATATTCCTCATTCTGCACAGAAAGAGGAAAAAGAATATCAATGCTAAATAAAGGAGGAGGAGTGATCATTTAGGCTGAGATAAAAGTACAATGCAATCAGTGGAATTGCATTATTAAACAGCGTGGATCAAACATGTAGTACTGTAAAGACAAAAAGCAGTTATTATAGGACTGAAATTTGAATTGAAAAAGAGCACCTGAAACAATGTTTGTGCCTGCTTTTTGCAGTCTCAGTTATATGATGTGCTTGTTTGTGACTGTGAGAAGTTGACCTGAACCCCAAGGGGCCTTCTGCAGCTCAGACTCCAGCTTTCCCACAGACAGCTACAGAAACACACGCCAGCTTCCCTTGCCACCATCTCCCTATGTTCCACCCTCTATCTTCATGACTCTTCTTTTTTTCCTGAAATGACAGACAGGCACATAGCACACAGTAAAGTTCATTAATCTATATGTCTGCTAAGTGATAAAATTATTGTTTCAACACATGTACATTGCTTTATGCTATGTTGGTGTATACTATCCTTAAAAAGGCAGTAATATTCAGCATGTAACACCCTATTATAGAATCACTGTTCTGCATTTTTGTTCCAGACTTCATTTTTCAGTTCAGTGTAATTCAGAATAATTCTCTTTAGATCTGACATTGATTCAATTTCATCCCTTTCTTTGACATAATTGAATTGGATAATTCTGTCAAAAATCTCCTAGCCATTTTTGATCTATTCTCAAACATAGTTAATCAAAGCATGCTTCATTGGTTTAAGAGAAATAACCCAATAACTTCAAATTTTTGGGTGATTAGACAGCTCAAATTCCTGTCATATTTGGAAGGTATGTTGTCTTCAAAGGGTGTATGTAGTTTTTACATGTCAGAAGATAGCTGAGTTGCAAGGAGCTGAGGGAGGGAAATATTCTGCATGCCCTCTTGTTGCTGCAGTTCTTGCACCTTCAGGAGAGGCCCTAGGAAGAAATGGGGCTGGAGAGGGGATCTTGGGGTAAGACTGAGTTCTAAATCCTGGGTTTAGCATCAACTCAGTGTACAGCTGAGAACAAATTATTTTACCCCTTGGACTTTATTCCCCCTCTGTAAAATGTGGTTAACAGTATTTACTGCCCTTGCCTGACTCTTTCACAGGAATCATGGGGATGTTTAATGAAAAAATATATAGCAAGGCACCATACTGTGAACAACTAAGACATTGTAATAGTGATATCAGGATACACCTGAAAAGAAGCACACCAGTTTCCACACCAGAGTATGTCTGCAAAGATTGCATTTTCTTATTAACTCCATTTCTATTGATGGACACTCTGAAAGCATGAGAGTAAATAGGTGAAAGCAGATAGGGAGTTTTCAGCTCCAAGACGAATTCCAGCTTGTCTTGCTTCCTCAAATCAGAATTTTAGTTTAGGTGATCACAGAAAGGTCTGAAACTTCTTTCCACCTTTCCTGTGTTTCTGTGTTGCCCAACAATGTGAGGGAAAGAAACCTGACAGAGTAAAAAGGGTTTTTCAGTTACTGTGTTTGATTTAATTAATTTTCAGTTTATCTTTTCTTAGCTTATATCTTGGCATATTAATATCCTTATCTCATGAAAGATGGCCCAAATGGGGGTGGCCTTAGAAAGTCAAGGAAGTTCAACTTTGCTTGTTACTAGTCTCCTTAAAGAATGAGAAATGTATGTTTTGAAAGTATGTGTACTCAAAGATTTGCCATGATGTTTTCTTTTAATACAAGAAACAAAACAGTGTGAGGTCTTTATTCCTAGCTTACTCTATCCTTGCAGCTATTTACTTCAGTAGTTATGGCAAGTCTCGGTGCTGTTGCTGGCTCCTGCTCTGTTTTCACGTCCATCTGTTTTTCTGGATTTGATTTTCCTTTCTGTCAGTGCTCTTGAAGTTTTCCTCCTTCCTCTGGCCTAGTCCTTGACACTGACACTTGTTGTATCTTAGGAGCAGCACTCCCTACTTTAGTGCCTCCACACACAAACTCGTTTCCCCTCTGCCTTCTGGCAGGAGATACAAAAGGCACAAATTACAAATTGAGATTAAAACAATTTACTGGAAACAGCAAAGCAATAATAAAATGAGCAGTAACAGCAACAATGCTAAGAACAGCAGGGTATAGAAGAGGTGGTGTTTTACCTCTTGTATAGACAGAATGCTCATTGAGCTGAACCTCATGGTGTGACCCCAGAGACACTGAACCACATGGCACTTGGACCCTCCATGCCCACATTTTTCTTCCCCATGGCATCCATGCCAGCTTCCCTCTCAGAAGTGAGAACCCTTCCCTCCTGCCTCCCAGCCATGATGTGTGGGTTAGAGAACAGCAACCCAGGCACCCCCACATGGCTTCAGGCTCCATCCCACCATGGCTGCTGAGGAAAAAACTAACTCTGTCCTGGCTGAAGGTCAGGGCAACACTGAAACCCAAGAGGATCTTCGGCAGACTGTTGGTCAAGTAGTTCAGGAAGTTCTGGGAGATGTGTTTGATAGCAGAAGAGTATGCAGTGTTGAAGACTGGTGACTCAGGGAACAAATCTTGATCCAGTTGGTGTCATGAAATTTTTAAAGGGAATTTATCTTGCTCATGTACAATTTTCTCTCACAATATAATGTATCTCCTGAAATCAGGATAAGGCTGCTCTCTGTGCCATACCCTGATCTGCTATAGCATTTTCAATTCCAAATTGTTTTATTAATGCTTTTTTCTTCATTATTTTCCTTGTATAGAAAATTAAATGAAGGGAAGCAAAAATAAAAAATAACCATATTTTCCTGTAAAGGCGTGTATATATAGTGGACATATAAAGGTGAATATAAACCCGCTTTTGGGACAGGTCACTGTATAAAGAGAACTTGCTCAGAGAACTGTGTCAACATTTTGTTCAGCATGAGGTACAACTCCTGATGGGCCTGGGTCATATTTTTTGGTTATACCAGGCTTTTTAACAGGCCAGAAAAGCCTAAGAAGTTTCATCTACAATGAAACACCATCCCCTTCATTATTACAGAGTGAGCTATCACAGTGACATATCACAGTTTGAGGGTTAATAATGCAAATAGCAAAAGGAATAAGATAGAGGGAAATTTTCTGTACGTTGCTTTATACAAGAGAAAATTGCGTGATGTAGGTGAAATATTAAGAATGGAGTACTGAGTTCCTAATAATGCTTTTACAGAAGTTGTTGTGGTAATAGAACGAAATGATCCTGAATGGTATTTATCTTATAGGGCTTCCTGAGGAAGTTAATGATTCACTGAGCACTGGAAGTTTCTCTGTTGTGGGCTGTTTAAGCATCTGCTTCTAAATGTCAGGACAGGCCAGCTGTCATATTTTATATGTGTCCTTAGACTATAGATATGCATTAGTCATTGCAAGAAGCTGCCATTTCAAGTGTGAGAGGAACTTGAAGTTTCAGGATTGATTTGTGAGGAGGTTTTCCCATTCTCATACAAGTTTTGAGCTACTGTCTTAATGATGGGCTCTGTTCAGAAAAGCATAAGGTGAGAGTATATTTTTTGCAGGTTCAGTATGAATTATAAAGAAATAGTGCAATTGCTTTTTATCCACCCACAGGTTACCAACAAACTGTCTCAAAATCAGGTCGAGTCTCAGATGAGTTTGTGGTCATTTGTCATGCATGTCTGTACAGAACATTAGCTTCATCTCACATTTTTAGAGTTGTTTTTATTCTCTCTGTCTCAGAAATAGAAATACTTCTATTTTCTGTTCTTAAGGGAGAATGTAGACAGAAGATTTGGTTATTTTCCCACTAAATTGCATTCCACAGAGAGGAGGGGAAAGAAAAAGAGAAACAGAGAAATACCTTTTCAGTTGAAGCAGTGAAATTTGCCTTTTGGTTACATGGCTCTAAACAATTTCAGACCACATGTCCATTCAGATGTGAATGGCTGTGGGTAGACCCCCAAACAGTACAGAGGGAAGCAGTTCAAGGGCAGCTGGAGGGGAAGGAGAACTTCCAGATCCTCCTTTGCTTCTGGAAGTCACTGACTTGGATGACATTTTGCTACCTTTATCTGGGAATCAGCATGTGTTTCACAGTGCTCCTGATCTCATTGGTGTGCATGTTAGTTCTTTCATATTTCTTTGAGATTTATTCTTCTGCCTTATTTTTTTTCTGTCAGGTTTGGCCTTTAAGCTTGTTTAAATATGAAACAATGCCAGCAAAATCTGTGCTCTGCTCCTGGATGACTCTTTTTCTGTTTTCTGTGGCCTTACAACAAACAACTGTCTTCACACCCTTAATGTCCCCTCCCTCCTGTCATGGTGTTGTGCAGGCACCTGGGACCAGCCACAGTGATGGAGCCCGTGTCTATCCCACTGCCCAGCCAGGGAGCACCAGGGGCAGCCCCAGCCCTGAGCATCAGGATCCTCCCTGGGATTAGAATGGTCAGGAATGTGGGGCCATGGGTGGGTCTGGCTCAGTGGGGCCATGGCTGGGCAGGGCAGGGCTGTGGGGAAGTCAAGGCTGGCCATGGTGTGACATTGTTGGGAGGGGGAGAGATAGAGTCCTGGGCCAAGGGCAGGTGGGGAGAAGCTGTCAGTGCTGGTGAAGCATGTAAGTGCCGTGGCACAACCCAAAAAGATGTAGCAATAATGTTTAAAAGGCTTGCACAAGCTGACTGGGCTGTGACTGTGTTTATGGTCCTACAGCTTGAACAAAATGGTTCCAGTGATAGAAATTCTGCCAGGAGTCCTGGGGTTTGATCTAGCAGATCCAGAAGCTGTGCCTGGCCAGGGAAGAGGAGGAAAGGTTGTTTGGGGTGATTCCCCAGACTCTGTTCCCTGTCACCCTCTGCTGCCCATCCCAGCCCGTGGGCACAATTAGCGCCATGTCTGGCCCCACTCGAGGGCTGGGGAATGGGTTAGGGGGCTTGTGCCTGCTCTCCTGAAGGTAAATCTGTTCCTTGCTCCCAGCTTCTTGTGTGAATGATGCAGCACTGCTTACCTAATGAGAACAAATATTTTGCCAGTGAGCCGCAAAGTTGCTTCTCCAATGTTTACAGTTTCTTTTTGTAGGAGTGCTTTGGTCACAGGGCAGCTTACTGTGAACAAACAGGCTGAGTGCTGGCATGGATAATGCTGTGAGGTGCAGTCATGGATAGGGCAGAAAACACTCATTTTACTGCTAACATGAAATAGACCTTGTACCACTAAGCATTCCTGTGTGCAAATTACTTGTATCCAAAACCAGATTTGCCTCCAGTTATTATGATTCAGACCTCCAAGACGGAAGCAGAAGTATCTAATTATCATTTTTAATTATGAATAACAAATAGCCACTTTGGCTGCTTTAAGAATAAATCACTGCCTAAATTTTTCATCACAATGCATTTGTAAAAAGCAAAAAATTAAAGAAACAAATAATGCATTCTACACTTATTCATTATGGGGAAGCAAAAAACATGCTTACTTCATTTTCAGAGTGTTTTCACAATGAAAGATATGAATGATGATCCACCTGGTGGATTTTCCTTGGGCCTGTACCACTGAAGGGACTAGGACTCTTCACTCACTATAAAGTTAAGCACAGGTGAAAGCTTTTGAAGGCTTGGAAAGAACTAATATATGAGGGCATTGCATCAAAATGCATGAATAAGAAATAACATAGTAGTTATTGTGGTGATGTGATCTAGCGAGCTGGAGGGAAGGGAAAAAAAAACTAATTCAAGGAGGATTAATTTATTAATATTTTATTATTCTGCAGTTTGACACCTTGCTGTTTTCCTCAATTTTTTCCATCTTTCTTGTTATTCTTTTTTCTTTTTGCCCTTCTGTGTATGCAATATGAAGCTTTTCACACCTCAGCAGGGGTATTGAGGAGCTGGATTACTGTTTTGTTCATGGTTGAGGATTCTTGGTGTGGGATCCAGTCAGCACAAAATGGTTGTGGGGCCACAACAGCTGTAGAGCAATACCAGGACATCTTTTAGGGAGCCACCATCAGCACTGGGACACAGGTTCACGTCAAAGAGGCCCAGGTCGTTCTCCCTAATCTCTGACACTGACCAGTATCAGATGTTCCAGAATGGATTAACAAGGTCTCCATGATGAAAGGACAGCTTACCTATGGGGAATCTAACAGAACCCATAGTGACTAGTGTTGTGACCTTGATAGTTTATAATGCTACTGATTAGTTAAATTTCTAAAGTGTTGATGTTTTTCTATCAGTGAATCACTTCTGCCAAAGGTCTAGGAATCAGGCATGAGCAGATTTCCTGCCTGAGTCTGAACTGTGCCTCAAGCCACTGCTTTTAAATGTTATCAGGCACCCTCCTGTTCTTATAACACAGTTTTTTCTTTTCATTTTTTCTACTAAAAATATATATTCAGGCAGTGTTTCATAGGCTGAAAATGTTCTTTATTGTTTGAGTTTTTTTCCTACAGTTTTGATTGCTGATAATGTCTCCACAAATCATGTAAGATTGCACTATTTGGGAGAAATTATGCACAAATATTCAGCAGCAATTGTATAAATATTTTTCCTTTGAAATAACCTGAATCTATCAGACAAAGAGCAAAATACAGATGCAACATGCCTTTGATATTGGATAGTTGAACTCCTCAGAAGATGCTTGTATGGTTATGTATGAAGGATAATGAGTTTATTTAGTATCAGAATCTTCTGTAAAATTCTGGAAAGGAGGCACATACAACTGACCTTGTCTTTTACTAGTAGACTACAAACATCTTATTTTTATTACCTTGTTAGGACACCAGGACTCAGCTAAATGGTTTTATAGTTAAATGGAGAAAGTTTAGTACATTAATATCCCACTTGTCCACACTAAATTAATGGCCTGGAGACTGTGAAAGCTTTATGACAGATCTGGGTTGTACAGGGCAATTTAAAGCTCCCTTTTCTTCAATCTTTGGTGTGGGCGCCTTGGCTTTCAAAGTGACTGAGGAGCCCAAAGTACCCAGAATACATAAACCCCTGAGTGAGGAGGATTTATTGTGGTTAGGTAACATATGGCTATGCTGAAATGTGTGATTCTGAAGAACATGGGAAGAGAAGAGTGGTATTAAACCAAATTTTCCCTGTTAGACGTGCATATTCATACAGTCTTGCAACCACTGAAAAAGCTGTACCAGCACTTCCATGAAAATTCACATTTTCAGCCCACATTAATCTCGAATTTGTTTCTTCATGTTCTGCTCCCAGGCAAGTATATCAGTGTGAGCTTTGTTTTGCTATGTTTTGTTTTGTTTTGTGCCCCTCAAATGAGAGCTGAATCATTTAGAGGTGAGATCCTTTGAAATTAATGGGGGAGACATATAAAAATTAAATTTTAGGGAAATGGAACTGTCTTCACACAGTTTTAATATTCTTGTATTCCATCATCATTTTCCTATAGCACTGTTAGTGTCCAAACAAATTTTCATTATCGAGAGGGTTGCAGCAGGGTGGCTGCCACCATGCACCACTGTGCTGTCTGTGGGCCTGCCAGCTCCAGATCCTTTTTGTGAACAAGACAGGCTAACTGCAGATGGTATCCTCCCTGTAGCCAAAGTCACAACATTAATTGATAAAATAACTCATTGCTCTGCAAGGTAGAATACTACGGTCCTAAGTTTGGAGCCAGTTCCACCAGTCATGATTTCTTCACATTCATTTAAAGACAGTTTAAATTGAGGGTGGTCTGTGCCCTCAGTGCAAAATATAATTATATCTTATTTTAACTGAGTAACTCTAGAGGAAACTGCAATGGAAAACCTAAAGTGCTAAATTAAAGGAATTGAGCCATCTGTGTTGTCTGAATGTCACACCACAAAAGAGAATATGAATCTACTCCAAATATAAATTTCTTTGCTACATTTGGTTTTTTAATCAGTCTTGAAAATTTCTGGTTACTCCATGATTTTCTGTCTGCTAAGACAGTTTTATATGTATATGGCAGAAGATTTAGAAAATAAGAAATAGATTCTCTGACTTGAACCTCTGTTGCATAAGTTCTGGATGAGAGGTCCCATGTCAGCATGGAACAGGTGTATTTTCATATAATTACATTCTTTTCCCTTTTCCAGTGAGGACATAGAAACAGACCTTTTTCAATCTTTTTTTTTTTGTGAATTTTTTTTCCTGTTCTGTTAATGAAGTATTACAGATATTATCCACCTTAAAAGTAATCTTCCCTTTTTGTTGTGTTTCCTGAGAGTCAGCTAACTCTTTATCTATTGCTGCATACTTTTCAGTAACTTTCCTCTTATTTCTCCATAATGAGGTCCACAAACCATCTCATCTTCTTTGTGATGTTGCTACCTCCTAAAAAATGCAGCCCTTTCTATTGTAAAAGTTTAAGCTACAAGCTACTTAGACACACATCTGCACTCACGTACACATATAGACACAGAGCTCTTTATCTGTAGTGCAAACTCATTGAACCAATAAGTGTCTCAAAAAAAGTTCCTGTTTTGCATCATACATATTGTCATGTATAATATGATAATTTCAGATGCTTTTAAAATGAAGTTTTGATTTTTGCAGTAATTTGCATGGAATGCAGTTTGGTTTTATTGAAAGGCCTTTTATTTCAATAGGAATGCAAATCCTGACACTTTAAACAAATTTGGACATTGCGTGTGATTGCTATTTTGACATTACGAAATATATATAAAAGTAAAATATGCAAATTTGAAAATTATAGCCCACACTTGCATTAAAATAAAATCTCTTTCAATAAAATTATGAATTCCATAGTATTGTGTGTTCACTCATCATGTTTTGATGCAGAGTTAAACACAATATTTTACAGTTCAGCTGGCTGAAAAATTAAGGAAGATATAATAAAATTAAATCTTTATTCTTGGTCTCAAAATATTTTCCATAGGTTTTGTGATCAGATAATGGTTAACTTAGTGATTTTTTCTATTAGCATTTTTCTGTACATGAATCACACATTTTAAATGAGGTTTCAAAAAGTGTAATTCCAGGAAAGATCCTGGAGTAAAAATTAATTAAATATTTTAAATAATTAAGATTTTTCCCATTAAAATAGACATGTTGACTATATATTTTAGCATTAGAGGAATATGCTACTCTTTGAAATGGAATTTGAATGCTACCCTTTAGATGGAAGAAATTTCAGTATGCCCTAAGTTATACCTTTTGTGACCTAGTTTTTTAACATTGATTTATTTAATTACAGTGATCCTATGCAAGCACAATAGGTTTTCAAAATGTGCATGTTCTGAATGTTCTTGTTAATCTTGCCTGATCAGTTATTCAGATATGCCTTCTAAATTGCTTGTCAATCCTCTCGTGTCCATTCTGCATCCCTTTTGTTTCACAGGATGAAGATGGTATGAGATGATTTAGGTATGCAGACTGTTTGGTTTTACAGATTATTACCCTTTCCTTACTTGTTTTTTTTTATTTGTGACTTCGTTACTTTGTGTGAAACACTGCTCACTCGACTGTCTTTTCATTATGGAAATGATATTTGTACACCCTGCAGCAGAAAATTTGAAATGATGCATAAAATCAATTGGATTTTGAACACTGCACTACATTTATCAAACTAATTTTTTTGTCTTCAAAGTTATATAGGATCTTTGGCATTCATACTGGTAAAAAGCAGCCATCTAAGAATTGTATCTCACAGGACACTTTTCAAAACATTGGAATTCATAATCCAGGCTTACAACAGAAAAAGAATAAAAACACAAAAGACTGGCTCATTGAATCTCTTCAAAATATCACACAGTCTCTTTGTGGGGATTCTTTGAGAAAAAAACCAGAATGTTATTAAAAATTTTGTTTTCAAACTTCATTAAATTTGAGGCCATGATAGAGTCACTCTGCTCCATTGAAATACACAGGCAAGCTCAAAAAACCTAGAGTATTCTGGTCAAGTTTAAAAAATAGTTCAATCTGAACTAGGCTCATAAAACTGGAATGATTTGGTCTCAATTATACATGAGTTTGTCTGTGACAATGTACATTCTGGAATATCCAGCAGCTTACTGTGCAGCCAATACAGTGAACTGTACATCATACTGAGGGAACCAGGCCTTTGATAGCACTTGGGGATTGGGCTTTGTGTTTTTATAAAAATATTATCCAGCTATTAATACCCAAGGAGTCAGCATAGAGCCTTACATAAAGTGAATTGTCACAGCTTATAAAAGATGGAAAAATCCAGTTTGGCAGCCAAGAATTACATGGCTACTTCAGAAACATATGTCCATGCTAGCCTCCAAAACACAGTATGACTTATCTTGAGACAGGGCATGGAATTTAAACCTCCGCGTTCTTAAAAAGCTGTATGTTGATAAATGAATTTGTAAAATTTAACTGATAAAAATTGCTGTCATGTAAACAACTGGGCCCACAAGAATTCCTATCAGTTGTCAGAAGCTATTCAAAGCTGAAGAAACCAAAGGGAATTCTCACGGGACGGCATCCACAAGTGGAGGACTGTCATTTATATGAATCCTGAAAAGAGTGGAGATCATTTTCCTTCCCAGGCAGAATGTAGGGAAACTGCAGACAAAGAGCTGTGTGGTCCCCAATGGGAAGTACCACCATGCTTGCTCTGCTCTTACACTCTTTCCCAGGCCACAGCTGCTGGTGTGTGTTGGAGATGAGCTGATGAGCTGCTGGGCACCTTCGTCCCACCAAGCTCAACCCACGTTCTGTAGTGATCCTCAAACAACTCCACTGAGCAGGCAGGAGCACTTGGAGGCTGGAGCTGTCATTGTTGCGGAGTTCCTGCGCAGGAAGCAGCTGGGTTGTGCGCGCAGCGCTGGAGCGTGAGCCATGAACATCAGACTATCGTTAGTCCGTATCCGAGGGGCCACTGGGACTGCGGGCCCCGCCGCGCCGCCTGATTGGCCCTGCTTGTTACGCTCATTGTCATTCACAGCTATTGTCAGTGCAAGATAAATTCTTCTTGCTACAGTGCCCATCATGACAGATTTTGTGGCAGGCTTCAGTGCTTTCTTTCCCGGTGCCTTAAAACATTCAGAGTGAGCCTTCATTCATCTTTATGGGAAATGATGAATCCAGCAATTTTATGTCGAAACTTTGCTGCCTTTCTCTTTAAACTTTCAGAAATTGTGCATAAGTGTTTTAAATGTGACAAAAACAAGGCAAATTCTGACTGTAAAATAGTCCTGTCCTTGCACCATCCCAATATATTAAGATAAGATTCTGCAGCTGGATCTGGTGAATCTCGGTCTGGGCAATTAACTCAGACCAGGGAAATGAACAGACTGACCTAAAGATTTATGTAGACATCCTCTAACCAGCTTTTTTACCTCTTGTTAGCGACAGTCAACCATAATAGTGCCAGGCTTTAGAGAAATTCAGTGAAACAAAGTATTTTATAGTTGTAGTTTCAATCTTCTGCTTATATCTAAAAAGAGAATGGCTGAATAATTTTGAGATTGGACAAAATAGCAGTATGCTCCTGTAGGAGAAGCTCTTCTTCAGCAGCCTTAATGAATGAACACCACCCTATTATCTTCTTTTCCTTGCTCAACAGTGACAGCACAACCCATATAATTCAATATTTCCTTTCTGGAAGTCTATTACAAAACAAGTAAATATATGTTTCCTTGACCTTGGATTAGCTATGTCCCCTTGCTGCCCGTGTGTTTATATCTAACAACACACATGTAAACTTGTGCTTAGCAAATGAGTGATGACTGTGGTAGATCCAGGCTGCACTGTGTTAAGTCTCACTGCACTTAAGTCTCAGCCAACAGCTACCAAATACCACAGTACTAATCCCTAAGACGCTGTGATTCAATAGAGAAGTATTTAATGAAAAAAGAACGCTTTGAGGTACTTGTTTTTTATTCTACTAAGTTAGTTATGAGCTCAGAACAAAAGAATAAATTTCCTTTTTAATCTTTTTTTAACTGTTCAGTATTTATGACTGATTATGTGTAACCATAGCAATCACTGGACAATTTGATGGCATTTTTAAAAAAAAGTAACTTTTATCTGCATGCAACTGTTTATCTGAAAACCACAGCTATCCAGAGAAAAGGGTTCAACATATTTATTTTAACTTTTATGGATTTTTTTCTTATTTTCTGACATATTTTAAAATTGGCAGGTATACTGCTATTATGGTTTCAGACAGTTCTTCACTGATGCCCAGGTAACTGAAGCCCTGTGTGCATTATTTTGTTTATTGTATTGTTGACACTGTTTTCATCTGTCCTTCTCTATTATGCCAAATTACCATAATATATGTGTAATCTGATATCAACCCAATATGAAGCTTGGATCCAGATTCTGATGATGCAAACTCTTCCCAAGGATGTAACTTCTTATAATAAAAACGAAATGAGTTATAAACAAGAAGTTACCATGACTCTCTTGTTATGCCCCTAACAAATCCCACCCAGGGCTTCAGGGAAATGCTTGAGAAATCAGACCAATGTTGTGGCTTTCTCATTTTATATCTTGCTGACAAATTCTATCCCAGTGTGTCCGCATCTCATTGTCCATTTTTCTTCACTTCAGGGCATCCCATGTGCTGTATATGTTTGAATGAATACAAGAATGAAACGAAGGAGGAAATACAAAAGGGCGCAAATCATATTTTCAGATGACACAAAGCAGGAAGGGATAGCAAATTCATGGGAGAATGAGAATAAAATAATTTAGTCAACATAAATTGGAGAAATGGCCTGAAATCAATTAAACTATTCATTAAGGATACTGGCAAATAAGCTCACATAGGAAATAACAATCAGAACAAAAAGAAAACAACATTAAAAACCCTCGACAATAGCAAAAGAGAGGGTAAATGCAAAAAGGAAAACTTTATGTTTAAAGTAATAAGAAAAAATGGAGGCTAAATCCTGAATAACATATAATGGTTTCTTCTGACTTCATCCAGATAGTACAAGAAAAATCAAGCAGGAGAGATTTCTGAGTGAAGTTGTGGACTCCCTAATATTGTCTAATACTGTTTAAATTTGAAAGCTATTCTAGTTTTCACTCAGAATTTATCTTGGTGAGATGCCTGAATACTTGCATAATGAAAAACTTCAGAGTAAACTAAAAATATGCGTGAGTCCTTTCCATTCTTCTCCCTTTTTGAATACTTTCAATAAACCCTTTTACATTGGAAGCCACATAATTAAATAGGAGCTAACTAACCCAAAATGTCTGCCTTTCATCCCAAAAGACATTTTATGACTGGGGAACACAAAGCCTAATTCTGTACAGTGTCAGCATATTACAAGTAGCATTCTTCTTTCATCAGTCACAGCCACACAGGACTCCCTGTCAGTCCTGCCTTATAGTCCTTTCTCACTGGAATTATATCTATGCATTAATTGCATTGGAGGTCCCAATTAAGCTTTCTTTTACTACAAATACTAACTGGAGTGATATAAATAGAGGGTGCTTTATGCACACTAAAAAATGGTCATTAGAGAAATAAAAAGCATTGTAGGAGCAGATTTTGCCTCAGGGGAGAGCCAGACGGAAGGGTAATAAGGGATTTAGCTTTCCATTGCCACTTCCCTGTGTACCACGGGTCACAAAGTGGAATAATAGCTGTGTAAATGCTGAACCCCACACTCTTCTTTTTTCTCTCATTGTTTCACGTTATGGTTGATTCCCTCCCTCAACTTCTTGTGGGGCTTTGACCACTTTAAGGAATGGGGGTAAACCCAGTCCTCGAGTGCGTGTCTCTTATGATCTGTTTGGAAAACTGAACAAGAAATTCTCATAATAAAATATTAAATTTCTAAGAAGTTCATTAAGGTAGGTGGTTCCTTTAATTATTTATTAGGTTGACTCAAATATACAGCCAGGTTGTTATAGCAGAAGTCCTTTGGCCAAATCTAGCTGGAGAAGGGTGGAAGTCATAATATAGTGCCATTTTATAGCACTAATTTGTTTTTTTGCACATTATCATGTAAGTTAGTATAAGTTTGCATTAATTTCTTGTGTGAGAGCACACCACCTACTTCTCTAAGGCCAAGATTACCAGTTGTGGCATTTGAACATATGGGAAAAAGATCCTTACACATTCTTAAATTTTTAAGGAGCCCCCAAAGCAAGAGCAGCACCCTTCCATTGTCTGATTGCAGTATGGGTGAGCCTTTCAGAAAAGGTTTTCCTCAAGTGGGTACCAAGTTGTGGTACTGGAAAAGGAGCCAGACATCTCTGAAGTTTAGGTGCATTTTATGTTGAAATTTTCTTTCTCAAGTTTAGAGGGAAGTGCCTCTGACTATTCAGGATCTGCTCCTAAAGCTAAGCCACATGCCTTTAACATATTGACTGAGTACATCTGGGAACGTCCAGTTCACGCTGCTGCCAGGTGTTGGTGAGTACACTTAGCCTGAAAGGTGCTATATAAGACTAAATTAGCTTCCTCCCTTCCTTTTCTCAGTCTCTCCCTTGAGATGTGTAAGACGCCCAGGAAATAATACAATTTCTGAAGAGTAGTGATTCAAACCTGAACTTTCTATGTCAATGCACAAGAATTCTTCAGGGGAGACCGTGAGGAAAGTAGCGGTGTTAAATTAAACTGAAGAGTGCTTAGCATGTAGGAAATACGGCTGCAATCGTAACCAAAGAGTGTGGATAAATAGTGGTATTATGCTACTGAAGGTGGAATTTTGCCCAATCGTCTTGACAAGGAAACAAGAGGCAAAGGACAGGAACTGATTCATTAGGTTGCATCCACAGGTCCTACAGTCCTGCATAATGAAACTTTTGGCTCTGTGTTGGCATTGTTTGCAAACAGAAGGTCCTACTGGCAGAAAATTTGGCACTTGCTGTGTTTGGTGAAATTCCCCTCTTAGCTAATCTTCATTTGGCTTTTTATGCCCTGTTGAAACTGGCCTACCACCTTGTTAGTGGGTATTGTTCCTCCCTTAACAGATGGGAGTGACTATAGCGTGCTGCTGAACAACTCTGTATCTATTTTAATTATAATAGCTCAATCATTTCTGTGCAGGGTGGTTAAGAGGAGAATATACCACTATTACTCTGGCAGGAGAGGAAAAATCAGCCACACATCTAGAGGTGGGGGAAGAACTGGCAGACTCTTCCTCAAGAGAAATTTACATCCAAAGGCAATTAACTGGGTTGACTTTCTTCTCCAGGACAAAACCATCAGTCTTTTCTGCAACCTACCCAAGTTCAGCTGAATGGCTAAGAAAGGTGCATAAATATGATGCACTAATTAGCATAATTGGTCATGAACTATCAATTTCCACTTCTTCCTAAGCAGAGAAATCTGGTTTCATGAGCTATCTTCTCTACTTTCTGTAGTAAGGTGGTACTAAGGGTGAATGATGCTTGTCCTTTATTGTGCTCTCAAGAAGAAGTGGGAGGGGGGGGCAAGGAATGAAGGAATCATTTTAAAAAATGAAGATGTTTAAAGTACTCCTAGTACTGGAATGACTTTGCCTTTTTTCCAGTATAGATTTGCATTACGTGTCCTGATTTGGATTCGTTGTTTGTTGGTTTGATTTTTTTTTTAATATGCCTTACTGTGCTTGTCTTGCTTATTTCATTCTCTTTTCAAGTCTTCCTGGTGACACCTTGCTATATATTCTTTCCTTGGAAAAGCATGTTTTCCTCATGTTTTAAAGCATGGGTATTACTAACAGAAACCAAATTACATTCAGCCTGGAGGCTGAAAGGATAAATGGGAGGAAGGGTAGTAATTTCCAAGGGAATGAGGTAGAAGAGGAAGACAGGCTGAAAAATAAGTGAAATAAAGAATAAATTATATTTAGGCAAAGCTACATGACTTTCTATTTGGCTGGTGGGAGGATTTATGAATGGACCAATCAGAGCTTGAAAATCAAACTTTTAAGCCAGCTACAAAAGTTACTACATTTTTCCCCCCTTTGGAAACATCCCCCAGAAAAGAAAATATTTTTCATCTTCTCCTTTACATTTCCTTAAGGAAAGTTTGATTTGCTTAGGGAGGAAAAACTACAGCTTTAGAGCTAAATTTTAGATCTCGGCAGGCTACCAAGCCAGGCTCTGTATCAAATCTGCCCTGAGAAGGACAAACCTGTGATGCAAATTCCCTCTCTAGTCCTCTCCCCTCCCAAAAGCAAGAGTAATTCACTAGTGAGCAGCGCCCATAGTCAGCTGGGATATTGCCCTTGCAGCCCATCACAACTGGTGCCCCTGGGTGCCAGAGGTGGAGGGCTTTTGTCCCTCATTCCCCAGGGAGCAGCCCTGCCAATGCCTGCCTGCATGGCAAAGATGCCCCCTGTGCCAGCCACACAGGAGCATGTTCAGTGTTTGGCAGAGGTTCTCCTCCTGCCCTGCTCACTTTCTGTCCCATTTTCCCAGTCAGAAGTCAGACTTCCCTAAGAGAGACAGAGTATAGTTCTAAAGGAAAGGCAAAGGTAAGCAAAGTAAGGCAAAATACAGGTTTAGCAAATTACTCCAATAAAAAGTACAGCTTCCACTAAATACCAGAAGGAAAGCAAGAGCATCCTTAAGTGTGCTGCTATTAGGAGACATAAAAGCAATTTAGTGGAACAAATAAAGTCCCAGCAGCTAGTTCCCCACCTGTAAAGGCAATAACTGAATGGGCAGCACCTGAAGGATTTCCTTTATTGTTTGAGGAATACAGCATCTCTTGTTATGGAGCACACAGACAAAAGGAATACATTACAACAAAAATACTTAAAACAAGCATGAGAGAAAAGCAAGTATTCAGCTACCTCCGAAAACACTTCAGTCATTTCCAGCCAGGTAACTATTAAAAATACCTCTGTGGAAGTGAATTTCAAAAAGTTGTTATCAAAGTAACTAGACTTGTCAGCAAGTGATGGCTTTATAGACCTAATACCTGAATGTGGGGATTTGTTTGTAGAACTGTGCAATTACTGAAAATTGAAAACAACATTTAGAAGGCAGTGTCTTTATTTTCTGCTGGAAGTATGTGAGCAATGCAAACTAAAGCACTTAAAGAGGTACAGCAGACAGGGCTAATAGGCTGCTGAAGTCTCAGTTACATAATTTAAATGAGGCAGCTTCTGTAGGATTGAGTTAAGTTTTTTCATCCCATAAACTGTTTCCATTAGGGTTTCATTGATGTAACATATTTAATACCAGGTTACAGAATAAAGGTGAAAGTTTCCAGGAAAGTTGCTAAAATCAGACAGTTTCCTTGTGCTATGAACAAACTACTTTTGCTTTGTTGAAAGTATTGTGGACCAGGTTTGCTTTCCCAGAATTCTAACACTTCTTGTTTTAACACTTCAAAGTTATTGTGCAGTTAATCTTCAATGAGGATGAGTACATGTGACATGTTTGGAAAGGTCCGTGCTAGAAATGAGAGTGAGAGGCATGTATAAATTTGTTAACCTCTTAATCTGCAGCAGTTTACAGCAAAGGATACCATAAAATGTGCCAAGTGATCCTGAAGGTGATATTACCTGCCAGATACAGTTGTATTCTTCATATTTGTCACTCCATCTGCTGATCTCTGCATCAGTTTTTACCCTCAGGCTAAAAGGGGATCTTGCACATTGTCATGCTATTTGGATACCTTCCACAGGAAAGCCTGAGCTGGGTTTTTTAATCATACTGAAGTCTGCCCCTTTTGGCATTAAAAATATGTAAATACATGCCAGGATAAATATGTGTTCCAGGAAAGCACAGTTCAATTGTCTGTTTCAGAAAATAAGTGGCTCTTAGTCTGGGAAAGATATGCTTTGGGGCATCTACAAGATGAGGTAGGAATTTTCTGGTTATGCCTTTTTTTCCTGAAGATGTTGATTTGTTGATAGAATACTACTTGATGTCAAAAGATTATTTCACTTCATTTTTGTCTAAGAAGAATAAATTGATAAATCTAATGTTTGTCTAGATTAAAATAATCAGCTTGAATTGAAAAGCCTTTTTTTTTTTAACTAACGTGAAAATAAAACCTCAATCTACAAAGATTTTTGCATCTAACTGATTTTCTGGGACTTGGATTTATCTTGATGTTGTAGGGAGACAGCTTACTAAATCTGTCTTGTTCTTTCCTGTCTTCTTCCCTCCTTCAGTGGGAAACCAATTTTTCATCCAGCTATGATTACCATATTCTGTTCTTAATTAGGTGTGACATGATGAAGAGTTTATCAAATGTTAGGTTCTCAAACTGCAATGGAAGAATAGTAGGTGAAGTTCACACAGATCTATGTAGCTGTCTGTAACTGTCTCTCTAACTACCTATCTCAGTTTGGAATTCAGTGCATGAGAATGGTATTTCACGGTGAGCTTCACATTAAGAAATTAAAACAGAAATTCCATATTATCTTGAAAGGGGGAGATCTTTAGGGTAAAAACCCAAATGCAAATAGTTATTAATTTACATTTTTTTTATTTCCCTCCCTTATACTAACCCATTTCTGTTATTCAGCATGCTTCAGTACTTTTTTCTGAAGATACGAAAAACAGGAAGGTATATATCTCTCGGCTACAACTGCCAACCTAACTACTAGCTATGGTTCCCTATGGGTTTCTCTCCTCCCTAGTCATGCTTTCAGCACTTCAGGTGCAGTTTTTCTAGCTTTGTCCCAGTTTCCAAAGCCATGTTCTCATATTCTTCACACAGCTCACCCCTGTTAGACCTGAGACTCCAGGCCTTGCCAGCATGGGCAGAAATAACACAGTGGGAGTAGCCACATACAACCAGGGTGCTCCAGCTGTCACGAGGTCCTGAAGTGTCCCCAGGCTCTCCTTATGTTGGATGATAGAAGTGTGACCTGCCCAAGGCTTTGGCACCTCTCCCACATCTTGCCAAAATTGCTGGAGCCTACTGAGGACAAGCAATGGAAAGAGAGTGAAGGTGCCCCAGTGATAAAAGAGCTTGTGATTTGCTTTGATTGGCTAAACATGAATGTTACTCCTCTTTCCATTCAGTGAAGCATGTTTCAAATTTGGCAGGGAGAGAGATCCCCTCCCTAACATTTTCTGTGAGACCAGGAGAGCCTGGGCCACTTATGGAGGACTTTGTTATTTCTTTAGACTTTCCATGTTTCCTGGCCATGCTCACACACTAGCTCACTGACAGTGGCTGCACAGCTGGGAGGTCATGCCAGTGCTCAATCTCCCCATGGTTGTTTCCCATTATTTGACTGCTTCTGAGGACAAAAATGTCTCAGAGGTTTTGTGCATCTCCAGGGGATGCCATCTTCCTCTCGTATCCCATTGCATGGGCAGGGCCATGGCTGAGGTGTCTGCACAAGCCCCAGCTTGCCTGCCTGCCTCGCAGCATTCCTCGGTCCAGGTCAGAGTTACACAAGTTTGCCTGCATGCAGCTGTTGGAAAAATCTGCATCTACAAGGCTTTATCTGCAAGGCTGGAGAGCTGCAGGCATCCATCACTTTTCATCAGTCAGTCCTTTACTCATTCCTGCCTTACAGAGGGTCATGTCTAGGTGGTGCTTTTCCAGCGGGTGTGAGGTGTAGAAGCTCTGTCCCCCCTGCCTGGCTGGGCTTCCCCAGCCCCTCACCTTAGAGACCAGGACAGGGAGAGGAAAGTAGAGTGTGGTGCTGCTGAACATGGGATTTCAGATCAGTCCTGAAATCACAGTTCAAATAGAGTGTTTGGAAATATGCACAACCCTTAGGTCATCTCATTGTCATCGATTTAGAGGGAGTTTGAAAATCGGGATGCCTTAAAACAATGTTTTTAAAATTTGTTCTCCACAAAAATTCCAGAGGCAGGTGCAACTATGACAAGCATGAGACTTTCCTCTAATTAGCAGAGTAATTAGGGATACGGGACTTATGAAAGTCATATAAAATAGAAACATACAAGATTATTAATTAATGCTAAATTAATTGAGACATTTTTGAAGGATACAAATGAGTCTTGTTGATATACCTAGCAGAGATCAAGCTTTCCAATTAAAGCATATGGAAGTGGTCAAAAGACGTCTTTGGAAAAGATGTGGCCATTCTGCCTTTTCAGGCGACCCAATTTCCACAGCCCTTGGCCACAAAAGCCATAGGTTGCTAGCACAACCTTCTACAGAATGAGGCAAATTGAACTCTGACTAGTCTAAAATTAGAGAGGACAGGAAATGTATGAATAAAACTGATAAAAACTTTTTGAGCTCAGTTCCTCAGGCTAAGTGTCCAATTCTGTTTGCTCCTTAATTTGTCACATTATTATTTTGTATTTTAATGAAAGTGCATTGTATTAACTTACATAATGCAATGTGTAGTTCTTCATGGAAAAAAAAAACAAACAGGAGCCAATCTGAAATAGTTTGCCTACTATTTGGGAATGCTTTATTTTCATTCCTTAAAAGTGTTGTGCATGTTTTCCTCTTGGGCATAACCCTGTTTTGACTGTATAACTGGTAAGTGTTTATCAGTAATAAAATAAAAATCATATATGATTGTATGCATTTATATTAGAGTAAGGGATAAAATTCTGCTTTTATAGGAACCAAGTTCCTGTTTTATTCCTGTCTTCTGAATTTATTCAGAATTTCCAATCTGCAATTCAACAGATGCTGTTAGTGCTATTCAACTTGTGGTAGTGAGGGCAGATTCAAGCACGCTCTCCTATCCTACCTGCTCCAGCTGCTGTTCACAATAACAAAACAGCCTCCCCCCCAGACACATTGCCTTGTTGTTCCTTGGCCCTCAAGCTTATTAAAAGTGTTCTTCAATACTTGCTCATCAAATCCCACTGACTCCAACTGGCACTTTCTGTGTATACAAAGAATTTGAGGTCATGACTCAGAGCTGCAGCATCCTAAAGCACTTTTAGCAGAATAATTGCTAAGGGAACACATACCATTGGACTCTTCATAGAATGACAACAAATTGTCAGAATTGGCCCAAATCATTCATTTTTTTAATGGAAGGATGAGGACAAGACTTCTGAAGTTTAGTGATTACTGTTATATAAATAATTAGAATTGCAAAGATTCCCTCTCGATCCTTTCAAAGCATGTAGTCATTTCAACTGTGCCCCTTTTTTGTGTATTTCTTCACTTTGAAAGAAAAGGTGACTTCATTGAAAGTCAACACTTTCCAGCTTCTTAGCACTGAAATGTGGAAAGGCCTTTGTTCTGCTTGATGTAGTTCCGAAGTTGAGAGTGCATTAGACAGTGCTGTCAGAAATCCAAGACATATTATAAAAATAAAAATAGATACTGTTTGCAGTATTTCCAGTGACCTTCTGATGTGTATAGTAATGTGAAAATCTTACACAGCTGTGGGTTTACTCCCTGGAGAATATTTGGTCAATAGTGCCTATCCGGTAGGAACTATATAAGAATGCTTGGAAACATTATGAAGTTTTTTTTCAGACGACATAGGATTGATTAGACTTCTTTCAATACCTGTAGTATGGGTTGGACTCAATGATCATAAATAATTTATCTTTTTCAAGATAAATGATTTATTGCTCTTTGTGAATTTGCAAAATTTTGCATGGCCTGGATAATATGGAAAAACCCACACCTAAATAAAATTTACCTGAGACAGAAATTCTGCTTTTTGCTCATAACATATGCCAGAGAGAAATACTGAGCACAAGGTGTGACTGTCAGGTACTTCATAAGTAATCCTTGGAATCTTCATGTGTTTGCATATGATGTACTCACTGCTGGTAGGTTTTATTCCTGAGGATATAGTAAAGACAAAGAAGGTAAGGGGAATATTCTACATGGTGAATCCTTGCTAGAAGAAATTCCCACAGCATATAAATGTCTGTATCTGATGTAGCCATGTCACAGGACCTTGAGAAAGCAGTGTGACACCAAACAGCTCCAACCCAAGCGGGTGCTGAGTAGCAATTCCTCCGTGTGGGTATAACAGCCAGTTCACCCCTGTGCAGCCCCAGGTGTGACCAAAGGGAACTTGGAAGAGGTAATGGTGACTTCTCCAACACATTTGTGTTTCTGCAGGATGCTGGAAACACGGCCAGGCAATTTGGCTCTTGTGTGCTGCTCACGTGGAGTGGGTTGGTGCACCCAGCTGGGCACTGGCAGAGGCAGTGAGCTGTGCTCTTGGGCTGAAGCATTCCCATATTCACCTTGCCCACTGCAACATTACATTGGGGTTGTAATTCCCTAGTCATGTGGGGAATGTAGCCTAGAATCATTGTTTTGGTTCAGAGGTTTAAACTCTGGCTCTTTCTGTGGGCTTTCCCTGCAAGAAATTCAGCAGATAACTTCAGTCCAAATACTGTGTATTCAAATGTAAATAACCTGTGTGTGTATGTGTGTGAGTGTGGGTGAACACCCATGCATATGTGTGCAATCAAGATTATTCACAGCTTATTAAAGATAATAGTTTCTTGCTTTTTAAATTGTAGGATTCATCAAACCATGGGTGTGGTTTCTGTAAGAACTAAGCGACCAATCACATTAATGGTCTTTGGGGACACTTTCAGAGCACAGCATAGCTGGAGATGTATTTGTGCAGAATATTCCAGCCACATCTGCAAATCAAAAACACATTTGCAAAATCTGAAGTGAGAGTAATTCACTATTTGAAAAACGAACTAAATCTCTAAGATTATTTATTCGAAACTTGGAATTAAGTCTGCTGTAGATGGTATTCATTTAACATGGATGAAATTATTGATTTAAATATCAAGGAAAAAATAATAAAGTCAGATAAACTGCTTTGCTGCTCTGGATGAGAGGAAGGTGATTTTCTTTTTAAAGATGTGCTGTAATCTTCACTAGGTGCTCTCTTACTTTTGTTTGTGGATATTTACTTTACAGGTGGGACAACAGATGATAAACTGTGAAACAAAATGTATCTGAGCTAGGGAGCAGCCTGCATCTGGCATGGGAAGATTTGGGGGTCCCAGGCTGAAGCCCACAGAGAAGGCACATGTCTAGAAATGTCTCTGCAGCTGCTTTCCTTATCCATCAGCAATCTCTGTAAGTAACACCCATGACTAAAATCTTTTACAGGTCACATGGAAAGGCACTGTGGGTCACCAGTGACATGACTGCATGGCTGCCTGCGATCCAGCACATCTATTACTTCAGTCATATTTTTATTATCCCACTGAATTTCAAAGGGACTTTTCTGTTTTTTAGTGTTTGCTCTGTAGAAATTGAGACACCGTGAGCAAAGGGTAGCACGTGAAAACCATGGTCTTAAAATCAGAGAGAAGGAATTGCTTCCAGCTAGTTGTGGAAATTCTCAGTCCTGCTACTCTGTTTTTCTTCCAGGCACAGGTACTTACTGACCTCAAAGGTGTGCCAGAAATCACAAGTCCATATTCCCATGTAATTGCCAAATGTTTCCCATTGTGAACTACCTTTTTATTTCAGTGAAAATTACATGACTAAATCCTGAGCTGTTGCATTTCTATCACTATGTTTTCATATCTTTTAAATGTTGCCAGGTTGGCAAAATCTGTGATTGGTGGGACAAGCAAATGCCTTGAAAAGACTAAACATGTTTTTGGAGAAACAGTATGGTAAGTCAGACTTCTCTACAGTGTGTTCTGTAGTACAATTGCTCACTTCATGTTTCTGTAGGAGTTCCAGGGATTTAAAACCAAATTTAATTTTAGCTTGGCACCAATGAACTCCAGTACCAGACATCATGCAAGTAGTAATCATGAAAACAAATGAAGCTCTATGCTTAAGTCAAGATTGAATAATAAATTTAAGGGACATAAATTCGTACAGACTGCTATTTATATGCACTTCCTTGGGTAGGTGCCTGAGATATATTAATGGGCAAGTGCTAGAATCAGGGAGTCTGGAAACTTTTCTGATCTTCAAAATAAAAACAACAACAAAATTGATCAGAAAACAAAACAAAACAAACAAAAAAGGTAATTCATACATTGAGAAAGGGAAAGAAATAAGCACTACATTGTTTGTGAAGTTCCAGTGTAAACAGGTCAGCTTTTCTTTCTTTCCCAGCACTCCCTTCTCCCTTTCACTTCTGAGTGACTTGAAAGGCCTGTTTAAGACCACTGCATTGATTTCCTTTCCTCTGACTCATTGCAATCTGGCTCCAGCCCTCCCCATTCAAACTAATTCACCAAGGTCTCAAATGACCTCTTTCTGGCTAACACGGGGATCTCTGTGTCCTCTTTGACCTTCCTGTCTAATCTGATACCCTTGATCACTTTTTTCCTGGCCTGGCTTTTGTGGCAGTGCCCCCCTTGTGGCTTTCCATCAACCTTCTTTATTGCTCTTTCAGCATCTTTTACAGCAGCTCCTTCTCCCTTCTTCATGGGACTTTCTCAAAGCCACTACAGACTCTGTTTTCCAATTGTATGCCTTTTTCTCTTGTTTTCTGCTGTAACTCCCAGGCTGAACATTTTAACCTCTCTGTCCTGTCTGTTTCTGTTCCATTCTACCAGTTGAATTGACAGTTTAATGTATCCAGGATGATTCCCTGTCAGTTGAAGCAAAAAAAGATCACAGGTAAGTCCTCACTTTGAACTTGCCACTCTTCCTCCTCTGCTCATTGCTGTTGACAACTTCACCGTTCCCCTTCAGCTCTCCAACTCAGGATTGGTTTTGTCATTCTCTTGCACGTTCCCATGCGTTTAGATGATCGTGGCAAACTTGCTGCAAGACCTGTGGGAATCTGTGCCTAAACAGCCACAGATGTTTAGGCAAAGCTCTAAATATTATCTTTTCCCCTTCCATCTTCTAAAGGCCCTATCCTGCATTTTACTCCAAGATCCATACCTTGGCCACTGATGCAGCAACATCTTTTCTGGATGATGGTCTAATCTCATACTTCTCAAAAGCATGTCTCTGATAGTCTCTTATCATTTCTCTTCAGGGTTGCTCAGGGTTGTTCCCTGCCAGCTGATGGACAAGTTGATCAATGGCCATAGTGACACAGACTTGGCAGCTCAAATCAGTTTCTGTTTTTTGTCATCCTTTGTAACAAGAGATTCCATTTTTCTGTGCCCTTTGCCCCATCAGAAGTGTTGGGCTGGATGTCCTACTAATATCTCTCACAGGTTGGCCTTGCATCACAGAATGCCACTTGTTGTATTCCCTTCTACAAAGAAATTTCCTAAATCCCCTCTGCTCTCATCAGATGAAGAATTATCATGGAGGAGTAAAGTCTCCAAAAGAATCTTCTGCTGAGGAATTCACTGTGACCCTTTTGGGCCAGACAACTTTAACTGATAATCATACAAAATAAGAATGTCTCTGAGCTCTGCTGGTCAGGTTTTAGCCTAAATGCAGACCTCAAAAACCACCCTAATTATACTTTGAAGTACCTAAAAGACTTTCAAAACAAATGCTTCTCAGACAATTTTGGCTTGCATTTGCAGCAGTGGAAGGCAAAGTGAAGAGTCTTCCTTCAAACAACTGGGTGCAAATAAATCACTGGATATTTAAAGAGCAGTCCTTAGGATCAAGATCATTAGTGCCTTTTTGTATGAGAATTCAGTTCATGGTGACTTTCCCTCTTGTCAACACTCACACACTGTTTTTGTCTGTGGTTACCCACACTTTATGAATTTTTGTTTCCAAAAGGTGCCCACTGAATTCCCATGGAGAAATTAATCAGCTGCACTATGATCTCATTTCCCTTGGCATGCCACAGCACCAGATGCATCATGTTTTCATTGCTGCAACCTATTTCCCCAAATACAGCAGCTGAGAGATGCTGCCAGGAAAAATGTGACAACTATAGCATAATTTACCAAAAACCAGCAGTGACACATGGGTATTGAAATATGCCACCTAGGTTAACTGATACCATACAGCCCTGTTCTAAGGACAACTCCCTTTTATTTGAATGAATGACAGGAGTTTGGGTTTGCTTGTTTGGTCAGTTGTTTTTTGTGGTTGTAATTTCATCTAAGTTTTGTTACAGTTTAACCTCTTCAAGAAATCTGTATGGATATCTGTATGGATACACTGGAGACAGAAGGAAAAGAAATGGATGGATGGAAATTGCTCACAGATCCTGAAATGTGTTTTCATAGATTTTCCCAAGTTGGAGACATATTTGTATTAAAGACTTCAGAGACATACACTGAAAGACCCAATATATCTCCGGAGTGCTTTGTTCAAACCAGAAATAATTTATTGTTTTGTGTTTGCATTAAGAAAAAACAGCAATTAACAAGTAGAAGAGCAAAAATTTAGTTCAAAAGAGGTAAACTGGAAGAAAATAACAATCTCATAACTGTACAAGACATTGGGAAAAAAATGGAACATTAAAAATTTAAATAATGATATTGCATATATTGAAGGTTGTACTTATGACTCTGTATTATGTGTTAGTACAGCCCCAGTCTCTTAGAAATTAAATCTAGTCTAAGAAATAAAAAAAAAACAAAAAAACAAAAAAAAGAGATGAATCTGCAGATACACACAGCTCTCTAGATAACAATAGAGAAAAAGCAAGAAGTAGTTTTTAATCTTCTGTCATAATTCTCAATTTTACTTCTTGCCTTCTACTTTTCTAGCATATGTAGACAGAAAATTAGATGGAATCTCTCATGAAATTTGGAATGGTATGGTGTTGACATAATCCTCTCAAACATTCTTGCAGGAGATAAGGACAGTGTGGGAGCATTTTCAGAGCTGCAGTACAAAGAGTAGCTTCTGGGATCCCAGGGACATGGCTTCCCTCTGTGGTCAGCCTGCAAGCTGAGACTTGTGATGGGCATTTTCCTGTGCTCCAGTTTAGTAGCTGCAGTCAATTCAGAGAAGGAAAAAGTAGGCAAGAATAAGAAACAGCTGAAAACAGCAATGGCAATTAGCTGGCCCCCATCTGCTGCCTTTTGCACACTGGAAAAAAGCAGAATGGCTTCCCAGGTAATGATTTCCCGAAAGAAATAGCAGTAGGTTACTCTTGCTTCAAAAAGCGCTAACAGTGGTGAAAAGAAAAAAAGTACTAGAGTTACTCTCCTTTATGGTAGAGTGTATTGAACACATTTCTCTTTGAATCAGTAACCCAGTCTATACCTCATGTATTCTCCACATGGGCTTCTCTAAGTTTTGCTTACACAACCACTACAGCTCTTTCGTGACAAATGAACAAAATTATTCCTGACAGCATCATAACTTTCAAGGCTGATTACTCTTAACAAATTCAGAAAAGGCAGAAAATCACCACACTGAAAAGTTTTGTCTGGGGAAGGACATTAATATCCAGCTGATCCACAGTATGGCCTCACCTCTGCTGCACTAGCTGCCTTTGAAATACCTTCTTGCACAGAAAGCTCCCACATTTATTTTCAGAGCCCTGAAGCATTCAGGGATTCCAGAGGTACTTCCAGTGCACCCAAAGGCTGGGCTGATTCTGAATGACCTTGACCTTAACCCTTCAGCCCTGGTAGCCTGTGGGAGCTACCAACCAGCAAAGGAGATGGGTATGAACTGCACCTCTCCTTTGCCTGTCATCACTCTGGAAAGGGGTAATGCTACACAGCAGCAGCTCCTGGGTGAGAATGCATTATTTCAAATTATAACTTTCCATTCTTACGTTTTCTAGGTCTCTCTGTCCTCCTTCTGTGCATTTTTATTAGCTCTTCTGGGCTGCCACAAGCTTCTAGCAAGAATGAGGAGACAAAAAAAAATGAGGTTCCACAGAGAAAATGGTAAGTGGGAACATTTATACAGATGTTCAGGTTGGAAGATCATTGCGTTAACAGGAAGTGGCTGGAAAAAGTAGAGTCTGGTGAAAGAGAGAATGAAGAGGAGAGGAAAAACAGTCCAAGGGACGACTTTTTAGAACTCTGCCTATCTTTCTCCTGAATCTTCATCCTTCACATGGGAAGCGGGTAAACTATTAGGTCTGTATGAGATGTTAAACTGAGAGTTGTTGTAAATGCAGAAATAAATTAGAAAAATGAGAAAACAGTTTTTCTCTACTGAACTTGCAACCTTTGAGCTTCTCTATGAGTTGCAGCTCAATAATAGTTACAGTGGAACAGCCTTGCGTAATAAAATCCAGCAGGAGCAAAAGCATCACGATGAATTTACCATTATTATTCATAGACCTGTCATGAACAGTCTGCTTACTCTACACAATTCACCAAAGAAATACTGGTTTGCCACAGATTGAACAGTGCATTTTAAAACAGCAAAGTGCCATTCAGTGCCCTACTCTTTCAACCATGCTGTACACACACACACAAAACACACACAGAGCAGGGAACTCTCAAATTACACTGTTTTGAAAGGTAGTCAAGAGAGTGAAAGAGACCAATAGCCTAATGTTTCTCAAGAATGTACTTTTCCCTACATTAGAAAAAATCACTAGACACTCTTTGTGCCCACTGAACATGGGATCATTACTCTGGAATCACTTTTTGCTACATAGTGTTGTTAGGAGAAGATGTGGGGTTCCAGGTAAACCATTTTTCATAGTAAAAACAAAGATTCACTGAAGCCATTTACAAGAATGGACCATGTTAGACAGATAAGACCTTTCCAGTTCCCTAGGAAAGTGTGACCATGGCAGGGTTGTAGGACAGGAGTCTTCCCCAGGGGAGGCACTTGTAGGGAGAATGTCAGAGTTCTGATGAAACTAAGGTGTCTTGGGAGACTAACACCCACAACATCTCCCTGCACCAGCTGTTGGGCTGCTCAGTTGAAAATATTCCTGTTCAATTCCTCCACAGCTGAGGAAAAAGCTGAGTGGGATAACCCACTCTTACTCCCCTTCTGCTGCAAAAAAGATTACATTAACTCACGAGTCAGTATTTCAGTACAACCAGATTCCTGTTGTAAATTATTCTGTCCTGGCATGTTTGAAGTGACTTGGTTACACCACTATCTTCACTGGAAGCTGGATTGGTTCAGTGTAAACAAGTGTGGAATTCATACCAAAGAATTAAGGAAATATCAAGGAAATAAGGATTGAAAACTTTTCACATTGAGGAGTTAGGTTCAATGTTAGTCAGAAATCATGGAGTCAGAAATATGAACCACTGTTCGTACATAAAAAACAAAAAGGTGTTGTCCACAGGTTGTTTTCTGTATGTTAATTTTGGAGAGCCTAAATACAACCATCTCTATATCTTAAACCAACCAGCAGAGACCGAAGCCCAACCATACTAAACGCAAAGCCCAGAAATTCAAGTGATACCCGAGAAGGCTGATGAATTTCTACCTACGCATAAATATTTACATCTACTATGGAATTAATTTGAAAACTTTGCAATTTTGAAGCAATATTCATGAATTAAATCAACTTTTCTGGAGAGCCCTTCAAGAAAAACCTGCATTACTACCCTCTCATGGGTTTTGCCTCAGTGTACCAAGTTAGGCAGAAACCAGAGTTTGGATTCAGCAGCACAGTTGCTCTTGGAAGATAAATGACTACTTGGAGAAACAACTGTCTGCAGGGAAACCTGTTTATTCCCAGCTGGGTTACATGCATGGTGTTCCTGCACAGCCACAGAGCTGAAGAGTTAAGCTCCCCTGTTTCCTGTGGAGAACAGCTGTCCTGAGTATTTCCTTGAGTCAGATTTTGTCTCTTCTATTTTCCATACAAATTCTCTGCTTTCTCTTCTGTACAGCAAGGTCATGTCAGTTGAACACTTGGGAATTCGCCTCTCCATTGTACAAGCATTTTTTAAATATATAATGTACTTTTTTTGTGTGTGTTTGCAAGTTTTTTTTTGGTTTTTTTTTTTTTTTTTTTTTTTTTTTTTTTTTTTTTTTTTTTTTGCTGGCAATGCTTGCCTTTCATAAAACCAGCTCCTGTACACTGCTTATCTATAACCAAATATATTTATTATTCCACCTGTCCCACTCCCCCCAGTTTTGGTATCATTGCAAGATTATTCTGCCACCAAAACTACAGGAAGAACAAAACACCTCCAACATTTTATTGTTAGAGAGTCGAGGCATTACTTTATTATCTGGTCAGGATGTACCACACAAATCATATCCACACACAGCCTGGGTGTGCAGAGAGAATCATTCCATGACACATAGTTTTTACTAAATTTTCAGATCCTTTATACAGTTAAAACACATCGAAACGAATGGGGTCAGTGTTCATTGTTTCCAAGTTGCATAGTTCT
Source organism: Ammospiza caudacuta (assembly GCF_027887145.1). Classification (NCBI taxonomy): domain Eukaryota; kingdom Metazoa; phylum Chordata; class Aves; order Passeriformes; family Passerellidae; genus Ammospiza; species Ammospiza caudacuta. Next base: position 38,366,953 of record NC_080595.1, on the reverse strand, counting down.
TAATATTTGATCTCCTATTGGATCTGGATTTCTTTGCTTCTGATGTTAATTAGATCTTCATTCCTTGATGTTCTTTTCAGTCTTTTCTGAAGGAGATGTCTCCAACTCTGCCAGAGTCTGGGACAGATGTTCATAGATGGCCACTGATGCACTTTTTCTTTTGGGCTATTCCCAGTCTGTTGAAATGGTAAGCCCATCAGGCCTCTGCTAGTGGAACAATGTTCTGGAAAGAAACTTAAAATTCTTTTTCCTGGGCAAAGGCAAACAAAACCCTTTGACTAAAGTTATACAAAAATTTATAAACTGTTATGTTTTACAGCAATTCCAGTGAACATAATTATTTCCATGCCCTCAAGACAAGAGTCTCATAACACTAATTAATTTACAGATACAGCATGAAATAGTTTTCAAAATCAAGATGGGAAATGCTGTGCAGAAAAAAGAATTGTTATAGCCATTTTATAGATGAGCACATCCACAGAGGGTACAGCTAGAAAAATTTTGGCAGGTTCATACCCATTTAGACTAAAATATAAATTTACCCAGAGCCAGTTGTGACGGTATTGCCTGTAGGAATCAAGCTAGACTAAAAGGTACCACACAGCTTTTGTGTTTGTCTCCTTGGAAAACCAGCTGGTTCACTCCAAACTAGTCAGAATGAAGATGTACAACTGACTGGGGACCATGGAGTCATCTGTGGAGCTGCAACCATGACAATATGGCTGTAATTGGAGACCAATTAACTTGCAGAAATTTTTAACTACAAAACTCAAAGATATTTTGAGTCTGTATTCAAAACACACTTGCATGGACTTGGTAATGAATGGATCAGCTTTACTCTGCCTTAATATCCATATAAAATGTACTGGGTTACTCTCTCATTTTTGATGAATTCAAAAATTGTGCAGAATATGCTAAATTATTGAAACCCTTCCCTCTGAGAATTCATAAGGCATACTTTCTGAATCATATCAATGATACTTCACAGTAAATATTTGTATTACTGCACACACAAAGAATATATACTCATAACTGAAAGCCAGAGCAGAACTCAAATATGAGTCAAGAAAAACAAACAATAGTAACTGAGAGACTGGAGAGAATGATAAATACTGATGTTTATGAGCATTTCCAGCCAACGATGACTGGATCTGACAATGCAACTGTCCTGTAAATAGTGGAGCTAATTACAGTATATTTCCCAAGGTCTTTCCCAAGGGACTAGATGCCTTGGAACATGTGAAGAAAGAAATTAAATACATGGGTGAGCACAAGAAAGTGACTGGCAGCACAAGGAGCTGTACATGCCGTACACTGGGTGTCAACAAAACAATACTTCAGATTTCAGCTGCAGTTGTGACAAAAGGTGTGGTAGAAAACTTTAGTGCCTTGTGCCTGTGTTCCTGAGCAGGATCTGGTGAGGAGGAGGTGAATAGTGTAACCTGTCTCTCTTCCACCCAGTGCACAGCAGGCAGAATGGAGAGAGGGAAGCTGAGCTGTCTGCCCTAATCAGCCACAGACAGCAAGAGAAAAGAGAGAGGATCCTCCTGCCACACCATGCATGAAAAAGTGAGAGTGGATCTGGTTCTCATGTTTTAAACATTTTGTGGCTAAAGCTATGAAGTGATTCTCAACAGTTGTCCTTTCATTTTGCAGCTCCTCCACAGACTGATTTTAAGGTGTTTAAATACATAATTTAGCACCTAGATACCCAGACCTCTTCCACATCTTCCATTCTTCAATTATAAAGCAAAATTGTTGATAATACTGGGGTTTTTACCATTTCTGCCTTTCTTATTAGTACAATTACACTTTGAAAAGATCCAGGCTCTTGTTAGGTGCTTAGAGAGAAAGTAATATGATGTATTTGTTCCCAGTCTTGTCTAGGATCTACAGGCATTGTTGTGACACAAACAATAACAAACATAAGGGGAAGTAAAACAGGACATTTACAAGAGAAGATTTTAATAGAAATAATAAAGTTTGGGAGGCTGACTCTAAAAAGCCTGACTTATAATTATGCAAAAAACATTTCAACCTGGAATATTAAAAAAAGGTAGAAAGTAAGTGGACATTGTTGGCAATATAAAATTGTTTTTCTCATAAAAGGATGGAGAAAAAATGTTAGCAAACATGTAAAGCAAATAAAAATAGAAGAAGATACAACAAATGGCTGGTGTGCTACAAGGCTTTTAAAGAGAACACTATTCAAAGAATTAACACACAAGAAGAAACTTGTGCAGAAATGCATATTCAGCAGATTTTCTTTTTTATTTTATTCACTGTTTGGTCAGTTGAAGGCCTGGAGGCGATAAATTCCTCTTGCACAGAATTCAACAGTGATAAATAGTTTGGAAATCACTGAGCTAGTTGTGCTTGAGGCATTTGCATTTCAATGTTTCAAGTTTCCAGCACAGTCGATTTGCTGTGCTGGAAAGCAGGTGAGGACATCATGAGGACATTTTCTATGAAAGTAGGTGAAAGCTGTTTCCCTGAGAATTATGCAGCCATCAGTACATTAACTAATCCTTATTGCATTTCCCTCATTATCATATTTTTCAATTTATAACATCGTCTAGAAGAATATGATGTAAGACAACCTGCTAATAACTTTGCTACACATCTGTCTTCATAAAATACCTATAAAAATGTGAAAGCTTTTTTTTGTGGGATTGATTACAAAGAGGGTTTTATGAATAAATTTCTTCTCAAAACTAGGAAGTGCTTTAAATTGAGCACATTTTTTCAGATTCAGATAGGATACTTAGAAGTTATGTACCATAGGAAATAAGTGGTATGGGTAATACAATAAACCATAAAAATAAAGCATAAACAAATCAAATGTTTACCACGTAACTGGTAATACATCATAAGATTGCAGTTTATAGAATTTTTATATTAGCTGCTGTGCCACAGCAACACTTACAACAAGGGATAAAACGGCACATGGTAGACTGTTGGATACTCTGTTTTGTTGTAGTCAGATTTTAAAAGTGTCTAATTTGGTAGGAGTCTGTCTCCTTCAAAAGAATTACTGTTGTGCTAGTGGTGAACCAATAGGTGATAGCAGGGCAGGCAGCCTTGGGAATTCAGAATATGGAAATAAGGGCATAAGGGAAAGTGGAGCCATTCCCAAGTGTACTTGGCATCTGAAGAAAGAACTAACAATTTGGCAAGGTGCTCATCCAGCAGAAGACCTACCATGAAAATGGCCCATAATACAATCTGGTAGTGCTTGCTTTTTTGGGATGGGGGGTGGCTTTTGGGTTGTTTTTTTTTTAAGCGGAAAACATTTTATTGTGTTAAAAAGCCAAGTACTCATAAAGTAAGAAATGAAAATGAATGAAATTTTAAATCTTCCTATTTCTGCTTATGAATTATGATCAATTCTTTAATGTGATTGGAGGAGGTAGTCAACTGGTTTTCAGCTCACTTAACCAGGCTGAAGATTCAGGTATTATGTAAAAAAGGTGATCAGAAAGTCAGTATTAAATATAATATTCACTTAGAAATGCTGAGGAATTGTGGGAACAGCTTCACTTTTTGTAATGAAACAAAAACTAAAAGCCAAGAAATATATAATTTAAGGACTGCAACACTTAAAGCAGTGAGAGTGTTTCAAATAATTCAAAATGAGTCAGATCAAGATATGAAAAAGAGGTACTGATCAAATGAAAAAAATGGGGCTGTGAGGCAGTTATTATAATAAATTGAAAGGCTACAATATAGTGCTCAGGAAAGCTGTTGGTGAGACAACCTTATTGCTGGCATTTCTTACCTTTTAACTGCTTGATTTGGCATTCTTAACAGCAGTCTTTTAACATAATTTTTAATGAACTCTACCCATGCTTCTGGGCATGATGGTAGGCAGCAGTTCTATATGGTACAAAATTATTTCATCCACAGAGCCACCGGCAGAGAACAGCATATTAAAAGTGTAATTCACTTACTGAAAACTTCTCTTGTTTTTTTTTTTTTTTTTTTTTTTTTTTTTTGTTTTTTTTTTTTTTTTAATTTTTAAAAATTTGTTTTTTTGCCACATCTGGTCTCCAAATGAGCTTCTCAGCTCTGAGGCTCAAGGAAGTCTAACCTGGTAGCAGACACTTAGCTCTTGCTGTGACCCCTGCTGAACACAATCTGTGCACCCTGGGGAGGCAGTGCCTGGGCCATATTGCCCAAAAGCATAGAAGCAATTAAAAAGTTGTTTAAGGGGCCATTTGGGAATCCCTCATGTCTCAAAGGAATCATGTCATGTTAAAAATCAGTCATGTCCGGACATTATGTGGTCCCATCCCAGCTCACTGTCTGGTCCATAGCCTGGGCATTCCTGTTTCCATGAGCCCTGAGTGCTTGGAAGGGAGCACTCTGGAGCTGTTTTATAACTGGAGGAGCACAAAGATATTTTTATTCTGACTACACTCTCTGCACCTGTTGTGCCCTCAGTTGGCCATCATAGCACAAACTGAGCTCAGTGTTACTGTGTGTAGTTGTTTACAACCCTGTGGAAGCACACAAAACCTACACAACTGCTCAAAATTACAGCTTTACAAATGAAAATAGGCAGAAAGCTTTGGAAAAAAAACAAAGAAAAACTGATTTAAGAGAGTATGTCATAACTAGTAGGGGTGTAGATGAAAAGAGTGGGTGGTAGAAACACAGCATAGCAATGCAACAAAACAATTGAAAAATAGCTTCCATTTTCACCATTTATGGAGGTTTCACCAAGAACCAAAGGAGAGGAGTGCAAGGTTTGGGAAGGCACTGGGACACCACAGATCTTTTCTCCCTGATATAGAGGGCTTCTCAGGGAACTGCCAGAAAGGAAATGACATTGTTGATGGCTTCAACTAATGCTTGATCTGCCTGGAAGGTGAGATTTACATTAATGCCCTAGTTCCCATGTGCCATCACTTGTTTAACACCTTATTCCTTCCTTCCTCTCCTTCAATATAATCTTCTAAAAATAAGTAACTAAATTTATAGAATTCAACTCAGCTGCTACAGAGTTCACCTTTTGCTGCCTTATGACCATAAGCACTTCACTGCTCATAGTAATGTTAAAACAGCAATCTTAAAAAATGGTGCACATTTGCTGTATGCTAACATTGACCATGTGCTGGGAAAATCACCCTTAAGTGGGGATACAACTGTTGGAAACCTGAGGGGAAAGCTTAATTTTCAATCTTGCCCTTGTATTAGGGTTGTACTTTCTGCAAAGAATCTGCTTCAGACCTTAAAGAGTCGTAAAACTTCTAGCACATGTAATGTCATAAAAATTAATATTAAAATCTTTACTATAATTTAAGAAGAATGTCAGAGTTTTGTCTTGCTAAAAGGAAAATAAAAAGGAATATCTATAAGTTGAAATTATCCTTGTGAAGCTTCAGGTTGAAATACCAAGGAACTAAACTATTTAAAGGACATTACAACAGTGACCATGACATTGTACTGAACAGGCTGCCACCTCTTTGTAGTGAAAAGCCCCCACACTGCTCAATTCTTTCATGTTTGGGTGGGGAGTACTAGCATTTTTGTCTGTGCAGAGACTTTTGCTCCAATGAATAGAAAGAAACAAAAAAAAAAGCAAAACCCCTTCCCTGCAGAGGAGGGTGCAGAGGGAGAAGATAAAACTTGTAGAATCCTTCAAGCATGCTGCTGGGTTGACCTTTTCAGAAGATGCTCTAGTTTTGTTGTTCTCTTCACATGCCCCAGAAGAAGCTCTCCCAGAACAAGGAAACACTGAAATCAAAGAACTTTACATCTGACAGCTGAGAGCATTGAGGGCTGGGCTGGGCAGGTGGGAGGCACAAGTCCCTGCTTCTGATAATATTATACAAGCTCAGTAGACCTGTAAGCTAAAATATAAAATACAATCCCAGATCTTCCATTTGCAGTTTGGTTGGTCCAAGAGGATTTAACATCAGGATCATGAGTTTGCTTCTTCATTTTTTATAAAGGACAAGTTCAGTAAAGTCTGTGTTTTGCTAAAGCTACTGAGGGACATGCGGGAGGGACCGCCTGTTCTCTGAAAATATGAACATGCCTTCAGGTTAATATTTTCCTGTATAAATAGTTTGCCTCACCTGAGAAGAATGATTTAGAAAACACCTGCTGTGAGATGTAATTAGAGCACGAATATGTGCAAAACTATGAGTCTGCCAGACCTCATGAGGAGCAGGAGGTGCTCAGTTCCTTTCCATGCCTGCAGAGGTTTAGGGTTCAAAACCATTCTCTGTGACTCAGATACTGCAGGTGATTATATTCTCTAGGACTGTAAATCATTTACCACAAAAAGTGGGTGGCAATGTGATTAGCACACACTGAGTAGGGAAAGAGACATAAATTACTTAGAATCTCTTTTTTGTCTGAGTCATGTATGCTTAAAGCTACAACTGCAGCAAGGCTGAATGTGATCAAACAGAAGTTCCATTGTAAGGGCTTTGTGAAAAGCGTTTAAATTATTTCTGAGAGAGAATATTCTACTTGGCTACCTACCTGAAGATGTAAAAATAAGTTATTTAATAAAGAGTTTAATTTACAAGTTTTTACCTAATCTACAGAGTCTCAGTTGAGCAAAGAAAAAAAGAAATCTGTGAATATCACATTAATTGCATTAGCATTTCATTAAGATGGGCCTGAAGCCTCATAAGCATTAAACCTGGGCTTTTATTGAACATTAAATACATCAGTTCTTTAGATGGAAAGAAACTTTTTTCTTCAGGCTGCAAAGAGCTCAATTTTCTAAGAGTCTCCTACAAGGCAATTGTTCATAAATGTTAAAATAATATTAAATTTTGGGAAGTTTCCCAGTTTTCAACAGAGTCCATGAAAAGGGTACTATTTGAAGTAGGTTTTGGATCAGGTGAGAATGAGCCATGGTATTTTAAATGAAATTTATTTTAGCAGTAACCTATGTGTTTGTAGTTCTAAATAAGGTATATTCATCTTCCAGCTGCATAATTTCTGCAAGACATAAAATAAGAGATAACTGCATTATTGGAGACATAGCAACTAAACTAAATCTTTTCTTAGAAAAATGATTGTTCAACATAATCAGTGTCAGATAAAGTTGACCTGAAGGAACAAAACTAGTAGGATTTCCCTAGCACAGAGCTGCATTCAGTGCTTCATAATAAGGAACCCGATGAATGTTTGAATTTTCTAAATGAGCTGTTTAATTTTAATCAGCCATGGGGGAAAATGTTTCAAAAATTAGAGCAAGAATTGGATACTTACCCAGGCTTCAGGCACTTCACTCTGCTTGTTCAGGAGCAGCTTTCTCTTTCACACCCTTACTTCCAGACCAGCTAAATAAGTGCAGGTTCAAGCTCAGATGCTTCTCCATCCTTTAACTATTGTAATGCATTCTAGCGGGCAGAAGCACAGTGAGTCCTTGTAGTTATCCCTGGGGCAATTGACATTGATAAAAAACACTTAAGCTTTCAAACTGTGCAAAACACATTTTTTTTCCATTTTTTTTTTCTTTTTGTTTTGGTAAAGATACAGTCTAGGTACTATGGTTTTCCTTCCTCATAGAGGAAGGAGACTTCTTTCTTTTCCTGTCAGTCTTTTTCTGTCTTAGTCTTAACTGGTATTTTCAGAAAAGCTTTCAATTAGGACAAATCATTCCCACAGAATGCCAGATTCTTAGATGCTCTAAATCAGTGCGCCTGCAGTGAGGTAACTCTGATTGCAGTGCAGATAGACCAGGTGAAGGGACAGCTTCACTCTTCTGCCCTTCAGAGATCTCAGGCCGGTTCAACATCTGGCAGAAACACTCTAATGTCTGAAATGAAGCCAGGCCTCCACAACTGTGAGGATAATATTTTGGTCTTCCTGCCACTGAAATTACCTCCATGTGGTATTTCACATACGACAGACTGAAAATTATTTACAAATTGCCTAATTTCTTGGCCATTTGCCATCACAGATACAGGAACTATTTAATTTCAGTTTTATTCCTTCTACTCTTATCTCTGTCTAACACCTGCTAAGAAAATATACAGTATCACTTTTTATTCCTTTGCTTTCAGGGTCTTTCACTGCTTTATCTTGTCTATTTGTTGCAAATATTTTCCTATTGGGGTCTCAACTCTTGAAATGAAATCCAATTGTGAGACAGAGTTTCTAAAAGAATTCATCTCATATTTTCTCTCTGGTATGAAAAGAAGCACGAAAAGAAAACAAAATGCTTCCTATAAATTGTTGGATTTTTTTTTTTTCTTTTCTTCTGCTCAGCAGGTGAATCAAGAAATTTCTCAGCAAATTAGATATGGGTTGGCTCAGGAGATACAAACATTGTGCAGCTTGCCCTTAGGAACCCTTGCTACAACGACTACTCCAGTTGGTATGGCAAAAGCACTCTCACTACTACATTAGTAGGTAGATGAAAGCATCTGAATGCTGAAACTCCCAGCACAGACATAGACTATGGAAGGGACCCATAAGGATCACTGAAATCCATCTCCTGGCCCTGTCCAGGACACCCCATGTGCCTGAAAGCATTGAATGCTTCTTGAGCTCTGTCAGGCTGTGCTGTGACCACTTCCCTGGGGAGCTTTTCCAGTGCCCAGCCACCCTCTGGGTGAAGAATCTCTTTCTAATATACAACGTAAGCCTCCCCCGACACAACTCCAGGCCATTTTTTCAGGTCCTGTCCCTGATCACTGTTACAAAGGGTTGTGGGGGTTTAGATAAATCCTTGCCTTTTGCCCAGGCCTGTGACAACAGGCAGTAACTTTATTGAGGTGGCCAGCACCTCAGTACCCACTCTGTTTCCCAAGTTCTTTAACAATGGCTGATTCAGTCTGTTATAGAAGGAATTATTTCATTAATAGACACAAAACTAACAGACATAAGACTTAACACAGACTATATACTACACAGAAATAAGGACAAAATTAAAAAGACTACTAGTAGGTTAAGGTATCCTTTTCAGTTACAGCTAGTGAAGAATAGTGTAAACTTAGGATTCAATGTATCTTACCATCCAATTGTTGGTGTAGCACACATCGATATCATTTTCCCCCAGTTCCCAGGAAAGCAACCAAATGCCAGGGAGAAGTTCCTCACACCTTCAGGCTGTGCATGTAGAGGCCTCTGCCTTTGTGATAACTGTGTGTGCTTTTATAGTCTGTAACACAGTGTCTCTTAGTTGAGAAGGTTTCTTTCATATGTTCCCACATCTGCTCTTCAGACTAAGATGTTGATTCTCAGCTGAAGCCTGAGCCCTTGTGGTGCCAGAGATGACCCCTCACTGGGCCTTTCAGCCCCTTGGTTATGTCTTTATGCACCATCTGTCTGTGGTAGAGGGGAGTGGGGGGAGTAGAAGTCCTGTCACAGTCACCAGATATAAGAGATCAGTGCCTGCCCCTCCTGTTCCCCCCACAAGGAAGCTATAACTGCAGTGAGGTCTCCCCTCAGTCTCCTCCAGGCCAAACAGACCAAGCGCCCTCAGCTGCTCCTCATATGGCTGCTCCTCAGGATCTTCACAATTCTTGTTTCCCCTTGGACACTCTCTAACCACTTCATATCTTTCCTCCTTGGCACCCAAAACTGCCCCCAGCACTCGAGGTGAGGCTGCCCCAGCTCGGAGCAGAGCAGGACAATTCCCCCCCTTGCCCAGCTGTGGTGCTGTGCCTGATGGCCCCAAGGCAAGGCTGGGCCTCCTGGGTGCCAGGGCACTGCTGACGCTTGTTCAGCTCTGTCATCAGAACCCTCTTTCCATGGCACTGCTTTCCAGCATCTCATTCCCCACCTGTGTTTGTATCCTGGGTTGTCCTGTCCCAGGTGCAGAATCCAGCCCTTGTCTTTGTTAAATTTCACACATCTGGTGATTGCCCATCTAATTTGTTGAGGTCTCTCTGCAGGATCTCTCTGCCTTAGAGAGAGTCAACAGCTCCTCCTAATTAAGTATTGTCAACAAACCCACTTTTATGTCTAAGAAAGTAAAAGTCAAGTCAAGTCAATATGGGAAATGAGAGGCTTTTTCTTCTTCCACAACAACCACGTGTGTTATCTATCATAGTTTGAAATAAATAAATGCACAAGTTACTGAAGGCAGTAAGACACAAATTACTGAAGGCAGTTTTACACTTACCTTGTCAATTCAGTGCTTCTTCTTTGTGATCTAAATAAATCTGGTTTTAATTGCAGCTTTCTTCCCAGTTAGTCCAACACAGTTCTGGACATGACTGGACTTAAGGAAACTTCTGTGTTGCAAGGTAAAAGTCTGAAATAGACCTCAACAAACCATCCTGCTGTGATCAGTGAGGTTGCAGAAGACAGCCTACACAGTTCTTCATGACTCTGTGAGCCCAGCTTTTCAGACAATGTAACTTTTTTTTTTTTAAATGCAGCACTGCATTTTTAACAGGCACTTCTTTAGTATTTGAACAGTTGATCTGTGGTGCCTTCATGTCTTTGGAAAGCTCTTGCCATAACCTCTCTCTTTAGAACAGGGATAAATACTAATTAGACTGATGAGAAGTAGTGTTTAAAAATGCAAAGTTCAAGTGAGAGTTTCTTTTTTATTTTTTATTTTTTTTAACATGTGAAAAAGGAAAGATTTTACCTTATGTTTTCAGCTCAGTTTGAAAAAGTTTAAATTGTCTTTTGTGCATGGTTAAAAATGAGATGCAAGGTGACATGTGATCTGAGGTACTTCACACATCCCAAAGCCAGAGCATCAGGCTTTTGTCTGATAGACTTTGCAGAAGGAAAAAACCCTCTGTGATAGTGTTAGAAAGTGTTCTATAGTGATAGACTTCCCTTTAGCTTTAAATCATGAAATATTTTTCTGGATTATGGGCTAGAGTTCTTCTTGGGATGCGTGAACCCTTAGACCATACTATGATTCTTATAGCAGTATACTGCCAAATTAATGGAATTATCCTAAGAAGAGCAGTATATGAAAGAAAAATCTACTCTCTGGTGACACAAGTTTGTATATATTTTGTGAACGCAAAATATGGATCAGAAAGTAAATCCCCTGCTTCTTCCTTCTCCTCCTCTCTGATTTTACCTAGACTTCTAAATATATTTGAGTATATATATATATGTACTTTTAAAGCACAGCTTTAAAGAACTATTCTAAGAATCCAATTCAAATTCATTTATTGGGCCAACACAGCATTTCTTTTACAGTGAATTAAATTGCTGAAAAGATTTTGCTGACTTTTACCTGTGGTGGTGCATGTTATCTCAGGCTTGTTCTTTGAATTTCCTGATATCCTTTGTTTACATCTGTCTATTTTAGTAGCAAGCTGAGATGTCCAAGGCCAAAAAAAAGGGACGTTTATTTCCCGACCTCAATATTTATAGAATTCAAAAAGTGACCATGGATTGGAGGATGAAATTGCCGCCTCTCCAACCACACTGGTCAAACTAATAGTCCATAAATTCTCTCCTCCTCCAGAAAAGAATGCAAAACATCATTATTTACATGAAAATGTGTGAGAAACTCCATTACAAAAATGTAAACTTTAGAAAGCTTAGAGGAACTTTAGAAGAACAGGGCAACAGCAAGAAACAAATACTTTTCCTCCAAGGTCTTTACTGTGCTCCTGGCTGAAGAGTCCCAAGGTGCCCCAGGTTCTCCTCCCTTTGTAGCCTTAACTTCTCCCTTTTCTGCAACTATTGAGGCATTGGTATTTCCATTAATATGAGGATATTCTGCATGACCTGTCAGTTGACCAAAATTTATATAGTTATATCCCATATGAATCACTGATGCAAGATAAAGATCTTTTTTTTGCAGGCAGCACAGCAAAAGTGGGGCCCCTCTGAAAGAAACATATCCTTAGAATCCCTATCTTGGTTCTTAAATGCATGAGATGTTTAAGACATAAATAGATGTGTAAATGACATTGGTGTTAAAGAGAACAAAAGAAGGGTAGGTCCGGAAGTGTAGCTATTGGGAAAAGCTCCTGCCTGTAGTGATTACAAATTTTGTGCTAGCAGAATATCCTCCTGGATAACTTATAGCCCATGACAGTGAAAAATGTCTGAGTTAAAACAGCAAGTGTGTGATACAAAAATTATTGAAGTCAGTGGGCATCTTTCCATTGGCTTCAGCAGATTTTGTCAATGATGTAAAAGTGGTTAAAGGAATTTAGCTCAAATGTTCCAATAGTTGCCCTCTGGACTCTAAAGTGGGGGAATATTTTAGCTTAGAAAAAGGATTTAAAAAAGCAGTTGAAAAAAAAGTATGAAAAAATTATCTGCAGTAGAAGTTTTCATGATTGAACAGATATACCAAAAGGAGGAGAAGGCATTAGCTCTCCCAAAGAGGCTCAATACAAGCTGATATGATTGTGTCAGTGAAAGCCAAAGACAAACGATGAAAACCACTCATGCCTTGATTATACAAAGATCCATATGGCGGGTACGGAAGGGTCAAGGACCAATAGCTTCAAAGATGCTGGAAGTTTATGTTATTTCTTCTATTTGCTTGCTAAGACTTTAGCATATAATTCTACCCTTGGCAGCTGGAGGCTACATCTTCTGCTATTGTCCTTGGGGAGTTTAAATCATCACCAGTTTCTTGGATGAATTTAGTAAAATTTGGACTAGACTCTAAGTCAATTGTCCTTATGATTGTTCTTATGCGAAGAAGGTAGATTTTTGCTTTTGGACTGCCTATCACCATAAATATTCTTTATTAATATATGTACTTTGGGAGAGTTTTAAATTTACTCTAAGGAACAAATCAATAATGAAATGGAAAATACTTCATTGATCTCTTTGCAGGTAAAATAAAAACTGATTGATATGCCTTTCAAAAATATTAGGAGGGTTTAATTAGGATCACAAAAATATTTTCCAACAAGACACATGATATTCAGGGTTAAAGCATGGCCTTTAATGATGATTTTACCATACACACAAAAGCTATTGATTCAGCAAACGTGTCTTAATTTGAAAGCACTTATAAAATCATTCTCTGAATTCAAACAGAAGGAAAAAATATTTTCCTCTCTTTCTTTTCTTTATTTATTTAAGATCTTGCTTTTTCTCTCTTTCTTAAAATCTTGCATTCTCTTCCTCTCTCCACCTGCCTTCCCCCATTCTGCTTTCCTCTCTCACTGCAGCTTAGAGTTCCTCTCATCTTTTCTTCTTTCTTTCTTTCTTTTCTTTCTTTCTTTCTTTCTTTCTTTCTTTCTTTCTTTCTTTCTTTCTTCTTTCTTTCTTTCTTTCTTTCTTTCTTTCTTTCTTTCTTTCTTTCTTTCTTTCTTTCTTTCTTTCTTTCCTTTCTTTCTTTCTTTCTTTCTTTCTTTCTTTCTTCTTTCTTTCTTTCTTCTTTCTTTCTTTCTTTCTTTCTTTTCTTTCTCTTTCTTTCTTTCTTTCTTTCTTTCTTTCTTTCTTCTTTCTTTCTTTTCTTTCTCTTTCTTTCTTTCTTTCTTTCTTTCTTTCTTTCTTTCTTTCTTTCTTTCTTTCTTTCTTTCTTTCTTTCTTCTTTCTTTCTTTCTTTCTTTCTTTCTTTCTTTCTTTCTTTCTTTCTTTCTTTCTTTCTTCTTCTTCTTCCTTTCTCCCCTCCCCTCCCCTCCCTCCCCTCCCCTCCCCTCCCCTCCCCTCCCTCCCCTCCCCTCCCCTCCCCTCCCCTCCCCTCCCCTCCCCTCCCCTCCCCTCCCCTCCCCTCCTTCCCTTTTCTTCCCTTCCTTCCCTTCCCTTCCCTTCCCTTCCCTTCCCTTCCCTTCCCTTCCTTCCCTTCCCTTCCCTTCCCTTCCCTTCCCTTCCCTCTTCCCTTCCTTCCCTTCCCTTCCCTTCCCTTCCTTCCCTTCCTTCCCTTCCCTTCCCTTCCTTCCCTTCCCTTCCCTTCCCTTCCCTTCCCTTCCCTTCCCTTCCCTTCCCTTCCCTTCCCTTCCCTTCCCTTCCCTTCCCTTCCCTTCCCTTCCCTTCCTTCCCTTCCCTTCCCTTCCCTTCCCTTCCCTTCCCTTCCCTTCCCTTCCCTTCCCTTCCCTTCCCCACAGCCTCTAAACCTCCCTTTAGCAAATCTTTAAAATGTTCATGCAACAAAAAATATGTGTAGTGTCATATAATATTTTTAATCTCTCCTTGGATTGCTGAAAGTGATACCAATACCTCATGTCTTCACTAGCAGGGAAAAGTCCCACCTTTTATGTACATTTAATGGGGGAGTGAGGGGGAAAAATCAGAACAGAAATCCAGAACAGCAAACAAAACCTCTCCTTTGAGGGAGCAATGGGAAATGACAACATACTTTCATTTTCCTACCTTTGGGGAAAATCTTTCAAAACAGTTCTGGGCATGATGTCCAAAAACTACATTTGAAGTAAAAGTACATAAGCCACTACAAAGAGAATTAAGCATCTGTCTTAAACTCACCAAGGTAAGGAAATTCAGAATTAAGACTGTAACTCCATACTTAACTCACACCTTTGTAGTCAGTCCATGTGGAATGACAGATCACCCACTGCTAAGAGACCCCTGTGATTCCAGCTTTAATGTTGAATATCTTTGCTCTCTAAGTGCTGAACTACATCTGGAACGTTAACCTATTTGTTAGTTTTTCTTTTTTCATTTTTTACATCAATGAGGATAAAAGCAAATAAAAACATATAAAAGCTTATGTTTTGAAATAGCTTTTATTTTAATTTTTGTAATTTCTGTTTTTTTTCCAATGATCAAATTTGAAGAAAAACTAATTATGGGGAAAACCATATTTTTTTACTATGATCTTTTGCCAAGTTTCAATCCAGTGCAAAATTTTACAGTCATGTGAGTCCCTAAAAGGAGAGCTTTATAATGGAAGCATTGACAAACTCTTAAGCAGAGCAAGGCAAGTAGGTGTCTCTACAATATTGCCCAATAAGAACCTTGTCATTACAGCTCTCAGTAGAGGGTGGGAGTATCGGGGGAGTGAAGGATTTTCCTCCGTGTGATATTTCTGGCATAATTTGTGCTGAGGTTTGTTGAGCCATAACCACAACTCACTTCTCCACTAACAAAATATTAATGATACAACACTTTTTCACTAGATTGTAGAAAAAAATTCTTGTTTCCTTACCAAAACTATATTTTATTGCTTACCTTTCAATTGTAGCTAAGAATAATTGTACCTTTGAAATTTCTCTAATTTGTGAAAATTGTCCTTCTCTTGTGAGACAAAAATGTGACATTTCAGCAAAAAATCACACTTCATTCCAAGGGAAAGGATTTTGAGGTCTCTTACTTTGTGAGTTCAAAATCTCCACTGTCAAGTGCTTTGAAACTATTCCTCTTTATCAAAATTTAAACAGGCATAAAAATTTTTCAGTGATTCATTCAGTCAGGTTATTCAACTGCAGCTTCATCTTTAAAACTTTATGGCTGTGATCTTCCATCTGTAATTCTTTCCATGTTGCATTAAAGATCACCCTTGTCTACTTGGATGTGTCACTTTTTCCTCCAACATCAACACATTGCTCCTGTAACATTCTCCAAAGAAAAATAACCACAGAAAAGGCCTTGCAAATAACTTTTCAGGATTGGACCACATGGAAGAATAGTGTAACTGTGATCTCATGTAGGATATCTATCTCGAGGACAGCCAGGATGGAGAAGAAAAAGGAGAGATTATCTAGTAATTTCATATACAGAGAGATATGGAAATATTACCAACAGAGTGGAAATGGACAGAAATATAAATCAAGGCATTCTGGTGGAATTAAAGACTGAGTATAAAAGGTGTAGGCTTTTGGCAAGTATTCTTGAATATAAATGTCCTTTTTTTTTTCATTACACATTAATGGTCACTGTTCTTGGCCCCAACTTGGGTCACATTTCCATTAACCTGTCTTTGAGCTGTTTTTTTCCATATAGTCTTTGATTTACAGCACATTAAATAAACTGAGATTAGCATCCCTGAAACCAAGAGAGTTTTATGCCAGCATAAATCTGATGTAGCTGAAAAGACAGCTCAACTTTGAGGACATTAGGATTTGGCTTTAAATTACAGTGTTCAAAAATCTCAAAAAAAAATGAGTGTCTTCTATCAAATCCTGCTGGAAAGACAAATAAGACCACTTAGGTCTTGTTCTCCAAGTTCACTGTACATGTCCGCTGCTAAGCCCCACTGTACTCCTTTTCCCATGCTGCTGAAAGACCAATTTCTCCTCCCATTCCTCTGTGGTGGATGAAAGGTTGGCAGTGGTGTAAAGTGAAGGCTAAATGCTTTTAATCGAATTTGACAAAAGGCCCTTAGCACAGATGCTGAAGAAGACAGCATCTTCCCCTCCAGGCACAGCCCATGAAGGGCACAGCAGAAGCTGAGCAGGGTTGGCCTCTGGGCAGCATTACTGTTGCCTTCAAAACTGATAAGGTTTTACTGGACAAAAGTGTATGCCCAAGGCACCAGAACTGAGGCTGTCCCCTGATGATTTAATATCCCCTTCACCTCCCAGCCTCATTGTGGAGAGTATTGTGGCCTCCATCTCACAAAACAGCTGCATCACTCTCATGCCAGATGGGACTGATGGTACAGACCCAGCTCCTTTGACTGCTTTTGACTGCATTGACCTTGAGGCCAGAGATTTTCCCAGAGCTGCCTCAAATTTCTTGTTACAGGATTATATGTCCTCCTAAATTGTTGCTGAACTACAACATGTATTTTACTGTCCATATGTTCATTTTCCTTTTTATTTTTTGACAATAGTTTAAGAGCATATAAAAATTTATATATGAATCACACACGTGCAGCTGTATGTGGAAACTTCCCAGCTATATTATGCTCAAAAGACCCAAACCAACCATGTTGTCTTCCCTTGCATGGGATTAATGGTTTATCCATCTTTGTCAGTTACTATTCCACAGAGCTACATTAATTTCCATTTCTAACAGTATGCAGAATTTCTTCTTTAAAGTTAAAGGAGCTTTAGTACTGTCTGTCCTGTAGCCACAAATTGGGAAAGAAACCATGTAGCTGTGCCCCAGCATCTACTACATGTTTTAATTTGGATTCACCTAAATATTCCAGTGAACAGCAATAGCCTGTCATAGCATCAAAAGCATTAACATAATTAGGAAAATGGTTTTACTTCAATAAGATACTTGATAATCCATCCATATACTCACACACATACTTAAATTTGAAGCCTGACTCGCATTTCACTCTAGGATGGCTAATACCTTTCTAGAACAGAGATTTTAGGCAGTCCCACGACAAACCAGGTTGGGTCCTGTGAGTTTAAAATGTCAGATAATAAAAAAGAAAATGGTTAACTCCTAAAAATTATTTAAATTCAACCAGAATATACACCCTGTTCATGGATGACCTTTCTGCCACAACAGAGACGTCTATGTATTTATCACAGTGAAACAGCAAACACAATGTATATATAATTTTGTCTTGAAAAGTTTTATTGGTGATGCAGGAATAATTTTTTGCATGAGGAGGATTTAAGTTTGGAAACCTAATATAATTTAGACTTAAATTTCTAAAGCTTTAATTTTTGCTGACTGTTTAAAGAAGGAAGAGAGGGATAAGACAAAGAAAATTGATACTAGCACTGGTAAGCACATATCATGACCCTCCATCCACAGGACACTGTGGTGGCTGTTGTGCTGCATTTGGCTGGTGTGTGGGCCAAGCTCAGACTCTGGCTTTGCCTGGAAATGTAGGGCTACTGGAGGCAGCAGCTGGCACTTGGCCTTTCAGGACATTTGTGTAACCTTAATGTGGCATGGTGCCTCGGCTGAGCCACAGCCCCTACTGGCCCCATGCTTGAGAGGCTTAAGGCAGAGTGTGTGCGTGTCTGTAGGGAACATGCGCTCTTACTGGTCTGCAACAGTGCAGACAGAGCTGCAAATGACTGGCCCAAAAAAGCATAAAAGCCCTGGTAGCTGTTCTGGTGGCCTGGAGGGGAAAAAATGCAGGACAAATCTGCCTTCAGAAGTGCTGCTTGCATTTCTGAAGTAATAGTTGTGTTTATATAAAGCACAGATACGTATAAACGTTTCAGATTAATATTTCCCAAGAGACACTTTTTACTGTGCATAGGGTAAACAGCCTTTGATGTGCTATTTCCTTTTAGTGTGCAAGGTAATTTTGGATCTTGTGCTGTGACTGTGACAAAATCCCCATTTACTAAACTTACTCAGACCATTCCTCCCCTGGCCATACTCTATGGGACAGCACCCCATCCTCCTGAAAAACTGTCTGGTTGATTGTGATTCTTCTGCCATATTTTGCATATTAAGATGATTGCCTTGAAAATAACTGCAAAACTCCCAACTCAGCGTACAAACCTCTTTCATTTCCATTCTGTGTTTATGGTGCTTAGGGACATGGTTTAGTGCTGGACTTGGTGGGCTGGGTTAGCAGTTTGTCTTGATATTAAAGGTCTTCTCTAACTTAAATAATTCTATGACTTTATGATTTTTGGGAGGAAAAAATAGGCAGCCAGAAGCACCTGAAAAGGCTAGTGAGAATTATGTCTCTTTGCGTGAGAGATAGTATGTGCAGTTCTGTTTTTTCACATCAAGAAAGTAAAAGTAGTAAAGGGAAAAGTAGCAAGGATATGGACAAATGTGCAGGGAAAAAAAAAAAAAAAAAAGGAGAAACTTCTGCAGGAAGCAAGAAGCAAGAAAGGAGGTTTACAGCCTAAAAAAGAGACACAGCACATACATTATTAGTGCCCATACCGAAAGCCTAAGAAGGCATAAACAGCTCAGAGAATATGATTAAGAAAAGATTATTTATGCTATCTCCATACAACACCTGGGTAGATATCAAATAAAAGGATCACTTGTCAGAGCAAAAGCCCACAAATGGCAATATTTACTCATCCATAAGAAATATTTGTGGAAATCATTGCAGATATTATGTAGCTCAGCACTTTTTTGTCATTGGTGAAACATTTGGAAATACAATCCAACAAAGGCTGTTAAAACAAATCTTCTCTCCCTGTCTCAGAAATCACAGGCCACTTAGATATGGTGAAAAATCTTGGTGAAGTATTTATCACAGACACTTGGGTGAAAGAGCCAGGGCTAATTTTCTTAAAGATTTATGAGTGATTTCTAATCTCTCTGTATATTTCTATGATTCATAAAAAGACCATTCTGACTGGCCTTAACACAGGAGTAATGTTAACCAAATTTAAAATTTCATCAGGAGAAGATAAAACAATAGTGAACTAAAACACCTCATAGAAAAACAACATAAAAAAATAAAACTAGTAATCCATACAACTCTAAGAATTAACCTTTGCATTTCCATCAGGAGAAGAAAGGAAGATAACTTCTAATCTCTGTTGATTTTTTTTTCTATAGAAAAGTTATAAACCATACTAAATTTAGATGATTATTGAAAGAAATAAACTGGAAAAGCCCATGGATACCCAATGCCAAAATCCACAGTAATTCCAGCTCCCTGACCGCAAGGTTTTGAATATCTCAGCAAAACACTTTATTTCCTAAAAAAACAGTAGAGAAGTCAAATCAATGAACAACCAATGATACAGAGAGGATGAAGAGTAAGAAATTTTACATCTGTAACCAAAGAAGGGACAGAGAAGAAAAACTGCCTAATATGACCTCCCTCTTTCCACAGGAGGAGAATAAAGCCCCATGAGTTACCACAGCACTTTGTTGCCTCTCAGATTAATTACTGGAGCAGGAAACATCACAAGGAAATGTGAAGAGCCAGAAGCAGCAGAGCCATTCTTCAAAAAGCTGGAAATTGAATTGCATTGCAAGCTGGACTTCAACAAAATGAACTCACAGAACTTGAAGAAATGCCTAAAGATTGCTACCCAGTAATGCAAAAAGCTAATTGGAAAATAGATTTAAAGGAAAAAAGAACCTCTGGAGGAAGAGAGAGGAAATAAGAAGAGAAAAATCAGCATAATATGCAATAGAAAAAGAAAAGGATGCTAGGTGAAAGAGCTTCTACAGTCAGTGTAATTCATGGTATTATTATCATTATAGTGATATACTGAAACCTTGAAATACATGTTCCTTGCATGTGACTATAAAACATTTCTAGTCAGCTATCTAAATGCAGCTATTTTTGATTTGTTTCTAGAGCTAGGGAAGATAAATGTCATGGTCTTCAGCACCCTTAAAAATTTATGACCACTGGACTTCAGCAGCCCTGGGATTTCTTTACTTCTTACTCTTTACCTTTTGCTGGAGGAAAAAAATCCAGAAATATTAGCTGAATAACGCAGCACAGCACTAGTGTTAGTATTCTTCTGTAAGGGTCATGCATTATTTTATGATATAGAAGAGCTGAGATCTAATCTTTAGTCTTAATCAGAGGATGGATTGAATCATATTCTTCTACAGCCAGAATCTCTACCCTCACTGTTGGTATGTCTTCAAAATTGCTCAATTCCCTTTCTCATTTTGACTAGAACCAGCTTCCTGGAGATAAAAAAATGCACAATCTAAATAATTTTTTGTAAAAGTTTTAACAAAACTAGCACAAACTCACAAAAAAAAAACCTTCCAGGAAATGACAATGTCACACAGGAAAAACCCCCAACTTCACTGGAAAATCGTTTCTTAGACCTATAATGACATTTGTAAGACAAATAATGGAAAGATATGTAAGAGGAAACATATAGAGGGGAGATGGAAGTCTCTAGCAAATCTGTGTGACTAATACAATTTGGCCTACCAAGGGTGGAGCCACTTGTGTCCCCAACAATGGATTCCATGGTGCTGAGACATCAAATGGCAGCTTCATTAGCACTCCCTCCTATAATAGAAAGGGAGCTAACCATGTAGAACCTTAAATCTCACTAAAAATTGTGTGACTTGACTTTCTATGTGATGTGAGAGAAATGAAGTTTGGCCCCCAGACTGGAGAAACCTGCATTGCTAATAGTGGGAGTGGGCAGATCCTGCGATCTCAGTGACGCACTGACACCTTGGAAGGACGCTGACACAGCAAGTGCCTCCTGAGCCACACTTTCTCCAAAGGAATCTGGTATTTACCAGTGTGAACAGCTGCTCTTCAGTTAGTGGCATGAATTTCTTGTTAGTGATGTTGTGATTAATATGTGTTTTCTGGGAGTATGCCTATGTTTTCCTTCGGCTTCATGACCTCTCTTTTCCTCTCTCCAGAAAGGGTTTAATTTCTCCTACAATTAACCTCATTTTGTAGAACAAGTGTGTTTCATTAAAATTCAATGCTTTACTGAGGAGAGATGAATCACAGAATATTCTGTGTTGGAAGGGACCCACCAAGTGAATGGCTCGTGTGGAAGATACAACTAACCAGGATTTATATATCCTGCTACTTTTATGGGGAGATGCTTCCAGTCTCAGAGATTTCTTTAGTTTTCCAAATCAAATAAATATCAACAGTGCCTCATGCTGTCTTCCAAAGCAAATCCTTAGTACTTGAAGGAGAGGTAACCCTAAAAATAGTCAGTGCTTACCTCTCACGTCTTCTTGGGGTTCTTGTTACAGCAAAGCAGCAATGATGTGAAGAAAGAGTAAATTATAGGATGGAGGCCAGTCAAGGTAGCATTTGAAACAGAAGTAGGAATGTGAGCCATGGTAGAAGCTCTTCAGTCTGCTGGAAAGGATTTTAATTATATGTCTAAAACCCTGTGACTTTGCAGCACAAATAAAAATTTCATCTAGGCATAACATTAACATGGAAATGCCATTAGATGTTGAGTAACAGAGTTTGACCCAGTGCCTTTTACCACTGTTAGAAAGACCATACTCTATTTTGTTTTCATTTAAACCAGATAATATTTTGCCCTTTATTTCAATAGCTATCAGAAAATTCTATGTATTTAGAGGGTGGCAGTGTTTTGGGGTTTTTTCCCAATTTTTTTTCTATGTGTTGTCTATGTGCCATCTCTTTGAAACACTGTAATAATCACACTTAGCTTCAAATTTATAAAAGAATCCCTTTGTAGTCTCTCAACTGCTGTGAAAGCAGGTAAATAAGTGTGTGGTAATTAAGCAATTAAAAATAAAGCCTTGTTTGCTTATAGGTCTTCTGGCTTTTAGGTTTGAACAAGTACTAAGTAAAAAGTATAATTAATAAGATGACTTTTCTAGCAATGGGACAAAACCTGTAACAGGTAAATAAGGACTTGAAAAACTGTGATTTCCAAATGGACTGTTACAGCATACCTGTAATAAGAGACAGGAGAAAAATTATTTGAAAAACACTTGTGTAATATTTGAGAATATGAGTGCAGCACCTGCTTCTGAGAGCTAATTTTCTCTGTCTCCTTACAGCCATGATGGAAAGACAACATGAGAAGTCATCATCACAATTTTCCTAACAGGAAAGAACAGGTATACTTGACATGAGGGAACAACAATGGCAAACTGGAATCTTTTAGTTAGCTGTCAGTTCATATCAGCTGAAGGATTTCACTCTTGATATTTTTGTTTTTCTGCTTAGCTATTCTTCTTCTATGTTAACATACCTAGTGTTCTCAAACAATATTCTTCCTGACACAACAGTTTTTATGTAAAATAATAAACCCATGGTGAAAGTAGCTCTCAGTAAAATGTGATATTTTCCACAACAGTGAAGTTAATTTGTTAAGGGTGGCTAAGAATGTGCTAAGTCCTCTGCTGCAGTCCCCTACCACTGCCAGGTCATGCTGGCTAGACTAAGCCATGTTATTCAATACTCATTTACAGCCACAGTGTATTTTGCATGACTTCAGGTACCTGAATCAGTTTTCAAAGCTCAGATTATTCCTTAGGTTGTGGACTTCAGCTCTCACTAGCAATCATGCCAGTGCTCGGCTGTCTAGGTAGCTGTTTGAACAAAACTGAGGTAAACACCATGCCACAATACAGGCACTCAAAATCACAGAATCACAGAATATCCTGAGTTAGAACAGACCCACAAGAATCATCAAAGTCCAACTCCTGAACAGGGCCACCCTAAGAATCACCCCACGTGCCTGAGGACTTCCTCCAAATACTTCTTGAGCTCTCTCTGTCAGGTTTTGTGCTGTGACCACTTCTTTGGGGAGCCTGTTCCAGTGCCCAGCCACCCTCTGGAGGAAGAATGTTTTCTTAATATCCCACTCAAACCTCCCTTGAGACAGTTTCATGACATTCCCTTGGGTTTTCTCGCTGGTCACCCGAGAGAGGAGATCAGTGTCTACCCCTCCTCTTCCCAATGAGAGGAAGTTGTTGACTGCAATGAGGTCTCCCCTCAGCCTCCTCCAGGCTGAACAAGGCAAGTGATCTCAACTTCTCATATGGCTTCTCCTCAAGGCCCTCCCTCTGTACACTCTCTAAGAGATTTATGTCATTCTTGTATTGTGGTGCCCAAAACTGCTCCCAGCACTCGAGGTGAGGCTGCCTCAGCTCAGAGCAGAGCAGCACAATCCCCTCCCTTGTCCAGCTGGTGATGCTGTCCCTGATGCCCACCAGGACAGGGTTGGCCCTCCTGACTGCCAGGGCACTGCCGATTCATTTAGATTTGTGGAGGAAAACAATGTGTTTTACAATGTGTTTCATGGGAGACTTCACTACATAGATATCTACTATCAGTAGATGGATTGTACACTTGTCTAACATCACCTTGCTGAGGCATTGCATTTGGTTCTCTCCACTCACATCTCTGTGGTTGATATCCACTCCATTGGACTGAATTTGTAAACAAAATCCAGGACGTGACTGGAGCACTGCAACATCAGGGGATCTAACAGATCTACCAACAGGTCTTGCCTGATTTGTGAGGGAAACCGTGCTTGGGAGAAGCCTCATCTACAAGACCTAGTGTAGGTAGAGAGACATTAACACCCTGGTGCTATCAGGTGTCTGCCATTTTAAGTTTTGCATCTTTGCTTCTTTTTAATCTTCTTGACTTTCTTTCCCTTGTTTCTTAAAGCACAGGCTGCATGCAGGACTGTGCTGGTAGGAAAGTGCTTAGTGAATGTGAGACATTAATGTGCTCTTTACTGTCTCAAACTGAGACAAAGCAAACCCTTTTATCTGCATATTCCTTTGATGTTACCTGGCATATATCCAGGAGCTGTACTGAAGCTTCCCAGTTCTTTTCTTTCCATTGCTACATCCCTACCCCATATCAATGTCCCCTGCTCTCCCCTTGATTACCGCTCCCTACGCTTTGCCTTTTTTTTTTCTATGTCCTTCCTCTACCTACAAAACCTCCAAATTATCCTCAGCCAAAGTGGTGACGCTGGGGGGATTAAGTATTAAACATAAGGGAAGCACCCTTTTCACTGTTGCAGTAATTACAGAAGTGGGAAAAAAGTGTTCTGATCTTTTAATCATCGTGAAGCATGATATGGTAAACCAGTCATGTCACACAATACAGATGCTTCCAGCAGAGAAAAAAATTTCAATTACTGCAAAATTCTACCTATTTTGCACATCTGTTATCTTGATCCATGAGTGTCTTCATTTTAGGAAAAAAAGCTCCCAAAGATGCTTGATGCATGGATTGCATGGCAAAGCAGTTCACTTGGCACTACCCATAGAGCCCATTATTCTCCTTCAGCCTGTTCTGAGATCTGAAAACACCATTTTGGCAAATGAGATCACTACATAATTCTTCAGCTGGACCAATGTCCAATATTTTCATTGATAGAGGACACACATAATGAGTTTCAGTGTCTAAAGAAAGGACTATCTAATGGAGTGTCCCTGCAGTGATCAACTCCTTCCAGTAGCACTGCCTGGAGAACAAAGTGCTATATGTACCCTAAGGGAGCAATAAAGGGGTGAGAAGGGAATGAAGAAAAGAGATGAAAAAAAAAGAAAGCATGACAAAACCACGGTAGAGTTGGCATAGACACAGCTGAGGAAGATAATGAAAGTGTAAAGAGACTCTCTGGAAAGCATAGTGGATAATGTGACAGAACATTCTAAAACAGCCTATATAAAGCTCTTCTGTTTTATTTGAGTTTCAGGTTTTAACTAGCAAATTATAATCTCTGTTTAATAATACTTCTTACTGGTCACAGTGGTGTGTTTAATCCTTCTCTTTTCTACTGTTCACAGAATTTAATTTGGCATCCTCATTGTTATTTATTAAAAATTCATTGAAAAGTATCTTTGCATTCATGGCTTCCAGTCTTGAGTGATTCATTAAAATGGCTGCCTTCACTAATTCATTAAACAATTCATTAAAATGCCTGCATTCACTGAACATTAGATGCTTTATTTTAATCTCCAAAGGTGCAGAATTTAAAAATCTCCCAACAGAGTACACTAAAATCCCCACATGAAGCATGATAAAAGTTTAATAACATTGTACCCACCCCTTAATGCATGTTAATCACAAATCTTATGTGGAAAGCTGTGCACATTGTTTACAGGTGGTCTGTATGGAATACACTCCTTATTTTATTCCTACCATTAAGTGTAGTATCTCAGAGTAAAGTCTTCACTGTGTTAGGGAAACTTCCCTGTCCAACCACCCAGGAGCCGCTCTGGCAGTCACCCTGGCACCAGCCAGGCTGGGACTGAATCCCTTTCACAGCTACACACTCCATACTCACACAGCCAGACCAGGTTTACTTACAGGCTTGACCCCAGGTTTCTCATAGCAGAGCCTCAGATGTCCAGACCCTTACAATGGTTTAATCACAGTGCAATAAATAGATATCTAAATAAAAGAATAACAGGAGACCTGGGTGCCTCTAAGGAGGGATCCCTAACAGAAGAATGCCTGCACTTTTATACTCTCAGTCTAAGCATGGAAAAGTCTGGGAGTTATCAGCTCCTGCTGTGTCTCAGTGTCTGGTCACCTGCCACAGGTACCTGAGCCCTTTGCTTTGCAAAGGGTTGGCAGTTCCTGCCCTCTTTCTGTGGGCTTGAGCTGGGGCTCCTGCCCTCCCCCCAGAGCTCAACCTGCAGCTTGCACACTGAACTCCTTCACTGAATGTGTTCATTGACAGCTGGGCTACCAGTCCAGCCATCTGCACAATTCCATCCCTTATCTCACAAAATTAGAGCCAGTATCAGCAAAGACCTGCTGTAATAGCCTTGGTCCTCTTCCTTTCCACCTCATATGTCCTCACTTCCTAAGGTCTGAAGTTACTCCATCACTTGTTTGCAGTGCACACTAGGAAGTTGCTCACCAGGAGTTTTTGCATGCTGCCTCTGAAGGGCCAGTAGATTGGATGTGCTAAGACATGAGATATGCACTGCTTGGCCTCTGAATTGCTTTGTCTTCAGGTCAGCCTCCCAGGACATTTAATATGCAAAATGCCAGATGTAAAATTCAAGATGGAAACTGCACAGTGGCAGAGCAAGAGGGCTTTGAAGGCTTTACTGCATAAGAGAGGGCTGATTTCAAAATGACCAGGGCTGTGTGGATGCAAAATGACTTCAAGTGGCAAAATGTTAGCTCTGGCACAATGTGGCATGCACCACACATGGAACTGTTCTTGTGAATCACTCAGAGGTTTGGAAAAGCTGGGCCATGTTTCAATTACAAACATGTGCTAAGAATGTCTTAGCACATGTCATGTCTTCTCCAGTTGAGTGCCTGCAAAATTTACAATTGCTGTCTCAATGAGACTCCACTGTAATATCTTCTATAAATATTAGTTTTTGCAAACATAGGGATTAAAAACCATCTGGTCAACTCTAAAATTCTTTGCTTAGGAGTGATAGTAATGGAACACATCATCCGAAGGGCAGTGCCTCATATTAAGAAATACAGGTGTGAGGTGTGAAGTCTTGGCTTTCAATGTCTGTTTCTTCTTTTGACTGCATTTGCTATCTACTGGGAGATCTTATGAAGGCTTCAAAAGGTAAAGTATGATGACCAAAATATTTGGGCCAGAAAGTTTGATTTGAAGGAATGTAAAAGGGTAGATTCACAGGAGTAACAAATAGACAGGATAAGAAAAGTCCATGCTCTGAGAAATGACCAGAATTAACACAGGTCTGTGGTGTGTGAAGGAACATCTGATTGCATTTCATTTTTTAGCAGCGAAATAAGAACAGTTCTGCATTTCAGAGGAAAGAATCTTCCATGTTATCAAATAGACCTAAGTCACAGAAATAATGAATATCCTTTGATTCAGACCACAAGAGCACAAATCAAAGTGTAAAAAAATGTTTGTTTTGTTACTTTTTTTTTTAATATATTAAATTTAACACTTTGCATATTTATGTACTATGACTTTGCATGAACACTGCAGAAATCATTAGTTTGTTTAATGGTCATTATTCTCATGTATCACTGAAAAATATGTGCAGTGATCTATAATTATTTTTCAAAAATATGAAGTCTATAACTGTTTAACAAACCTTTCAAGGTGCTATTCCTGGCGTGTGTTTCCATGGAGAATAAAATTCTTCCCAGTTGTAGTCTTAAAAACACATCAGTCTCTCAGCATTGGAAGAAAAGTGCTATATTCTGACTTCTCCAACCTTCTCCAAGTGAGTATGAAGCCATGTCCTTTCTGGGAAGCCTGGTGACAAATTAATCCCACTGGGTGGAATTGAGCAATGTTTTTGAATAGTCAGTTCATCAGAAATGTGATTTGGAGAATACTGAAATGATTTGTGACAAATCAAGCCATAATTTCAGAATAAAAAGAAAAAAAAGAAAAAAAAACAGGCGGGAGAGAGGAAAGAAGAGTTGGAAAAGTTGAAAAATAAACCACAAATTTTAGTTCTGAGACTGATCAAT
This sequence comes from Ammospiza caudacuta, assembly GCF_027887145.1. Classification (NCBI taxonomy): domain Eukaryota; kingdom Metazoa; phylum Chordata; class Aves; order Passeriformes; family Passerellidae; genus Ammospiza; species Ammospiza caudacuta. Next base: position 38,339,340 of record NC_080595.1, on the reverse strand, counting down.
AGATCAGGAAAAAAAGAATTTAAAAGAAACCTCACAAGCAAGAACTAAAGAAGCCTAAATGATGCAGTTCAGCCTAATGCAATTTCTTGTTGCTCAGTCAACAAACAGAAAATTCAGACATTCCTGTAGTCCTGCTCCCAAGGGGCCTGGAAGCAAGCAGAGTCTTGAGGTAGCCTGTTCCCCTGCACAGCCAGTCTGTTCCACGTGCTGGGTAAAAATAGTAGAGCTGTAGTAACATCCTCAAACACCATCTCCTTTTTAGCTTCACCTCAGTTGCCCCAGGATTACACCTGTGACTTTTCTTTGCAGCAAAACAAACAGCAGCGTTCCCACTCCTCTCTATCCCAAAAGCTGTTCCAGAGTTTGTCAAACCCTATGTTTTCAGGGTCAGAGGGCTGCTCTAATCAGTGCTACCACCTCTATGGACCTGGACCCATGGAAAATCACACACTGGACTCTGTAATCCAGACACTGGAAATGTATTTTGTTACAGATTAAAAAAAGGATATTGCTCTATGCCACAAAGCAACTGAAACAACTCATTGTGCAAACTTGGCAAGTGAGTAGTTATTTTGGTAAATATGTGATTTTGAAGATTTCTCTACACAGTTAACTGTTGTCTCTTCAGCAGTCTGGCATGTGCTTGCATAATTGACTGTAGAAACTACTTTTAACATTTTGGTGGCTGCTCCCTTTGGTGTTTTGAAGCATGCAAATAGACTCATTCATCCAACCCTCTTCTGTGACAGACTTGGCAGAAACTAGTTCTCACTTCCCCCGTCTTTTTATGGGCAGTATCTTCTTTATGCTAAAAAAAAGTCACATTTATAATATACTTTCATTTTTATAAGGTGGCCTATTTGCAGCATGAATAATTCCCTGTTCTGCAGATTGGCAGCATTTTATGGTTTCGTATTCAGTTCCCCACAACTGCCCATGTTGAATGTGATGGTATGGGATGTCCTGGGTTCAGACTCCTCTCTCTCTGCAATTTGTCTATTTAATTTGACAAACCATTGTACTTGGCAGTACTATGAATAATTTCCTGGCAGTTGAATTTTCTTTTGACAACATTTTGCAATTCAACTAAAATTTATGCCCACCAGAAGGCTGATATAAAAAAATATCTTGCTGATGACCACATGCTATTAAGTGTCCTTGCTTTCACAGATTATGTACTGCAGGTTATTGTTTATTCTGTGTCTGCCTGGAAGCTTATTTGTGAAAAACAGCCTGTTCAGTTTTTTTACATAAATATAAGGTTCAGGTTTGCTTTAGAAAATAGTTGATTTCAGAACTAAACAGAACTAATGAGAGCTAAAAAGCCCCGTAATAAATTACATTTTTACCAACATTTCAGATCCTGAATTTGAATGTGAGGCTGCTTGTGTATAACGATATATTGCATACTAATTTCCTCCAGATATGCCCTTAGAGGGATAATAAATCTAGTTTTTCAATCCATCCAGAACTTTACTTTAAGTGCCTGCAATTTTTCATCTTGATGGCAGTGGGTATAATCTGAAGCCCAGTGAAGTCAACAGGAGTCTTTTCATCAAGTGTTTGGAATATGGGCCAAGGATTCATCTTGCTATTTTTTTAAGGTGAGCTATTCATGTGACAGCTAAGCAGGTCCACCATGAACATTTTGGTCAAGTTCCTGACTGAAAACCAGATTGCTGTTACGTCAGCATAATGGTTTGTTTTTGTTTGAGGAGGACAATACAATATATACAGTGTGCCTTTGGAGTGAACTCAAGGTGGCATTTCTGTAGACACAAATTTCTCCACAACCTCTTGAGTGTTTCGTGACTGCATGAAATGGATGTCAAGGAGTGGGTGAGAAATCACACCTCTAGCGTCCTGTCTTGCAGTCTCACAGGCTTTTTCTGCTGTGGAAATTGTTGGTCTTTATAAGGGGTATCTTCATTGCGTAAACAGAAAACATGTTGAAAGGACAGGGAATATTGAGTGAAAATTTTCTTTAGAAAAATCTTCCTAACATATCACTGAAATACAGTGGTTCCCATAATGAGTTTTTTCGATGCTGTATAAAAGGGTTGGCCTTAATATGGTTGTCATTTGACAGAAATTCTTTGTTTATTAGTTGTCAGTTGCTCTGGGCAAAGAATATATGGTATTTCACAGACTTCCAAAGCGAAATGCTGGATGAACAGCGTCAAACTGAGACAGGACAATTACATAAAAACTGTGGCAGAACTCCACAGGAAAAAAAAAATAATTACTAATTCACCTAATCCATGTTCATATCCCTCTCTGTAGAGACTGCTAGATCTCATGCAATCTTAAGTGCCTAAAGCAACAGATTTAAACAGCTTCTGTGGCTTCACAATATTCCTTAATTTATCAGTTTAATTTAATCCTGTTGTGTCTAGTTAATTCTTGCTGTAGCATCTTCTTGCTTCCCTGGCTACCTCTTTGTTCCAGCACATGCATTTGTCAGGTTTTGATCTGCAGCTGATATTTATCTAGCAAGGAAAACAGCTTTGAGATTATGACCGTTTAGACCATCCACACTCTTGTTCTCTTAACAGCTGGATTTTATCACTTGCTCCCATAATCTTTCCTTGTTTCCACCCTTGCCCTTGTCCTTTCTCTGCCTTCTCAAATTGCTTGTGGCTTGTGTTATAACTAAGCAAGAGAAGGCTGCTCTCCATGATTTGATGCCTTCAAATCAGGATCTGCCTAAAATCAAGCACTATCCAGGTAGCACTATGTTATGCAGCCTGATTTTTAGATTTGATGCAGAAATTTCTGCGTAAGTTTTTTCCTTATGTTATAAGAGAAAAGGCAGAACAATCATGGTTCCTAGGAAAAACAGCAAACTTTAGTACAAATTATCAACTGAGTACAGTAACTTGGGTTCTAGAAAGGCCCTCAAGAACTTGATGCTGTTACTACTCATGCTATTCTAAAACAAAGAACCCTGTTGCTGTTTCCAGCTTCATACTGAGCTTTATTCCCTCCACAAGAGTTCAGACTCTGTCATGCAACCATTTTCATTGTCCAAATTTATTTGTCATAAGCGATCATGAGATAGAAGAGACATTATCTAGGTTTGAAAATATTTTTCTTTGACATTGTAACCACTAGGAGTTCCAGACTGGATTTTCAGAAAGGGCTGATCGTATCTCAGCTTGCCTGGCTTCCTAGCTGCCATCAGAGGGGTTTTGTGCCAGTTGGCTTTGAGACTTGTTCTAGCATAACTTAGCATGAGCACATTTGTTTTTCCACTGAGACATGTTGATGCTGTAAAGTTTCATGAGGACAACAGCAACCACCTCTGCTTCCCTGGCAGACAACACATGCCCAGCAGGTGCCCAGACCCTGAAACATATAGGATGGCTAGAGAGTAATTCAGAAACTTTCTACATGTCAGGGAAGAGTAGTACTAGGTGAGATAGCCATTTCAGTCAGATGCTTTTTAGAGAAGTCTTTACATGTTTACTGGCTTGTGTGACTTTTCTTGCCAAAAGAAAATGGATTCCACATTCTTTTGTCACCTCAAAACACTTTAATTCCTTTCATCCCAAAGTATACTCTGATATGCAGAGCACTTTACATATAATGATTTATCTATAATTACGTATTACTCTGTGGTTTTATTGATTTGGATTTCTGTCTGGCATCCTGCAGCACTTTTGGCTGCTGGTTTCCTTGACCTAACACTCACTGTTGACCTTTTTATTATCAAGGACCATTGCGTTTCACTGACTTTCAAGATATTTTACAGTAACTGTTAGCTTTGTTATCCTCAGGTCATCTGTATTTTGTGGGACTTCCTCCTTTGACTGACTGCATGTTTTGTTAAAGCTTTTGTATTTCTTTAGCCTTTTGAAGTTCTTTCTGTGCATTACTTCCTGTTGTCTCTCTAGTTTACTGCTGCAGGAATTGTAACATCATTATAGTCACAGAGCAGGATTTATGTTTTATTCCCTTTCCTCTTTTCTATTAATTTTGGAGGCAAAAGTTAAATATTCGTTTCTGCTTTGCCTTTGGCAAGGGCCGCATCTTTTCAACGTTGATCCTGCAGATGAAATTTTGCATATTGCATATCCAGTCATCATCTTCATGAACTGAGCCTTTATCATTGGGATAATAGAAGAGAAGCAAACATGCCAGTCTGCTAATTAAGTTAAGGGCAAGTGTCTGTAATAGCTGGCTTATGTGCCATGTTGTGCTGCATCTTATTTTGCTCTGGGGATATTCTTTATTCAGACAGTCAGAGTACATGAATCAATAAGGACTCTACCTTTTAAAATACATACTATACAAGGAAACATTTTGTGAAGGTGTAGGTATATTAAAAAGCAGCATGATACAAACGGAGCAGAAGAGACTCTGTAGGACCTAATGTGATTTTGCAGCTACCTAACTAATCATATGAAATAAATATTTGTCATGCACAGTTTAGGTATTTTGCCAAGTTTTCAGCCTGGTACAACATCTTTGAATGCAAGGAATGTGACATAGGATAGGGTGAGATTTTCTAGAATGCCAGGGCCTTTTCATGGTAACAGCCAGTGTTTTTTGTTTAGACCTTGTGGTAGCTTGTTCTTAGACTCAGTTTTCTGAGATATTCCAGAATATGCTGGGTAGCAGCAGAGTAGCAGCTAAGAGGTGCTCATTTCTAGGGTAAGATGCAGAATTCTAGCACAGCACTGTCCCCCCTTACTCCTTCTTTACAGGTTTTTCTCCGGCTTTTACCACTCCTGTTTACTCAGAGAAGCACTCTTGCTTTCCAACGGATTTGGAAAAAAGAACTACAGAGAGAGGAATGTGATTACAGTAAGTATAGCTCATCAGGATTGATGGGGTGAGAACTGACCACCCAGTAAAAAGGCCATTGCCTTTTCTTAATTATACAATATCCTATGATAACTAGAAGTGTTTCCTGACTATCTCAAGGGTCTGAAGTATCCTGTCTTTTCGAATTAATTTTTTGCATTTGTTTTCCAATTTTCCTTTCTTCCACCTCTGAGCAAAAAAAAAAAAAAAGTTAGAGAGACCTTTGCTTTTCATGGGGGTTGGAACTGGGACATATTAACATGCTTTTTACCCACTCCCAGCATTTCTTTCATTCTTTCCACAAGTCCAGCACTTACTTTGCTTTTCAGAATCATTCAAACTGAAGCTACTTGATGGTAGATGTTTTCATACTTAAGGGCTTAAAAATAGAAGCTCCTTTAATGAATCCAATATGCTCAAAGAGCAAGCATTATATTTTCTGATGCCCTTAAGGGAATTTTACTAACTCTGTGTAAGAATACCATTTGTAAATAACCACACCCTTTGCTTAGCTCAGAGTAGTTCACTTTTTGGTCAAAAAAAATTCATGTAATTGTGAAGGGATTTCTATTCACTTTCAAAGCCCCTTTTGAAAGACTTATTGCCAGTTTATGCCTATGTCCTATTCATGTTAAAATGTTAATCACATAAGTCACAATAACCACATAACCAGATATAAAGAACTGCCTGATAGGGTGTTGTGTCTGATATGTATCTGAGCCTGAAAAAGCCAAGTGACCCTTAATGCTGAGAAAAGGAAACATGAAAAGAAGTCCCATGGGAGCTGCGTTTGCTGAATTAAGGGCATTGGAAAGAAAGTGCTGCTGGATATCACCATAAGCTTGAGAGTCAGAACTCAGAAGAAGTGTAATTTAAACATTTAAGAGCTGATGTTAAACTAAATCCAGCTGCGTGTTGAAGTCAATTTGAAATTAAGGCCTAGAGATTTTCAGTTCCAAAAGTTCCTAAAGGGAAGTTGATGCAGTAAAAACATTGAAACTAGAGGGAAACTTCTTTAAGTCCTACTGTTCAAAATGAAAACTTTTGCTCAATGCAGGATGTATAGAAATGATTACTGTATTTTCAATTTAACAGCAAAGTGAGGTTGTATAAACCCTTTTCAGTGTTATCTGGGATGTTTTCAAAGCATAGCAAACAGCATATTTGCCTAAAGTAAAAATATATCCTTTCCAGCAGATTACACTGAAAATCAGTTGCTTATTGCTCTCATCATAAGATTTGTGTCCCTGGCCCGGCTCAGAGAAGTGTTGACAGCAGTACTGTCTGGTGAAAATTCTTAAACTTAGTAGCACAGAGTCTGTTTTTGTCTGTAATTACCCTGATGAAGAAAACCCAAGAAAAGTCACTGTTATTTTCACATTTCCTCAAAAAGTTAGCTTAAAAATAAGAGAAACAATCAAAGGGTTTCTTCAGCAAATTAATTTAACAAACTGCTGTATAAATCAGGGAATGTACAAACAGGAAATGAGGTCAGCCAGGCTTGAAGCCTGCATGGAGATGTTCCTGTATGTACAGGAGCCCCAAAGGGTCTTGTAAACATAAGCTATGTAAACATAAGCTATGCTTATAGGCTTACCCAGGAACTTAACACTCAGCTAGATTGAAACTGACTGGGAAGATAGTTACTTGTCCATATCATAAGCAAAATAAACAAAACCAGTAGCTGGCATTGACTAGATAATTACAAAGCTAAGCTTATGTAATATCCTAATATCCTTATACCCATATCTTCCCTCTCATTTCTGAAATATGTAAATTTGAGTAGGTAATAAAAACTCTCTTTTTTTTTCAAAATTTGAGGGAAAAAGCCTATTTATGGTAAATTGAGCCTATTACTGTGAAAAGCTAATAACAGATAATAAAAGATAATAGCAATGTGAAAATTAAACAACCATTCAATTTATAAAATAATTATGCATTAAAACAAAGCTGCCATAATAATTAATCCTGGATATATTTATCCCAGATAATTTTTGATTATATGCTACATTCAGTATGCATAACTTTTTTAATTTGAAAGAGTATTTATATCATAAATCAAAACAGAACATTAGAATCTTTCATCCAGATATAAGATGCTGCTAACAATCAATCCAAACCTGGCCTATTTAAATACTGTAAGTTTATTAAACTAAGTGTGTTAACCCATGGGAGTACTGGGAAAGAGGTTTTAGGTTTAAAATATTTTTGGTTTTTAATTTTTCATCTCTATTTGTGCCTTAGTCAGATTCATAAAACTGTATACATACCCAGCTGCAGAGTTTCAGCCAATTTCTGTGTGTGGTGAACAGTTTTCTTGTAATTAAAAAATCCTGTGATGATACCCCACATATCTCACCCAGAGTTATATGATGCTGGACTGCAGGCATGTGAAGAAGGAGTAGGTGCTCAGCGCTTTATTCTGCATTGATATAACCTCACATCAACTATCTCCATAATTACTGGCACCAGTGCTCCTTAGAAAACAATTACTTTGGTGATAAAATAATGATAGCCCAGAGACAGTTTCCCTGATGCATTTTTCTAACAGTGGAAAAAGACCACTCCTAGCCAAAGGTTGCATCCAGATGTTCATGCTCAATAGACGGCTGTTAACCAACCTATTTTCTGTGAATATGTCAAATCTTCTGAGTTCCCAGTGGCACTGAATTCTTGAAAATTTATCTTACTTGAAAAGGCATTTTCTTTTGTTGGTTTTATATTTGCTGCCTAAAAAATTTGTTGTGTAACCTCAGTGCTCAGAAAAATTCTAAATTATTCCTGTTTCCTTTCCTATCACCCTGCCATGTATAAATTGCAATGACTATCTTTGTCAAGAATTTGTTTCTTGTGGGAAAAGTTGCCCCATAGTCATCAATATTATTATAATTGTTTACTTTACCTTTCTAGTTTTACTGTCTTACATAACTGCAATCAGTAAACAAGATATGAGTACGTGACAGTGTTTTACAGTGCAACATTGATGATTTCTCTTTTATTTTTCCATTATTTTCTATAATTTCAGATGCAGCTTTCCTTATACCTTCTCCTTTAATTTCATAGTTTTCCTGCTTCTAATTTAAATATATGACAAAATTAATATATTGGTCTCTCTCATGAGGGAGCAGCCTGTTGTTGGAATTACGGGCTAGGAGTGATTGTTGACCCAGGATGTGGCACTGGGAATAAAACAAAGTATGTGGAGAAGGGAGTCGTTTGTAATCCTTACCAGAGGTGAAATACAGCTGGAACACACCATTATTTGCAAGCAACATGTGTTAGACAAAAATAAGTAACAGCCAAGAAGTGGCTTTAATTGTGACAAACTTCATGTTTTAAGTGCTTTATAGCAGTGAAAGAAGCCAATTGAAACACTGAACTCTGATGTGCTTCATAAATTCTTTGAATAAGAATGACACATGTTCAAAGAGTCAACCAAAGCTGAAGATTTGAAGAGGTATTGATGGATCTGAGGTGGAAAATCATTTTTTTTCTTACACTGCTAGAGGTCCCTGAAATAAAAGATCTGATTATGTCTGCAACTGTAGTTAAACCACAAAAAGCATTTGTGGAAAATAGGGACTGTTCATTTCTTAAAAACTACTCAAAGATACTGAGAAAAGGCAAATCATTATCCAGAGTGATTCTTATGGAGTATGGATGATGATCTTGCACAGAAGTTAAAATATTTCAGTGAGAGAGCTGGTAACAGGAAGTTGGCAGCTCCAAAAGGAAGCACATGAACATGTACATCCTGTAGCAAACAACACCCATCACTGTAATTGATCACTTTTGGAAGAAGATGGAAGTGTCATGGATTTTATCATGTTGCCAGGGGTTGCAAGTACCAGCAGAATATGAATAGATACCAAGGACAAAGAGGATGACTACAGAGCCATTAGCTCAGAGCTGTTCCTCACTGCAGTAGTGGCCAAGGTAGCAGCAGAAGACGAATGAACTGTCAGCCTGAAAATAAATGGCACACTTTTTAATTTTAAGTTGGACACAGGTGCTCAAGCCAAGGTGGTACCTGGAACAGTGGCATTAGCTCTGCAGAAAAAAACCCCAACAAAACAAAACAAAAACCCTCTTGACATCCCAAAGGCAAGATAAAAGTGGGTAAAACTTGGGCTTATGGCACTAAATAGGTATCTGCTGAGGGCACTTGAGTATTTAACACTGAGAATGATTAGAAAGGTACATGGGCCACAGTAGTACCTCAGAAAAAAATACATATATTTAAATTTGTGACCTCCTGTGCTCTCAAAAGGGAGGGTGCAAAGGTTTGGACAGTAAAAGATGTGTTTGCAGGGGATAGTGGACTAGATGATCTTTAAAGGCTACTTCTGATCCACTCAGTGATTCTATAATTCTGTGACTGTATTTCAAAAGACCAATGCAACTGCATTTTATCCATCTTCCAGAAGTGAGAAAGACAAAGCTAGGTTGCAAAACTCTTGTCACTGCATAGCCTTGGTGAAAGTGTCTGCCACCCCAGAGACCAAAGGAAAAGAAAACAAAAAGGGGAAAAAAGAATGATTGCCTACAGATAAGATATTGAGGGGAAAATGTATTAAACATTTTTTCTACAATTGGATTCTACAACTGTTCTCATGTGAGAAGATGACTATAGCATGGTGTGTTCATCATCAAAGTAAGGCAGTACTAACAAAAATGGATAGACTCTATAAAATTTGCTAGATTATCAACACGGTAGCAGAATTGGGTTAATTTCTTCCCTATTTGTCTACATTAAGCTGTAGGATGGGGCTGCTATTGTCACACTGGGAAACTGGAGACACAGCTACTGCTGCCCATTAATTTATAAAGCATATGGTCAAACAGGAAAGAAATTTGATTAGTTAGTAAACAGGTCTGTGCTGCTTTTATGAAGATCAGTATTTGTGAAGCCTCAACAACCAGACTGACCCTGATGCAGTGCATGGGTGGCAGGCTGCAGAGTGCAGCTCAAAGGAAGCAGGAGAGAGTCCAGGGATGCTGTAAGAGTGGTGTTTACAAAAGACTCATTCATGTTTACTAATTACATTAATTCAATGATCAGCAATAAGAGTGCATAGGCTCCGGGCAAATATCAATCTCTTGCAGATGAATCCAATAGCAAAGACATATGTAGAAAAATCTTACACATAGAGAGTTTGTTATTTATCTTAACAAAATGATATATGCTTCAGATTTACAAATATATTTAAATATACTTGTTTAAATATGATACTATAACATGACTATATGAGCATGGTGGTGGTAACACCAAAGTTTTGTCTTTAATCTCTGTGTGGGCTATTCACTTAGAATGTAAACTTTAAGATCCTTGTGGGTCCCTTTCAGATAGGAATATTCTGTGATTCTGAGTGTAATATATGTTTATCTGAATAACATTTATGACTTTTATATTGCTTAACATTTTTGCTAAATATTTATCTATATCCATATCTATATCTAGCTGTATATCCATATGTATATATTTGGGATTCAACTGTTGATATTTTTGTAGATTTATAAAGGAGTAAAGAAATAAAGAAATGAAAAAGTTTAGTAAGGAGAAGAAGCAGGTTTTGGGAAAGAAAGGGTCATCAGTAAGATGTAAAAAGTCAATTCGTATGTTCTCTGAGACGTTAAAACCAGGCTCCCCAATTTTTTGAACTAGATCCCAACAATCTCAGAGGTTTCCTGTTGTTGCAGCAATAAAAAAAGGGGACAAAAGGACACAATATTTAAATATGATTTAGGAAAAACGGTGATTTTCCAAATCTGCCAATGACATATGATGACAGACATGTATTAAGGTACTAATTGATCTCAATCACTGTTTAAATTGTGATCATGCCCACTTGCAGGTACTTAATATTTACTTCATACACTCTAGAATAATAATTATACTTCATGCTTTCTGGCTGGATCTAGAGGTAAAGAAGCATCAGGGTCTGTTTCTAGTATTTACATAAGCATAGTGTCTGCCCCTCTGAAATTCTCTGCACTGCACATTCCATGTTGAGATCAGATGACTGAAGGTGATAATCAGATGAGCCCAGGTGATAATGATGAATATGTAAAGAAGCTCATGGTCCCCTGTTTAGTCATTTAATGAGACACTGCTACATGTTTCTTGATAGAGACAGAAAAATAAATCATGTTGACAGAGAATTATTTCCACACTTTTTTTCTTTGGCTACTGTGCCTATTAAGACACTGCTAATATGTAGGATTATAATTCAAGTTTGCAGATGAATTCATTACCAACCATTTAATCTTTAGAATTAGCTATATGATGATTACGTAACAAATGTTGCATAGTATAAATGGATAGACTTTAAAAAAAATTTTGGTTATTTATTTATTTTATTTACCAGACTAATTGCTTCCTAAAAACATAACCTGGATAAAAAGGTAGAAATTTGGGCTAAATTATGAAAGATAACAAAATAATTTCAGATGTATAGCTGCAACTGTGAAGATCACTAGATTTGCACAACTGACTGTCTTCAAAGTCACACTCTGGAGCACATAAAGGGTCAGTGTTCAGTACACAAATATGCATTATAATATACCTGACTCAGTATGAAATTATGGAAAAGGAGTCAGAAAAGTTTATTTTAATTATGGCTACTTTTTGTAGCTATCAACAAAAGATATGTGTCATCCTAAGAGTGGGATATTTGAATAAATTTAAAATTTCTCTCTATATATTTTTGGATTCATAATAAGTAAATTATAGGTAAATATTTTAAAAGTACCAGCAGTCACTGAGGATGTGCAGTATTTTTTTTTCTGATTTGGCAGTGACAAATAAAGCAGTCAGAGAAAATAAGAAAGTGCAAGAATAAGCAGAAGCTTTACAGCAGAACAGAGCAAGTCAGTGATTGCAAGTGTAACATTGTTTTCTTTATCAAAATATGCTTTGTTTCATGTTATTATAATAAAATGACTCTTCACCATTGCCCTAATTCAGAGTACATGTTCATTCCCAGAATCTTGTAAGCAAGTTTGTCATTAGTCTTTTTAAAGCATATATGAGCAGTTTCAAAGTCAAGGAAAATAAAAACCATAACATTTCTTCACATGAAATCAAAGTATCAGCAAGATTTAACTGCTGGCATTGTTCCAAACATTTTTTCATTTCAGAGAAGGAAGATACCCGTTTCTGCCTATAACTTTGTAGATAGCTTATTTGTTAGAAGATTTATGCATTAGTATTGAAATGTACTTGGTCCAGTCAGTGCTATAAATCATTCTCAGACAACTTTTAAGCACATTTTTAAATGCCCATGAAAAATAAGTTTTTCCATCAATAAGAGGGCTCAGCTCTGCAGCCCTTGCTGAGAAGGGTCATTTCAGTAACATCACAATAAAGTGCTGAAGGATCCAGTTCAATAGACTAATTGACACAGTCTCAATTCTCACCAGGTCTGTGAAGTACGAGTAAATAAAATTTCTTGCAGCAGACTTGTCTGGAGACAGAAAGATAAACTCCTTTGACCTTAATCAAGAGTAACTCTGGGATCTGTGAAACTGTGTCTTCTTTTTCTTCTGCTGCTGAGAGCGAGTGTGAGGCTGGGGCACCTGGGACCCAGCACTTGACTGCTGTTCTTCCTCACCTGGTGGCAGAATGAGGCACATCTACTGCTTTTTATGCTCCATGTCTGAATTTTTCACTTCATGAGTTTTGTAAACAAGTTCCCAGATAAGATGCTTTCTGAGCCACACTTGCCAATAGTCAGGGCAGAAGCTATCTGCAGGTATAGAGGAAGTACACACTCTGCACTGGTGTATTGTTTTCTAAGTCTCAGGGAAGTGGGGGAAAGGGTTCATCAAAAATTATTACTTTTATTTGACTTCTAATATCTCAAAGTGCCCTTCAAAGACAGAGACCACTCTGTGCAGAGCAGGTGTAGGCAAATAAGATGGGGCAGATTCACTGTCAGGTGTCCTGTAAGCACACTCAAATGCTGAGGCAAGGCCTGTCTTACAGCAGGGTTGCTCTATCACCATCAGAGCATGCTCCGTGCATTCCTGGATATGGAGCATCCCAACAGAAGTCTCATACCACCAACAGCCTCAACGATGAGGGACACTTTTGAGTGTGAGTAAACTCCTGTCATTATTCAGTTATTATTCATAAAATAGGTAGCAGGTAATCCAGGAGGAACTGGGGAAGGAACAAAAACTAATTTAAAAGTTTAATCTGTTTAGTGTCCCATTTTACCTCAAATAACTAATGAAACTGCAGTGTGACTACCTTTTAGCATTTAAAACAGTTTTCCAATGAAAGCAATAAATAAAGAAAAATATATATATTAAAAATGAAAGCTGTTATCTCATTTCTGTCTTTTTGCATGTTTTCCAAAGCTTCTTAGTAATGACACTGAAAAAATGATCAAAACTGGTCAGAATAAAATGACTGCAGACCCATATTACATTGGATTTTTTTTATTTAGGTCTGAAAAATGTAACATGTTTGTGAAACTAGATATTTTTAAAATGTGGTCAGGAGTAGAAGTAAAAACTCTGACAAACAATCTAACTACAGTGTTTTCATGAGAAAAAAAAACAAAACCAGTTGAACCTGCAATGAGATCCGGGGTTGTCAGTCCTGGTGTGTACCCAGAGGGACGGATCGTGTGTCCACATCTTAAAGGCCAAATTTCCATGTACCATTGTGCTGACGCAGTCCTCAAGACACAATTAAATAAATTACTGTGATCTATTAACTCTGCTAAAGGTACTGAAGTAACAAATATTCCTGCCTGAAATGACGCTTTACAGGAAGGAAGGGGAAGAAAAAGTAAAACCCAGAAACTGAATGTAAAGCAATGGAAGTAAAAATGCACCAGAATGTGGGAAAGCACTGCCATCAAAACACGGAAAATACATGAACAATGCAGATCTTTTAAATTAAAGATCTTTCAAAAACTTCTCAAGTAAGAGATGGAGATCAAAGTACTTAATCAAACCACAGCCTAGAAATAGATTTTGATTGAATTCCACAGGACTTCCCAACAGTGTGAAAGTAAAGGATGGCTAGATGACAATGCAATTCTTCATTTCTCAGAATAAGAATCTTCTGGAGTATGAGCTCAAGCAAAATGTGCTTTCATGAACTAAATCAACCAATTATTTTTTTATTATAAATGGAGGAATTAATCACATTGACTGTGTTAGAGACACCCTTTGTACAGTGTACAAATTCTGCAGCTTGCTTTGGTCTGTTCACACAGAAGTGTTCTTTTCTATTTTTTTAGAAAACTTCAAAGGCACAGACTCTATAGGCTCCCTCCAGTGTAGACTACAATTGGTCTGAGGAAGATATCTTTCTTTCCGCAACTAGAAATTTCTTCTTATGTTAAATGTTCCCTCCAGCTTTCTGGGTTTGTTACTCATTGCTCAGAAACTACTGATGCTTGAAGCCAACAGATAGATCGCTTTTGTGTGAATTCCAAAAACCTTCCAGTCCAATGGAGCCAGGATAGGAACTGCGGAAGTCTATTCAAGATAATAAATGTCAGCACACATTTCTTCTCCTCTATATCCTTAATTTAATTTGAAATTAAGTCAGACACTTCCAAGAGGTCAAGAATTTTTCCAGGTGGTCTTTTCAATAAAGCACACATTTTCTCTTTTCTTTCTCAGTGGATTCCTTCAATTCTGACTGGTCCCCCAATTAAGCCTCAGGCAGAAAAAAGTGTGTACTTGCTGTTTTACCTCACCCAAGCTTCTCATGTTTCTGTAAGATCTTCCTGCTTCATATAGTATCTCATAAATGAGATACAGGGTGTTTCTTAAACCCGGCACTAGTACCTGGTTTCTTAGTTTACACTTTCTCAGTTTTCTTCTACCTTCTTACTAGTATGGTGAAATATAAGTGAACTTGCTATCTGAAGGATAAATCTGAGGGATAAGGCATCTCAGACCTGAGGTAATTGGATTTCAATGGCAGTCATCAAAGAGTTTTCCCACTGTACCAGGTTGGGGTTACAAAAATTAATGCTGACCCTAAATTGACCATACCTACAGCGATGTAAATGCAGCTCTTTGGTATTCACCTAAAACAGGTGAAGATGCAAAGTTGACTGCTACTAGACCCACCCATCCCCTCTTCCTCAGTCATGTCATCATAGCAGGCTGTCAGGTTGGTCAGGCATGATTTGCCCTTTGTAAATCCATTCTAATCATGCCCAATCATTCTTGTCCTGAATATGTGTGCAAATATTTCTCTGAATCTTTTTTCTTTCACTTTCCACAGACCTGGATGAGGCTGGCAGGCCTGTAATTCCTGGCTTCTTCCTTCTTTGTCGTTTTGAAGACACTAGTGATATTTGCTTCCTTTCAGTCTCCTAGAAAACATCTCCTGACTGCTAGGATCTTGCAAAGATACCCATGAGTAGCCTTGCCTTGACATCCACCAACTCTGTATGTATTACTGCGGCGAGGTGTATCTGGCCTTCAAGGTCAGTGTCCAGCTAGCTGAGGGTAAGGCCGACACCCAGCTGCAATTCTGCCAGCACCCCTTGGCGTCTGATGGCCTTGGGCTGTACTGGCTGCGGACGGGCTCTCGCTGCTGTCATGACGAGTAAAGGAGCTGGACACTCACTGGGGGTGAAGTCGGGTTTATTGAGGGTCCCAAGAAACCAAACGGGGAGTGACCAACCAGGGAGTGACCAAGAGTGGAGTTTGGAGCAGGGTTATAAAGGGAGGAGGTGTATAAGGGAGGGGTTTACAAAAGACCAATAGGGGAAGGTGAGGGGATGAACTTAACATAACTGACATAGGGGAGAACCCAATAAATACAAAGTAAGGGAGGGGCCCTGGGACCACAGCCAACCACAACCCCCAAAGAGGAGAAGCTTCTGAAATACTAGGTGGAGTGGGGGTGATTGACTGGGCCGAGGGAGGAGAAAAAGTATACATACAAGGAAATGAGGGGGAGGAGGAATTATATAACTTAAAGGACTGACAATACAAGTGGCGGGAGTTGCCAAGGGAACAACATAATTGGCAGGGCTATGGCGGGAAAACTGGGGAGGGCAGAACCATTTACATAAAATGGGGGGAACAATACAGAAAATGGGGGAGTAATACAATAAACTTAACAAACACACCACAACAGTATTACCACAGGTTCCATGGCCTGTCCAATTTGTTTAAGTGTTCTCTAATATGATCTTCCTCCACCAAAACTAAGTCTTTCTTGCTCCAAACTTTTCCACTGGTTTCAGGGACCTGGAATTCCTGGTGGTAGATTCTACTAGTACAGACTAAAACTCTCCAGAACCTATCCCTGCACACTCAGACAATGCCTTCATATTCCCCTTAGATGACCTGATCCTGCAGGTTTGTGTGCTTTGTGTGCTTTCTTTCATGTGGCAGTTTAGCCAGGAACTCCTTCCTCGTTCATTCAGACCTTTGACTTTTGCTCATCAGAATGGACCATCCTTGAGCTTAGAGGAGGGGATCCTTGCTAAACAATCATCTCACCTGAACCCCTTCTCTTCCAGGACTGTCTCCCACAGGAGTCTTCCAAGCAGGTCCCTGAGTGGGCTAAGTCTGCTTATCCTGTTAATGTTGTTTTGCTATTTGCCTTGTACTTTTCCCTCAGGATCCTGAGGATCCTTTTCCTTGTTTACAGGCATTAGGTCTAGCAGAACACCTGCCCTGGCTGACTTCTTGATGACCTCTGTTAAGATGCTGTCACCAATGTGCTCAGAAACCTCATGGCAATTAATGAGGTGGCTACAGTTCCCCGTGAAAACGAAGGCCCAAGAACATAAAGCCTTCAGTTGTCTGTTAAGGCCTCACCTATTTCTTCCTGATCAGAGTGTCTTTAGGAGAAACCTCCAACAATGTCTCATGTTGTTGTCTTCCTTCTAATTCCAACCCATGATCTAACACCAGGCTCACTGTCCATTCTTAAGCAGAGTTCTGCTGCTCTCTCCTGCAAAGGGCAAATCTCCCTCCTGCCTTCCAATTATGTCCTTCCTAATTCTCTTGGATCAGTTCACATTGACATCGAGTCAAATCTGCTAGATAATGAGGTCACTTTGACTGCTTACGCTGCTAGGAGAGGGCCAGGCATAATATAAAAATACATGTTTTTAACACAGATGTGCCTGTCTTTGGGGAAAATTGCTCACTTTTTACTGCTGAAGAAAGCTTTTAATTGCTACTAGGGAACAATTCCAGAGACTTTCAGGAATGATGTTTAGTATTATATCAGGATTCAGATTATGTAGCATAAGGAGGCATTAAAAAGTCAAGCAAATATCTAAACATATCTGGATGAGAAATCTCATATTACACAAGTTAAAGAGGATAGGAATGCAAATTAAAGCAATCCCAAATCAATATTTCTTCACTGTGGAATTCATTACCAAGTTAAAACATATGGCTGGAATTTAAACGAAGACCTTCAAAATGTTATCAGTGATAGTAGAAGATGTTCTTGGCAAGTGTAACACTAATTATACACAGAAACCTATTTAACTGATCTTTACAATGATAATGATTAGTATATAAGCCATTTTCAAATACAAACCATTTCCAAGATCAGGTTGTTGGCCACGATCTCTGCCATCAGTTTAGGAGATTTAGCTTTGGATTTAGTTCCTTTCCCTGCCAATTAGCTGTGTTTATGACATTGAGTAAATCACCTAATTTCTTTTCTGCTATAATGAAAAGTCCTCATTCTTCCTCTGCTTTGGTCACAGGCTGTTGACAGTAGGGAAAATGTCTTATTAGGTGAAAAAACTCTTGCAGATCAGTGCAGTCATGATCAGATCAGAAGACTTTCACACTGCAATAATCAAAATGCCTCTGCTATTTTGATTGTCCATCAAAATAGTGAACCCCTACCGGCTCATTGAAACAAGATTTTTTCCAAACTGGCTAAAGAAAAATTTGTGATAAAATGGTGGTTTGCAAAAATAATTAATATTCCTAATAACAATCTTATACAATACCTTAATGAGTCATCATATATATTATATATAGGTTTTTATCTGTAATTTAAATAATTTGGGATATATATCTATAGCAGGTTTTGTTCATCCTTCTCCTTTTAGTGAAGTGCTCCTCACTGCAAGCACCTCACTGAATAACATATGTCTATCAGTTGTCTGATGCATGAGGAACCCGGGGTACATACAAAATCAAATTCTATAATTTATGTACACATTTATTATTAGAACTAGACAATAATTACCTTTGCTAGATGATCCTCTACCACTAAGTAAAAAGGGGAAAATTACCTATGAAAAAGTAAAGCATTTCCCTTTTGAAATGATGGTCCACTATTGATCTCTTTGTTGCCCAACTGGTATAAAGAGAGATGGACCCAGTTACCTCCCAATAATAAAATTTTCTTCTAATTTTGTATACAAGAACTCTAAAGGGAAGCTAATCTGAATTCTGTAATACATATTTTAAATTAAAATGTGTCTGCTCAGAACTTTAAAGAGTTTTAACTTAAATTAGCTCTAAATTCAAAGAAAATTGTCCAAATTAACTAAAGTTATGAAGTCTACCTATGTGTAAAAAAAACCCTAGTTAAATTACTCTGCCAAATCCCAACAGGCCACTTCTGAATGGGCAATCTGAACACACAATAGCAAGGCCAAAGACCAAAAGAGTCTCTAGAATATAAACAATCAGTATGGTATTTTGGAAGCTCAAAGAAGACTGTATCAGAGGAGAGTCCTTGATGCACAACTTCCATTGGGAGAATCTGGATTTGAACAGAGTTGACATACTACCTTCAGTAGAAAACAAAGGGCACTTTTCCAAGTCTATGATTATCCTGAATTAGATCTCTAAAGAGCCTAGGGAATAAAGAGGGCATTTCTATTCAGATATACAGATGTGCTAATTAACATTTAAGTTCATTGAAGCCTTTAGACTTTCAAGTCCAACATTCAGATCTCAGAAACTCAGCTGCTGTATAACTCCAAAACACCTCAGGCTCCTCTTGGGATTTTTGTTTTTTTTTTTTTAATTTTTTTTTTGCAAAGTTAATCTAGTTCTGGGAATTCTTGGAAGTTTCTTATCCTTACTAGTGCAGAGTGGCTCCATAGCTCCTCCATGTGACTACGCTGTTTGGATCACTAGTTTAATGGGTTATTTACCTGCCTTTGCCTGTTATAGTCCAAGGCAGGACACATTCTTGGAAGATATCTAATGGAGAGAGTCAACACAAAACATTTGGTGGTGGATTCCCTATCACCACCAGTCCTAGAACAACATTCTTTCAAACATTAAAGGTCCAGTTCCACCTCTTGTCATCTTCATTTGAGATGAAAAATATCAATCAGATCTCCCTGTTATTCTGGTCAATAGTGTTAATATTGGTCAATATTACTCAGCTTCCATGCTAAGAGAGGTGTTCCCACCCTATCTTTCTTTTCACTTCCTTTCTGCTGTCTGAATGAATAACTATATCAAGTAAACTGGAACAGTTTTAACATGAGGGGCTGGAAGCATGCCCTACTTACTCCTCATACCCTGAGGCAGTCTAAAGGCTCCCCACACATTGTGATGAGAGAGCTGGAAATGACCCTGCATGTCCTGCACAGCTCCATGAGTGCTCTGCTGACAAGATGTGTGTGGTGGTTGTGAGGTCCCCAGGATGAGGTGAGAGATAAGAATGTGACTCCATGTTCTCAGAAGGCTAATTTATTATTATGTTATGTTATATATTATGTTATGTTACGTTATGTTATATGTTACATTATACTATATTATATTATATATATTACATATTATATTATATTATATTATATTATATTATATTATATTATATTATATTATATTATAACTACTAAAGAAAAAGAAGCATATAGACAGAAGGCTTAGCAAGAATGAATAATAAAAACTCATGACTGACTCCTCAGAGTCTGACACAAGTGATGGTGATGGGTCACTAAGTAAAAACAATTCACATGAAACCAATCAAACATGCACCTGTTGGATAAACAATCCCCAACCACATTCCAAAGCAGCAAAACAAGAGAAGCGGATCAGATAATTATTTTTTACATTTTTCTCTGAGGCTTCTAAACTTCCCAGGAGAAGAAATCCTGGCAAAGGTATTTTTCAGAAAATATCACGGTGACAGCTGTGCAGAAGGAGAGAGGGGAATCCCACAGCTTACTTTGTATTTTGGCATAGGCACCTGGATCCAACCAAGATTTGGGGCTGTGAATCCCCAGTAGGGTCGTTCTCGAGGGGAGTGGTGTGATTGTTCACTTTTGCTATTGTCCCTCTCTGTCACAGCTTTACTGAGGGACCTGCTGTAGCAAATAACTCTTCTGCAATGCCTGGGGACTGTAGGAATGTTTTGCCGGGTGCCAAAGCACCTGAGAGCTAAGTGCCTGAGGGTGACGGCTGCCAGTCTTATCACAGAGTTTTACCACGGTATAAGAGGGGCCTAAAGCATTTCCTCTTTTGACCTACACACCTCCAGGGAAAGGGGCAGGCAGAACAGTCCCCAGGGAGTGGAGTGAGCCTGTCCTGTACAAGGACAGCCTGTCTAATCATGTGTGAAACAGCTACATCCTGACCCCTGGCTCATTAACTCATTTTACAGATATGTTGACATGGAATCCCTCATTCCCAGAACATCACCAGCCACTTAATGCACTGCATGCTAACCAGGCCCAGCCCTCAACATTTTCACATCAGTACAGATGGGTATTTTAATTTTCATTTGCAATCTGTTTCTCTAGTCTTATTTAAGGCAGAGAATAAAGCAGTTTGCAGATTGCCCCATGGTAGGCTTGCTGCATGTTTTGCTGAAGGTACAAGGCTAGCCTATAATTTGCTGCTGCTTTTTGTACTAACACCCACATTCCTTGGATTACTTTGGTGGATACAACAAATCACCTGCAAATGCATACGTCAACAGAATGACATTCTAGGGGTAATTTAGAATGAGAACTCTAACTTATTCATTGTGTCAGGACTTGCACCATTTGGAACAACGTGGATTAGATCGGTCTGTCTGTGGAACGAAAGAAGGAACAAATGCAACACAGAAACAAAATATTTTTTTCTCAGCTTTTTATTTGGAATGGGCAAGATAATATCATTAAAAATGGAGGGGAGAAAAGCAGAAAAAGAAGGGATGAAAACAGAGCCCTTTTATTTTTTGTTTTCTTTCCTTTATCTTTCTTTCTTCCTAATAGGATTAAAAACTGATCTGTTTTGCAAAGAAGAACCCATCACTTGTGGAAAGCATGTGGCAGGCTTGTCTAGCATGACAGCAGGTTTTCAGTATTTTCAGCACCTGTGTAAAGCTATTAATGATTCATGGTTTAAATGATTCACTATAAAAATATGGTACAGTCTGTCAGCTTATTTTGTGATGAGTTGATACCACAGCAGAGTTGGTTTTATGAATTGGCAGTGAACTGAAAACTCAATTGAAAATAAATACCTCTGAAATTCATCCACTGCTTCATTTCAGAAAATCAGTTGGTTAGTAACTCTATGCATATCTGAACTCTGACATCACTGAATTGGAGATTAGCATCAATTTATTATTTTCTCTTCAAAACTGCACATTTACTCCCGTAAAGAAGTCACTTGCTTGGTGTGTCTATGAAAGGAAATAGTTAATTTCTACCATTACCTGCTATTTTTAGTTTTAAATAAGTTATGTGAACTTTCCAAATATCCCTTTACCTCATTTCAATGCTTCGGGCTACACAGATGGACCATTTCAGAATTCAAGAAGCTACAGCTTGCATCAATCACTTTTCTGCCTCTCCTTGTGGGATCTCTTGAATTCACCATTACTTTGCCCTTCTCAAGCCTTTCCTCCATGTGACATGCAGCTCAGTCACAAACCTACAGGTCACTTACTACATGACCTTCACCACATTTTTGTAGATTTAAAAAAAACCCCAAACAACATAAATAACTAAATAAAATAATTTTCAGGCAATAAAAAATCCCACAAGATTACAATATTAGAAAGGCTGATAAAAATTACTGCAGAAAGATTTAAGTATTAACTTTTAAGGACCAAGAAATTAATAAGTTTCATTATTGAAGTTTGTCTTGAAAACTTTAGAGACACACACCTCAGTTCTCTAGAAAACAACAACAAAAAAAATTATACACACATGAGTACTTGCACAGTGCAAGAAACTCCACTAAAATTACAGGAATAAATTTCCTGCATCAACATTTGCAATCCTGGGGCCCAGGAATGCCTGTGATCAGAAAATAGGCAGAGACAATATTTAGTGGCAGGGGAATCAGCATGGCCAAATGCCAGGGCAAAAATGAAGAAAACACTTAGTAATATATAAGAGAGCTTATAATAAAATCCTCTTTACTCTGTAGTCTTTGTAAATTAATTTCTTAGTATAATTATTTTGTTAAAACTATAAGAAGTACTGTAATGATGTGAATACGCAATGGTAAAAGCGCAGTGGTCAGTGCCTTTTTTTCCGGGTGTACCGAAGGCAGAGAGCTCCACTTTGGATAAAGAAGTTCAGTCATCACAACAGAACATTTTCTTAACTCAGCTGATAGTTGCACAAAAGAGGTGAATCCCATATTCCCTCCAGATCAATGGGTGCTTTTTAATTGAACTCATTAAAGCTGAGATCTCGTACCAAGAGTAAAAATGTGCTGGATAGTGTTTCTTCCAAAATTGAAGACCGTGATTTTGGTTTAAGTATGACTGCTGTCTCGTGGATCCCAAACCAGGCAAACCACCTTCAAAAGTGGTAAATCAAACGGGGGAGACTTTCAGACAATAATTTGGGAGCTAGAAGTGAGCTCAGGTTTTTAAAACTACTTCATAGATGGTATATAAAAGGAAAAAAAAACCTGAAGAAAACACTTCCAAATATTTGTTAGGGAACAATATTCCATTGACAGGCAAAGTCAGTAGAAAGAGTTTACTTTTCCATATCCAGATTCTAAGGGTCATGTATAATTGTTGTCTGCATTGCACCATGATAATTTACTATAAATTTGAACTGCATCAAAAGACACAATCAATGAAGACAAATTGTTGTACAGTACTGTAGTAGCTGGTAAAATAACTAGAACACAAAATAAGCAATTATTAAAAAGTCTGCATTACATAAAAAGCAACTTCTATTAGGCTGTAGCTTGAATCAAAATTCTAGGCTCAATTTCCTTGTGCATTGCAAAATGCTCTGTTTACATCCTTGGACTGTTGCAAAAATGTTATAAAAATACTAATAAACTCCACTTTTAAACTGCTCATCACCCTCTTAAACTGAAAATAATTTTCCCGAAGAATCTATAAAGCATCTCTCATTTCCTAAATTCTGTCTTCCTGCCAAACCTTAACTTTTTACCACAGTTTGCTAAGGATGTGCACAAACTGGGTCAGTGCTTCTTTAGTTATGTTTATTTGTTTGCTTTTTAAATGAAGGGAGGAATAAATTTTCCTCTAAGAGTAGTCTTAAAAGTCAACATGTTAAGGCATTCATTTTAACATGGTAACTTTTTTTGTCCCCTTTGGACAAATGGACTTTCAGCTTGACAGATGAAATTTTTGGGAACTTTAAGTGGGAGGATGTAGACAATTTTAGGTATAGCTGTTTAAAATATGTTCCTCACTTTCAAATATTTTGCATGCAATGCAAGCTATTCAAGGTTTACTGTAATTCAGATATTTTTATTTTATATTTCAGATTCTCTTGCCTTTGCATCTTGCTGAGGCAATGTGAAAACTTTGCTCTCTGGTGTTTGATGTCATGTTTTCTGTGTGGTGAGTCTTTGACATTTTGCAGCAAATAACAGTGAGATGACAGGCTTTAAAGTGAACTACAATCTCTGCTGCCAGAGTTTGAGAGGCATTGTTCCCTGTTGTGTCACATTTTTATTCTGACTTGGTGAACAAATGAACTCTGAGCTTCATATAATTGTGCTAGAAATGCTGAGTATCTAAAATCAAACATAATTTTTTGTCCTTTTTGAAAAACAAAGCCTTGAATAGGTTCCATAATTTCTGAATTGGTCTGTTCTCTCAGCTTCATGCACAATGCCCTTAATTCATGCCATTTCTGCCATTTTAGTCAGTAACTTTTAACCATAATAAGGCAACTCTTGCACCCTCTTCCCACCAATTAAAAAACAGGATAACTATTTTTTTCTCCTAAGACAATTATACCCTCCATGTTTCACATAAAAATTGGGCCGTAAGTTGTACTGAAAATGCACAGGCAGAAGGCATGACTTTGGAATCACTTAGAAATAAAATGGGTAGTAATCACTTCCACTATTTGGATATTCAAGTTTTACAAGTACATTAAAATAAAGTGGTTTTTTTTAATTAAAATTGCTTGAAGTCTAAGAAGAAGTGCCAGGAAATCATATTCTGCTGGGTGATATATCTTTGAACACTGTGGTCCATAAACATCTACATTGCAGTATTGATTATTTACTTATCAAAGTTACAATTATATAGACTGAGTGGTGTTGGTAGCGTGAATTCACGCTAGTGTCCTCATTTATTTGTCCTCAATAAACCTGCTGGTTGCTAGTGCAGCCTTCATTATTTCTCTCTCTTGCTCCCTCTTCTCCTTCAGAGCAGTGAGATATATATATTTTATATCTACTTCCATTCTGCCTCCCATGAAGTTTCTCCCTGCTTACCCTGCCTTGTGTTTTATGTCAGTGCTGAGGGGATTGCAGCACACAGTGGCTGGGGAGGGGTTCTGCTGGTGATCTCTTTGTGCTCTCAGGGCACTTCATCACGCGCTCACCATACTGTTCTGAGCTATGATAGATATACACCTCATATATGCTGCGGTGTGGAAAAACCAGCAGCTCAAAACATGCAAATGTAGTCTGGTTTTCCCTCCTGTCCCGTGACATTTGAGTCTTCTCCTTGGATCTCATTGAATACTTGTTTGCACAAACTAGCACTGGCCTGAAAACGGGATTTCTGTCCAACAGAATCTCTGTCCTCCACATTAAGGTTATTAATGCCTTAATATTTCCAGGGAGAGTAACTAAACTAAGAGATTGGAAAGCAGCAGTGTGCTTGATGTTGACAACAGTAAGGCATTGTCTTATAGATGATATTTAAAATAAGACTAAAAATGGAAATTAGGATTAAATTTTAAAACTAAGATTGTAAAGTTATTTATGAAAAGATTGAGTCTTAAATTCAAAAGAAATACCATTTTCATCTGAACATGATTTCAACATTTGATATCAAGATATCCGAAGCATTCTCAAAACTGGAGAATTCTTTTCAGGGAAAAAATTCCAAGTATTTAACACATTTTGGTTTTGATGAAGCTGCATTCTCTGGTGCAAAAACATTGCTATCCTGATAATGGAGAGGTGAGTAATGTGACTGACACCTGGGTACAATCACAAGGTATAGGTAATGGAATTCAATCATCTCTAAGCAGGTGTTTAAGGTCTGAAGAAAATCCTAGATCCACAGGAGTTTGAGAGAGTTTTTCCACTGTTTTGTCATCCTCCCAATAGTGGGAGGGTTTCACCTCTTCAGCAAAGCTTCAGCTTTCTCTCCACACTTTATGGATCAGAAATAAACAGAAAGTTTCCTCATTTCTTTTTCTGGGCTTTGAACAAGACTCAGAATTTCAAAAGTCACCTAATGACTCACAGACAAGCATGATATCCCAAATGGGGGACACATACATTTGAGGCACAATGTTGTGAATAATAAATAACTGAGTCACAATTTGGAGCAAAAATTTCATGCCTGAGTCCTTGATTCTGTATTTACAAGTAGTCACAAACCTTCTACTTGTTGCTGAAATGTCAGATATAATGATATTTTAGATGAAAGAGCAGCTCCAAAACCTTATGTTACCAAAGGAATAGAAAAGCTGTCTTCTAACCTCAAGGGAAAAAAACAAGGAGTAAAAAGAAAATGTTCACAAAGACATAAGTGAACAAGAGAAAGACAAGAGTCTTCTGTACAAAAGTCTGCTTTTCTACAGTTTTCTGACCATGATTTGATGCAATGGTAACAGAGGGTTCTTCCTCTCAGCAGTGCCATAATCTCCTGGTACCTAAAGTTAATGAAAACACATTTCAAAAGACAGTCCTGAGGTCAAAATTTGTTATATGTTTTTTTTTTTCTCTTTAGCACTGCCAGTTGCTGCACAAAGGTTTCCCAGAAGTCATTAGTATTTCAGCATTCGATTTTTACAAGACAAAATAGAGTAAAAGTTCACAGACAAATTCTGTCTGTAGCTTATGATCAGTTGAAATACAGCTTTTATTAACACGAAATTGATCAAGTTGTATTACTAATACCTAGGGCCAGGAAAAATACTTTTGAAAATTAATTTATTAAAAAAATATGATTAGGTTATTCCAATTCCTTAGAAATCCAGTGTTTTCCTTAAAACACTGAAACATTAAAATAAAATCCCTGAATAATATGAGTAAATCTGATTGGCAAACAAGTTATAGAAGGACTTTTGATGAAAGGTGGGAGTACCTTGGATTTTATTCATGTATCAAGAAGTGAATATGATTTTGATATTGCTGCCTTGGAGATCTTCACCGTGCAAACATGGTCTTTCTTTTCTCTTGCCTCATAAATTGTGCAAGCAAATTATTCAAAGACAATAAACTCTTTTTGTACCAGGGGAATCTAAGGGAAGATGATGTTAAAATAATATTTGTATTGAATATGTGATGGCCCTCCCCAAATCTTCCAACAGAAAAATTGAGAGCTCCCAAGGTAGGCAGCTGGGAACAGAATGCAGGTATATACTAAATGTATTAAAGAAAAACCCCAAATGAACAAAAAAATCCCCTCCAAACCCATATCCTCTTTTTAATTCACAGTCTTCAGAATATGATTCCTTTTAACTGCTTTAAAGCAACTGTTATTGTAAGATCTCCTTTCAGGTTAAGGACCAGATCTCAAAAAAATGACTGTGCCTAATTTTTTAGTTTTTAGACAAACAAACAAGTAATAATCAGTTTTCATGTGGGTCAAGGCCATTTCCCTCCCCCCTTCCTCTCACACCCTGCAAATATTTTGTTTTCACTGCTGAAGTGTTTTTCACACAATTTTTTGTTGTCTACAAAGTGTTCAGTTTGATTTACCTTGAGAGTTAATTTACCTGAATTTGAGGAAGAAGTTCAAAGGATGAACCTTGACTAAGCAATTCAAAGCAGATAAGAATATTTATTTATGAGTCACTTCTGTTTGGAGAGAGAGAGAGAGAGATGAAGGTCTTGAAGGAAAGCTTGTTTTAAACTCTCAATTATAGCATCTTCTGCAGTGGAAGAAGGCAATATTTGCTGCATTTTTTCCCACTGTCTCTTCAAGTGATATTTCCAGGATTACAGAAGCATCAAGTCCATGGCCGGCTCCCAGGTAGGGTAAATGGGAGCAGCAGCACTGATCCCAAGTGGCCAAGCAGAGGTAGTGGGACACTTTCTGTGCACAGCCAGTTGAAGAACTGTTCACCGTGGGTGACACAACCATTAGCTCTGGCCTTCTACACTCTTGCCCCTCTCCCCTTTTAACCAGCACAGCCTGTTCAGCTGTTTAAATGCTGTGTACCTTTAGAGCTCTCTGCAAAGCCACCTGAAATACCTGACCAAAGCCTGACTTGCCGAGTGAGTTCTGATTCCCAGTGGTTCCAGACACAACCTCTCCATCATCAGCTTTTTATCAGGCTCTTTTACCCGGATAAAATCTTCCAGAAACTGCACCATTTTATTAGTTGCTCATAATTTCAGGAAACAAGAAACTTAGTTTTATTTTTGTTGAAGAAATTCACTGTACTAATTTCAAGATACATCAAAAGATGTCTGTGGAATGGAAAATGCAGCAGTGGCTTTTCAAATTTTGTATTCTGGTCACCAGTTGTTGGTGATTCCATATTTCTATGACAAAGATAGTAAATATATATTGAGAAGGTTAAAGACATTTTATTTTTGAGCTTCATTCTACATAACTGTGCCAAACCCCTGCCTAAAAAGGTGGATGTGGTAAATCTCAGGAACAGAGGTTTGATTCACACAGATTGAATTCAGAATTTTATATTACAGAGAGAGCAGTAAAATACAATTTTTTTAACTTGTTCCTTATTAACCTTTCTTTGTAGCAGTGTGACTGGAAAAAAAATCTAACAAAGCTATTTAACTGTTTAAAACAACACCTCATATAAGAAGTGTCATTTTTCTTCTATGCATCATCACCCTTGTAACAGTGCTGAATTTTATATTTAGTTTTAACTAATAAAGTTTTAGTGTTCGGTACACAAAACTGAAATAAAGCTGTAGTATTGTACTGTATAAAAGTGTGTAATAGAAGGGGGATTTATTCTTCCAGTGAAGTACAAGAGGTGGTACTTCCCACAGCTATACCAGGAGCTGTAAATTGTAAGAGGCTGTGGTCAGTTTAATGGTAGAAAAAGCTCCATTGATTGGAGTCCTTAATAATTTAGGTTAAAAGGACCTTCTGGAGGTTGCTTCTGCCAGCTTCTCAAAGCAAGGTCAGCTGCAGAGTCAGACCAAGTTTTTCAGGGCAGTAGTTAAACAATTTTTGAATGCTGCACGTTTCAGTCTTCCCTCATCTCCATTTTTGGACACAGTTGGATGCAGGTGTGGTTTGACCCAGTGCATCCGCCTTTGTGTTCTTATTCAAAGAGATGCCATTTTCTTGATGTTAATGCAGCAGTGCTTTCCTAGGAGCCAAGGAATATTTTGCTTGCAAGCACCTTTTCCTTTTTAAAACAGGCAGAGCAAGGAGGTTGTGCATGCAGACTGCCTGCTCTCAGGGGGAGTCCTATCTGCAAGTCATCTTTACACCCACACTTTGTGACAGGAAGCTAAAAAGCTGAAGCACAAGCTTGATTGCCATGGGGGAAGTGTCAGTAAGTGGGCTGAGGCAGTGAATTGGGAAGCATGTAAGAAGCATACTCCTCTGTGCAGGCTGTAATTAATATCATTTTAGTTTAGTTTTTTAGTTTAGTGTTTGTTTTAGTTTTCAAATGATTTTGAACATGGGAAAGGAAGAGAAGTAGTGTGAAAAGAAAACAAATTTAAAATCATATATTCCTATACACTTTATAGAAATAAGGTAGTTCAGACGCAATGACTCAGGGTTTCAGACCCAGCATTAATTGTACATAATCAGGGGTTGCTTCTGAGAAAACCTCCAGACATGGGCATACCACTGCAAATCAAACAGAAATGCTTACAGGTATCAATGATAGCTCAGCAACTGATAGACACAGGAATGTGATATATCTGCCATGAGACCTGCTACCCCCATGAAGAGAAAGCTGGCAGACTTCTGTATCACTCATATTCAGGAGTCTGTACATGCAAGAATTGCTTATCAAGCAGTGCATATCAAGAACACTCTAAGAAGTTTGGGTAATTCTTTCTGGAAGGAAGATACAGAGACAGAGACAGCAGAGGATGACATGAGCACTAATATAAACATTGTATTGAAAGTTTTTTTAAATTCAAAATCTCATATACAGAACTCAGACGCTTGAATCTCTTTCAATTCTGATTCAGCAATGAGCTGCATGAAGTAAGAAGAGGGAATGACATATTAAACTTTGATGTATAACACTGTAATTCTATCAGTCTTAAACTCATGGTTGTGCAGTGTCGGTAGCTGGAGTTCCTCATCCTTGTTTGGGAATTTTCATCAGAAACTGGAATGTTAACAACCCTACCTCTGCAGGCTTTTTATGATTGGATGAGAGTGGACCCTCCTCTATAAAAAGAAAGATATTAAAAGTTGTATCTGGAGCGGTTTGAAAGATGTAACATTTTGATAGACGGATTTCAATGTGAGAGAAGTGCTTCCTAGTAGTTGAAGGGCACATATATGAAGAAATAAGATTTTTGGTTTTGTTTAACAATAAAAGAGCTTCAATCTGTGCGCATTCTGAAACTGATGGGGAAAATACTAGGTTGAATGATCTGGGAAGAATTCCTACCAAATGAGTTCTACAGAATGTGATGTCCAGAGATTGGATCCTCAATACCTGAGTTATCTAAAGTCAAACTCAACCTCCCTCCCAAATCTGAAAACCTCTAGGAAGCAGTCTGGCAGACTTTCCATCTCTAATTGCCTTGAGATTTGTATGCCTAATCTCCGTCTTCCAGAACCACAGAGCCCAAAAGCAAGCAGAGGATCTTTCATGCTTACCTTGACTCTGCACCACACAAAAGGCCCTTTGTAAGAAGACACTGTACAATACTATATATCCCAAGGCACCCAGGAGCTGCTAAAGCAGTAAAATGACAACTTTTAAAATTCAAGAGGAGATTTCTCTTCAGGCCATCCCTATCTCCATAGTAACAGTAATTCAGCAAAACACATTTTCATAAACTAAAGAGTACCTTGTGGCAGAATTCTTTACTTTCCAACTCCCTTTAACTGTATTTTTTTAGAGGGATCAGAATAATCAAAGTGCGTACTTTCAGCATTCCTTAAAATCACAGGCATTTCCCTCACCTGAAAGGGACATAGTGAGGACAGGGCTAAGGGAATGACGTGTTCCTCTACTTGTTCAAGACATACTTTGTGTTTGACACATCTGTATTTATTTTAGGCAAAGATGTGGCAGTCTTGATGGCTTTTCCTCTCCTTCATCCCAGAGATAAAGGTTCTTTAACTGAAATTTTCCCAGCAGAAGAACACTGATTAAACAGACAGCATTACCAGAATCTAAACCAGAGGTCCTCATTTGAGCTGTAACCACTTAGCTAGGAACAGTGTATTTTGGATTTAGCACTGTAGAGTAAGTATTTTAGGCTTTCAGCTGACCTAGGAGATCTTTGCATGTATAAAATGACCTATAAGGGCATTGCTGAATCTGTTCTGAAAGAAACAAAATAAATTAGTTGTTTAGAAGTCAATCTGGCATAGTGTGAAAAGTGAATTACACACTGTTCAGGCTCTGTGATTTATTGTCATGACAAGATATATATATTTTTTTTAATTTCCATATTTATTTAATGGCAATTATATATATAAAAAAATTCTTAGCATTGCCTTTATATCATCCTGAACATGGCATCTCTCTTTATACATGACAGCAGGAAAAAGACGCCATAGAATTCAGGTATCTTTATTTCCTACTGGAAACAGTGACGGTAAACACAATTAAGCACAATTTAAAAATAAATAAAAAAGGTAAGTTTCCAAAAATATCACATCTACTTGAAAAGCAAAAAGAGGAGAAAGGACCATCTCTTCGACTAATTATTAAATTCAGCCAAAGCAGCATCTTCTGTAGTACAACTGAAGAAACTGGAAAAATCCCAGATGTATATGCAGTGTTTAATTACATGGTAACTCCAGTAGCTTCGTTAACACAGCTGTGTCAATACTGGGGGGGGAAATTGGGAGAAGTGTCTTTTGGCAATGACAGTCTTTTGGAAAACTCAGAATCTTTTAATAGTTAGATGGAAATCATATGCTAAGTTTTAAAAAGGTGAAGCAATATTTTAAAATAATTCCTCTTTAAATACACAAAGCATCTTGAAAATACTACAACAACATATATCAGGGTATGAAAAGTGTTTATTTGGATTTTTGAAGAAACTGTGGCATCAATTTATCAATACTTAAAACTGTTATGGTTTAATGCCTTTTTAATTTCTGGGATTGAATTTGATATCAAAAATGGTGAAATGAGACAAAATCTTAGGTTTGGCAGTATGCAAGTATGTTAATTCCTCTTAAAAATAATTTGTAAAGCCATTCCTCTCTTCCCCTCCAAAATAAAATATGTGTCAGAAATGGGAGCAAACTCTGCCTGCCTGAATATTTGTCTGTGTCTGATTTAGTAACTACCTGCTGCTGCCATGGACAAAGAGTAAAATGTAAATAAGAAAGTCTATCTATAAATAAAATTTATCAATGTTGTGGTTAATCCTACTTAAGAGAGCGTGAACATGCATTCTGTGCTCTATGCTTTTTATATATCATATATCATATCATAAATATCATATATCATAAAAGCAAGGGGAATCCATGTCAAACTGGTTTCCAATGGATGCACTGCCCAGCACAGTAGAGGCAACATCCAGGGGTTTTGACTTCTTTTCAACAAATCTCTCAGGAAATAACTGGATTGCATAGGCCAAAGCCAGAGCACTCTAGGAAGAGCCCTGCAAATTTCCTGAGTCCTCTTCCTTCTCCATGTCAGGAGATAAAATGTCACAGTTCTTTGAAAATATTTTCCCAAATATCCTAAGTGACTGTAAACTGCAAGTTTACAAGAGGTGCATTACATTCCTCATCCATAGGAACAATGCCACTCTTTTGGCACAGACCTTTCTCCATACTCATTTCCACTAAGTCGGTAAAGGCAGTCAGCTGCAATTACTCAGCTTTCAGAGTTCATGGTTTTTTATGATTTCCTGAGTTTCAAGAGTTTGAAAGGGCTGTACAGAATATATCTAACTTGAGAAGAACTTGTTAGATTCCAGGAACGTCAGACTTGTTTAAAGCATCTCTTTCTTTTTTCTTTCAGGTATGAGAAAATGTAAATTATATAAATCATAGGGAAAAGAAACCACAAAAAAACCCACACCAACAAAGCCCAAATGTACAAGATTCTGAAAACCTGTGGATGGAGGAGATTGGCTTGGACATCTGAGAGATACATCTTAACATCATTTCTACTCTGTCATGGAAATTATTTCAAGGACTGTAAAGGCTAGAGATGACTCAAGGCGTAACATCTTTAAATGAAGAGATGGCAGATTTAGATTAGCTATTAGGAGAAAATAATTTACTGTGGAGGTGGTAAGGCACTGGAACAGGTTGTCCAGAGAGGCTCCCCTATCCCTGCAAGTGTTCACGGCCAGGCTGGATGGACCTTGGAGCAACCTGGTCTAGCTAGAAGTTGTCTCTGACCATGGCAGGGGGTTGGAACTGGATCATCTTTAATATGCCTTCCAACCCAAACCATTCTATCATTCTGTGATTTTGCAACTGACTTGTTATTCTTGGGGCCATGGTAACCGTGCTCCACCCTGATCAAAATGAATGATCTCAGTTAACTGATGCCCAAAGAACACGTGCTCCCAATGAACATGGATGGGCAGAGCACAGGTGTGCACGCTGCAACTCAAACCACAGTCCAAACAAAGCCTGGAAGGAGCAGTGTCTATCACAGCCCTACTTCCACTAGGCTGGGAATAAATCAGAGTAAAAACAAAAATGCCAATTTTCAGTAAAACACAATAGATTATGAATTCTGATGGAAATGGATAAATCTGAAGAAAATCAAAGAATCCCTAGAAAAGTGTGGGATTCAAAATACTTCATTTTCTGCTTTGCACTGTTGATTAAGTGCAGCTTAATTTCCTACTACTAGGAGCTGGAAATTTCATCAGCTATTTTTAATTTTTTCATGCACTGTACATTGAGCCCAAGCACTTGGCCATTATTACAGCATAACTCCAAGGAGAAAATATCTAGAAGATAGGAGTTTAAGCACTGCTGCCATGCTTGCTCTCTTCCTTTTCTGTTTACAGAATTCAACCATGACAGCTTTAAGGTCTGCATGTGAAAGTCAGCATACAATATTTACAGAGTGGTCATTTCTACTTACAGTCTCCCATTGTCTTCACTTCTATTTAATTAAGAGCTTGCACCTGCAAACAAAACATTTCTTTGGACCTTCATTTTTTACCTTGTCCTTTCAAAGTACAGAGGGGGAATAAATCCTCTGATTTTAAGAGTCAGTAATTGTCCAGACAGAAAAGAAACATTAAAAACTAAATGATAAAATTTAAACCTATTACAATAATTGCTCCAAATATAGACATCACTTTATTCATTTTTACTTCTCAGTTGCTTTTCATTTACAATGTTGATCACTAGAAACACTTAGATTAGGGTTTCCAAATGCATTGGTGGCAAATAATGGCACTGCAATTAAATGCTTCCAACATATTAAATAACTATTAAAATTACTATGTAACTATTTTATCTATTCATAGATGACAGCAAGTCATGTCATAACATTTCCCTTAAAAGCAGAAAGCATTTTAATGCATAAGAATACTATGTTAGGAACAATAGTCATTATTTTAATTATCTTAATTACAAAAATTGAAATCTCAGAGTTATTCCTTGGAAAATTTCTCTTTATTTATATTATGCAATGCTTTCAGAATCTTCAGTATTTGCAGCACAAATGGTTCTTAAAAAAATTCTAATTGTATGACATATTTCAACACTGTCACACTTCTAACAGGAATAAAAAAAATTCTTTGTCCAGGATCACTTGAGAAATTCATTTTAAGTGATCACCATTCATTCCCCCCTCCTAGAGTAAAAATGTAGCCCATCTCTCTAGAGAATAAAGAAATTAGTGTCTAGGATAAAAACAAGGCAGCACTTAGGCCTTTAATTTCCTATCTTGAAGAAATAAGGAAGTATTATACTGAGAACAAGAATATTTCATTTTCCAGCAAGAAGTGTGATGTAAGCCTGAACCTTTTTTGGTGGGACAGACATTAATGACCTCTATGGAAGCAAATAGAGATTCAGGGTTTTGTTTTTAGAAGATAAAAGAGAAAGGCATTGGTTAAAGAGACAACAAGGTAATTCACTAGTCATAGTTATTTACTAAAATACTTTACAGAAGCTTAAAATGCATAAAACAGGGACTCATCAGATTTAAGTAGGCTGTTTGTTTTAAAGCAATAATTAATTAGCCTTCATTAGAAAGATATTTGAAGTGCTTGTAACCCCAAATCATGCCTTGTTCAGCATGTAAACTACAAGAAGGATCCCTGATTTCAGCTGCAGCCTATTTCTCAAATGCTTGTCTCTCTTTGAAGTACCTGCATCTGGAGATGAAGCAGCTCTCAAAAGAGAGAAACAGGATGTTTGAAAACAAATAGTCTATATTTGCAGTTTATTTAGCATCTCAGGCAGCAGAAGTCACCCAGTTTTAGGCATATTTAAAAGGCATTTTTTGAAACTAATAAAATTAGGCATTTGTGGTAATTTAAAGGCAAGAGGTACTCTGAGAAATATGAAAACTCTAAAGTGATTTTTACTCTTTTGTTTTCTTTTTTGGAGTCATTCTCTCTGCAAGTTTCCTAGGTGGTAGGTGTTAAATATATACCCTTTCCTAAAATCTGTATTTGCAACCCAAATTACATTTGCCTCTTTTCAGTAGAGGATGAGAAGAGGAAACATAGCATTCTTGGGTATAATAAGTCTTAATCAGAAATAAGAAGTCATAGGCTTAAAAATTAGAAGTGGAAAAAAAGCTACTAATCTTTTCCCAAATTACTCAAATGCTTAGGACTCAAATTTTTCACTGTATCACATTTTGTCTATAAAAATATCTGCTTGCTTTCAGTAAGACTATTAAAGAACAGATTCCTCAATACTGTGAGGAAAAGTGACAGCAGAATTGGAATGACTGCTTATTTTGCTTTGTACGACCTTTTGTACGCATGTTCCTGTTAGCTGTAATGGGAAGTCACAGGTGGGGCAGACGTGTAATGGGATGTGGAGGGATGCCCTCACACAATGTTTCTGCAGTTACAGGAGTGAGACCTGAACACAGCCTGAGCAGTCCCTTCCCTGTGGCCAGCTGTGAACACTTTTCCAGTGTCACATTGCTAGTGCACATGTGAGCAGAGCTCATCAAGCAGCATTCAGTCCACTGTTCTGAACTGTATTTAGACCAAGATGGGAGCTATCCTTCTCTCTTTCTACGTGTCCTACATATATGCGACTATACCAAATACTTTTTTATTTATCCATTTGTCTCACTTTTTTTAGCAGTGGTTTAATTCCAGCACTGCTCACGTGCACAGTTGAGACAAAGTTAGACTCAGAGGTACATTCTATTGGCAGAGCTGCAGAGGCTACAGCACGCAAGCCACCTATGGCTTTTAAAGCTGGCCCCACTACCAGAAGAGTTGAGGACTCCAGATTACACCATTATGGTGATTTTAAAGGAATATTTTCTCATTATAGAGAGCAGCCTAAAACTGGGGGGCTTTTAGCTCCCCTATGCTGCACACCTTTTATTTCCAGCGTGCATATATATATATATATATATATATATGTATATATTTGTACCTAAAGAAAGGGACTGGACTCTCTGTTGCATTCCATATGGGTTTGGATGGCTGCTTTGTAATTTTCCCAAGTTTCAGATCTGAAGTCAAGGTTTAAGACAAGTTGTCCATACTCATGTCCTTAGGGGACTATTTTTAAAACTATCCTTCCAAGACCAAATCAGTTTATAGTATTCTCCTCAAACAAACTACCTCTTTGTCACACTGACAGACACCTCGATGTAGATGGGACAAGTCCTGTGTGAACCTGTGGTCCTGACTAGCCTCTTCAGTGAAATCAGGATGCTTCTCCCAGGAACCCTCTGCCTCTTGCCTGACAGTGGGGTTTGACCTGTGTCCTGGGAATGCCTGCGTCCAGACTTGTTCTTCAGCTCTTGACAGGACTTTCCAGACTTGACACAGGACCAGAGGTAAACCCCAGCCTTCATCTGAGGATGGCCCAGCCTTTTTGCTGCAGGATGGTAGCTACCCATGAGGAAGTTTCTATGGCCTATGTTGTAGCCAGCCTAAACCCCTAGACTGGATCCCTGCTTAGGGTTGCCCTGGGGACATTTGTCAACTCCTCTGAAATTATGGTCCTTCCTCTACCACAAAAGCATCCATTCCCTAGCAAAATAAACTGGAGCAGCTGGTTGTTTTCTTCAGTGGGTGTGTTGTAACTTAAAACCAGCTGGAAATTAAGCTCCAAGCAACCACTTCTCTTCCACCCACCCTTTCAAAGAAGAAAGGGTGAGATTATGGCAGAGATTCAGAAAAAAAATTTACCAGCAATAAAACAAGGAAAGCAAGCAATAACAGTAACAATAACAAGTATATGAAAGAGAGTGATAATATGTCAAAAATATTCATGGAAGTCTGACCAACTTGATGTTACCATGGCCAGTGACATATGTCTTCCTGAGACAAAGAAGGAAATGGTGTTGTCAGTGCTGACAGTGCTCTTTGCCCTGAACCTGAGGTAATGATGGACAAACCCTCTGAGATAGAGTGCTCTGTCCACATGGCCTGCTCTGCACTGATCACTCCTTGCCCCATCCCTGCCACCCCACCATCTCTGTTCACCACTTTGCTACCTTGAAAAAAATGAACAAAATGGCTGTGCTTCTGTGCTGTGTTCATTTTTCCTCCCCCAAAGCCACAGCTCCTAGTGCTGATGTGCATGGTACAGAATAACAAACCTGGATGCACACACATGGCTCCAGGCTCTGCTGCCCTCACGACAACTGTGAGAAAACGGACTCTGTCCTGGCCAAAACCAGGACAGGGTGACATTGAGTGAATCAGTCCTAGCATTGCTCACCATGCATCCACATGCAGCTGCAACCCAGTGCTGCAACAGGCTGTGGGGAATGTGCAGAAGCCCTTTGTTAGTAGTCAAGACAAGGTCAGGAAACAATGAGGTCACTCATGAGTCTCAATAACAGCACATCACTTCTTTCACATTGCTTTCCCCGCACTTCTTCTCAAATAATAATTGTGCTAGCTATTTTTGAGTGTGTGTATCTAGTCTCCTAAGGTCAAGGGCCTTGGTTGACATGAAGGCAGCTATAAATTTTTAAACAAAAACCTTAAATATTTTTGAATTACAACCAGTTTTCTGAGCTGGCTGAATAAAGTTTCCACAGCACAAGAGAATACGTACTGTTCATCTATATTCATTTAAAATGGATTTATGGTATGTTATCCTTGTCACAATGGCTCCCATTTATAATGGCTCCCTCTGCTCATGCTACTCACCAAAATATTTATGTAGTAGATCATTGTCTTCCATTCAAGGACTTTGTATTTGAAACAGAAAATAAAAATAGTTATAAATAATTGGACTTGTGGAGATGACTTACAGCTCCACATAATGTATTGTGGAAACTCACTTTGTTTTGAGAACAAAACAATAAACATCAAGGTTTGCTTTTCAGAGGCATTTGGCAGAAAATAACTCTTCATTCCCAAAACAATGGAGAGCTATGATTTTAATTTAGTTCTATTACACTTCTGTTTCAAAGCAGATCTCCAGAAAATAGAGTATTCCTAAAATATATTGAATATTTTCAATTGAAAATCTATGCTGGAATATTGGAAATATATGCAGACTAAGTTCTCACATCTGCACATCTTACAAACTTCACCCAAGGCTCTCTCAGAAGTTGAATTCCAGTTCGAGCAAAAGGGCCAAAACAAAACCTCACTTCTGAATGTGTCCCTTAGACACCTCATACAGCATCACGCTTGCTAACCCTCCTCAAGCGCTGCTTGTTGGCTTCCCATCAGAATTATCTAATGCCCTCACAGTGTCTACTGCTTTGCCTAGTTTTAGGACAGTTTTCTTTCTGAAGTATTTTCTTTTTATTCTCAGCCTCTCTTTATAAAGCCAGTCCTCAAAGTAAAACTTACTTCTCATATGCTTTCTAACTCTGTCCTCATGTTCTCCTAAAGACTCTGTATGAATCAATGTCCAATGACAAATCAAGATTCCTATAGCAAGCAAGATAATATCTAAACTTAGCGGTCTATGGGGTTCTGTTGTTTTTTTTTTCCCTTCAATTATATTTCCCTTGGTGCTATCTCCATTCCAAAGTGTTTGTAAGTCCTTCTTTTCTGTTTTGGCCTTCAGTGGGGATCAATTTGGGCAAGCTTTGCTGCATGTGCCTGTACTTGATGGCATATGGCCTGCCTTTTGATGGCTTTGGCTTTGGACAAGACTCTTTTCCTTTTTATTTTTTTCTTTTTAAAGGATCCAAGCCATGCCCTCATTTCTTCACCACCTAGTTGTGTCTTCCTCCGTGAAATTCTCCCCTGCTCTTGCAATATCAGTGAGCTTAATTTTAGCCTCCTTTGGTCCTTTGCATGCACCTGATATAATCCCGGTCCATTATCTTAGAGTCACTAAGTTTCCAAAACTTCTTTTCTTTTCCTTCACTGTTATTTGCTTTGGAGATAAC
The DNA here is from genome assembly GCF_027887145.1 of Ammospiza caudacuta. Taxonomy (NCBI): domain Eukaryota; kingdom Metazoa; phylum Chordata; class Aves; order Passeriformes; family Passerellidae; genus Ammospiza; species Ammospiza caudacuta. The sequence goes on along the minus strand of NC_080595.1, from coordinate 38,300,500 downwards.
TCTATTCCAGAGAGTTTGACAGTCCTTTTTTCTGTTTTGGCCTTCAGTGGGGATCAATTTGGGCAAGCTTTGGTGCATGCCCCTGCCCTTGAGGCATGTCATGCCTTTCGATGGCTTTGACTTTCGGAAAGATTCTTTTCCGTTTTTCTTTGTTTTTTCTAAAATATTCATGCCATGCTCTTCATATCTTCCCTTCCAAGATTTGTCATCCTCCTTAATTTTTTCCTGTGCTTTTACAATATCTGTGAGCTTAGTTTTGACATGTTTTGGTCCTTTAAAATGCAGCTCATTTCCTCATTCCCTAATTTTTGGACTTAGGGAAGGAATTTTTTTGCTATTATTTTTGATTTAAGTACCCATGTGATGCTCTTCATATCTTCCCCTCCAAGTTTTATCTTGCTCCTTGACTTTTACCCCTGCTTTTGCAGCATCTGTGAGCTAAGTTTTGGCATGTTTTGGTCGTTTGCAATGCACCTCATTTCCTCACAGCCTATTTTTTGAAGACAGTAAAACTCCAGATACACTAATTTTTTGAGATTTTTTTCAATTTCATCACATTTGATCCTATCTCCTTTTGAGAGTGTTTTTAAGCCTTTCTTTTCGGGTTCGCAAGATTCCTTTCCTTTTGGGAAGGGAAAAGGAATCTTGGGATTTCAATGGGGACAAATAGAGGAATCTTTGGTGCATGTCCCTGTCCTTGATGGCATGCCATGCCTTGTGATGGCTTTGACTTAGGGAAAGATTTTTGTCTTTTTTTTTTGTTTTTTTTTTAAGTCTCCATGCCATGTTCCTCATTTCTTCCCTTCCATATTGTGTCTTCATCCTTCATTTTTTCCCTTATTTTTGCAACACCTGTGAGCTTACTTTTGGCCTCTTTTGGGCCTTTGCACTGCACCTGATATTATCCCGGTCCATTTTATTGGAGTCACTAAATTTCCAAAATTTCTTTTTTTTTTTCCCTTTCCTTTTATTTCACTTGCTGCTTTCTCCATTCCAGAGTGTTTGTAAGTCCCTCTTTTCTGTTTTGACTTTCAGAGGGGATCAGTTCAGGCTAGCTTTGGTGCATGTGCCTGCTTTTTGATGTCATATGGCCTGGCATTTGAAATGTGAAGACAAATTTTGCCTTCAGTTGCCAGACAAGGTATCACAGAAAACCAGTATTTGAATTTTTCTAAAACTCTGTGAGGAAAGCAGACTCTACCAAAGCACAATATTGTAAATGTAATAATTACACCTCTAATACAGTCATAAAGCATAATTTATTAATTGCTGAAAAATAATTTTAATCTTATTAATTGCAAAACAAGCCAGAGGAGAACAGATTTACTGGTATAGTCCAAGAGCCAAGATGACATAACAGGGTCTTAGTACAGTCTCCTTGCTGGTCTCTGATGTTCCTTCTGGAAAAACATCTCTCATTGACCCCTCCAGCAATTTGGTCATTCTAAATTAAGTTCTGTTTGAATGCTTTAAGGTTGTTAATATGCAACCTCCTTATGCAAATAATCTCCTTACCAAGCTCCCCAGTACATTAGTTTCTTGGTTTTACCACTGAACTTCAGCTTTACAATTCTCTCATTCCCTTTTAGCGCTTTACCTTGCCCACTAAGATTGTAATATTGTAGATCAGATATGTGACAGCTTCTGTTCCAGCTATTTTATTATCATTTTTCTATATTTTATTGGGGTTTTTTAAAATTTATTACACAGAAACCTACTGCATCTCTGCTTCTCTATTTAAACTGCCCCATATAATGGCCATCCAAAAAAATGCAAAGTCACGCAGAGCTCTTAGAAAATTGTTGGTCTAACCAATGGAGGTTGTACTAGTTGTCTGCTACATGGCCATACAATGAGAATTCATTCTAACTTGAGTGGTGAGGAAAGTGTTAACAGAGGTTCTTCCTGGATGAAGCATTTGTCCTGTCTCAGTGGGACACAGTACAGCTTTAGAACCACTGCAGGTTCTCTGCCAGATTTGTGTTAATTTGCTGCACTTGTAATTTGGAGAAATTTCAGGACCCTTGCAAACCAGTGTTTTGCTTACTTCTGCCAGGTGGATAGTCTGTGAATTTTAGAGTTGTGCAGAAGAACAGAATTAGGCGGCATTAAAGTGCACAGCTGTAAGCCATGAAAGGCTGCTTGCTGTGCTGGTAGGATCTGCTAAAATAGAGACAAATAGAAGCTTCAATCCTTTGGAAACCCAGGCCTTCTGTGTGTATAGTGCTCCTTCACATATTTCATACTCCACTCTTATTTAGTGTAGATGCAGCTGTTTTATTTGACAAAAAAAATCTTATAATGTAGTCTGCCTCTAAATTACTTCTAAATCTAACTTGGTACCTCATGTAGCTTTGTTATTAAAATTAATAAAGTCTTTTCTACTGCCAAAGATAAAAAGTCCTAAACATTTCTCTGAAAATTCTGTTTTAAACTAATCTAAAAGCTCCTTTACTATTGTTTAATGGACAATAAGATGTTGTGATATATATATATATATATATATATATATAAAAATTTTTTTAGAATTATGAATTAGCATTACATTAGTCTAATGTCTTCTGCTAGTTAGGAAGGTGTAAGATGGGAGATGGCAGAATTAAAATTGGCTGACAGTGCATGTGTTCCCAGATGCTTTGTAATTACATGCATAGCTGATTGTTTGCCCACAGTATCTCTGCCTTAGCCAGTGGTGCTAGGGGATGCAAGGTCCAATGTCAGTCTCATCCTTCCAGAAACCTTGCGTCTGCCTGTTCTCTGGTTGTTCTTAAAAGTGACTGTCTCATCCTCTGCAGTTCCAGCTACCCTCCCTCCCTTCCCACCTTAATGGCAGCTTTATTTCTCCTTCCTGCATTACGGAATTAGTGCCAGGTTGTTGGCACATGTTCCTGACCCATTTCAGTCTACAGCTGTCAGAACTGCCTATTTCTTATCAGCTGCAGATGCTACAGTCAATTTAGACTTTACATTATGCATTATGAATGTGTAGATATATGAAAATCTACATCTTTCAGTACAGAAATCTTTCCAATGCTTATAATTTACTTATGATTTCCTGCTTATGAACACCAAAAGAAATAGAAAACAAATACTGCTTCTTTGCAAAATGTAAAGGCCTTGATGAAAAACCTCTATGTACTGGAACACAACAGTTATAAAATTTTGCTTGATTTTACTTAAAATTGACCAAATAACAAGTTGTTCTTGTAATGTTATTCTCAGAAACAACTGAATAGTATTATCTGAAGTATTTTTTTAAAAGCACAATGGCTCAGTTTGAAGTGACAGGGTGAGAATTTGGCAAAATCAGGAGTACCTAACAGTAGAAAGAATAGCCTCATAATAACTTATACCAACTCTTCAACTTGTATTATATTTTCTTATAATCATATATATGCTGAGTGCACCCCAAGTGTTCTGAAAGCATGGAAGGATAACAAAAACATCCAAACATCCAAAATTTAGCAGCAGTTGTTGAAAATCCTCAGTTGTTGAAAAATAGTAAAATATATAAAAACAATATTGGAGGTCACTCTCAGAACTGTTTAAAATTCTCTCTGCCATTCAGTTATTTATCAATGTTGGTTTTGTTATTGTTGTTATGAACATGCTGGGAAAAAATTCTGAACTAATCTTGCCATGGAGTGATTATTGCTTTATACTCATCACATTTGGAAAGCCTGTCATGTGAAGTATTGAATGCAGATGTGAATGATGATAGTTTGGTGGTTTTTTTCCCCTACATGAATGAGAGACTGTAAATCTGATCAGTCATATATTTGTGCCATGCACATTTTTTAATTATATGAAAAATAACTGTAACTTAAATCATAAGGTAGTGTTTGTGATTCACTTCAGCTGATAGACACAGCTCTTACAACACTGCAGCAATAACAATTTAAATGCATATTGCTCTGCTCATGAGTCTGCTCCAAAAGCAGTAGGCAGTGGAAAGGAAGAACTGAATAAATGAACCCTGAGAAAAGAAACAATTTAATTTTTTAACTTAACTGTAACTATGAGCTCAAATATAGGCAGCATATTTGACAGTATGCACTGAGATGTAAAAGAATTTACAACAGCTCAGACCTGAGCACCTAATCAATAAGACAAGCAAACAAGTCCAAGGTAGCTGACTGCAGTACATACCACCCACCTGTGTGTACGATATATGATCTAAATTTAGTACAGCATATTGCAGTCAGGTGGCTACCACACTCTTTTGCCCTAAATAATCACTCATCTGTTGCTGTGTGTTCTCTGTTTATTGGTATAGTCCACTTTAATTGGACTTGTTTTCAGTTTTCGTGCAAGCTGATGAGAGAAAATATTTCCAGCAGTGGAAAAGGAGAATTAGTCCCCGAGGACAGATGTGGGCTGGGGATCATCTGGGGTCCTGCAAGAAAAGTTCATCTGATTTCCTCTGGAGTTGCATGAGTGGTATAGTGGCATGAAGGAAACCCACTAGCTTCAGATCTTCAAGATAAGGTACCTCAGGCAACTGAAGAAATACCATGTCTGTGTCTTGTAAAGAAGATATAATGAATGCATACTCCTCACTTTTTTCCATCCCAACCTTTTCTATAGATTTAAGATGCATCAATACATTCTTTTACAAGGCAGTCCTAAGTAAAGCTGAGGTGAGATGATGTGCATAATCCTGCAGCTATCAATGGTGTTAAGTGTGAGCCTAAGTGCTGCACCAAGTTGAATAAAGATCTTGGCTCTGCTCCTGCAAAGTGACAGTCATCTGTCACATCAGAGTTGGTTTCAAATATCAAAATGGTAGCATTTTTATCATCACCCAAAAAACACTGTCTGTCAATTTTTCAAGATAAGGAACACCCCCTGACACTTCTGGTTCGAGTTGCAGGTCCTTGTCTGGCTTTTGTGACAGAGCCATGTCTCCCACTAAGATGCCACCACTTTCATCACCATGCTTTACTTCACCTAAACAGCAAGTCCAGTCTTCCTGCATCCACAATATTCAGCTTTTGAGCTTGTACTGCTCATCTTCTAAGTGGGCAGTTTGAATCTGGTCACAGTACCATTTCACTTTAATCTTTAGCCCTCAAAATATAAGTCAATTGCACTTCTTTGGTGCGAACAAAATCAGACCTCATTTCCTTTTTCTGAAGTCTTAATATTAGACCTGATGTTTCAATGTCTTAAACCTATAGTCTTAGATTTAATGCTTTTTTAGCTAAATATTCCCAAAAGCTTATTTCCAGCTGTGTGCGGAATTATTATCCAAAGCATAAGGAACAATATATCTGAGCCAATCTCTTAGTTACAATGGAGAAAAGTTAATCACAATAAATGAAGAAAGTATTTACAGTAAAAGGTGCATCTAAGAAAAAGAATTGAGACCGTAAGTGTTAAAAAATAATAATAATAATAATAAAACACAAGTCAGAAGTACCACAGGAAACCCAATATATTAAATCAGCTAATTTACAGTCCCCCATTTCCACTCCAATTAAGATAAATGATCACTAAATAACTCCATAACAAATACTTTCTAAAATTAATGTTTGGGGTGGCCAACAGAAGTTTAGATAAAGTTTATTTGTACTATTCTTAAATTTAACAGATGTAGTTGAAATAAAGGATCTCTGAACGGCAATAACATCCTTTAACTTTAGAAAGTAGCTGCTTTTTTTTATTAATGACTTTTAATAACCAGTTCTCAGAGCCTCTTTGACTGTGGTCTTGAAGGTATTTTTCTGTTGCATCATTTATTTTTATAAGAAATTTAAATTACTTAAAAATATCCATTTCTAATGAGGAAAACAAAGTTATCAATTTATTTATTGATCTCCTAACTAAACAGGCATTAGTATAACACAATCCAACACAGCTGTCAAATTATAAGTGTTTACTATTATACAGCAATTATTCAAACAAGATTAGATAGAAAAGTATTCTGTCGAAAATTATTCACTGATCCTGCCTGCAAAGCATAAAGACATGCATGTGTGCAATATGCATGGCTTTGTGCCTTACAGGCAGGATCAGTGCTGTTCAGCCTGAGCAAGAAGCTGTCACAACAGCAGGATCACCTGGAAGGGGAGAGAAAGGGTCTCTTCAGCATAGTTTTTGTCCAGATTTGGGCAGAGAAGCCTGACAGTTGTTAGGATAAAATGATTCACATGCTAGCTTGTAGATGTAAGTACTACAGATACTCATGACCTCTGACACCTTGCAGAGATTTTCTGAATAGTGGGACTGCACATGGCTTTTTGGAGGTACTGTTCAGGATTGACAGCTGCTTTGTTGCTCTTCCCCCTCCAAAGAGGAAACCAGGAGACTTTTCACATGGCTGCTGTATTTTGAAATTGAGAGCTAAAATAGTATAAGCTTGGGGTTGAAGGCAGAAAACATCTTATTGTTGTAATCTTCTAGCAGTGTAGTCTCTCTTTCATACCTGCTCCTAAATCTTATTTCAAGAGACCCGTATAATTTAACATTTTGATGCAAGAAAAACAGACCCAAAAGCACTTTCTGTTACAACTTTCTGTCTTAGCCTTCTGTTAGTGAGATGAAAGAGAAATTCAAGACCTTTCATTAGCTTCTCACCCTGTTCTTTCTAGAAGTCTGATCTACAATAATTTAAATAGGATGATATTCAGATACTTGGCACAAGCTGAGCGTGTGGCCATTCATACTGCTCACCAAACAACTATGCGTATGAGAAATACCTTAGGGAGGAGATAAAGACTTGACTGAGGAAGATGTTTTTTTTGCTAATTCCTTCTTGGTGACGCCACAACAGAGCAAAGAGACTGCATTTTTCTCAGTACAGATTGCAAAGTCTCACTGTGTCTTGACAATACCAAGTTGGAGACAGTTGTAATGCAATATAAAAATAATGCTCTTGTGTTTGGTATTGCAAATCTCCTTAGAAATCATCTGACAAAAAAATGAGCAAAATTATGACAGCCTGAAGGGAAAAAAAGTTAATATGGTTGACATTTAGTTTAAATGAAATCAGAGAAAGAAAAGAAGTCAAGCAAAAATTCAATAAATTTCTCACAAATTGAGACTACATTTTGAGATCAATACTAACCATGGATTATAATAAACCATCTGGCCACCTGCATTTAACAAACAATTTTAACAGCTGACACATCCATGACTTCTCTTTTCTTTACTAAAGCCCATAACAGTAACTGAGGCCACACCTCAAGATTTATGTGCCTTCTTTGCAAGATTACAAAAGGCACCTCTATAATTCTCCTTTTAGATAAAGAATGAGTCAGAACAACTCAAATGCTTAAGCCTTATGAGGTGGGATAAAATATAAGAAAAACTTGGAGGAAAATTCTGATCTCCTGTGTAACATGTAATGAAGTCTTAACCTTTGTATTTTCTGAAGGTGCTTGAAAATAGCGTTTTATCTACCCATTCACTTATTCTCAGTTCTCTAACTTAAGACAACTGTTTATTTACTCCTCCCCAGTAAGCATCCAGTTAAAAACCATAGCTGGGATTTGGAAATCTGAGCAGCTTCTCTATCAGGACAATGACCTAAGAATTTTCATGTTTGCTCTCTGTTTCTCGAATGGCTTCACAGAGTTTGAAACAAAGCTCAAATGTGAGCATCAGATCTATATTTATGGACACACTGGATGGATTTGCATAAATTGTACCATACCAAAAATACTTTAAAAAATAAAAAATAGTTGTGTTAATCCTTAATATGTGTTGTGATATATAATAAGTAAGATGAAAATTCCTAATGTCTACTGAAAGACAGTGTATGTAAACAGAAAAAAAAAAAATACATGAGAAAATAAGAGGAAAATTCCATATTTTCTTTCTCTTTTTCTGTTTTGTACATTTTATTTTTTCTGCATTTCTCTTTGATCTAGATTATTTTACTTCAGAATATTTTTAAGGTTATTGTATTTATTAAACTTGATGTTTAAAAGCAGAAAACCAGCACACATTATTGTAAATTAATGCTGAGGTATAACAGATGTTATATTCCTTATATACCATTTCAATTGCAGTCACGTATTTTTTTTAAATCTAGTTATTTTATTTGACATATAAAGAGGGAGGTGTGGAAGAGCTTTGATCACTGTCCCAAGCTTAAATGCAGGATGCAGAATAACACATATATGTTGCAATATGTAGTCTTTTTCTCTTTGTTGATAGTAATCCCCTTTGCTCTTTGCTGCAAGCAAATATTTATTTTTGCAATACTACAGATAGCCTTTATACACCTGAACCTACCAAAAGAATAGGCCCTACTGTCAGTCATCCACATCAGCTTTTTCCCTCTAGGTGCCTTATTCATCTCTAACAGTTTTCATCTCCTTTGAAGCAAGTTGAGTGTTGCTGCACCAATCTGTTTTAAGGCTATAAGCTCCCTAGGGCAGTGATTGCTAGAATTCATGTAGCTTGGCCTAAAGGGTTTTGGCACATTGGGATCTCAACCTAGCTACAATTTTCAGGGTGATTATTGTTACCATTCAATAATTACAGTTGTATTTTTTCCTTAGTTGCTATGGAGGAAGTTTGGCATTTCCCAGCGCCTCTCCTGTAGAGAAAATATTAACTTGTCTTGGCAGGTTGTTTCACTTTCTGTTTCCATGTTGCACCTCTGCAAGTTAATGGAGGTCAGAATCACTTATGGAGCCAAAGTGAAGAGGGATCCCTGCAGAGGGGTGTGGTGGTAGTTTGGGATATCAGAATGGACAGCTGGGAGATGTTCATGGCAATCACTTAAGAGTTTCTGAACACTACAAGGAATGAACGGGCAGCGGGTGAATGGTAATACTGTGGCTCAGCTAAACTCAATCTTCTCTCCTTTCCCTTTTCAGTATAACCACTCCTAAGAGGCCTGGAAAGCTGTTCATATCCCAGTTTCTCTAGGTAAGCAGGTCTAGCTCTAGGCAAGCAATACATAACATTGCTTTATTTAATACAGCTATCCAGTACAGCCATACTAGAATTCTTGGATCTTTGTAGTTTTGCTCAGTACAAAGAAAAAGGATTCATTTGCATGTCAGACATCCTTCAGCAGGGAAATATTTGTGCTGCATCTTTAACAAATACAGACCCTTTCTGAGTGAAAATAGAAAACACAGCTGTAGACTTCCATTTTTATTGTGTTTAAGGGTTGATTATTCCCATAAGAATTCTGTGAATCTATCTAGGCATATTTAGTAGGACAATGTTTTTGTTGAGGATTTTTATTTGTGGGACTTTCTTAAGCTAGAAAATCCTGTACTCATGTAAGCATCCATCTTCATTAAAAAGAACAAAACAATCCAAGCCTCTCACAAGTCCTGTGGGAGGACTGGACCAAACACATTTCACTTAAAATCCAAGAGAATTTAATGAAGATTTCTAAATGCTATTGCTTATTGATGACTTCAAGTTAATTTTTAAGAATTTTGAAGATCTGTCTTACATGCTTTTGAGTTGCTATTACTACCTATTTGTCAAATCCTCATCCTTGATCAATTAAAATTTCTGGGCCTGGTCGTATTACAGGCAATGGGAAGTATCCATTTTTCCTTTCTATTGTATGCCTGCATGTAAATTAGGTCACAATGCCTTGCTTATGATTAATGCTAAAAAATTAAAGGATGATCATGGTGGGTAAGGTGAATGCCAAAAACATATTAATGCTGGAAGTAACCCATGTCTGTGCAATGGTGCAATCTAAGAGGAGGGGTAGGCAGAGTCTTTGGAAATCTTTCAGGTGTATTTGCAAAACACTTACTGATATCAGCAGTGGTGGAGGAGGAATGTTCACAAAACCCAGTAAACCTTCATGCTAGTATCTTCTAATATACATCTATTTTTTTCTTAATGTATCAAGAAATTCCTCTGTAATATATCAGATGCTTGAGGTTTTTGCTTGAAGCACTTGCTAGCCTCTGTTCTTGAAGGGATTGGACTTTAACAATTGCCAGTTTTACTTAAAACATGTATTTTTGTACTTATTATTTGATATGGCTTACGGTCTGTTTAAAATAACTGCTTCAATTTTTTTTTTTTTTTTACAATATTTCTTATCCTTTTCCTTCATCTATTTCAGGATCCATTCAAGATTTTATCTAGTCCCATATCCTTAGGTATTTAGCATAGTCAAAATCTGTACTTATATGCATTTGGAGTCACTGTATTAATAAGGGAGGCAATGAAGCACATCTGCCTGTCTGAGGGTGAGACTGTAAACCTAAACTGTTTATATTCATTCTTCATTAGACATAGAATTAAATATTTTAGTCCTTTTTTGCCCTTCACTGGTCCTTTTGTCTTTTCTCACACATGGGCCACCTTGCTGACTCATCTGTGTAGCTACCATTTACTGCAGTGTATTCTGTCCTAATTGCCATTTCCCAAACTTCAGTAATAATGTGTAATGAGCAAAGAATAACTTCATTAATTTAGATTAACCAAAGTCCAGATCAATTAGAAGACTGTAACAAGACTGTAAGACTCTCTTGTTCTTCCATCACCCATGACTAGCATTGAACAACAGAAAAGACCACACTGCTGTTTTCAAGGCAAGGGTGGTCCTTTATGGTTTATATAACTGCTTGAATTGAGTGATCATCTTTGTGCACACTTCACAGTAACCTCACTTCACCACCCACCCTGTTACTCTTCTCTAAGGCTAGCATGTTAACAATTCCCTTCTCCCTGAGAACAAATCTCTCACAACTTAACTTCAGATGCTCTCTGGGTGAATGTTACAGCAAAAACAGTGAAGTGTTGCTGTGTTCCAGAAAGGACCTTTATTCCCCACAATTCACATATTTTGTAAATGGCAGAAAGGATTTATGTAAATATGATGTGAAATCTCCAGGAAGGGAGATAGGGAAGTTGGAAAGGAAATTTAAAGAAAATCTGATGGTAGTTACTGATAAAGCAATTCTACCTGAATTTTGAACTTTGTGGCTGCACAGAGTCCGCTAGCTTATTGTATGATGCTACCTGGGAAAAACTTCTTGCTCAAAATGCAAGGCAGAGCAAGTCAGAAAAGTTTGCATGAGTGGAATCAGGAAGATCAAGCCAGGTTTAGTTGGTTGGGTTTTGTTTTTTTTTTTTACTTCTAACAAAAATGATATGGTTATACTGTAGCTGGAGATGTATCTGGCTGATCAGATTTCAGATACTGGCATAAACTGTGAGTCTTGCTACAACAAAGTCCAGATGTACGGATGCCTGTCCTACTGTACCTCCTTCTCATGTCTCTGAGCTGAATTCAGAACAGGAGACCTAATGATCCCTTTGAGAGATGGGTACATTACTTTTTCAGACAATTTTATGTGCCGAATCTCTTTTTCAGCTCACAAATAATCAAGTTGTGATGCATTTAGTAATAAATTGAATGTTCTACATCTGTTCAGTTTTTAAATAGTAGGGAAATATTGCAAATAAATTGTTATTTTTAATGTAGGTAGACCTAAACAGTTTGACATAAAAAATGGTGAAGTAATGTATACCATTCACAACAGAGTACAAATTTAAGAGCAGAAACACTCATAAAATAGATGTGGCTGATAAAGATATTCTAATGGTTACATCTATGGAAAACACAGTAATATGATCCCATTGTTTGGGGTCTAAGCACAGTGGAAGTGGTATCTTCAGTCCAGCTCCAGGACTTGGGGAGCATTATGAATCTGATCTATGCTTTTTTAAATGCAGCAACATGAGCCTCTGCAGTACCCTGCAGTACATTGTGTCCATGAGACAATGCTGCACAAGTGCATGTTTGACTGTATTTGCAAAATTCTCCCTGCAAAGATGGCTGGCTATCATGGCACTCAGGGATGCAGTTGGCATTCCCAGCTGGGATACATCCATGCTCACACTGCACTTATCTGGGACTGTCCATTTAAAACCTGAATGTGCAGTCCCAGAGAGAAACTACAGAAAATTAATAATTGGTAAATTACATCACTACAAAGGGCAGGGAACTATTTTCTTGTCCATTAAAATCTATGACTAGATTTTTCAAGATGTATTTGTAGAAATAGTGACTGTAATTTTCTAAACATTAGTTTATTCTGCTCTTTATTTCCTTCTCTGTATTTTTAATTTTTTCTCTCCAATCTTTTAACTTAACTGACTTGTAAAATGTATGCAGTCTTGTATGTTCCTGAATGAGAAACACTGTGTTGAAATCAATGTAGTAATGCTTCCTCCTCCACCAAAGTAAACTCACCAATCTCTTTGGCTCTAAAATTCTCATTTCATTAAGACTGCATTTTGTATCAACTGGAAAGTTTTGATCTCACTTAAAGTACCATCATTAATTTCCTTTAACAGAAGACCAATGCTAGTAAAATCAATGTTTAATCCCTCATAAATGCGTTACATCATAATATTTTATTGCATCACATATGCAATATTTTGTAGGATTTTTCCTAGAGGAAAGATATTAAGTATTCAGTAAGTATATGGAGTCTGAAGTTTGATAGGCAGCCCTCTTCCTTGCTCTCAGTGAATACTTGAACATTGTTGCAAGCCACAAACAATTTTGGAAAGCTTGTCATTGAAGCATTACATGCTTTATCTTGACCCCAATTCATTTACTTTTTTTACCTTCTGCAGCACTAAAGATATTTTGGACCTGTTTGTAGAAACCTAGGGAATAAATTCACTATCTGTGAACCCTGAAGGTCTGGGTGAAAAAATCATAAATCAAATACTAGAGAGAAAGCTACTAGATCATAGAGTTGTAGAATGTCCTGACATTCGTCCTGACAAGGATCATTGAGTCCAACTCCCGGCCCTCCACAGGACACCCCAAGGATCACACCATGTGCCCGAGAGAACTGTCCAAACACGTCTTGAACTCCATCAGGCTGGTGGTATGACCACCTCCCTGTTTAGCCTGTCCTAGGCCCCAGCCATTCTCTGGGTGAAAAAGCTTTCCCTAATATTCAGCCTAATTCATTCCCCTGACTCAGATTCAAGCCATTCCTTGAATCCTGGTCATCAGTGCCTACCCTCCACTTCCTCTCGTGAGGAAGCTCTAGGCTGTGATGAGATCTGCCCTCAGTCTCCTCTTCAGGCTGAACAAACCAAACTGATTTCAGACTCTCCTCACATGACCTCCTCTAGAGCTTTCACTGTCATGGTGAAGGAATATAGAAGTAAAGAGAGAAAAGGAATGAAATCAGATATTTTGGAATACGATAAAGTACAGCATTTTATTTCTGAATGTTGATTTAAAATTTCACAGTCAACAAAAAGAAATCCCAAGAAAAGTTTATTGTTATGTACAGAAACAAAGCTCTTTAAAAGACCTAGGACAGCTAAGGGTAAGCACCTGTATAAATAGTTTGCTGAGCAATTGCAATTTGCCTTCCAAACATCTTTCCAAGGCTAATTACCAGACTGAAAAAAGGAGCTTTACTCCTTGCAATGAATGTTGGGCTTGAAGGATGGGGGGGATGCCTTTTATTTTTATTGTAATTTTTAATATTATTACTTCTACTATTGTTATTAAGGGTTATGGAAGCATCAGTATCACATCCCTGAGACCAAGGCCTATACAGTTTTTCACTAGATCAACACAAAACTCAAGTGTAAAGACTGCAAAAATGTTGGCATTCAAGAGCTGGCAGCACTTTACATCCATTTTGCATGGATAGGAACAAAAAAATTAGCAATGAACATTTGAGTAATTTGTGTTTTGTAATATCTCCTCATATATGCTTTAATATTAAGAAGCCACATTAGGAAATGGCAATTTTGTTAATGCAAGAAGAAAGACAATTAGTTTGAAAAAAATATGAGCCCTTTAAAATTATTACAGAGTGGAAATTACATGTGCATTATCAAATTTTAGCAGAAAATTCTTAAGAACAGGAATAGTTTAAGTACAGGTTCAGAATAGGAAATAGGTATAGAAATATTTCCTGTGGGTGGCTATGCTAAAATGAACTAAAATATTATTGTCTAAACTTTTTTGTATTCAGTAATTTGCCACTATTGTTGTCAGCAATTTACTAAGTGCATGGAGGGAGAAAAATTAAAAAAGAAGATTTAATTAAGGAATTCCTTAGAAACATAACAAGCCTCAGACACCTCATACTTAAAATGTGCAAGTTAATAGGAGACTTGCAGCTTTCAAATTCATAATTATGTCCCACAGCTAATTGTTTGGCACAATTATTCCTCCAAACAGTGTTCTGTTACCAAGAGAGATCTTGGAAAAGTCAGGAAAATCAGAAGGGCTTACTTGCCAAATAACAATTGCTCAAATCCTAAAAATAAGCAAACAAACAAACAAAACCAGTTTGAAATAACTTTTACTGCAAAAGTCCTTGTTCACTTTTCTGGCCATTTTTTTCTGGGACTGGGGGATTGCAGACAAGAAGAGATTGATGGTGAGGAAGATTTAAACATCCCAGAAGAGGTTGGACAAGAAGGTAGCTTTTTAAAAAAATTCTTGCTTTGTTTCTCAGACACTTGCAAGAAAAAATGTTATTAAAGAAATCCCCAAGAGCTGAGGCATTGCTAAGAAAAGATTTTATCCAGCCCCCTGGAAACCATTTGTTTCAACATTCAAATCTCAGGCCTTTATGTTGCTTACAGTACTTCGCATGAATATTGACACTATGAAAGTTTATCATTAAAGTAATTCTCAGAGGGATAGAGAAATCTCTCTTTTCTCACTTCACACTTTTTGATGCACAAGCCTGGCATGGTTGCACTGTTCATGCTCCAATCTCAGAACTTAGTCAATGACATTAGTAAACAAAGTGTGGTTTCAGTCAGAGATAAAGATTAAAAATATATAATATGAGGTGGCCCTGCTAGGAATTTTCTCCAATGGCCATTTAGGTTCAGCCTTTTGAACTTCTAGCAGATAAATATTTTTCAGGATAGGTTGACATCTATTAAGACAACTGTTTCATGTAACTCAGTGCAACTAAACTACCTTGCCCAACAGCATGTACAGCTGTCATTGAAATAAAAAACCCACGGCTTCTCATATAATGTGTGAAGGCATTACTAAAGTCATAGTTGAAGGCTGATTGCCTTAGCTGATTAGTTGTTGAGACTTATTTAACACTGATGAAGAGGAATGAAGAAAATCAGGAGAAAGAATATAGAGACCCTATATTTAGAAAATTCAAATTTCCATCCAAACACATACACAAAAAGGTGAAAAAGAAAGTTGCCTGTGGTTTACTGAAGAATTCATAGGAAAAAGTACTAGTACCACAAAATTTTCAAGATAAACACATTCATCTCAATATTTGGGATATTTCAGGAAAATAAAATCAGTGTTATTGAGAAGAGCCATGTTGTGGTAATTAAACTTCCCAGGATAACAGGAAGATCATGAAGTAACTTGATGGATTAAGCAAATACTCCATCTAGTACAGGATTTGTTTTCTGAAATTGGGAGAAGCTTGACATTTTCTGTCATCCATCCTTCTCATTCCTAGGATGTGCTACCATGGAATTACAGATATTGGAGGTCACATTCCTGCTTGTTTCCTAATACATTTTATTTGAAATTTTAACCTGATGAAACCATCTGCTATCCTCAACCTCCTGTGGTGAAAAGTTCTCAAAGTTTACCACCCATTGTGTAAAGTATTTTTAAATATTTCAAACTGTTTTCACTACCATCCAAAGTCCCCAGGTGTCTGTATTGTGGGAATTGGTGAATCGTGGATCTGCATTCTGCTTACCATTACCTGCATGATTTGCTTGGTCATGCCTTCCCTCAGTCTTCTCTGCTCCAAACTAAATAGTCAAAATGTTCTAATCTTTTTTTCCAACACACCTTCTGTGTGCCTGGGATTATTTCCATGTTTTCTAGTACCTCTTACATCTCTCTTGAGATGCAGAGATCAGAGCTGCACATACTCACAGTGTGACTGGATGACAGAGGGGCTGCATCTTTGTTTTCCCAGCACTCTCAATCTTCTGTTTTCTATAATGGAGATATAGGATATAATTTACTGTAATTTTGCTACACAATTAGAGAAAATATTGTCGCCTTGTCTCATAAGTCACTGCTGAATTATCTTCGTAAGTACCTAACTTCTTAATTCAAAACCAAAAATGGCATATCCAAGGAAACTCCACACATCAAATTTAGGACACTTCTCTGGGGTCTAAACTGTTTTTTTCTCTTCATGTTGTTTGAATAA
This sequence comes from Ammospiza caudacuta, assembly GCF_027887145.1. Classification (NCBI taxonomy): domain Eukaryota; kingdom Metazoa; phylum Chordata; class Aves; order Passeriformes; family Passerellidae; genus Ammospiza; species Ammospiza caudacuta. The sequence goes on along the minus strand of NC_080595.1, from coordinate 38,284,349 downwards.
ATAGGTTTTGTACAAAGTGTGAGAATAAAGCAGATAAAATTTTAAATAAATCTTCCAGAGCCTAGAGGCAGGCTGTGGCTTAGCTTTGTAGCCAATCACAGGTTCTGCTGGCAACAACCATGCTGGAATGATGGCCAGGGGCTGTTCCACACACTCCTTACATGATGGCTCTCATACATGAAATCACACACTGCCTGGCTCAAAATGTCTCTTACAACACATTCACCCTCAAATCAAATAAAGTCACAAGCCAACAGACAATGATACCAATCTTTTGCCTGTAGCAAGGTGTTGCAGCTATGCTTTCTCAATGAGTGAACACACAGCCAGATAACTACCTCATTTTGAATGGAGATTAAAAGGAAAATCAGATGGAAAAAAAAGAGGAAAAAATAAAAGGGGAAAAAAAGGGGGAGACAGGGGAAGAGAGGGAACTGAGGCTTTTATATGATTATCACATTTTGGCAAACTTTCCTGGAAATGTGAGTGAAGAACCATTCTTCATCTCAGTACTGGCCAGGTGAAAATGCACTTGCTGTGCTCTGCTCAAGCATAAACTCGTTTCATCATTTCTTCAAGGCGAGCAGAAAGAGAAAAACAGACAGAATTAGGATTTATCTGATTCATTCCAGCCATGCAGGGAGAAAGCTGTGCTGCTGTTACCCTCTGATATGGAGTAACTTTGGGCTTTCCCCTCATGGATATTCTAGAGGCATTTGTGCTTCTCCAAGACCCGACATGTTCTAGGATGGAGGGCAGAAGGAGGAATAAGGTTGCTCTGTCCCCACAGCCCCACTGCAAGACATAAACCATGTGTGAAGCATTTATCCATCTCCAAAAGTGTGGGAAAACTGAAAACATACTGGTTACTATTTTCTCATCTTTGTTATGTAGCCTAGTTAAAAGGAAGGTGTATATCTAATTGATCTTACTGGAGCAGAGATTACACAGATAAAATTGGTTGTTTCTAGGTGTGCCAACACTCCCTGTGTTTTAATCCCTAATTTTCATAAGAGAAGGATGTGCAGCATGCTGACTCATCTCCCACAGACTGAAATCCTCTCCTACACTGACGCTCTGCCTTCATGCCCTCCTCAAAAATTAATATTTCTCTCAATACAGAATGAATCATTATTGATAAATATAGCTAACAATGTTAAATTTACAAAAGGCAGAAGCCATGAGTTTTATTTTACTAGTGACCTAAGGACCTTGCTCGTACCCAGTGAAGAAAGATGTAAAAGTAGCACTGAGCATAACAAAGACAAATAAAAAGGAAATTTGAGGAAATCCAAATATTAGTACTATTAGTATGTCTCATTATTTCAAAATGGGGAAAAAAAGCATATTAATTTCCCAAAATTCTCTCCTCATTTGTTGCCACATAAGATGTACTGCTGCATTGTGCTAACTACCCATATGGCTCTGGTCACAGTAAAGTTTCCTTACCAGCACCTTCAGTCCTATCAGAATGCATCTTCTGAAAAAATAATTTGATTTCAGTAATGTGTTCCATCCTATAATTATATATTTACTTACAGTAACTTAGGTGAGTGAGGGTGATTTCTAACAAAATAATGATACTTGCATCTTTTGAATACCAATGAAATAAAAAAAAGAAGCTTAGAATCCAGATAGTAATTAAAAGTCTAATTATGTGGTTGCCATTTCTCTACACTAGATAGTTTTCTGACAGTGTACTGTCTGTGATTAATAGGGGCATAAATAAGGAAATTAGCTGATTTTAAAACCAAATATTTTCTTTATCTGTGGTGGTGCATCCTCCCCCCCACTTCTTCTTGAGCTGCAAGATGATCTCAGAAATGCTCATTAGGCCTCGGCCTTGATGAACAGCACCTGGGCTAAGCTCCTCCTGAGCTTATCAGAAACTTTGTCTTCTCCCAGGAACTTGTGCTGTCTAACAAGCTCCTGCTTTTTAATGAACAGCCTTGGAAACTTACTTTTCCTGCCTGCACAACAACCCAAGCAGAACAACATTTTTGTTATTGAACTTTAAAAGAAAGTTACTGACCTAAATTGAGGCCAGGATGGAAAACTATTGTGACTAAAGGATACTTCTTATACTCCTATTGAAATAAACACGGGCAGGAGACCTTTCTCCTTTTGAATGCCTCTATTAAAACTGATCAGCTTGGGTGGGGAGAACCGACAGGTTCACACTCATGCCACTGCTGCTCCCAGGAGTGACTTGGAGGAAGAGAAAGAGCGCAGCTTTATCCACAGGCCTGTGGGCAGAGCTGGGGATTCCACCCTCACCAGAGCACGAGGAAATCCAGAGTGCAGCTTTGTCCACAGGCCTGTGGGCAGAGCCGGGGGTTCCAACCTCATCCGAGGACCACGAAACCCGTTGTTCCTTTGGTTTGACCTTCAGGGTCCTGGCTCTAGCCAAGGTCCTCTTGGCTGGGGTGAGGGGCAAAAAAGGGTCTCAGCATCTCTGCAGACTCTGGGCTTTGTTCCTCATGTCCAGACATCACTTTGATCTCTTAATTCTGTGTTGGCTTGTTGTTTTTTGTGTCTTTTTGGTAAGTTTGGTGGGGTGGCTTTCCCGTGGCATGCTGGCTCTGAGGTCATTTGCATGCCCTCCGGTGTCCCCTCCTTTCACTGTCCCAGAAGGGTCCAGAAGGGTCATCCACATGGCAGCAGGCAAGGTGCTACTGACAAAAAGGGGAATTCTCAACAATAGGGAATTAAGGACTGACTCTTAACAGGTGATTACAACATGAAGTTAACAAAGAACTCTCCTCTGCCAGCAACCAGCTCAACTTGTAACTCCACAACCTTTTAAAAAAATGAGTAACATTTTTTACTCATAACACCTATTGTGTTGGGTCTGTATGGCCAGGTGGACCTCTGCATTTCTGTGGTCTTCCATGGGCTGCAGGGCACAGCTGCTGCACCAGGGTCTGCACCCCAGGCTGCAGAGCAGACCTGGCTGTAGCAACCTGTGGCTACAGTGATGAGATTGTGTCCAGGGAGGCCACAGCCGATGGCAGGAGAAACAGATGAGACAAGTCTCTTCCTTGTTTAGCATGAGAGTCCATTTTATTTCCCCCCAACACCCCGTGCTGGGTAAGGAGAGGGCAGGAGGCAGAGGCCCAGGAGCCCAAGCAGAGCCCCAGTGAGCCGAGAGTAGAGGGAGGAAACAGACACCTGGGGTTTTATCAGCAGTCCCATGGGAGGAGTCTTAAACTCAGATTACAGCCTCCTCAGAACGTGAAGGGTCCGCACTTGCTCTGGTACCGGGGGCACCTCCTCTCCCTCCTTCTCCCCTGGCCTGGGTGTCTGCAGAGTTGTTCCTCTCACACGTTTTCAGCCTGCTCTACTTTGGCCACAATTACATCTGTTCTACAACTTTATTTTTACCTTCCTAAATATGTTATCAGAGGCATTACCAGCCTTTCTGACAGGCCTGGGCTTGACCAGCAGCCAACACTCTTGGGGCCTGCTGGCATTGGCTCTGCTGGACATGGAGGAAGTTTCCAGCAATTTCTCACAGAAGACACCCCTGTAGCCTCTCAGCTATCAAAACCTGGCCATGCAAGCCAAACACACCCATAAACAGCAGTCCTGAGTGAGACCTGTTATAAATAGGGCCAGGAGACCAGCTCCTAAAAAAAGGCAGGCCTTTATTAAAGAGTGCTCTAGGTGGGGAACCCGAGGGGTCGTGCACACCGCCACTGCCCCCACTGGACCACGCTGAGGAGGAGGAGTGCAGCCTTGTCCTTCGACAGAGCTGGGGCTGCCATCCTCACAAGAGTCCTTAAGAAGGCAATATTGGCTCGTGGTCCAGGGGTATCCTCTAAGCTGGGTACTATCCAAATTATGGTGACAGGACAGGATCCGGCTCTGGTCAAGAGTGGGTGAATTAGTATGGTTCTGGTGGGTTAAATTCAAAGTTTATGCACTGGTTTGTTGTTTCGAGAGGGTTCATATAGTTCCCACAGCCTGTCATTTGAATTCAGTCCGGGTGCAAGTCCTCCTGGGAGCAGGGGAGCAGGGGAAGTTGTTCCCGATGGGAATGGATACAAATCCGGGGTGAGACGGAAAGGGGTACAAATACAGAGTATGACCGGGAGAGATACAAATACAAGGTAAAATAGTAGCATCTAACAGCAGCAACTAAAGGCAAGTCTTAGAATCCTAACCTTCCAGGTTTAACAACAGACTAACACGGGGTACAAATACAGAGTATGATGAGGAGAGATACAAATACAGGGTAAAATAGCAACATTTAACGATGGCAACTAAAGGCAAGTCCTAGAACTCTAACATTCAATGTTTAACAACAGACCAACACTTCAAATTGAGACCTTATCAACTTCATCAACAGCAACTCTGAAAAAGAGCTCTCATCTCCAGGATTTTATTCCTCACAAGACCCTTTGAGCTCTCCTGATCCACCGCAGGCTGCAACCAACTATAAATATTTTCTATAGAATCTTTTGTTAAATTGTTGCTCTTAAATGTTTAGCCTAAACCATTGGTCGATTCTGGGGCTAAGTTTGGCAAGGGGGGAGTCCCATCTGAAACTTGTGATTCTAAGGGAGGGGTTTGCTTTTTTCCTTTAATCCTTACCTTTACTCATTTTTACCTTTTTCCATGCTCAGCATCCACATAGGTAATGTCTGACAGATTTTAGTTTCAGTTTGATTTTTCTTAGGTTTTAGATTGTTTTTTTCTTTGTGTGCATTTAGTAGACTGAATCTTGCCAACCAACTTTATATTAAACCTGCTTATGCCAGTACCTTTACCAGCGACTCTTTAAGTGATCTTAAAACACTCATTTGAGATGGTGTCCAACCATATATGTTTCCAAAAAATTTCATTCAAGTGTCATTCAAAGAACATCATTCAAAATGACAGGACATACAAGATATAGATCTAAACTCTGAATTTTATAAAATAGAAGAGAAAAAAGCAAACAAAAATCACTGCTGAATATTTTTAAAACCCTTATTTAATGTTTGAGAAAACTGTTTCTTCAACCTGCATCTGGTATTTTTCCAGCGCCCTAGCACTAATTTGAGGTAATCAACATCACTGTGGGCCTCATCTCAAAACTGTCCTTTGGTTCCCTATCCTCAGGGCAGGTATCAGTTTTTCCAGAGAACTACAGGAAGGAGAACTGTGAGGTCACCTTGCTTTATTAATTCTGCTTGTTATATATGCTTGCTCTTGGGCATCTTTGTTTAGCATATATGTGCTCTCTTGAGTACTTTTTTATGGGCAGAAAAGGCCATGTCACCACTTTTTCAGACCCTTGGTAAATGATTCTCTTGTGAATGAAAGTGTAGAGTATTTTCATAATTTAAATATTGTGTCTAAGATTTCTATATATCTTCTAGATTAATTAATAATTAAATTTTCACAACAAGGAATTCTATGCAGTTCCTGTGGCTACTTGCCTTGTTTTCCATGCATGGTTTCTGCCTCACATTATTTCTGAAGTTCTAGAGAAACAACAGAATAAGTATCTTCAGCTTACAGATATGCTCCTTTGACATCCTTCAAAGTTTTAACAAGATGCACTTAAATGTGTTTACAGTCAAAACTGTAATTAGGAATTAATTTTCTAACTTATTTTTCAGGTTTCATATGTCTGAATTTCTTTCCTCCGGGGAAGGGAAAAAACTCACCCAAAACCAACAAAACACTGATAATTGTATTAATTTTAAGGAATTTAATAACATAGATAAGGATAATTGCTCAGTTAGTTATTTAACACACAATTAAGATGGGGATAGATGAAGAAATACACTCACATATGCTTGTGCTCCCAAAAGATAGAAAACTTATATTATTTTAAAATTGATCTAAAAAAACAACAGAAAGAATCTTTTGCCTTGGAGGATGAAGTAGACAGAGCTTCTGAGGATGTAACCATACCACCAAACCAACCAACCCCCGTTAAGGTTTGTTCAAGAAACATTAAGGAACAAGGAAAGACATCAGTAACAGGAAAGCATTCATAGACTATGATGTCTGTATATATATCTCTGAATCTTGCAAAGCTAGCTGCAGTTTGCAGATCCAGGAAATGTGACTCTTGACACAGATTGTATTATTAAGAATGCAGAAGGAGGGTTTTGGAACATTACAGAAATCCAGGGCAATGAAAATACACATAAAGTATTAGCATGAAAGAGTCTGAAGGCAGAAACAGAACTCAGGCACCAAGGAGGCATTCAGAGCTTGACACATTGGCAGAATGGGTCAGTAAAACAGTTCGCATGAGAAGAAAACAGCAGCAGCTAATCAGCAAGACATATACAATGCCTTGAAGGTTAGAAGAAAAACATGGCATTTTCTGTGAAAAGGAAACCTGAAACACAGAAGGGAATTAAAGGGAGGGGCATTTATCAACACGACTGGTAAGAAGGAATTCAGACAAACGGGAATGTGTATGGACAGGAAAAGAATTTATGGCACAAGTTTTAGGTTCCATTAATTAATTAATGGACTATTGGATTTAGAAGCTGCTCGTGACAAACAATATATTTAAGATCAAATGACTGAAGCACACTCAGGACAGTGATTTCAAAGGCTTTTTGGACTAAGATCTACTGAGGTGCAATGTAGTGCAAAGAAAAACACAAACTGTGGACTGAAAAATTCTGAAAGATTTGAATCCTCACCATGTCTGATTCCACACTCATTTTAATCCAAGACAAATTTTTCATCCCTATTCTCACCTTCAGTTTTAAATGATTCAGCACATGCAGACTGACTTTATAGCATTTAATTGCACTCTCCAAGGGTGGGATATAACACAGAAGACAAGGTTTTCTCTGTGCTGGTTGTTTTCTTGTTGCTTCTGGCCCTTAGGAAGAAATGTGGACAAAGGATCCCTAACCATAGGATCCATGCGGTAGACTAGGAGTCAAAGATCCCTCAGCAGCTTGGCAATTGTACTGTACCAGCACTCAGGGCTTGGCAAGGAAGTCTGACCCCTGATCCTGCCATTGCATCATGATATCTGCCCTCACCCGTGACACCTGTGCAGTCCACTGGCTTTGCACAGTTTTCATTCCATTTATTGTGGTAACAGGCATCACACTGGGGTAAGAAATTCATTCAGATGCATTTGCATCCATGATTGATTCCTTAACAAAAGGTTGAACTAAAAAGAAATTTTTACTATTAAATAAATTTAATTAAAAAAACCCCCATACGCTCCTCTTTGTTATCTGTTTCAAACAGACCAGAAGCCAGCACCATCCCTCTGTCATTTCTCAACTAAACACTGAGATGGCCCTCCAGTTGTATCCCAGCAGCACAAACAAATTTTCCTTTGAGTGTGATCTGAGGAAGCTGCAGGCTATTCTTGCTCTAAGAAACCACAAAGACTTCCACCTTTAAATCCAGTTCACAGGAAATTTAGATGTAGACACTGAGTCAGCATTGGTGTGGTGTCTCAAAGTTGCTGTTTCAGATACAAGCACTGACATCAGGAACTCTCTGTTTTAGAAGGAATCATATTTTTTTAGAGCAAGTTTTCTACTTTATACTCACAGACTGATAACTGAAAATAATGCCTGGACAGATGCTGAGGACTGCATTCAAACAAGACACTGAAATTTAAGGACAAGAGCAGTCGCGTAAACAATTTCTCCCAGCACTCAAAGATCAGTATTAAAATACAGAAAACCATTAGCTTGCCTAATATCTCCCTTATTTAATTTAATTTACTACCATGTCTTCCCCAGGGCTCCCACTGCCTGGTTTCCTCCTACTGCTTTTAAAGAGATAGCATACATCTCTGTAGCTGTTCTTGTACAACAAGCTCTGTCACTGTTGACGTGTTAAATTTTCAGAGGCTCTCCTCCACAGCCTTGATTTGGGAGGTATATATCTGATTTTCATTTCAGCTTTTGCAATCATTCTTTATATATTCACTTGCCCCGATTTATGTTTTGATTAAAAACTTTCTCAGCTTGAATCAGGAGCTTGGTAAATTGCACTGAATTGGCTAAGCAGAGGATAAACCCACTTAACCAGGACTGTGGTTCAGTGTCCCAAAGTAGACCTATTCAAAATCAATTTAGGCAGATAACTAAAAGGTTTCAATGAAGCAGAGCACAAATAAGGATATATACAAATCATGCTAATTTAAGGCTGAATTTTTAGGTGGTTTTAAATGCTTTATTTTGTCAAAGTACAGACACAAAGATTATTATATTAGCCTCCTTGAAAGAACAGAAATCTATAATTCCCTAATTAACCCTTTGCTAGTTGTCTTTTGTGCATCAGGCCAAGAAACTCTTTGCTTGCCACACATATATGATATGATCTATATCATATACATGTACTGTCTATGGAAAGGATACTGAAGAAAAAAAATGGGGTTTTTGAAATTGCAGGTGACAACAGATATGGGCAGAGGTATGAGGGACATATACTGCTGAGGGAAAAAACCAAGCTTCTCAGTGGAATACTGTTTGTTATGGAGAGTGTATAACAGAAAACTGTAATCAGTAAAAATAAATGGAGCAATTACAAAATTCATCTTTGTGTAACAATTTTGTGTCATTATTGGTATCCTAATGTATCAACATATTTCTAATTACATGTTATATGTCTCAATTTGAAGAAGAAGAAAAAGGAAGAGAAAAAGACTTCTTTGTAAAAAGGTAAATTGTGTAATGTCTCTGCCACTTAAGATTCAGGTACTAGATAGTAGACTCTCACGGTTCTCCCCTTGTAATGTGAAGTAGTGTGACTAAGGAAACTGGCTGATGTCATTCTGAGAAGATCAGCTTATTTCAGAACAAGAACATCTAAGTTTTTCCAGTTTACATGATATTACCATGAGCATGACATGAATATCGTTTATAGCACTTACACATTTTCATATAACTGTAAAGTTATTGATTAAAGATGAGAAAATTTAGTTCTTGAGATAAAAAGGATAAATCTGATCTACTGTAAGTAACGAGACCTTTTTTTAAGAAAAAAAATAAAACATGGATATAAGTAATTCTCATAGATTTATAGTTGTTGCCTACAATCTAAAAAAAACTTGTGAGAAGAGCATTCTGCTACCCATCTATTTAAATTTGTTTTCCAAACACTGGAAGAGAGATATTTCACCATCTGCCACTGAGTAGCTCATATCAAAGTCTCATTCATCATCCTTAGCCTGTTACATTGCAAGAATTTATAGAGCAACAGCATCAGCAGAAAACAGAATTCCTTTTAAAACATGGGGAAAATGTCACATATCTTCAGTAAATCATACTTTTCATAGAAAGGGCTTTGATTAAATGTGACATTGCTGTTTAAGAGATGATCCAAACTTTGGGTCTGGTCAATATGGCCAGCAGATGATTTCCAGTGATTCCACTGGGTTTTCAGCAGGTGGCTGCCAGGAAACTCTCCACAGCTGAATTGTACCAAAGTACTGCATTCAGCTTTCACTAAGGTTCTTTACCCACTCAATGCCCTTCAACTACTTCATGAAAAATACCTAACAGTGTCATCTGCAAATGCTAGAAATCAATAAATTAGGTGACAGACTGCCTGAAACCGTCTTTTGTGCACAAAGTGCAAGCTTGACTCCAAAGCACTTTGCTTTGCTGCCAGCCGTACGGGTGCAGATAGTTTGGATGGGCTCCAAGCAATAGGCTAAAAGCTGCAACATGCTTTCAGTGACTGAGTAGGAAAACACAACAGCCACAGGTCCATCTTTGCTTTCTTTTATCAGGTATCTGCTGGTATGGCACCTTTTAAGTCCAACAACACGCTTTGCAAGGGATCTTCTGCATCATAATTTGTGTGATAATTTTTCCAGATTTTCAGATCATATTTAAATGCAATATATGAATCCGAAATCACTGTGAGATACATCTTTTGACAAATATAATATTGACAATACATTTTTCTTGGCAGTACACGACACATTTAACTTATCTCTGTAGATGAGAAATAATAAACACCAAGATAATATTTTTATGATTTTGATTACCTGTTGCTTTTTTATTTTTTCCTAATATACCTGCTTACCTGAAAGCTGAGAATTTGAGGTATTGGACTTTTATGAAAAATAACAGCCTCAATCTATCATGAGCCTGATTTTTAATTTGAAATGTGATCTGAGTGAGAACTGTGCTGATCTCCATCTTGTACCTGAGATGATCCCCTCTGAACTCTGCAGAGCTGTAGTCAGTCAGTCAGTGTAGGACACAGCATTTCAGTGAACCTCTAAGAACAGGTATTGTAGCCCAGGCAAAGCAATCTTAAGGTACTGACATAGGTGTGCTTCTAGGTTGAGAGCTAGAAATGACAGGCAGATCATCTGAGAGTTCCTTGTTTAAGATGTTAAAGTGTAAAATGTTTTACTCTTGTTAAAATAATGAATGAGAAAGGATAGGCGCTAAAAAACCTTTGCAAATCTGGACCTCAGTGCCTTTTAGCAATGCTGTTTGAAATGGATGGAAAGGGGTGGAAAAGACTGCAACATGAAGCAGAGTCTCAGGTGGTTTAAATGATCAATGCTAAACTACTATCAATTCATTTACACTGAAAGAAAATCTGATTCTTTGAACATGAACTGAATGTTTCATTAAACAGAGTAATAAAGAAAGAGCCACTGAAGGGGGAGTTAGAAAAACCCCCAATATATCTTGTTGACATGCATCACACATTTTCTTTTGAAAAAAACAAATGCCATAGTATTGGTTGCCCTCATGAAATGTTTCCAAATCAAATATATATCATTTTATATATAGATACATATGCATATATATACATATATACTAAAAATCTGTCATTTTTGAGAGTATGACTCTTTATCTTTTTGTATTCTGTATAAGATGCTTAAAATTTAAAAGTACTTCTCAAAGAAACATAAAAGGGTATTTTTTATCTATGGAAAGCTTCAAATAGCTTCAAAACCTAGTGAAAACAGTAAACTATTATTTGTCACTCAATCAACATGTTAAGAAAACAGTAGAAAATATATTGGATCAGGAAGCAGTGATTATGTCTGTGAAAAGAAAAAAAAACACCAACGCAACCATCACAGAATCTGATTCCACTGTTTCCTCTTTTCTGCACAAAAATAACAGCTCCAATTCTACCACACAACTGAATATGTTTTCTGGTTTTTTCAAATGTAATGAATTTAAATAACCATTTTGTTAGCCTGACTTAACACCTAAAAAACTATTTCAATAAGAGGCCTATGATTAAATTGTAAATGAGTGGTTGAGCAGTCCACAGCAACTCTCTGGGAAAGGGTGATCTTCAGTAATTACTTTTTTATTCCCTACAAGACCGTATATGTAGAACTCCTGGTCTGGAGGGAATGTAACATCCTGCAGACTACGCCAATTTTAAAATGAGCTAAGTTATAATAGATAATTCAGCAGGCATGCTGTAGAAGTGAGATTTGCCTGCAAATTATTTTGTGAATTTTTATTTTTTTGTCATAACATTTTCATAAACAATGATGTGCTAATATCACAGAACTCTTTCATCCACCATCCCTTACACTAGCACTGCCCTGGTTTTATGAGGAAGTTGTAGATTTTGGGGGATGGTGGGGACTTGATTTAAAAGCTACTAAATTCAACAAGATTATTAACTGAGCTCACAAGATTACACCAGGAACTGAATGTCCTACCCTGAATTGGAGTAGGGACATTATGATTTTAAGATATGTTTCATGTATATATATATACATATATATATGTTTATGTTTATGTATACGTGTATATTTATACATATATATATGTGTGTATAAATATATATACACACATATGCTCACATTTATATATAAAATTTTGCTAAATCACCATGTAAATAAGAAAGTTCCTAGACTATCTTTAGCATTTATTTATCAGTCATATATCCCAATGAGCTAGATACATAGATGTTTTTAAAAAGGCTGAGTTCTTTGCCTTTGTTGGATTAAATGTCTCTGTAATGTCAGATGAAATTCCATCCTAACTAAACAAGAATTATGAGTTAAAACTCAGGAACAAAATTAAGTATAAATCAAGCTGATAGACAAAGTCATAGATAACTCCCACAAGAATTGCAGTTTTCTGACATAAGTAACTCTAAATTTTTGTTAGTAAACCTGAGAACTGTCCTGAAAGACATATTAGGCTCATCTTTGACTTTTATGTTGTTGACTATCACTTGTGTTCAGCTGTTTCTCTCTATCTAAAATATATATCAACTTTGAATAGGTGAGTGAAACTCACTCATAGGCATAAAAAAGAAAAAGAAGTTATTTATGTTCCTCTTGAAGTCTGCTCTAAGGGCAAGAATATTTTTTTCTTTGTGTTGCAGGCTCAGGCACAACAACCTTCTCAGCTTCACTAATTAATCTTGCCCCACTTGCTGACTGCACAGGTGATGAGACTGTCCACTTGACACCTAAGAAATACAGTTTCTGTAAGAGAGAAAGGTTTCTGTCTGTGAGAGACTTAAAACCTCTATTAAAAGGTTTAAAAAGTTCTGGAGACCTTGCCCATATAACTGAAGAATATTGTAACTTTGAAGTTCTGAAGTATAAACTACTAAAACTTCTGTTATTTGGGTTTTTATTGTTGCTTTTGTTGTTTTGGAGATGTGTTTTAATTTTTTTTATCAAGTTTCCATTTCAAACCAAAGTAACAACAGCTTCTTGATAAATAATTTTCTTGCACATGCCAGACAGTCATTTACCTGCAGTATTTGGGGTTTCAGTTTGCAAACTGTCCAGCTTCCTAGAAGAAGAAAACCACATTCTTGTTAACTAATTAAAATGCTTGCATTACTAGATAATTTTTATTTTTCCCATAGCAACCAGAGGAAATGCTCTTTTTGTGGGAGTACCATAAGAATTATTTGCTACTATTATGGTGAAAAGAGAATACATGAGGAATCACACTCAGCCAGGTGAGTTGATAATGAAGGTGAAATAAGCCTTTGTGACATTTTGCCAGTATTGATAGGATGTTTTCATTTATCTTCCACCTACCCTGTTCATGAGGAATTGATTTCCAGCAGGCACTGCTTGAGAGAGCAGTCCGAATTGCCCACAGTTGGAGCGAGGAGAATTGCTGGTGTTTATTGCAAGCAGACCGTAAGGTCAGCATGTTTATTCCCTCGGCCGCTCGCCTTGATCAGAGACAGCAGCACGTCTGACTGAGCCCCTGAAGAGCTGGCACTGACAGGGCTGTGCTGCCTGGTGGCAGCTGGCTGTGACACTGACCACAGCTGCAGCCCTCCAATGCCCGCTCCTTCCTCCCACTTCTAGCTGCGCCCCCTCCTACCTCCCATGCCATTTTCCATGTTTGCTCCCAATTGCTGCCTCTTTGTTTCTGCCACCCTGGGGCAGGGGGCTGAAAGTTCTGGAATATCACTGCTGGACTGCCTGGCTTGGCTCTCTGCCTTGGCTTTCTGCTTCACCTCTACTTGGCAACTTTTTTTTGCTAGCTGGACTTCTGCACACTCAGTCAGAGCCAAACCAAAAGGAAGTGGGAGCAGTTGTTCTCAGTTAGATTTTGAAAACAGATTTTTTGAGGACAATTAGGATAATGTGAGGATAATTGAGGAAACTTAGTTGGAACCAGAGGACAAAGACCAAGATTGTCAAGAGCAGCTCTATGACTGATCTGAATGTGTCTACTGTATAGAAGACCTGAAATTTGCTTGGATGTTTTTGAAGACATCATGCTGCTGCCTATCCTACCAGATTCAACAGGGTATGGGCTGTTCTTGTGCCCTGAAGAAAAGGACAGAACACAGCTCCTGCAGCTGAGCTCTTTATCCTTTCCTGCCACAGCCCCAAGGATAAGGTGGCCTTGTATATTCAGCTGGCTGGGAGAAATGCCTGTGTCAGACTTGGGGCTCAGGAAATTCCTTGGCATCACCAAAACTATGGTAGAGCTCTTGTCTATTGGCTGCAGAATCAACAGTCACATATCAGACCTGAGTCTATAGTCCTGAACATATTTAGTATATTAATAGGTGTGTAGTGAGTAATTCAGGAATAGGTGCCCAGACACTGACCTTGGGGTAAGGCTTGGAAATTTCTTGGAATACTAAAGGTTGGAAGCGTGTTCAATTTATTATTTTCTTTTCCTGTTCCTCTACCTCAGGACAAACCATACCTTCCATGCATGTGTTTTGCATTTCTGCAAATTCACTCTCATAAACAAGACCTTGTTATCCTCCTAAAAGGCATAGAAAGTAGAATCTCAAGCTTTCCTTGCATATCATAATTTCTAAACTCTTAACTGTTCTTGTTGCCTTCCTTGTTTAAGTGGTATAAATCCTTCCCAAGTTGCAACACCAGAAATTGTCTGCAGCACTCCAGCTGAAATCTTAACAAGTCTGAGTAGAGAAAAATTATTATGAGTGGTTTTTATATACTACACTCCTATTTATGCATTCAAGTAGATTTCTTGCCTTTCTCACAAGTATAACAAAATTGATTCCTATTTAGCTTCCTGCTCAGTCCCTTAGATCTTTCTCTGCAGAGCTGACACCCCACCAGTTAATCCCTGACCTGTTTTTTTGCTGGCATAATATTATTTTCCAGGTAAGGGATCTCCCCCTTGACCATCTTTAGTAGTATATAGATTTTTTTCAAACCAAATTATCAAGACAATTTTGAATTCTGTTTTTTTTAATCCAGAGAAGTTCTTAAAAATGTACCCAAAAAGTGGTTCTCAATGAATCATTGCTACAATCAAGAGGTACTGAGTGTGAAACTACATTAAAGGTTGGGTTTGTTAAATGTTTACCATCATTAACACAGATAATAAAAAGCAGGTGATAGAAGCACCACTTTTGAGCTGATCTTACCCAAATATTCATACAGAACACATTTCCTTAATTGCTTACAATAATATCACATGCTATTCTCCTGTCCATGAGCCCCTATATTCTGCTTTCAGTTCAAATTAGATCTGTTCAATATGGTTTGTGCACTAATCCATGTTGGTTTTTATTAATTTCCCTATTCTTTCCAGTATTTCTAAATGGTCAGTTGGATTGTTTATTCCAAAACTTTTGGATGCTGTTAAAATTAAAATTATTTATATGCATTATTCTCCAGCTTCTCCTTTGCTTATGCTGTTTTCAGTGTGGGCAGAAAGATACCAAATAAAGAATTGTATTTTCTGGCACAGAATAAGACTGATCACTTGAAATACTCATCAAGTATAAGAATTAATTTAAATTCAATGAAAATCCAATGGGTGAATCATCTTACCCTATTCAGTTGGGATTAAACACAGACAACAGTTAAAGTAAAAACAAACAAGAAGGGTGGTATTTTCTTTGTCTTCAGAAAGTTCCCAAATATGGAACAGAAATCAAAACTGTGCCTTCTGCATGTGACTGACATAGATGATTTACAAGAGAATGATGTGATATAAACCAAAATCTATTTTGCTTTGGCAAAAGCAATAATTCAAAGTATCTTGAGAAATTACCTGAATTTCATGACTTCAAATTAATGAAGTGATGAAATAATATGAAATAAACAGTAAAAAGATGCAAAAACAGGAATTAAAAATTGGGTCCGATTTTCTAAACACACAGGAGAATGCATTGAAAGTACAGGCATTTTAGAATTGACAACACTACATTTGAAAAATTACATAAAATCAAAAGCAAGCAGAAGCTATAGGAAGAGGTTCTCATCCTGTAACTCTAGGAGGAGAATTAAATGTGCCATTTGGAAGATAACAATGTTCTTAATGAAAAGCATGAGTTTAAGATTCTATGGAGAAAATAGCAATAAACCTGACAGAATAATGCCCCTCTGGCTTACAAAGTGCACTCAAAAGGACGCTGACCAAGCTAACTGAAATTAAGGCAGCCATTAAACACTTTTTTCAGTCTTATGTGTTACTCCCAGATAAACAGAGCTCATATCAATGACATCAACTGCAAATTAAAGGTTTGGGGTTGTGTTGAATTGCATTTTTTTTAATTCTCCTGTTGACCCCTATTTATTTTAGATTCCAGGAAAGGCAAATCTCCAGGGCTAGATGGATAGCAGATCCATTTCATTAGGGCAGTTAAAAGGTAATTGCTCTGTTTCTGACTTTAGTTTAAAAATTAAAATAAAAAATACTATTAAACCCACATTACAACATTTGCATATTTTATATAAAAATATCTGACCTACTGATGAGAGTTATCTGTACTATCTCTTGCAGTGACAGAAAAATATCGCAAAAGTAACATGTCCAGTTCTCCAAGAATTCCCTGGGTCTAAATTCATTATAGAAGTATTTTTAATTTAAAAACCTCAGATTAAATAAAAAAGTATTGCCTAATAATGTATTTAAAATTCATTTTAAATCAAACCAAGATGGGATTATGCTGTGTTCATTGGTGTATTTTCCTTGCGTGAGCATGACCCTGACTGCAGTGGAGAAGTGGCATCGTCTGTGGCTCACTCTGGTGTTTTGCGGAGAAAAGAAGAAACCTCACAACTTTGTAAAAGTTGTAAAGCCCAGTATGCCTTTATTACGACGCGCGCCGGACGCAAGTCTCCCAACAAGGCATGCGTGCCTCTGAAGACCTCGGGTCTTCTTTTATCCCCCTTCCAAATGCATATGCATACAGTTTCACAATAAGTTCATACATATTCATTCCGTGTGACATTTAGCACCAGTTCTTCTGTATCAAAGGAATGTCTAAGTCGGGGGCAAATCGACCTTGTGGTCTTTTCTGTTTTTCTTTCTCTGTCTCCTTGCTCTCTCGGCATGCGAGCTTTTCCTTCAGCTTTGACCTCACAGACTTTTCACCTTTCTTAGACACTTCACATAATTCAGAATGGATCTTTACTCAGTCTCACTGGTACCTAACTTGCTCTCTATTACTAAGCTTGAGAAGGAGTCAGGCAGCTGCTTTCAGAAACCCTGTATGTTCACCTGCTTGGCCCAGACCTGAACCTCAAAGCAGCCCTCTCTTTCACCTTGCAGAATATTGAATCCTTTCGCCAGGCAGCCAAGAGAAGTTTGAAATGAAGAGAACAGGAGAGTAGTCCTGATTAGTTCTTCAAACTACTTTTTCCTTCTGACTGAAATCACTTCAGCCTTTTCAAGGCTGACATTCAGTGTTCAGTAGCTTCTTTTTCACTCCATTTAAGAGAGAAGGGGAAACAACCTACCCCGTATTTTTCTGGTAGCATGTATGGCTTTGTAACACATTTCCACTAAGGGTGTCAGAGCATGAGAACAGAAGAGACCTCTATGAAAATTCCAAGGCTCAGTTTTCTGAAAGATGAAGAACCTCATTTCTGCACAGAATTTCTGCTCTCACCTGTATTAGTTTCAAGGAATAAGGACCTTGAATAAAAACTCAAGAATAAGCAGAGAGAGTAGAAAGATGTAAGCAGGTAGTTACAAGTGTGCTGCTGCCACCCATACAGGCTGGAGTAGATTTGTTTCTTAAAATGCTGGAAGTGAGTGATGGTGCATGGGCAACATTAATCCCAGAACCAGCACCATGTAAGAAAATTCTCTCTTGAAATACCGAGGATTGAGATTAATATTTTCAAGCTGTACCACAGTGCAGATTTTGGGTTTCTGGTAAGACCTCAGAATACTCTGCCTTGATTTATTTGGGTGATTTTACTCATTTTGCTTAGAAGAGGAATCAGAATGCTCCTAAATGTGGTTGTTCCTCATCCAGGGGTATTGGGTCTGGCTGAGTTTGAGATAGTTTTCCCCTCCACAGCCTGCTCACTGTTGTGCTTTGCAGTGGCCGTTGCAAAGGTGTTGGTAACACTCCAGTGTTTTGGCTACTGCTGAGAAGGACTGGCACAGCACCAGTGGTCTCTGCAACATTCCACCCCTGTCAGGAGCCTGGGAGTGGGCCACAGCTAGGACAGGTGACCTGAACTAACCAAAGGGGTACTCTATACTCTATGACTCCTGCTTGGATTTGAAAGCTAAGGAAGGGAGGAGAAAGGGGTGGCATTCATTATTTAGCATGTTTGCTTTCCACTACATGCATTGAAGACCTTATTCCTGGGAAGTGGGCAGACATTACTTGCTGATGGGAAATAGAGAATAAAATCTTTGCTATTTTTCCTTTACTTGTGTGTATGCAGCCTTTCACTTTTGCTTTAGTACACTGCCTTATCTCAGTTTACAAGTTGTTCGACACCTGATTTTCTCTCCCTGTTCAGCTGAGAAGGGGACTAATAGAGCAGCTTTGTGGGCTTGGGGGGCTTGGCAGGCAGCTTGGTGTCCAGACAAGGTCAACCCCCCTCAGCAGGAGACAGTCCTTTTTCTCAAAAACCCATGGCTGAGAATACACCTGAAATGCACCAGAAAAAAAATTTGGCAACTCTCATTTTTTTGTACCCCAAAACACCTTTCCTCCATCTCCAGGTCAAATAGCAAATGAGCAGCACAGACGAGAAAGGTCAAGCTCTCTTCTTGCTACACTGCATCATGTGAATCTGACTGTAACACCACACAAGGAGATGGAGATCACTCTTGCTGAAGCTACAAGCTTCCTAGAACTTACTGATGTTCATTAAATGAGAAGGCTAATCTGCTCAGCAGATCTCTGAATACTTCTTTATAAACTGAACTGAAGAGACACATTATAAAAATAGGGTCCCTATGTACATTTCTGTAAGGGGAATTATTTATATATAAAGTTATTATTTTTGCACTTTGTTGCAAATGGATTTCCTGTTCTGACAATGAAATGTAAATGGAATTCTGTATATTCTTTATGGTTTAGAAATGTGTTAGTATAATTGCTTCGGCTTGTGCACTTAAAATGTTTATATAGATTGAATTGAGCTCCTGTTTTATTAAGATATTTTGTTAAAAAAATCTGCAGCGAATATTAATTTTCTAAGCACTAAATTGCCATTTAGAAAAAGATAGTCAAAGAAGGTTAAAGAAGTGTTTTTAGCCTGCTTCAAAATCACGTGCTTAATTGACTAAGAAGACAGCATTTTAAAAATGTATCAGCTGATAGCCCAAGGAAGATCACTGAAATTTTATGGCTGTAGCTATAGTCAGAATTTTGTCTCTCATTTCCTTGTCTTCCATGCATGTGTTTTGCATTTCTGTTAGCCTGGATAACAAGCACGGACTTCCGAATTTCATAATCTATTTTGTTGATTTAGTCCAAAAATTTGGTGCTCACATTGCAAGACAATTTTCCTCTTAATTCTCTTTCCAATAGAATATCTAAAAGAAGAAAATACTTATGTTGTTCTAAATTCCATTAAGGGCTAAATTTATCCAAATAGCTAACCAAAACTGACCTTATGTTTCCATTCAATGTTTAAACATGCTCTTAGAGTTGTTTATATTTATGATTCACTTGCTCTCTTTATTGTACATCTTAGACTTCTCCACGTTGTAATTCTTGCTTTAATATTAAAATTAAAAGGAAAGATTAGCACAGCTTTATTAACTAGTGATTTCCTAAGGGAAAAAACTCAACAGACCTCACTGTATAAACACTGTTGCAATGCCTATCAGTAGCAATTTAGCATTTTAGAAATCCTATTGGAACAATCTTCATTAGAAAATCAGGGGCATTTGAGCATCTTCCAGTCAGTTTTTCACAAGGGCATTAATTGCTGTCAAGAACACACACGGCTTGTTGCACTTTCATCTGACTACCTTTAAGGGTGTGTTGCCTTCATATAATCCACATCCCATTATGGGTTTGGAGCTAAAATAATTTTCTCTGAATTTGAAAAAAATCCTACCCAAAGCACCATCAACAAACCCTTCATTTGACACCCTTTTTTCTTTTTCTTCCAGGGGAATCGTCCTCCAGGTACTTGCCTCATCCTTTTTTAAGCAATTTTGTTTTGATTTTGTGTGGTTGCCCTCATGCTCTCTTGTTTCCCCTCCCAATCTCCCCTACAGGTATTAGCTACCATTGTCTGGGGTTGGCAAGGAGCTGAGCTGGGTGCATTCATGTTGTCTTTGCAGTAAATATAAAAATAAGCTTATCCTTTTGGCTTCCAAATTAGCCTTTACTTTCTTGTTCTTTCAAACCATTTTTTTCAAATAAGTTGCTGGCAGATTCTTTTTTTTTCCATTTGGCTCTTAGTTGGCACATACTTTTTTTAGTAGATGAGTTTAGTTTTGCACTCAAAAACTGGGAATATTCAAGCTCAATCAGATCTGGTGTGGAACTCTTTTCCAAAAAAAAATCCTGTTAGGTTTTATTTCCCCTCCCAAAAATTTTCCTCTCATCTATCAGCAGGATAGCTGGACTATGTCAGATTCAGTTGCTAGTGATGAATAGGAAACAATGATGGGAAGACAGGAAGAGAAATAATTCTCCACAGAGATCATAATAAAGAGTTTGACTGGCTTGAAAATCTGATTGGCAGTCAAGGCAGGTGCCAAGCATGTGTACCACAAAGTCATGCCGGTAACAATCAGCTTGAATTTGCTGGGACAAGGCTCCATATTGTGCACCAGCTACAACTACCCATCAGATACCAGTAACCATCACACCAGAGACAAGTACCCATCCCTGGACTAGCTGTAAGTCAAACACTTCCAGATAATTTCTTGTGGGAAAAGGTAAATACTTGAAAACTCAAGACAAATAAATGGAATTTACTGGATCAAGAAGCATAAGAAATGTAAATGCACAGAAATGAGCAAAGAAACTATACAGAAACTGCACAAAGTTTTCTCTTGTCCTGAAATTCCAGAATGAACTGGAATACAACAACGAATCTCTTCACTTTTGTGCCCAGTGACAGGTCTTGAGGAAATTACCTGAAGCTGATTCAGGAGAGGTTTAGGATTGATATCAGGAAAAGATTCTTCACCCTGAGGGCTGAGCACTGGAGCAGCTCCCCAGGGAAGTGCTCGCAGCACAGCCTGACAGAGTTCAAGAGGTGTTTGGACAACACACTCAGGTACGTGACGTGATCCTTGGGGTGTCCTGTGTACAGCCAGGAGCTGGACTTTATGATCCACGTGGGTCCCTTCCAACAAATCATATTCTATGATTCTATTATTTTATAACATCTCTACATTTTTAGGGAGAGGTTGCAAGCAGCCATGGAGTCTGTTTTTCCTCACAAATGCCTTTGCTAGGTGTGGTTTTCACATATTTATGGTGTCACAAAGATGTTGTGATGTAACTGCTATCTCGTTATGGCAGACAAGCCTCTAAAGGACATATCCCTGCTGGAAAGGAAGCTTTGCAATCTGGTCTTAAGATTCATCTAGGAATGTAATGAAACACAGTGGTCATCACTTTGGTGGCTTTTTATGGCTGATTAAGTTGGAACAAGCAAATGAATAGTACATTTTTGTGTGTTTTAAACTAATTAATAATACACTAAGTACAAATATCATCAAGGATATAAATTCAATAGAGAAATAAGAGAAAAGGAAACATTCTGCAGAGAAGTTATTAATTTCATTCTCTTGGTACAGAACAAATAAATGAAGAATACTGTGGTATATGTTAGATTTGTACTATCCTGATTTTTCTGATTATTAAAATACTTGAATGTTCAAATGTACGAAATTTTGTTTATCTTTTATCAGGCTGATACGTACTTGGAGCAAAGCTGTTGTGTCCCTTCAAGGAAACAAGCAGTCTTCTAAAAATAAAAATATTTATTCCATTCTCTGAGTCATTTCACTTTCGTGTGTATGTATGTATTAAAAATTATTTTTCACTTGTCAGAAGCTTAGACTTTGAAATACGATATTAGAAGCATCCATATTAACTTCTCTACTAATTCTCCTATACAAGGAGCGAAAGGCCTGTCTACCAATCTTCTTTCAGATTTCTGATTTTTAATGGTGCATTAGATCAGCTTCTGTTTTACTGAAACTTCTATCATACAAGAATCAGTTGCAACTCCTTTTTGTCCAGTACAGTACCTACAGAAATACAAGGTTTGCAAGGGAGGATTAGACACTGCAGTATTCGGCACTGAGATATTAAAAATTTTGGCCCCTGTCTGCTCAGAGGAATTTGCAGCCCCAGATTCAACACCCCATCTGTTTCTTGGAGAGCCATGTGGGATTGTAGAAACACACACACAAGCTGACACGATGGCTGCAGAATCAGGTTGTGCTGGTCCTTAGGAAATTGAAGAAGAGAGACTCATGGATTTTTCCTCCAAAATGTACTGTTTCTCATGTTAGACTGGATAGAAAAATACTTCTCTTACAATCATGAACTTCTTCTTGAACTGAAGTGTCTGAGCCAAACTTAATTGGTTTTTTATCCCAGAAAAAGGAGAAAGAATAGTGGCTGTTGACCTCCTTTCCTCATGCACAAGTTTAAAGATTCATTAGCTAGAGGCACACTGAGAATGCTTCAAAAGCACAATGACCTGAAGGTCATGTGAACATGGGATACTTAGAAACACATCCCTTCCTCAGTGAACACAGAAATGTATTAGCAAAAAGGAGAAACAGGAGAGATGAAACCTACCCATTCCACAACTTCTCAGCAAGGGAAACTTCCTGAGGAGTGAAGTTTCCTTGTTCAGGTCCCTGCCAGCTGTCTACTGGGCAAAGGGTAGTCCCTGAGTGACAAGCTCGGGTGTCCTTGCTCTCAGCTCTCTGCTCTGCAGCGGGGTTGGTTCGATGGGCCTGGGGATCCCAGAGCTGGGCTTGGCTGCCAGGATCTGCCTCAGGTGGAGCTGCATGGAAAGTCCAAACACTCCGGGCAGTCTGAGATGATCAAGCCTACATATGATAAAAGCTTGAAAATGTTGCTTTGTGAAACGTGGCTATGAGATAAGCATTGCTGCCGACAGTTTGTGCTGAGTTTTTGTGTTAATTCTCAAAGGCAAAAGTGCAGTTGTTGGGAGAAAGTGCTGATGAAAAATGAGCCATTTATGCTTCAGTGGCTGTAGTGTGAGGTCTAGAAACTGAGCGCCTATGATACCTGATGCTGCATTTAGGGATTAAAAATGATGTTTAGACTCTCAAACCCTGATTTTATTTAAGTTTGGAGTTTTTTTAAATGAGAGTATAAATCACTTGATGTAGATTTAGAGTGAGATTTTCAAAAGTGCCCTGCACTGACTTGGAAAAAAAACAATAAATATCACATCAAGCAACACAGAGTAGAGTCATTGACTTTTCTGAAAATTCCCTGTCTTCAGCAAATTTCAGAGCACTGATTTTGTTAACACTCTTCATTTCTGTGCTAACAATCACACCTGGAAGGTAAGTAAAAATTCCTTCTTTTTTTGCTATGTGAAGTATGCATATTTAAATATGCTCTTTTTTCCAATTTTCATGTAGCTGAAGTCTGACTCAGGAAGTTCTCATCACATTAAACATTATAAATTATTACTTACCTAATGACCATTAGCATGAGAACATATATCATTAATTATGAAAA
Organism: Ammospiza caudacuta; assembly: GCF_027887145.1. Lineage (NCBI taxonomy): Eukaryota > Metazoa > Chordata > Aves > Passeriformes > Passerellidae > Ammospiza > Ammospiza caudacuta. The sequence goes on along the minus strand of NC_080595.1, from coordinate 38,260,988 downwards.
TCCATCTGCCTTCAGCGTCCTGAGCTGTTACACTTATCAGTGTTGCCAAAAAAGGGTAATTCTTATAGGAACAGTGGACTAGGTTTTGGAATTATAGATTAGAAAATCCAATAAAAATCAGAGAAGCTGACAACGCTGGGAATATAAATTAGAGAGATTAATTCGGTTATGAGAATGCAGGTCATTATGGATCTTCTTCCAGTGAGAAATAAACAGTATTTGCTGATGTTTTTTAATTGAGAAGGAGATCTTCAATCTTTAAGAGATTAAAAGGTAAAGACTATCATGATAAGGGGGTAGAAATTCCTGTATTTCCTCCACTCAAGTCTTTTAGGATCTTGTTTGTGGGATGAGAGGATGAAAAGTAAATCAACGCATGTTTCATTAGGATATTGAAATTGGTAAATAAGTTCTTCCCAAAAACAGATTGATAAACCCTGGGAATGGGGTCTGCAGGAAAGAAGACATGCTGCCTGCAGCACCCCAGTGAAACCTCATGGAGTTCAGTACAAATAAAGTGGCTAAATCTAATCCATGAGCTGGAGCCAGATGGAGCCAGTTCAGGCTACACAAAGGGTGACTCTAAGAAAATGCACTGACCATCACAGGCCAAACCATTCAATTTTTAAAGGCAACACATGAGAACAAAAAAACCCAGCACATACAAATGGGCTGAGAATTTTTTCATAGTCTTAGAGACTGGAAAATTTCCAATTGTTTCTGATGTGGTAGGACCTTCTCCTTTGCCCCTTGGGTACAGAAGTTACTTCAGCTGCTTGCCTAGGTACTGCTACTCTTGTATATATTGCACTATCTATAGTATATTCTACAATTGCATATTTTCCTTTCATCTAGAGTTTTTTCAGCCCCTGGAAAATCTCCTCAGATCTGAAGAGAGGTAAATTTTAACACATTATTTGCCTGAGCTTAGACAATTCTGGAAAAGATTTTAGGGCCATTCTGAATAAGAAGGAAGCTCCTTTTTCTAGGGTTGTGTAGAAACCAAGACTACCTAACAAACCTAACAAACATCCTAACCAAAAGATGACTTCAATCCCCAGCAGGAGAATTTTTGCCACCAACAGTCCAGTTGAAAAATTTGTACCAGTATGGAACTTTTATTACATAAAAAGGGGATTGAAAATATTTCTTTATTGTGGCCCCAAATCATGAGTATTTCCAACCAGTCTCACAACATCAGCTTAGAAAAATGAGCAGTCAGTGGTTTTGGGTGATCAAGTTCAAAATTTTTAATTCTTGTGCTGGCAATGTTGCATTCCAGCAGTTCACCAGACAAAAGGGTTTATATGCATTTCTCCTTTCACATGCACATGACAATACAATCAGGAGCTCCACCATAGCAAAGTGAGGGTTTTTTCCCCAACAGTCCTGAAGTCAGCTTAACTTGAACTGTGGAAACTCTCCAACTTGAATTCACAGTTTATTTCCATTATATTTTGTGACCTTGGATTTTATTCAGTCCCTGGCTGAATTAGTTCCTTTTATAAAATGAATCACTCTTGGTTATTTGTTTAAATAAGTGCAGAGCCACTTGAGCACACAGAATGCATGGAAGTTATTTTTTCCCAAATCTCCCTGAAGAGATGACTCAGAAGATAAGCAAGTGCTAGAAGCCTGCATGTGTGAGGTGTCTAGCAGGCACCTTTGTATTAGCAGAATTAACTTCTGCACAGGACCAAAGAAAGGGTCCAAGCTGGAGGACTGGGATGTTCTATGAGATGCCCATCCACCTGCCCTGCCATGTTCCTGACTAGATTACTACTAGGTATTGCTTTCTAAAAATCTATTAATACCACCAAGGCAATTAATGAAGTTCTTAAATTACTTCTTTAAAAATAACAAATTGCTTTTTCAGGCAGATGGAAATTATTAATTTTCTTTTAGACTCAAAGCCTGTTCAGGTGAGCTGAGCTGCAGCTGCTTTGTGATTCATTTTTTCTGTAGGACTGCAAAGACCAGAAGATAAGCAGGAGGTATAGTGAGGAGAGACCTAACAGCAAAACAGCACAAAGACAAAACATAATTACAAGAGCTTGATCCTGAAGCCACAGAAATCAATTGCCTGTAGCATCTTGCCTGTCAATCTACTTCTAGTGCCAAAGCTGTGTAGATATGTCACACACACGAAATTTCACATTTCTGAAATCCAAACTTTCAGTGTTTTATTTGTACATAAGACCCTTGTTGGTCTTTCATAGCATTCCAGTGCAGGCTTTTGATTGATATTTTTAAAAGCTTTGTTTTGAAATTTTAGGAGACCTTCAAATTGGACCTCTGTAAAATGAACTGAGTATTATTACTCTAATTCCCTGTAATGGCCAGATGACAGTTGAATATCCACTTGACAGTATCACAGAATAGAACTCATTTTGTTCCTCTCTGCAATTTATTTGGTTTTCAAAGTCATTAAAATGTATCTGATAATAAAAAGATGTATTCTCTATTGTAGATGCAATCATATTGTTTGACAATAATACAAGCCTGTTTGAAAACAGCCATTTCCATAGGAACAGTTTTTCCAAATAAATTTTACATGGGAAAGTATGTCATAAATAATTGGCTCTGCCCTGAGGGAGCTGCTAAACACCCAAAGGAAAAGCATGGGTAGAGAAAGGAGAAGAAAAAGCTATGAGAAATGCATGTAATGATGGCAAATTCAGAGAAGTACATATTTTTTTCTATCTGGAATTCTTTTCAAATTTAAAAACTAAGAATGCCCCTTGGTTTTGTAATACAGCTGATATGCGGTAGGAGATAATATTTTACCATTTTGGATCTCAGTTGCATTCAAGTCATACTCTGTGGAAATCTCCCTAAGTTGTACTGAAGGTATACCTTGGATTTAGTTTATCGATTTATATTGCACACTGCCTCTTTAACTAAGAAGAGTTTACACATGCTTGCAGTACATTTTCAGAATGTAAATTTTAAAATGTGTAAATCATTTGTAACATCTCACAGAAAGAATAAACATTGCATTATAGCATCTTCTCAGATTACAATATCTCAGGAAACAAATGCATTTGCATGCAATAAATAACTACACTCCCTGGAGAGCACAATTTAATGGATATTTTCACTATCTAAAACTTTCCTAGGGAGGAAAATACAGTTTTTTCTTTTAAAACCAAGGTGAGATCAGTGGACAATTACTAAAGCTAGAGAAATGCAGGTGTTTGGTAATACTTGTAATATAAGAGGGGCCTCCCACTCAGCAAGCAGGTGTTAGCTGCTGCTCAAAAAAAAAGAAAGAGCCTCAGGCACCTGTTTCAAGTGATTCTTCAGGTGATTCTTCAAGTGATTCTTCTGTGACTTATGTTACTTAAATTACTTGTACAAATGAAGTTAGGTGATATTTCTTCTCTTCAGTAGCAGGTTTGAGAAGTCTTACCTGAGTCATAGTTTCCAAACTGTAAGAAGACTCTGGGCGTGTGTTTAAATAATTGTTTGCTATGAATTATATTTTAGTTCTCGTTTGTTTTTTTCAGTTAATTATAAGCTTGGTCTGGAAGCCTCAGCAGTGATGGCCAAGGCAAAGAACTGCCAGCTTGACTAAAGGCTCTGGAGAGGCTCCAGATCCAGCTAACTTCTATGGCACAGGATTTAATTTCCTGAGCTTTTGTCCTCTGCCTTGACTTTGAGGTGGACAATTCAAGAGTATCTCTTTGGAAAAATGAATCTTGCAGAAAATCCTGTCTGGAGAAAAGAGCATCTCCATTAAATGCTAAATGATTACATTAAAGCTGAGTTTTCTGTTTCTCAGTAATGAGCTAAATTAGGTAACAAATAATTGAGAAGAAGATTAAACAGGAACAAAAAAAACTCCCAAACATTTACCACTTCAGGCCTCACTGACAGGGAAATGACTTATATAGTCCCTACCACTTACAATAGTGGGCCAACTGGAAGTGCTTTCTGACTAGGTAAAAGAAATTGTCAGCTCAGTTAAAATATACAACTAGAGCATAAAGAGTCTTAAGTGATCTGTTACATCTTTCTGATTTATTTTTTTTAATATCAATGAGTAATAACATTAGAAAAGGACATGAATTATGAAGGATCTCCTGTACTTATGCAACTCAGGCCTGCAATTATGTTCTTTTTCATTTGGAAAGTCAGCACATTTGGTTAGACAAAGCTCTAAAAGAGTTCTGTCCAGTATAAGGCTGAATTGTGCTATCCAGTAAAGAACTTGTCCCCAGGTTTCTCTTTCAGTGGCTTTTTGCACTAGACTTGTACAAGTCCAGATGGACTTCCTTTGAATTACAGTGATTTACACCACACAATAATTGGTTTTGCATCTGCCCAATTTGTCAACATCTTTTGGTGGAAAAATACCCAGACAAATGCCAGCACAGACTGGAGAAACAGGACACAGGATGTGTGACCATTCCCTTGGACCCTCGATGGAGCATGTAACACAATGAATGATCATTGAACTCAGAATGCAATTTGCATCAGTTAAAACACACCTTTAATTTCTTGCAATCTCACCCCTTCCCTGTGACATTAAAAAAATAGTAAGGTCTTTTTTTTTTTTGCAAACATTGAATTGTTTGTAAGCCTACATACACATACAAACAGAATAAAAACTTAACTAAATGCCATGACTGGTTTTATTTGTGCCGTGTGTGGTTTTCTGGAACTGTGCTATAGTTCTTTCATACATATATTTAATTTCAAAGAGATGGATTAGTTTTGAGGGGCTAATATCTGCCTATGGACATGCCATCACCATGGTAGTCCTCCTTAAGATGTGTGTGGTTTAAGTAGCACTTTCATAGGTAGAGATAAAACACGTGGTCTACACAAAATAAGGCAGAAAGATAGTGCCTACAGCTATCGGTGTTCACATTTTAGCACTGTAGAATCAGATTCCCCACTAGAACTGTGCTGGCCTGTGAAACAAGGAGATGTCTTGGTACCAGATGATCATAATGAACAGAAGAAGCAGCACTATCACCTGTAATCTGATATAACACAGCACAAACAGAGCACAAACTCTTATGGAGATTCTATTATAATCTTTCCAGATGATGGGTTGAGAAATTTCTATCTCATCAGCAGTTCTGGAGAAAGTGTAACAGAGATAGAATTTAAAGCAGACAATTTGGTTCTGTCCCAAAACACAGAATTGCTGATAGGAAACAATAACAGTTACTAAAAAATGCTACTTGAATGAGAACAATAACATTTCCTCTGCAGGAAATTGTCTTAGGAGTGGAAAATACCTAAGTAGTAAATGACAAAACCCAAAAGTGCGTAAAATTGTTGTTTCTGACAGGGAAACATTCCATAATCAAGATAGACAGCATTCTTATAGTTGCTAATGAACCAGTGTATTGTGTGCACACCTAATGAAGGTGCAGACCTGAATTTGCTCTTTTTGAAACAAAACTTATAAAATAAGCTTTATAGTCTTTGTTTCTATTTGCCCTTTTCTTGATTTCCTTCTTCAAAACATTCTTCTTTTTTCTCTGGACTCATAATAATTTCACATCCAGAATGGATCCTGCTACTCCCAAATATGATTAATTAATTCTGTCACTCAAACAATAACTGCAACATTCAGAAAAATCAAGATATCCTGCTTCTCCCATTTAACTGTTCCTGTCCCTAAAACCACTTAAAACCCATGAGTCACACTCTTGTCCTCCCCCAGAAATATGATAATTAAATAATAATAGTCATGCTTTAGGGTTTTTTTTTTCATTTGCCTTCTGGTTCCTTGGACTCGCTTCACACAAGAAGCTTTTTTTCTCCATAACCACAGAAGTTAAAAACTTCAGTTAAAATTGAAAAATAGATTTACCATTAGATCCTGATTTCAGGAGCTGTGACTGTGAGAACTATTTTGAAGATGTGAAATTACAAGGAAACCACAAGCCTGGGCAACACTGCAATTCCTCCATGAGGATGCTTTTGTTTTTTGGTTAGTTTCCTCAGTGTGGGGCTTAGAGTGTGGAACAGGCAATGGTAGAGAAAGCCTTCCTCCTCTCATGGCTGGGGAATGGTGAAAGGTGCCAGGTAGATCTGAGTCCTTGCCCTCTCATCCCTGCATTCATGGATGACAAGAATTGTTCCAGGGTACCTCTTGCCCACAGGTGGTGAAGGTGAAGAGTTCAAAGAGATGGAAGAGGAAGTGATGTTTTAAAATGTGAGGGGAAATGAATCTCAGGTTTCTTGTCCCTGGAGGAGAGAGGCAAGAGGAGAGGGGCAATCTAAGGTGAATGCCCTGCCTCTTGACCACCCCAGGGACTAGCAAAGGTCCCACAGCAGCCTTGTGCTCCACAGTTAGACAGCAGCCCTCAGACATGGTCTGGTACCAGCTGAAGAAAAGCCTCTTCTGCTGGCAGCTCATGAGGTCCAGCAGGATCTTTCAGTAAGAATGCTGTTATAAAGCCTATGTCTAAAAAAGGGACTCAGGAAGATTCTTTTTTATTTCTTCTTTTAAAAGAATGAGAAATCCAATTCCTTTCCCATGGCATATTACTAAAAAGGAAGAATATCCATAAAAAGTATGACCTAAACTTTGTTTGCATTTAAAATGAAGCAGCAAGGCTGAGAGCATAATTTTTGGATTTTCTGTAACAATATCTTAGCTCAATTGACCAATATTAGTGCTGTATTATAGAGGTGTATATATTGTATAATAGGTGAAACTGTAGAGCTTCACTTACACTTTTCCCATTTCCTGATAGACTAAGCTATCTCATGATCTTGTTTGCATTCAAGGGTAAAGTCTCACTGAGATTTCTTCTCACTGAGACAGGACAGGCTGCATGTTCTTCATAGCTATTTAAATTCTTTTTGGCTGGAAACTTCAATTATACACTATAACTTCAACAACTGTACAGAAATATTCTCTAGTTTAATTTTGCCTGCCAAACGTCCAGATGTTTATATTTAAACACCATTTAGCAGGGGTTTTTTCCATAATATTATAATTAGGCACATTCTTGAATTCCTTTTTATCACTGTGGCATGTGTAAGAAAAAGGAAAAATAGTGCACATGTTTTTGATGGTACTGTAACTTTCTAGTGATACTACAGGGAATAAACCAACTGCAGAAAGATATAAAACCAGAAACTGAAAAAGGTAATCTGGTACCCTAATCTCTGTCTAGATTGGAGACCAGTGAATTTGAGAATGAAGAATAAATTCACCTAAAGAAGTTGTTTCAGAACATTATAATTTTTCGTGAATTTGAGGAAGTTTTCACCCTTCCAGAATGGGAAGTGGAATGTGTTGGAAGAAAAGGATGAGAACATATCTTCTGTTTGGACTCCTTCTAAGAGAATAATTTGTCTTTATTTTTATTTCAAAATAATATTTAGTTTTAAAGTCAAGTACTTTAATATTATGTTTTAAGGCCTTACATGATCATGAACTGAAACAATTGGTGGTTCTGGTTAAGAGCTTTCATTTCCATATGAGCTTTTCCACACTATTTTTTCAAATTAAAATGATGTGGAGATAGGTGAGATAGGTGGGGATTTGACCAACAAGTCAAAAAAGCCTGTTGCTTTCTCACATCTAGCCATAAGTCAATAAAATTTATCCAATAGTATTTTTTATATCTTTTATTTGTAAATTTGTTTATGATCTGTTCTAGGGGTTAAAGACATGAGGGTAGGCTATTTGCTCAAGGGTCTGTGGTGTGGTCCCAGCTGGATGGAAAGTCGGGAGGGGCTGGTTTTGCCCCACACCTGGCCCCCATTATAAGGTGAACCTTTTGCCAGACTTCTATAAAGATTCAGAGATTTGTTCCTTCCCAGATCAACCAACCTCTTATACTGTTCCATCTTCAGTAACGTTTAATTAAATTTTTAATTTGTCAAAATTAAGTGACAATACAGTGAATATACCACTAAAAAAAATTATTTAAGGTGAGATCATACAGTAAAGGAAATCACATCAACATTTTATTTGCCTCTGTTCCCTGGGGACTGGAGACAGCTGCAGGATCTCAAATGGTTTTGACTTTCAAGGAATTGACAACTGCCCTTGATGTACTAAAAAGCAGGGGAGCAGGTGGCAATGCAATCGCCCTGGATGGTTTTACAAAGCATGCTTGTGTGACTGGTTCATGATCCTAATTCTCTAGGTCAGCACCAAGGCGGAAAAGTGGCTTCTCTGCATCGCCGCCAGGCTGTCATCACATTATAGCCTAAGTGGTGGAAGGAGGTCAACAGCTAATAAATCTTGTGAGCAGACTCACCACTTTCAGATTGCAGTCCCTTTAGAGATCCCTGCTGTCTTTTTCCCTTTTCTTATTTTACCCCAGTGAACCTTCAAATCCTTAAAAGCATTTAGCTTTTCCTGGCCTCTGACAAATCAAAAATACTGAGCCTTGGATAGGGAGTTTCTACTGCTGCCAGTTAGTCTTTCAAAGAACCAGAGCAAGTATCTTGCCAGATTTTGATTTTTCATATGAGCTCTGAGATAAACGTTCAGACTAAAGACAGAGGCGTGCAATTACATGAACTTTCTGAAGGGCATTTTTCCTCTGTAGCTTTGATTAAATTATTGAAATGTTACTACATTAAGGAAAAGATATCATTTAGCAGTCTGTGTGCTTTAGAACTAGTTGTAAAAGAGCTGAACTACAGACTCTGTTATTGTATTGATGGATATTTTCATTTTATCAGATTCCCCAATAACTCTGCTGAGACTCAGCAGAAAAGTATCCTGTGACCATCACTTTATCCATTTTTCTCCTGTGCAAAAGAAATTATGAGGCAAGTGCAAATGAGAGGTTCCAATGAGATAATAGGACAGGAGTATTTGAATGATATGAATCCTGAGATTTTTATGTCTTGATGTATTTTCTAGCAATGCTTTATCTTTAATAGTTGCTCAGGTCTCGTGCTGTCTTGCTTGAGTGTTGCAATTTCACTTTGCTATTTGCTCTGCAGAGGCAGCATGAGGCCATTTCCTGTTCCAGAGCACAGGCACAGACCCTGGGACAGCTGGACTGAGTGGTGACAGCACAAGCAACCACTGTTTTTCCCTGTAATGTGTGTAACAAGTGACATTCACGTATTATAGGTACAGTATTGCTGCCTTTCAGAGACTGGTGATGACAGGACAGGACATTTTTGTTTCTGAGACAGCCCTGCAAGAAACACATATCTGAGTGTTTGGAGACAAAATTGCTGCATCAGCTAGGGCAATGTCATGTACTACATAAAAACACTGTGGGCTGACTTAAGAAGCCATGGTCATTACAGAAAGGAAATATATTGAATGTATATTATTCATTATAGTTTTCTTAACCCCATGCTTTCCAATATTTCTTATTATTCTTGGAGCACAGAGCCTATATTATTTGTTGTAGCTTGGTAAGGTCATACTTGCTTTCAGAATAAACATGCTTCTTAGCCAAAAATGAAAATATTTCAGACTCAACTTCTGATGGTCTCAGGCAGCAGCTGTAGTTGGCACGAGGCAGACTGTGGGCAGAGAGGAGAGGAGAGCACAGTGCCTGTGTCATTGATCAGCCCAGGTCAGCCCGGCTGTGGAAACACTGCATTTCTCACAATGGCAGATTAACAAAGGCAGTGCAGAAGCTCTGGTAGTTTGATGTTGCGTCTATAAAAAATAAACAAAGCAGGTGAAAGTTAACATTTATTCTATTTACTACTCTAATTGAAGAAAAACTCCATCCAATGTCGCATACTTTTTTGGCCCATTTCTTGAATGTACATAAACATTGGAAAGCATTTAAGCCCAATACTTCTGTAATATTTTTGAGGCTTCCTCCAGTTTATCATCGTAGAAAAAAACATCTGTGTCTGCAAGGCCCAGTCAGAGATCTCCCACCAAGACCCTTGGAGCTGACCCCATTAGTGTTTTCCACTATGTATTAAAAGGAACAGCTTTCAGGACACTGACAGAATTTCAGCTGTTAAAAGGATTGAAATAAGTCGAGTCTCTGGGTTCTGAATGTTAGAGTCTGCTTTGATTCTGTGTTTCCTGCCATCCTGGCAGAGCAATGTCTGAGCAAGCTGGCCACTGCAGATTCAAGAAGTGCAGATTTAGCTGTCTCAGGCGTCACCTCTGCCCTAGCAGACTAGTCCAGCATGACTTCAGCTGTGGAGATCAGCTGATCAAAACAATAATATGTGAAAGTAAAGGCATCTTTATGAGGAATAAATGTTTCGCATCCTATTCCAGCATTTGCTTGGGAAGTGCAAATTGCTGCACTTAAGAAATCTTGAGCAGTATCAGCTGCAGTATGGGAGGTTGTGAGGCTGTGTGGCTCTTTTCTGTGAATCCTCTCTTCCCCAATTAAACATTCAGGAGGCAGAAACTTCCCAGGCTGCTTTGTCACTGGTATCTGACCCATTTACACAGGACTGTGGAGGATGCAAACAGCAAAAATGAAGGGCCCCAGGGATGCCTTCTGTATCTGTGTTAGTCACCCTCACCCTGTGGCCATCAGCTGAAAAGTGGTCAGTCTAGAAGGCAGAGAAGCTTGGTGTAGAGTTTGGCAAAGGAGGTGTGATGAACATAAGAGGGACATGGAGAGGGAGGGGCAGAGTAGAATCAGTGGCACCTCAGAGCATAAATTATGAAGGTAGTCTTTCACACTAATTATGCTATATCTGAAGGCCAGCAGGACTTGCTGGTGTTCTTGGAGATCAGTTCATCTCTCCTTTACACCAGGCTTTTTTTAAAAAAACCCTTGTTCAGAGTTACAGGGTTCTTATAACTTCCAGCTGCAACAACTCTCAAGTGAGTGCCGCAAAGTCAAGGCAGAAGAGCCCTTAGAGAGACAGGCATAGGGGAGGAGAAGCAAGGACAGAAGGAGACCAGAGTGAACAGTCTCTAAACTAACATATGCCTTGACATTTCAAGTTCCATCAGTTTGTATGCAAGGTAGTGAAGTTTATAGCTGTGCAGTGACCATTTGGTAGGTGATAGATTATGACAGTATTACCAATTCCCTTGCTGAAAAGCCATATGGGGAAAAAAGAAGTAAATGCTTTTGTTTTCCAGGTATATTCTCTTTCTTATGTTGTTCTTTATTGGAACTTATAACTAAATATTAGGAAAATTTATGCTAACCCTGTCTTTATATTCCGTACAGCCTGTATAATTAATTCCTTGCTAAAGTTTTTGGCAAATTCACTACTGGTTTATAAATCCCTAACTCCTGGATGAAACCTGCCTTAGCTGGTGGTGAAAGAAACAAAGGCTGTAACTTCAGAAGCTGTAGGCAGAGCACAGTGAAAAGACTGCCTTGGGATATTGCAGATGAAGAACAAGCAATGACAACAGCAATTGTCAATACTACCAGCCTCAGGGACTCCAAAATGAGTGTGTCTGCTGCTTAAGTAGGATTGTCATTGCCTAGGACAAGGATTAGCTGAGCTCTCTAGAGAGAGAAAGACTGACTTTAGATGTTTCCAACCAGTTTGGCTGTTTCAGGCCCTGTGTTCATCTCAGCCCCATTGCTTTCAGCATTCCCAGGCTGCAGCAGAGGTGTGCTCTTCCCTGATTCAGTAAGTCTGTGCATGTGTGATGCTTGCATAAGTGCTTGTTTGAATCCCAAGTCAGGCCTATCAGAATAGACCCGGTGTAGCTCTGGACTCATGAGCATAACCCCAGGTAAAGAGTTGAATGCACAAATGGTCTTACTTGCATTAAATGTAGGCATAAGTGGATGACAGGTAACGCTTCACTGTATGAATATGAGTCTCTCAGAAACTATCCTGGTGCTCTTGGATAGTGATTTTGTTACTTGGAACTACATATCACCAAATACTTAGAATTCTTAAAAAAAATGTGCCGATTAAATGACAATTGACTGCAGAGGCAACTGAAATCATCCTCAGTACCCTTTCTATTCTGCTGCATGCATTATAAAATGCTCCCATGGCATGGTTCAGACCCTGGAGGGATGTGATGGGTATGACAAGTAGCTCCTTGTGAACAATGGTTCAGGTAGAGTCAAGAGCTCTGAATTTATTGCCATTCAGGGTCACTGAGCTGCAGGTTGTATGGAAAACACCTTGTTCATTGTACCTCTGGAATTACAATAGGAATGTACAGAGGTGGAAAAGTTATATACAAATCAAACAGATAGAGTGCCTAATTATTAAACCTCTTGGTGAACAGAAAAAAAAAAAAGAACATCAGAGATTGGAAGCTCTTTTTACTACTAAAAGCATATGGTTCTTTGAATCACTGCTGGCAGAGGCAGCATTAGAAAACCTGTAGATAGAAAAGAAGAACAAAAAACTACAAACAAAAAAGAACAGTCTCTATTTTCCTTGATTTACGTGCTTCACGGTCCATAGAGGACACAGCACTGTCTCCAGAACCATCAGCCATATTTCTTAATTCCCATCCCATGTGGCAGGATAAGGAAGAGTCAGTCAAAAGCGAGCAGGGAAAAATAATAATCAGAACATATCTTAAGCCATGAACAGGGCATGGTTTACCACCCAGGATCACTGATGCCTTTATAAGGGGTATCATTCTTTGCACAGTCCCTGAAAGAGTGCATTTGCTTGGCTGAAGCAGTGCTTAAAACATACCATCAATACTGTTCAGGTAGCACAGCAGGGCTTCAGCAGCTGTTGTTCTGCATTTTTCTGCCAGAATCATAGGACCGAGAAGGTAGCTGGCCATCTTCACTCTTGTGTTGTGAGAGGATGTCTCATCTTTTTAATTGATTAAGCTTCAGTTTGCCATGCCTAATTTTAGGCAGCTAAATAACATGCCTAACAGTCTCCATATAATTGGATCTCTGGGTCACTTTTTGGGGTGCCTCAAAACTGATTGACCTCTGGTAATATCTATCCTGCCCTAGTGATGACAGAAGTAGTGTGAATATGGTCTCAATGTAAAAACTTTATCTTAGATCCCTTATGGCAAAATTCCTGCTCTGTTCTACTTTGGGACACCATCCTGTCAAAAGTTTCTATGATAGAGAGAGAAGTTCACTCCTGCTTGCCCTTTCTTACTCTTAAAAGTATAGTTCCTCTGTCTGAAGCCCTGCACTCTCAAGGATAGTGGAAAAGCTGCAATATCACTTTGAAGTTAAGAAAGATGTATTCTCCATCCAAAGTCAAAAAGATCTTTGATCATAATTATTATTATGGCCATTCAGAAAATCTCTGCTACAGCTGTATTTTGAAATACCACACAAGAAAGTTTACAGCCTGTTCTTGCCTTGTTCCCAAGGAAAGGCGCTGAACCCAGGGTGCTGTTTCACCAAGTCAGCTGTAACACAGTAAGAGCATCTCAGCTCAGTTAAAGTAACCTCATCTCACAGGCCAAATGGCTTGAGGCACAACACAGACAATCTTTTGCAAGTATTTTTAATACAACATTATGTACAACACAAGAAAAAATCTTTATTGGATTTTTTTTTCTTCTAGTGTGACATATTTTCATTTGAAAAGCATTAAAATATTCCCATTGCAATATTCTGAGAGCAGGCAATGCAATTAATGTTGTAGCCATGCCTCCGAACAGGGAAGAAAAAACTTATTTTATGGAACAGTGTAAATATATATTGTGAGCAAGGTAAAATTATATCAGTATATTTTGGGGAGAACTCAATACTAATCCCATCTGGACTTCATGTTTTACTGAAATGAGATCATCAATTACTGTCTGTATTTCCTCATGAGGTAATGTTTTATTTAAATTGTGTCTGATTTCTTCTGACAGTTTAGACAAATGTAATTTTCATAAAAAGGCCTTTAACTGCTTTCAGTTTTTTTCCTCAGTATATAATTTCTATTAGAATTTTGAGGCATTCTATAGTCTCCATTGATGATTCTCTATTTTTATCTCTCTGATGTGGATGAATGCACAATATGGTACCTCAAACCATTACTTGTTAAGCTGTTATTAAACTTAGTATTAACTGCCTAGATTGTAACAAATTTAGGAAGCCTTTTTAGATACTTCTATGTACCTGTGCATTTATCTCTGCCCAAATTCCCCCTTCACTTCTCTGCTCAGGAAAACAATTTACTGCTTTGTTTCCCAAGTCTAGAAGTAAAGGATGGCTCTATCAGTTATCATCACCAAACTCCTCAAAGCTTGGCTTGCTTGTAAAGTTAAACATCCCCTTGGAGTCACCTTCACTGATACCCAAGCTTGGATAGTGACCACAAGCCCTGTGGCACCTTCCAAAGAGCAAAGATTTCTGTGCTAGAATAGGAAAAATTGTCATCATCATCATCATCATTGTCATCATCATCACAAAATTGGTTTCCTAATGAGAAAAAGTGATTGAAATGCAGGAATTTCTATGCTGAAAGCCGCATAAAGGAAGACCCAGGACAAGTAAGGTTAACATTGTTTTCCTGTCGGCATCAAAATATCACTTCAACAGCAAATTTCATCTCAGTGTGAGAATAAGAAACCTATGAGTGAATGGAAGAAACTGTCTTGCAATAGTTTATGTTCCAGTAAAGGCCAGAATTCAGGACTATTGAAAGCATATTTATCATGCACTTTGGTACACAGCTGAAACCACTATTCCAACATACTGCAGCATAGTTGAATAAAACTTCACTGGAGAGGACTCTGGAATGATAGGAACTAAGGAAAAATGATAGAATTATATGAATAAAAAATCTGATATCATCTATAAACTTCTCTCCTGATACAGAAGCAAGAATACAAGCACAAAAATAATGGAAGGTAGTTGAAATAAAAGCAACATAGACTGGTGATACAGATAATCTCTTTATGATCAAATGTATTCTGGCACCCATTGAATCTTTTAGTTGCAATGAAAGTCACTTCATGAAGCTTCAACACCCTGATTCACAGTGGGATAGACATTGATCTTTAACAATTTTCTTAGATGCTAGTTGGAATGAGGGCTGCAACATACTCTAATTACATGCCCTCTACAGTTCCCAAAATTTGCTGCCCTTTACATACTTCTGTATCACTTGTACTCAAAACCTCCCTTTCATAAAATAGCCTTGGTGATGCAGTTGCTCTTCTGATCCGCTTCTGATCTGCATATATAGAAAAAGTCAGGAATAAAAATGACACCAATCAGTTCTTCTCAGTCTAGGAGGAAAACAGAAACACAAATTACTATGTTTGAAATTGCAAGGCAGAGACCAGTGTCACGTTTTTGACCATTTCTGTTTTTCTGCACTTGGCAGCTCTGTAATTGTAGGAGAGAAACACTTGGTAAAGAAGCAGAATATATATTGATTTTTGCCTAGTACTGCCTGTCCATCACTCATTCACACAGCTACCAAATTACCAAACAGTTCTCTGCGTCCTGGCTTGCCTCATGAGTTCTCCACCAGACACCCAGGGGATAGAATTTTATTCGCTGTTGCCTGAATAAACTGAAGACATTTATTGTTGTTTTTGAGGCTTGAAAGAGATTATTTAGAGGACCATCAGAGTAACGATGCTACTGCCAGGAGAGCTCCAGGTCTCAAAAGTCAATTTTATCACAACTGAGGTATTCCTCAGCAGGAAGGTGCTTGGAGGAGGTGATGAAGAATGTAGATGGATATAAACCTTGTAGAACCATAAAGGGGAGAAATGTTTGGCACCTGCCACCAAGGGCTGGCCAGGATAGAGTGCTGGTGGGGGTAGCCAAGCCCAGAACCCTCTGAAGCTGCTGTGTGAGCGGAGCTGGATCTGGGTAGATCTTGAGGACTTCCAGGAGAGGCCTGGCAGGTATCACACGAGTGTTCAGAGCTCTGTCATGTTGAACCAGTACATCTCTGGATATGTTTTCCCCAGGAGGTTAAATCATCTCAAAATCAGCATAATGCACCAGGTCTTAGGATTTTGTTCCAGACCTGCTTAACTCTACCAAATGCTAATGGAGATAGCTTTTGTTAAACACAATGGCCACTGGCAGCAGTAATGCTGTCTTTACCCCCACCTCCCCCCTTCCACTCTGAAAGATTTGGAAAGTTCCATTCAGCAGGTCACAGGAGTGGTTAGGAAATGAGGAATGAAGTGAGCATTAAAGGACCGATCCCCTAAGAGCTCCTGCCATATCTAAGAGAAGGAATTTCCTGGTTTAGAGATCTTCTGCACATCCGACATTTGTTTTCTAATTTGGACTTAATCGTAACCAATATCAAAATTGATTTTTTAGTGACAAATTGAGTTACAGCGTAACAAATCACTGTCACTGAAACTGTCTTGGTCTTTTCTTACATTCTTCTTGTTTTGTCAACCAATGTTCTGTTGGTGAAGTACACATGCAAAGATTTATAAACACAATAAGCACATTTAAATACTCACAGATGTCAGAAAACATTGAAACTAGTTCCCGTGCTGGCTCAGCAAACCAGATATGTTTAAATACCCACAGATGTCAGTGTGTTACAACAAGTCCTCATGCTATATCAGCAAATAAAACTAAAAGAGTTGCTTTGACATGAATGTCTCCATATAATTAGTGCCTTTGTCATGCTTCCAATAACTCCTCAAGCAGGAAAGCCACCACACATAAACTCCTCTTATCAATCCACTACTGGCTTCTCTCTTAACTTGTGCACTATGACTGTATATCCTTCTCAGATACGTTTGGATCAAAATGGATATTCACTTATTAAGGAAGGTTTCTAAATTGACTCCAAACATTCTTCCAATGATAATTGTCATTACTGTTATATGCTATTCATCTAGTGAGTTTATTCACTTTGCCAGTAGAGCAACTTACCTCAGGGACTTGAGGAGTAACCAATTATTAGTAATGCCTAATTAGTTAATTCAGATGTGGTTTTAGCAAGCTAAAATTAAGGTGACAGAAAAATACACAGATTTACATAAAATGGGTTTATGGATGTTGAGATAGTTGTGAGAGCACATAGCCAGCATATACAAAAGAGGAAATTCCATGTCTTTCAGTACATGGATGTCTGAATGGAGCCATCAAGAAATCATGAGTGAATTTATAGTGTATGTGGACAGGGAGGGCAAAGACACAAGAAGAGTACTAGATGTTAATTGGAAGTTAAATTAATTTCACCTTTTATCCCTGGAGGTATTTAAAAGATGCAAAGACATGGCCCTTAGGGACACAGTTCAGTGATGGACTTGGCAGTCTTGGATTACCAGCTGGACTTGATGATATTTAAAGTCTTTTCCAACCTGAATTATTTGAATTTTATGAAATGAACATAGGCAAGATGTTTAGCTTTTCTGCAATATAAATAAAATAAATAAATTATAAGATTGATGTTTTACACAATAATTTCAAAATATTAAAAAATGTTTTTCATCTGAGGATTATCAACATCTTGAATGAGCAAATCAAACCAATATATTCTACTACCAAGTAGAGCTTCAGTGGTTTCCTAATGAATATGTAATTTCTACATTAACATTTTTATTAGGCATAAGTCATCATTTTTTCATATCCATAAACACAGTGGACCATGCATGAAATTACTGCTTTTCAAGAGAGTGAGTTGTGTTTTCTGTTGTAGAGACTTTTAAACTATTGCTAAACTGCTGTGTGGTTTCCACTAACAAGGTTGTTTGGGATAGCTTTTTTCTTTTGTTGTTCAGAAACATATGGCATTGACAGAACCACAATTTTTTATAATTCACATGTTTAACTAACAAAGTTACACTAATAGTGTAATCTAGCCTGGAGGAATTATGATGCTCCAGTTCAACAGTTTGCTTCCTTCTTAAGAAATCTTAAGGAAAAAATTGGAATATTTTCTCTTCCACAATATGTGGAAGCTTAAAATTTCTTCCTGAGACTTTGAATACTTTACAGAGCAGTTTTTCAGAATGAAATGGATGTATTTGTTTAGTTTTAGTAAAATTTTATTAATACTTCTGAGCAATTCATGTGCTGAAAATAAATTTACTGCATTTGAATGAGTCAAAAGAAGAAAGTATTTGTAATCACATGACCATCTTGGTTGCAGGTTGTCTCCTGTGGTAGGTAGGAGTCCAAAGTTAGGGTAATTTTACTTCTGAGTTAAGCATTTTCATTTACTCAGGATTCAACAAATCCCCCATTAACAGGGACAGTAATTTAGCAAGGTAGATTGTCATTTGAAATGCAGATAATAACCTCTAGGAGAGTGACCATGATTGTTGAAGGTGATCTAAAGAAATCTGAAAATTATCTGTAAAAGGATACACCCACAAACTGGACCTGCAAAACCAGACTTTACTATCAGTATTTACTGAAGAGTAGCATTTTTTATTATGTTGTGCCTGTAATAATCAATTACAATACTTAATTTCCAAAGATGGTGAACTGGGCCTATGAAGACTCATCAGGATAATTTCCTCTACTTGGTCTTAGACAGGTACCTATTAGCTAATTTGGGCTTCCTTGTGAGTCACCTGATTGCTCAGGAAGGATGTACAGAAAAGCAGTTCAAGAAATTATAGATTTTGGCAGAAAGTAAAGGAATCCAACGAAAAAACTCAAACATTTTTGACTGGATGTTATCCTTGTAAATGCCCTATGTAACATGCAGGCATTGGGGTGTTCTAAATGAGCCAGAGACAGGTTCCTGATGTGTAAGTAATCAGCCAATATCCACTGTCAGAGAACATTGCATTTCACAAGTGGGAAAGACTCACAAATCAAAATAGCGAGAAAACCTGAAGGGGTAAAAACTGAATTCAAAATCAAAGAGGATCTCTAGAAAAGCAAATATTTGCTTGAATATTTTGCCTTTTTTGTTTAAAACACAATTTTCTTCATGATAGTGAATACATATGACTGAGAAATAGCTGTTAACTAAAACATAAAATGGCTCTCAAAATTATGGTATTGTTCAACTCCTTAGATTATACCACCACACTAACTAAACAATGTTAAGTCTGGCTTGTGAAACCCATAGAACACAGTGAATGAATCATGGCAAATCTCAATTTTGGAATTATAATAAAAAACTTGAAAGGCCCTAACCATTTTTACATGTTTTTATTTTTAAGGATGCTGATGCTAGAGCCACCAGTGTTCACTATTTCTACAATATGATACAACAAGCCTTTTAGGTGTTGAAAAATATTTAGAGTATGAAATTTTAGTATCTTAAAAAGTGAAGTAACATGGTCATGACAGATATTATAATTTTTTTGTCTTTTTTTTTTTTTTTTTTACTGTGGCCAAAGTAAAATTGTATGATCTTATCTATATTTTATGTAGGTTTTTGACATGTAGTTCCCAGGACTCTGTGCAAACACAGATTGCATGGCAAGAATATTTAGCTAGAGGGTTATATTGTTATACTGCACTCCCCAGGTATTTGTAACATTTTAATATGATAATTTTATTGTATTTTGTTTGGTTAGTGCATTTTAGATTGTTAATTTTTATTTTTGCAGCTTTGTGTGTGTGTGTGTATCTGTGCTTGCAGTTATTTCTTGGTTTTAGTAACATTAAAATAGATTCTTCTATTTCTCACCACGTTTTTGGTGGAAGGGTCAAAAGAAGTACTTTTACTAACTTTGAAAAGTTTCCCATCAAAGATCCAAAAGCAACCAAGTGGGCTTGGAACTACACACCAACAGTTCAGAGTGCAAGGCCATCTGAAAAGGTGGTCTGAAGTGCCTTCAGCCAGAAAAACTGACATAGGTTAACAAAGTGTGCATAGCAGTTATGATTTAAGTCTTTCCCCAAGATGCATTATTGATTTTTTGGCTGGAAGTGCTAATAAAATTCACAGTGCCTGGTTTGCCTACCTTTATTCCACTGACAGTAGTGTTGTTCTCCAGAGTAATGGCTTGTGAGCACATTGGTAAGCACAGTAAATATCCATAACTGTCAGATCACTTCATGCCATCAGCAGGCACTGAAGGTAATTAATATTTAATCATTCATTAGGAACACACAGAGCCAAAAAAGACTTGCTTTAAAAGTATTGGCACGGAGCTTATGGAAAGCTGTTTGGCTCTATGGAAAACAGCTTACAAATCTAGTAAAGTTGCAGGGGTGCCATTATAGAACATTTTATATCTTTATATGTGCACATCCTGTTAGGAGCATCTCGTCTGCAACACAAGAAGCCATCACACTAATAAAACCAAAGATCTATGGAACTGATTATGGAGCATATCCCAGAAAGGAAACAAACCTCAATTTAAAGCTTGTACTGGCTGCTACCAGAATTTATCCTTCACTGTTTAAGTTTACAGTTTCAGTCTTTATAAACTGGTGTCTACACATGGGATGTAATACACTTATAACTTCCCATTTTTATGCACCAGAAGCCAAGTCCATTCAAAACACAATAAACAGAGACCTGCACATCTTGGTGGGCTGCCAGTGACTGCGTTGCTGCAAATAAGAACATTGAAGGGTAGGTTTTCCCCAAACATACAATCCCTTTGGTGATATTTCTGCAAGTGTCCTTGCAGAAGATCTCTGATGCTGGAAGCCCACTGAGAGCATTATGAAAAATTTCCCACAACCGACACACCTGAGACTGCCAGGATGCATATGTGAAAATTGCATCAGTCAAGGAATTGCCATGGCAAAACAGTAAGATTCCAAGCATGGACTGACTCTGTAACCATGTCTTTAGGAAGGGAGGATGCAGACAGATTCTGACCTGGACCAGAGATGTGGACTGCAGCTGTGTTGCATGCTTATGTCCCTGCAAAATGGAAATGCAAGCTCATATACACAACAGAGCACACACACATGCTTACTTTGAAAACAGAGCCATTGACTATGCCTATTCCATATTTCTATCATATTTGTATTTTGAGACTGGCTTGACCTTTACTCTGTGATTGTCAATGATATTATATTTGGCTTCTCAGTGCTAAGAGCCCACTGCAGAGCTGTGCCTTTGTGCTTTACTATCAGCATTGTGGTAAATCAACACTGACACTTAAAGGGCATAGGGATGCATGTATGTGGGAGGTCAGATTCATAATTTTTTCAGAGTGCTTTTCTAGACTGGGAAAAGTCATATTTAGTTTTAATTTTTGGGACTGAAGAATAAATTAAAATTTGAGTTCAAAATTATTTGGGTTCCTAAAATGAGAGCAGTTGTAAGTGATGGAATTTATGTATGGTGACTGTGTGATTACAGGTGATGAAATGATTGTCATCTGAAATGTTACTGTCATTGCTATTAACAACATCTCCACGAACACTGTTTATCATGCCCTGTATTGCCTAGAGAATGGACCCAGTCTAATTGTGTGCATCCATTATATTTAGTCCCAAGGCAAGTGAAATTTCAAGCCCAACACCTATTTCAGGAGCGGAGGAATCACCTAAGGGCTCATGCATGACTGTGTTCCACTGCAAGCTCTCCATCTCATTAAATGTAAGATGTAACAGAGTTTGAACATTGCAGAATGGAATATGGGCAAATCAGTCAGAGGATACCCTGATGTTTCCCTTTTGCTTTTATTTCACTGCAGCTATTATTTAAAGTGAGTTTTCATGATGCAAATTGTGGTCAGGAATTTAACATCACACTCAGTAGACTACAGAATCCTAAAGAGAAAGCTGACTCCCTACCTTTGCGTGATGCTCTTATGGGGGGAAGAGGGTGTCACAGCAGGAAGATATCTCAGCCTTTTTTAAAATCTTGCATTTTCTGAAGCTGTAAAATGTCAAACAATTTTTCTTTTTCTACTAAGTCTTGTCTGCCTTTTATCTTTGAGTTAAGAGACTTCATCCCTTTTACTCACTAACTGCTTTCAGGCATCATGCAATTGCACAGTCTCCAAAGTGCAAGTACCTAAGCCACCTTCTCTTTGCACCTGGAAGGCTCCTAATTTCTTTTCATCTATCTGTGTATTAAAATTGAAACTGATTTACCACTTCCTTCTCAGAAATGTTGCATTCCTGTGGTCACCAAAAGCTGGTTCCCACATGCATCTTTTTTCTTTCTCATATCCCCCAGGTCCATTCTGTGACATGTTAATTAAAAGAAGTTAATTACTAAATGAATAGCAAGTAGTTATTTAGCCACATGATTCTCACTGAGATCCTCCACCTGGAGCTGGAAAACAATATATATTGGAGCTTATGTAGGGGTCCAGCTGTGAGGGGTAGTCATCATGCAAGAAAACTAACTGCAGAACCAGAACTACAGCCAAACTTTCTTAGAAAAACAGAAGATTTTGAAGACAGGAAGAGGAAAGGAGCAGGGCAGAACAAGTGTATTTCTGTTAGAAAAATATTCCCATAAAAAGCTCTGAAATTTCTTTAATTAATGAGTGTTGCATATGTCACTCAAACTTGTAGGGAATAAATGCCAGCAACTAGACACAGTACAAAGAAAATACAAAATTACTTTTTCTACTCTGAGTAAGGTTGCTTTTAACTCCTAACCTTACTTAATATTGTGGCAACTTGTCTTGAACCATCTATCATGTGTTTTTATTTGCTTCTGTGCAGAGATATTACTTTTAGATAGTAAATAGTAAGTACTGCAACATATGCAGCTGAACATGCTCATGATGCTCTGCAATCAAATTTAATTTACACAGGGAGCATGAGAATGCCTCTTCTGGACTAAATATGATCTACATAAAGATATGGACTAAAGCACAGCTGTTTAACAGAGCCACACCTTGTCTCACAGAGAAGTCAGTTACTCCTCCATCTGCACCTCACACCTTGCTAGTTTGGTGCTATTTAATCTGGTAAAGGGAGGTTGTAGTTTAGCTCCCACTGCCAGGCACCATGCTGACCTTTAATTGTGCTAAATAGATGTGCCAACACAGTAGTCTGCTGCAGGAAGGCCTCCTGAACCTCAAATGAGGAGCTGAGGTTGTTTAGCCTGGAAAACAGGAGGCTGAAGGCAGACCTTATCACCCTCCAAAACTATCAGAAAGGAGGTTGTAGTCAGTGGGTGTCGGTCTCTTCTGCCAGGTGCCAAGTGACAGGATAAGAGGAAATGTCCTTAAGTCACACCAGGGGAGATTTAGATTTAGTATTAGGAAAAATTTCATTATGGAAAGGATTGGGAAGCATTGGAACAATATGCCCAGGGGAGATGTGAAGTCACCATCCCTGGAAATGCTCAGAAAATGTGTGGATATGGACCTAGAGGACATGGTTTGATGGTGAACATGGTGGTGGTGCTAAATTGATGGTTGGACTTGACCATCTTGAAGGACTTTTTCAATCTTAACACTTCTACAAAAACAGTTGTAATCAGTGGTCCTTTACAAGGTTTCTCTGACATCCTCATTGCATTCTACTTTTGTTTCTGCTGAATTTCTCTCCATAGATTCCTTTTGCTCACCAAAAATTAGCTTTTTCTTTTCCCCCATGGGAGATTATACATTATATCTCCTTTACCAGTTTTGTACTATTTTCAATGGTTATTTTTCCTTAGAAAAGCAAATTAATCCTCCAAAA
Organism: Ammospiza caudacuta; assembly: GCF_027887145.1. Classification (NCBI taxonomy): domain Eukaryota; kingdom Metazoa; phylum Chordata; class Aves; order Passeriformes; family Passerellidae; genus Ammospiza; species Ammospiza caudacuta. The sequence goes on along the minus strand of NC_080595.1, from coordinate 38,237,634 downwards.
TCTTAGCATTTACAGTGCAAAACATAGCCACCCAATCACTTACAAAATAGAAAGTTACCAGGGCTCTTCAGAGGATGCCAAGTAACTAAAAGTGCTCTTCACAGGGGTCCTATGATTTCTGGGGCAGGCTACTAAAAAGCAACCACTGTGCAAAGAATTCAGGGAGTGAAAGAGGAAGCTTGAGAGAAGTCTTCCAATTTACAGCCAAGAAATATTTGCTCTTCAAAGTCATTTCTTAGCAATTTTTATCACATAAGCTCCAGGATCTCAAAAAACTTTTGACAAATAAAAGTTTTGCACAAAACTTTTGACAAATAAAATCATCATGAAATGTATTAATTAATCTTTTTAACTCTTTTGTAGTCACTATAATTGGGTAAAATAATACTTAGCAGACCTAAAATATTGTTGAAGATCATAGAGTTCACACAAATTTCTTTAAAAAAATATGTTGAATTATGTGGGTTTTTTCCAAATTGCTTACATTTATGAGTGCATTTATGAAAACAAGACAGTTCTACCTTATTTTCAATATTAGTCTATTTAGAATAAGAAGTTGGCAAAATTTTAGTCTAAACATTCTAGTCATGTTTAAGAAAGATAACTTAGAAATAATTGTATCTATTTTTCTCCTTCTCTCCTGCAACACATGTTAAAAAACTTATTGAGAGAGAAATATTGCCTTTAATTACTGACACCAGTATTATCTGTTCAGACAGAGGGAATTTGGGGGTTAGAGATCAAGGCACATATATTTCTTCTAATTCCCTGTCAAAATATGAAAAAAAAAAAAATTCCAGTCCTGGGATCATTACTCTTTTGTTGAAATATTCTGAATCCTGAGTGTTGTGATTAACGGTTGAGAAATCTGCAAACCCAAAAGCTACACTGGATGAAGCCAAAAGGCATTTCACTCCAAGAAGGCAATTAATAGAGGGCAAGAATGCTGTTGGTTTGTAAGGTAAGGTTTAACTGGTAGTGATGTCACAGAGCTGGGTAAATGGTAGAACTGCATTAATGGTCCCCAGACCCCAGATCTCAGCACTGATTAAACCCGAATCACAGACCAATGAAGAGGCACTTATATTTTCTGTCTGTGCCATAAATAACTATACATCATTAAAGCTAGCTAATAAGGAGTCAGAAGATGTTGCCTTACCAGTACAAACACATTTTAGAGATATTTAGAGATTTTTTTTCTTAAATGATGCATTAAAAATCACACAGACGAACTACTCAAGTCTGTCACCAGCGTTTCTTCTGGGAAGCTATCATGAACACTGCAAAGAACAAAGTTCTTCAAACACAGAAGTTTAGCAGAACATATGTTCTTTTAGTAAATGGCACACTTTTAAGTAGGTAGAAAACTCAACAGTAAACATGACCTTTGACTAAAAAGAACCTTTCAAGTTTAGCTAGGTTTATTTTTTTTTGGCAAATTGGAAAAGAGATTATTACAGTGCACCCTATTGGACACATTATTCTTAGGTTATACTTAGTTATAAGCCATAGATATCCTTTTCACTCATAGGAAAAGAGGCTGGGTTTTAAACTATTTCCATGCAAGAACTAGCCTCAAAAATTCCTGAGGTTTAGAATAGGGATTTGCACTAAAAGCCCCCCACAAAACTTGCTCTACTACTGCAATATTTGCTATGGCCATGAAAAAAACAACTCTAGCAAACTCCAGAACCTATACTTAACTAGTTGCATTCACTCTATTTTTATTTATGTAAAGCTTTGAAGCTAATACTGATTCTTGGAAAAGCGTCATTATTTATCTCAAACTATTTTTAATAAATTTAAATATTCTTCAAAACTTACAGATTCAGTGAAGAGGCACAACTATGGTTAAAAAACACCACAGTGATTAATTAAGCAAGAATATAAATTTCATTGGTTTATAAGTAGCCACTACATATTTTACACAAATGTATCCAAACATGAGTGCCATTAATAGAATTTTATTTGCAGGGAAGGAACTCAAACAAAAAAGTTTACTTTCATGAATAATTGTGAATTTAATTCCATAATTTATCATTAATAGAATTTTTGCTTTGCCTATATGTAAATAAATATTATTTTAATATCTTTAACCTCAGAAGGGAAGACTTCTAAAACACATCCGTACTTTTTTGCTGTATTTTATATTTAGCGTAATTTTTCCTAATTTAGTACTCCTAAGAAAATATCCTTAAAAGAGCCAATCTGAACTTGTTGTTATAGCAAAGAAATGTACTATCATTACTTTTAGGCAGAGGCTTATTCCTGAACAGTTTTTCCATGGAGAGTAGACCAAAACCACTGAAACTGTATCTGTCAGACATTGTGACTCTTGTAGCAGACAGGGGCACAAGAAGGAGGGTTTCCCCTGATGAAGTTGTTTATAAAATACAGGTGAGGTTGAGACTGATTATTGAGATGGTCACTGGAGAAATCAGAAGTGTGTAATTTATGGAGAATTTTATGAGCATAAATCACAAATTGGTCAGGACAGAGAAGAGTCCCTGATATAAAATATAGCTTGAGGAGTAGCAGACACACAGTACCTTGCCTGACTGTCTTGCACACATTTAGACTGCACATCAGATTGGGAGCAGGGACAGAGCAATTACAGATTTAACATGGTTTTTGCCCATCAGCCACTCTGAATAAGTTGCTTCCATCAAACTAAGTACTGCACCAGAAGTATTGATCTCCCCGAGCAGTATGGATGCTTGCTGTGCTCCTCATGTGGCCAGCCTGCTCATACCCCAGGAACAAGTCTCCATGGAGCACCCACAAACCTGTCAGACAAGAAAGGAACATCTGCCTTCTGAGGACACAAATGCCTGAGTACAGAACCTGGCCCTCCTGGGTGTCGTTAGCCTTCACACCAAGCTACTCTAAGGAGAGGAGGGTTTCCAGTATTTTTTGTCATTTGATGGGTGTATATTGGCATGCCAATAATGAATGCCAAGAAGGCATTCCAAAACATGCACATCCTCCATAATTCAGAGCTGTTTACCTTAAACTCTTACAGAGGGAGCGGCTACAATTGATGAATAGGAGACCGAGTTTGCATGCTACCTGACGTAAGAATTAGATGTCTGCTGGGAACAATGTCTTTAAGACAGGGAGATGAAAGTCTTCAAGTTACTTCCCTAAAAAAGGCAATTGGAATTTACATCAAAAAAGAGGAGATTATAAGGAGATATAAAATAAAGGATGAGGAAAGAAATTACGAAAGAACAGTTTCTCAGAGTTTCAAACAGGCTTTTAAAATAAAGTCACAATAGCTTGAGGTTTTCTACTTCTAAATAAAGATTCACGTTTTATTTAAGCTGTAAAAAAAGTTAATGTTATTAAATCTCCACGTTTCTGTCACATAAAATTTGGTGAGAGCTTTGATATCTGACACGGATTTCTAGTTCTTTCTAGAAACTGGTCAAGAATTATTATTACAGTTCTAATAGTTGCATTCCAGCTTCCACAGTGCTTACCTATGAAATGCTATTGCTGTCAGAACTTGGTTTACACCATTATCTACACATAATGGTTTACACCATTATCTAGATTGTAAAAACATGTTGGAATTGGAAGACTGTTTTAATAGATCACTTTACTTGACCTATCAGGGAAGAGCAAAAAGCTGCCAAGGCAAGATCACAGCTGTTTCTAAATGAAAAAAACCTGAAATCTAGGAAGACAATGAAACTTATTTTCACAATGTCTTCTGCCTTGACAGCAAAGCCAGTAAACAGCCCTCTGACAAGGTGCCACCAAAAGTTGTAGAAAAATGCCAAATTCTTGCTTGAACAGTGTGTCAGAGAACTTTGATTGACTGAGCAATACTTTCCCTCCCATCCATATATATTAGTTTCATAAGTCTCATTTAGAGAGATTGGCATAGTTCTGACACCACACATAGGGATCTGTCTCAGACCAGAAGAGATCAGGAATTCTTCTTGTAAAAGGGAAGAGCCAAAGGCAGTGCTATATCCCAGAATTGTATGCACTGTTAGTATTAGAACATCCTGTCCACTAAAGTATCCTGTAATACATTCAAAGACCAAGGATCCTTGACCAAAGAAATTTTTATCATTCATTGTTGTCCATAAGAACCTCTCAGGTGAAAAAATTCTACTACCACTGGGTCACAATTTGCCTGCAAGAACTGAGCATTGTACTTTGCACAGTATCAGTCAGCAGCTTTGTTTTATGATGAGGAAGAGCATCAGACTAACTGGAAAGGGTCATAACTAACAGCTCAACTGAGGCAGGCAGAATTATAAGGGCAAAACCATTAGGCACACAAAGCAAAGAAAATAGCCAGTAATAATAATTCCCAACATTAGTAGCAATTTACTGAACACACTATTCTGGAAAGCCCCTAAGATTACTGCTACTAGTTATGCTATCACATTACCCAGCTCATATCAATATGCACAAAGCAAGACACATATCACTTGTCACTTGTTTTTTCTTCCCAGCAGAATAAAAGGGATAACAAATCTCCTGAAGGAACAGGTGGAATTGATGATGCAAGCCACTGCTTATGAAAAAGGGTCACATTGCAAACGAGAAGGTCACAGAAAACAATTTGAAATGTGGAATGCAATTTTATGGTTACTGAATTTATATTATTTATAAATTAGCACAGCAACCTGTTACATCTGGGATGATATCCAAAAATAATTCAAACATAAACAGGCCTTGTGGATGAAAGCAAAAAGAACAAAAACTAAGCATAAAGCAGAAAATTATTTTTAAAAGGTCAAAGTATGTGGTGGTGTGTGTATAGCAAACAATATACAAAGTCTTGTAATTTCCCTGTAAATACAAAACATTGCACACTTCATCTATATCCATACTAAATATCTGCTCATTTCATTATAATTTTGGCAGTGTTGTTGTTTTGTACTAGAAGGAAAAATCAATACATTGTGCATAGCATTTTCTTATCTGTTGGGAGCAGAAGCATGCTGCTTGTGGAGCTGTAGAATCTGCTCCTGCCAGCTTAAAATGGTATATGCTGCAAATGTAGGGTTAAGCCATTCTATAAAACCTGGCACTTCCTCCCTCTATTTGTGCTATAGAAGACAGATCACATTTAACAAACTTTGCTGTCATTATGGACTGTTCCTGGAGCTGAGATAATGGGTTTCCCTTTCTTTCAAAGTTTGTGATACAGAATGACAGCATTAAACAAAAAGCTTTGGTGATGATGAATTCCATGATTTTCCAGGTAGTTTTAAGTTCAGAATCAAGCCTTTCCTTTTGTGCTAAACCTGAATGCCTGTAGGTACTTCACAGTCTCAGGTGATCAAGTTTGGTCAGTGCTGGATGGCACAGTGATAGCAGATTGTGTGTGACTTTTCTCTGTGGAGCAAAAAAAGGGCCAGATGGAGTTTTCTAGAATTTCAGCCAATATTGCCCTATTTCCAAAAAGCACCTGACAACAGCAAATCAAATTTAACACTGGTGGTGAAAATCAGTGGACTTATTAATTGTGACTGATGTTCAAGAAAAATGTATAGACAAATGCCAACAGATTTAATTGAATAACACTGACTCCTGGACCAGAAGTGGGTTTTTGCTGTTTTGGTTTTTTTTTTCTGCTTAAAATACTGGAATATGACTGTCTTTTGTTAAACAACTGATAACTTAAAGTTAGTGTAGAATACAATCAGATACGTTAAAAGTTTTTATTCTAGTTTCTGATCTGGATAGAAAATGAGAATTATATTAATGTTGGGGGATATGGACATATTGCAGAAAATGGTAGATAATATCAGTGCTGTTTCTGCTGACTTTTGTCTTTCATTGCTTCCCATGACAAGATACCCATGAACTCTGGTTGATAATTGCAAGGCTGGTACAGAATAGACTGAAAAGAATATGCTTGAAAATATGTTTCCTGTTCTATGAAAAAAGAAAGCTATTTTGAATTACTCACATCAACAGTTACATTTTGGTCTTGTATTTGTGCCAGC